>NC_058520.1:386665219-387267037 GCF_904849725.1 Hordeum vulgare subsp. vulgare | reverse complement strand
TTTATTGCGAGACGGTTACTCTTTTAAGTCAGAGAATAATGGTTGTTCTATTTCTATGAGTAACATCTTTCATGGTCATGCACCCAATGTGAGAGGATTGTTCATATTGAATCTTGATAGCGATACACACATACATAACATTGAGACCAAAAGAGTTAGAGTTAACAATGATAGCGCCATATTTTTGTGGCATTGCCGCTTAGGTCATATTGGTGTAAAACGCATGAAGAAACTCCATGTCGATGGACTTTTGGTGTCACTTGACTTTGATTCACTTGACACGTGCGAACCATGCCTCATGGCAAGATGACTAAAACTCCGTTCTCCGGAACAATGGAGCGTGCAAATGACTTGTTGGAAATCATACATACCGATGTGTGTGGTCCGATGAGCGTAGAGGCACGTGGCGGATATCGTTATTTTCTCACCTTCACTAACGATTTGAGTAGATATGGTTATGTCTACTTAATGAAGCATAAGTCTGAAACATTTGAAAGGTTCAAGCAATTTCAGAGTGAAGTTGAAAATCATCGTAACAAGAAGATCAAGTTCCTACGGTCTGATCGTGGGGGTGAATATCTGAGTTTCGAGTTTGGTGCTCACTTAAGACAATGTGGAATTGTTTCACAGTTGACACCGCCTGGAACACCACAGCGTAATGGTGTGTCCGAACGTCGTAATCGTACTTTATTAGAGATGGTGCAATCTATGATGTCTCTTACCGATTTGCCGTTATCGTTTTGGGGTTATGCATTAGAAATAGCTGCATTCACTTTAAATAGGGCACCATCAAAATCCGTTGAGACGACACCATACAAACTGTGGTATGGCAAAAGGCCAAAGTTGTCGTTTCTTAAAGTTTGGGGATGTGATGCTTATGTCAAAAATCTTCATTCTGAAAAGCTGGAACCCAAAGCGGAAAGGTGTGTCTTCATAGGTTACCCAAAAGAGACAGTTGGGTACACCTTCTATCTCAAATCCGAAGGCAAAGTGTTTGTTGCTAAAAATGGAGCTTTTCTCGAGAAGGAGTTTCTCTCGAGAGAATTGAGTGGGAGGAAGATAGAACTTGACGAGTTTGTCGAACCTCTCATCCCTCTGGATGGTGGCGCAGGGCAAGGGGAAACCTCTGTCGTTGCGACGCCGGTTGAGGAGGAAGTTAATGATAATGATCATGAAACTTCGGTTCAAGTTTCTGTCGAACCACGCAGGTCGACGAGACCACGTGCTGCTCCAGAGTCGTACGGTAATCCCGTCTTATCAATCATGTTGTTGGACAACAATGAACCTGCAAATTATGAAGAAGCAATGGTGAGCCCAGATTCCAACAAATGGCTAGAAGCCATGAAGTCCGAGATAGGATCCATGTATGAGAACAAAGTGTGGACTTTGGAGGTACTGCCTGAGGGCCGCAAGGCTATTCAGAACAAATGAATCTTTAAGAGGAAGACGGACGCTGACGGCAATGTGACCGTTTATAAAGCTTGACTTGTGGCAAAGGGTTTTTCACAAGTTCAAGGAGTTGACTACGATGAGACATTCTCACCCGTAGCGATGCTTAACTCAGTCAGAATCATGTTAGCAATAGCTGCATTTTTCGATTATGAAATCTGGCAGATGGATGTCAAAACGGCGTTCCTTGACGGTTTTCTTAAGGAAGAGTTGTATATGATGCAACCCGAAGGTTTTGTCGATTCTAAGAATGCTGACAAGGTGTGGAAGCTCCAGCGATCCATTTATGGACTGGTGCAAGCATCTCGGAGTTGGAACAAACGCTTTGATGAGGTGATCAAAGCATTTGGGTTTATACAAGTGGTTGGAGAATCTTGTATTTACAAGAAAGTGAGTGGGAGCTCTATGGCGTTTCTAATATTATATGTGGATGACATATTGCTGATTGGAAACAACGTAGAGTTTTTGGAGAGCATAAAGGATTACTTGAATAAAAGTTTCTCTATGAAGGACCTAGGAGAAGCTGCTTACATTCTAGGCATTAAGATCTACATGGATAGATCAAAACGCCTGATAGGAATTTCACAAAGCACATACCTTGATAAAGTTTTGAAGAGGTTCAAAATGGAATAGTCCAAGAAAGGGTTCTTGCCAGTTTTACAAGGTACGAGATTGAGTAAGACTCGGTGCCCAGCAACTGATGAAGATAGAGAGCATATGCGCTCCGTCCCCTATGCTTCAGCCATAGGTTCTATCGTGTATGCGATGTTGTGCACTAGACCGGACGTTAGCCTGGCCATAAGTATGGCAGGTAGGTTCTAGAGTAATCCAGGAGTGGATCACTAGACGGCGGTCAAGAATATCCTGAAGTACCTGGAAAGGACTAAGGAGATGTTTCTCGTGTATGGAGGTGACGAAGAGCTCGCCGTAAAAGGTTACGTCGATGCAAGCTTTGACACAGATCCGGACGACTCTAAGTCGCAAACCGGATACGTATTTATTCTTAATGGGGGTGCGGTAAGCTGGTGCAGTTCCAAGCAGAGCGTCGTAGCAGATTCTACATGTGAAGCGGAGTACATGGCTGCCTCGGAGGCGGCTAAGGAGGGTGTCTGGATGAAGCAATTCATGACGGATCTTGGAGTGGTGCCAAGCGCACTGAATCCAATAACCTTGTTCTGTGACAACACGGGTGCCATTGCCTTAGCGAAGGAACCACGGTTTCACAAGAAGTCCAGACACATCAAACGACGCTTCAACCTCGTCCACGACTACGTCGAAGGGGAGGTCGTAAATATATGCAAAGTGCACACGGATCTGAATGTAGCAGACCCGCTGACTAAACCTCTTCCACGGGCAAAGCATGATCAACACCAGAACTGTATGGGTGTTAGATTTATTACAATGTAATTCGCATGATGATGTGAGGGCTAGATTATTGACTCTAGTACAAGTGGGAGACTATTGGAATTATGCACTAGAGGCAATAATAAATACAGTTATTATTATAATTCCTGTATCAAGATAATCGTTTATTATCCATGCTATAATTGTATTGAATGAAGACTCATTTACATGTGTGGATACATAGACAAAACAATGCCCCTAGCAAGCCTCTAGTTGGCTAGCCAGTTGATCAAAGATAGTCAGTGTCTTCTGATTATGAACAAGGTGTTGTTGCTTGATAACTGGATCACGTCATTAGGAGAATCACGTGATGGACTAGACCCAAACTAATAGACGTAGCATGTTGATCGTGTCATTTTGTTGCTACTGTTTTCTGCGTGTCAAGTATTTGTTCCTATGACCATGAGATCATATAACTCACTAACACTGGAGGAATACTTTGTGTGTATCAAACGTCGCAACGTAACTGGGTGACTATAAAGATGCTCTACAGGTATCTTCGAAGGTGTTCGTTGAGTTAGTATGGATCAAGACTGGGATTTGTCACTCCGTGTGACGGAGAGGTGTCTCGGGGCCCACTCGGTAATACAACATCACACACAAGCCTTGCAAGCAATGTGACTTAGTGTAAGTTGCGGGATCTTGTATTACGGAACGAGTAAAGAGACTTGCCGGTAAACGAGATTGAAATAGGTATGCGGATACTGACGATCGAATCACGGGCAAGTAACATACCGAAGGACAAAGGGAATGACATACGGGATTATATGAATCCTTGGCACTGAGGTTCAAATGATAAGATCTTCGTAGAATATGTAGGATCCAATATGGGCATCCAGGTCCCGCTGTTGGATATTGACCGAGGAGTCTCTCGGGTCATGTCTACATAGTTCTCGAACCCGCAGGGTCTGCACACTTAAGGTTCGACGTTGTTTTATGCGTATTTGAGTTATATGGTTGGTTACCGAATGTTGTTCGGAGTCCCAGATGAGATCACGGACGTCACGAGGGTTTACGGAATGGTCCGGAAACAAAGATTGATATATAGGATGACCTCATGTGATTACCGGAAGGTTTTCGGAGTTACTGGGAATGACTAATGGGTTCCGGGAGTTCACCGGGGGGGGCAACCCACCCCGGGGAAGCCCATAGGCATTGAGGGTAGCGCACCAGCCCTTAGTGGGCTGGTGGGACAGCCCAAAAGAGCCCTATGCACATTGGAAGAAAAATCAAAGAGAAAAGAAAAAAAAAGGAGGAGGTGGGAAAGGAAAGAAGGACTCCACCCACCAAACCAAGTAGGACTCGGTTTGGGGGGGGAGACCTTCCCCCCTTGGCTCGGCCGACCCCCTTGGGTCTCCTTGAGCCCCAAGGCAAGGCTCCCCCTCTCCCACCTATATATACGGAGGTTTTAGGGCTGATTTGAGACGACTTTTCCACGGCAGCCCGACCACATACCTCCACGGTTTTACCTCTAGATCGCGTTTCTGCGGAGCTCGGGCGGAGCCCTGCTGAGACGAGATCATCACCAACCTCCGGAGCACCGTCACGCTGCCGGAGAACTCTTCTACCTCTTTGTCTCTTTTGCTGGATCAAGAAGGCCGAGATCATCGTCGAGCTGTACGTGTGCTGAACGTGGAGGTGCCGTCCGTTCGGCACTAGATCGTGGGACTGTTCGCGGGACGGTTCGCGGGGCGGATCGAGGGACGTGAGGACGTTCCACTACATCAACCGCGTTCACTAATGCTTCTGCTGTACGGTCTACAAGGGTACGTAGATCACACATCCCCTCTCGTAGATGGACATCACCATGATAGGTCTTCGTGCGCGTAGGAAATTTTTTGTTTCCCATGCGACGTTCCCCAACACTTAATACTCCCTTCGTATCAAAATATAAGACGTTTTTGCAGTTCAAATTGAGCTGCAAAAGTGTCTTATATCTTGGTAGAGAGGTAGTATATTTTAGATGTGAATGTAACTCATGTTTTTTAATATTTATGTAAACATGTAATTGTTCTGTTTCAATATATATTTTTGTGTCACAAGTTTCCAAATTTCACTTAAAATTGCCTTGGAGTATGTACCACCGTTTTTTGTTTGAATTTGGTTAGATTTGTATATGTAGTTTTTCCAATTCATGTTGAGGTATACTAATATCAAGTATCAACATCAATCTTTCTGTGTTATCTAATTGTAGAACCTAAGATGGAGTACATCTGGTGTGCTCAAATAATTCTCCATTTAATCATTCTTTTATAACTTACCTGTGTATTTTTTATCCGCGTATATATGGATATGATGTAGTTGTAATCTGTAACCTAAACTTTTGTTTTCATTGTCTATGTTCTTTTATAGCGTGTCTTTTTTGATTGAGAATAAGGTAACTCCTAAATCTGCTGGTTCTCTTTGTTTCAATCTCCTTATCTACTACTCTATAGTTGCAATACCTATACTTGCGGTCCTACTCTACAGTTGCAATACCTATACTTGCGGTCCTGCAGTAATGGTTCACCCTTCCCCCTTAGTAAGCTTGTGCCAAAATTGGAAATTTCTAAATGGATGTACCCTGTAACTTAATGGTATCTATCTCAACATATTTTGATTAGATTTAGCAACAATTTAGATGAATTATGTCACCTCCAGAGATTTTTCATTGCACCATTGATGTTAACTGAGGCACTTGTATAGATTGCCGAAAAGTTAACTTCTAATTTTCCGTGTCTCCAAATACTTATGGAAATTACTACCATTTTATTCCCAAATGGATGGGCGCTGCAATGCGCACCATCAAAGATCTAGTAAGGAGTGGAAAGAGCTCAAGCTTGGGGATGCCCAAGGGGTCCCAAGCCAAATTCAAGGACACCAAAAAGCCTAAGCTTGGGGATGCCCCGGGAAGGCATCCCCTCTTTCGTCTTCAATCCATCGGTAACATTACTTGGAGCTATATTTTCATTCACCACATGATATGTGTTTTGCTTGGAGCGTCTTGTATCATAGGAGTCTTTTCTTTTTGCTGTGTCACAATCATCCTTGTTGCACACCTTTTTGAGAGAGAGAGACATGCACTCATCGTGATTTTTGCTAGAATGCTCATAGTGCTTCACTTGTATCTTTTGAGCTAGATACTTTTGCTCTATGTGCTTCACTTATATCTCTTAGAGCACGGCGGTGCGTGACTTGGTAGTTGGCTTATGCTATGAAAGTAGTCCCAAATGTGATAAGTACCCAAATAGGATGCAAAAACCTCCATCTTCGTGTGCATTGAGTAGAAAGAGAAGTCTTGATTCCTCTCAATTAGTTTTGATATGTGGATTTGGTAATATTAAGAGCTATGTTAGTAGGGTGTTGTGAATCTAGAAATAATTGTGTTGAAGTTAGTGATTCCCGTAGCATGCACGTATGGTGAACCGCTATGTTAGGAAGTCGGAGCATAATTGATCTATTGATTATCATCCTTTGTGTTGAGGTCGGGATCGCGTGATGGTTTACACCTACCAACCCTTCCCCTCGGAGTATGCGTTTAACACTTTGTTTCGATTAATAATAAAAACTTTCGCAACAAGTATGTGAGTTCTTCATGACTAATGTGAGTCCATGGTATAGATGCACTTTCACCTTCCACCATTGCTAGCCTCTCTAGTGCCGCGCAATTCTCGCCGGTGCACAAACCCACCATATGCCTTCCTCAAAATAGCCGCCATACCTACCTACTATGGCATTTTCATAGCCATTCCGAGATATATTGCCATGCAACTCCCACCATAACGTCTCATGACTTGTGTCGTCACTATCATATTTCCATTGCATGATCGTAAGATAGCTAGCGAGATGTTTCAACGTCATACGCCATGCTAGATCGTTGCACATCCCGGTACACTGTCGGAGGCATTTCCTATAGAGTCATTTCTAAGCTTTGAGATGTGAGTAAATAAAAGTGTGATGATCATCATTATTAGAGCATTGTCCCATGTGAGGAAATAAAAAAAGGCCAAAGAGCCGAAAAAAGAGAAAAGAGGAAAAAATAGGCCTAAGAGCCCAAATAAAAAAAGAGAGAAAAAGAGAGAAGGGACAATGCTACTATCTTTTTCCACACTTGTGCTTCATAATAGCACCATGTTCTTCATGATTGAGAGCTTCTTGCTTTGTCACTACCATATGCTAGTGGGAATCTTCATTATATAACTTGGCTTGTATATTCCAATGATGGGCTTCCTCAAAATTGCCCTAGGTCTTCGTGAGCAAGCAAGTTGGATGCACACCCACTAGTTCTCCTTTTGAGCTTTCACATACTTATAGCTCTAGTGCATCCTTTGTATGGCAATCCCTACTCATTCACATTGATATCTATTAATGGGCATATCCATAGCCTTTTCATACGCCGAGTCAACGTGACCATCTCCTCCTTTTTGTCTCACAACCACCACCACACTATATTCTACCTATAGTGCTATATCCATGGCTCACACTCATGTATTGCGTGATAGTTATAAATTTTTTGAGAAAGTAAGAGTGCGAAAACAATTACTTGGCCAATACCGGGGTTGTGCATGATTTACATTAGTTGTGTGAGGATGATGGAGCATAGCTAGACTATATGATTTTGTAGGGATAACTTTCCTTGGCCTTGTTATTTTGAAAGTTCATGATTACCTTGCTAGTTTGCTAGAAGTATTATTGTTTTCATGTCAATAGCAAACTATTGTTTTGAATCTTACGGATCTGAACATTCATGTCACGTCAAAGAAGTTGTAAAGGACAACTATGCTAGGTAGCATTTCACATCAAAAATTCATTCTTTATCACTTCCCTACTCAAGGACGAGCAGGAGTTAAGCTTGGGGATGCTTGATACGTCTCCAACATATCTATAATTTTTGATGATTTCATGCTATTATCTTGTCAAACTTTGGATGTTTTGCATGCCTTTTATATATTTTTTGGGACTAACTTATTAACTCAGTGCCAAGTACCAGTTCCTGTTTTTTCCATGTTTTTGACCCCTTTGAGAGGAGAATTTGAAACGGAGTCCAAACGGAATAAAATCCCCGGAAAGATTTTTTCTGTAACGGAAGAAGATCAGGAGACTTGAGAGCCAAGGAAGGGGTTCCCCAGGGGGCCCACAAGCCCCCACCCCGCGGCCACGGGGGAGGTCGCGGCCCTGAGGCTTGTGGGCCCCCTGGACCTCCTTTGCCCTAGGTTTTGCACCTATATATCCCCAAAAATTCCACAAAAAATCAGGAGATCATCGAAATGACTTTTCCACCGCCGCAAGCTTCTGTCTCCGCAAGATACCATCTGGGGCACGTTCTGGTGCCCTGCCGGAAGGGGGATTCGGACACAGAGGGCTTCTTCATCAACACCATAACCTCTTTGATGATGCGTGATTAGTTCACCATAGACCTACGGGTCCATAGCTAGTAACTAGATGGCTTCTTCTCTCTCTTGGATCTTCAATACAAAGTTATCCATGATCTTCATGGAGATCTATCTGATGTAATCTTCTTTTGCGATGTGTTTGTCGAGATCCGATGAATTGTGGATTTATGATCAGATTATCTATGAATCTTATTTGAGTTTCTCCTGATCTCTCTTATGCATGATTTCATATCCTTGTAATTCTCTTAGAGTTGTGAGTTTTGTCTGGCCAACTAGATCTATGATTCTTGCAATGGGAGAAGTGCTTGGTTTTGGGTTCATACCGTGCGGTGACCTCACCCAGTGACAGAAGTGGTAGCGAGGCACGTATCGTGTTGTTGCCATCAAGGGTAAAAAGATGGGGTTTTCATCATTGGTTTGACATTATCCCTCGACATCATGTCATCTTGCTTAAGGCGTTACTCTATTTGTCATGAACTCAATACACTAGATGCATGCTGGATAGCGGTCGATGTGTGGAGTAACAGTAGTAGATGCAGAAAGTATCGGTCTACTTATCTCGGACGTGATGCCTATATGTATGATCATTGCCTTAGATATCGTCATGACTTTGCGCGGTTCTATCAATTGCTCGACGGTAATTTGTTCACCCACCGTAATACTTGCTATGTTGAGAGCAGCCTCTAGTGAAAACTATGGCCCCCATGGTCTACTCCGCACCATATTTTCAGCCTTACACTTTTTACTTCACTGCACTTTCCGCCTTCAGATCTCACTTTGCAAACAATCTTGAAGGGATTGACAACCCCTTTACAGCGTTGGGTGCAGGCTCTTTTGTGTTTGCGCAGGTACTCTGGACTAGACGAGATTCTCCTACTAGATTGATACCTTGGTTCTCAAACTGAGGGAAATACTTACTGCTCCTGTGCTGCATCACCCTTTCCTCTTCAAGGGAAAAACCAACACAAGCTCAAGAGACGAAAGAAGGATCTCTGGCACCACTGCCGGGAAAGGACTTTTGTTGATGTAGCAACCACCACCACCACCACGCCGTCGTGCTAGAGAACTCATCTACCTCTCCGCCCCTCTTGCTAGATCAAGAAGGAAGTGATCGTCATCGAGTTGTACATGTGCTGAACGTGGAGGTGTCGTCCGTTTGGCACTAGATCGGGATGGATCATGATGGGATCGCGGGACGGATCGTGTTGAGATCGCGGGACGGGCTGCGATTTCGATTGCGAAGATGTTCCACTACATCAACCGCGTTATATACGCTTCCTCTTAGCGATCTACAAGGGTAACCAACTCCGAGAGTTTATTGACCACGCCGGAGCACGATTAACCTGACCACGAAGGTTTGTTTCCTGCACGCAAACGAAGAACAAGCAAGAAACTAAGATGCAATCAAGATATTGCGAATATAAGAGGAAAGCTTTATTGATGAAGGTGGGGTTCTGTGACGCCTTTGTCTGGTCCTAGAACACAAACGAAGAACGTGAAGTTGCAGCTATGGCAAACTTGTAATCTAAACAAAACCCGAGTCTAAACGGTGCCCTAAGGGTTGTATATATGAGGGAACATAGAGGCAATTTCGTGACCCTTGGAGGAGGGGTCCGAAAACAGCCCTTAACTCGGTTTCCCGACACATACGGACTCTAAAAATAGCCTATATTATGGTATTTCGAAATTACATGGGCCTAGCCCAAAAATAAGGTGATGCAACACCTATAATAGCCTATGGACGAAATTTATAAAGTGGCGTCTTGAATATTTCGTCCAAACCCTTCACGCTCTCCTTATGGTGGCTTTAGAGTGCGAAAATCACCAGTGGAAGCTCCATTGTTCTCTCCCGCGCGTGCACCTTCTTCTCCATGCTTGATCCCGCTCCAATGGATATCCTTATTGTCCATGCTAGGTCCTTCATTCATGAGCACAACAAAAGTATCTAACTTAGGCAGCATCATATGTTCATGAACATTAGAAGTATTCCCAAGAAACGAAAGTACCTGGTAATTCAATTGGTATGCACGAGCTCTAGTAACTGGTCCAGTATGTATAGCAGCTCGGGTTGTGGGTGTAACAATGGTGTTGATGTCCTCATCATCCTCCCCTTCTTGAACTAAACTCGTCCTCGACGGAAGCTCATCTTCCTCACCCAAATATGGCTTCAAATCTGCAATGCTAAAAGTGGGACTAACCCCAAAATCTGCAGGCAGCTCAAGTCTATATGCATTATCATTTATTTTCTCTAAAACTTTGAAAGGACCATCAGCATGCGGCATTAGTTTTGACTTGCGCAAATTAGGAAACCTATCCTTATGCAAATGCAACCAAAGAAGATCTCTAGGTGCAAAGACAACATGTTTTCTACCCTTATCTCATGGGCTCAATGTTTTCCTTAGTTAATTCATGCATCTTTAATATCAAATCAACACATTCTTTAGCATCAAAATTAACCTTCTCCGAAGATGGAAGAGGTAACAAATCAATAGGTGCACGAGGTAGGAAACCATACACAACTTCAAAAGGACACATCTTTGTAGTAGAATGCAGCGAACGATTATAAGCAAATTCAGTATGAGGCAAGCATTCTTCCCACAGTTTTAGATTGTTCTTCAAAACAGCCCTAAGCATAGTAGCCAAAGATCTATTGACTACTTCAGTTTGTCCATCAGTTTGGGGGTGACATGTAGTACTAAAAAGCAATTTTGTCCCCAACTTAGCCCATAAACATCGCCAAAAGTGGCTAAGAAATTTACCATCACGATCTGAAACAATCGTATTTGGCACACCATGCAAGCGAATAATTTCACGAAAGAACAAATCAGCCACATTAGCAGCATCATCACTTTTATCACGTGGTATAAAGTGTGCCATTTTGGAAAATCTGTCCACGACAACAAATATGCTATCCCTCCCCTTCTTTGTTCGAGGTAAACCTAAAACAAAGTCCATAGATATATCCTCCCAAGGAACACTAGGTACAAGAAAAGGCATATATAAACCATGACGATTGAGTCGTGACTTAGCTTTTTGACATGTCGTATAGCGAGCAACAAAATGCTCAACATCCTGTGGCATCCTTGGCCAAAAGAAATGTGTAGCAAGTACGTCCTCCATCTTCTTTACGCCAAAGTGTCTCATCAATCCTCCTCCATGCGCCTCCTGTAACAACAAAAGACGAACGGAGCTAGCTGGAATGCATAGCTTGTTAGCACGAAACACAAATCCATTATTAATGATGAACTTATTCCATGTTCTCCCTTCTTTACAATTTTCGAACACATCTTTGAAATCAGCATCATGCACATATTGATCTTTGATGGTCTCCAAACCAAATATTTTCAAGTCAAGTTCTGAAAGCATAGTATAACGACGAGACAAAGCATCAGCAATAACATTTTCTTTAGCCTTCTTGTGTTTAATGACGTACGGGAAAGTCTCAATGAATTCAACCCATTTAGCATGTCTACAGTTCAGTTTTGCTTGAATTTTAATATGTTTCAAAGATACATGGTCAGAATGTATGACAAATTCTTTGGGCCATAAATAATGTTGCCATGTTTACAAAGTCCGAACAACAGCATATGATTCCTTATCATAAGTAGAATAATTCAGACTAGGCCCACTTAATTTTTCAGAAAAGTATGCAACAGGTTTAACATCTTGCAATAACACACCTCCTAATCCAATTCAACTAGCATCACATTCAAGCTCGAAGGTCTTATTAAAATCAGGAAGTTGGAGTAAAGGAGCATGTGTTAACTTATCTTTCAAAATCGTGAAGGCTTCTTCCTGTGCGGTACCCCAAGAATAAGGCACATCCTTATTTGTAAGCTCATTGAGAGGTGCAACAATGGTGCTGAAATCTCTCACAAAACGCCTATAAAACCCGGGGAGTCCAAGGAAACTCCTCACTTGTGTGACCGTTTTGGGCTGCGGCCAACTCTCAATAGCTTCAATCTTGGCTTTATCAACTTCAATTCCCTATGGAGTAACAACATAGCCAAGAAAAGATACTCGGTCTGTGCAAAAGGTGCACTTCCCAAGGTTACCAAATAGACGTGCATCACGTAGAGCAGTAAAAACAACACGCAAACGATCCAAGTGTTCCTCCAAAGATCTACTATAAATCAGTATATCATCAAAGTAGACTACCACAAATCGTCCAATGAAAGCACGTAAAACCTCATTCATTAATCTCATGAAAGTGCTAGGTGCATTAGTCAATCCAAAAGGCATAACTAACCACTCATATAAGCCAAACTTAGTTTTAAATGTCGTTTTCCATTCAGCTCACAATTTCATGCGAATTTGATGGTATCCACTACGCAAATCAACTTTGGAGAAAATTGTAGAGCCACTTAATTCATCAAGCATATCATCTAGCCTAGGAATAGGATGACGATAATGAATAGTAATATTATTAATGCCTCTAAAATCAACACACATACGCGATGTACCATCCTTTTTCGGCACTAGAATAATAGGAACAACACAAGGACTAAGAGATTCACGTATATAACCTTTGTCGAGCAGCTCTTGTACTTGACGCATAATCTCCTTCGTCTCCTCTAGATTGGTACGGTATGGTGCACAGTTGGGTAGCGATGCACCGGGAATTAAGTCAACCTAATGATCAATCCCTCTAATATGTGGTAATCCCGGTGGTACGTCTTGTGGAAAGACGTCAGCGAACTCCTGCAAAATGTTAATTACAGCAGGAGGCAAAGAGGGTGGCATGTCCTCAAATGAAAATAATACCTCTTTGCATACGAAAGCATAGCAAACAGATGTAGTAATATCCAAATTAGTAATATCAGATTTAGTGGCAAGTAAACAACCACTCTTCAGTTCGATTTCAGATGCAACACTAGATGATGATTTAGTAGGCTTATTGTGTTGCTCAAATTCCTTCGCTACAATATGATTTTCACTCTTATGTTGGTCCTGTTTTGCTTTACTAGCTCTAGCAATGTCATCTTTCATAATATGTTCAGGAGACATAGGAAGCAAAAGTTATATTTTGATCCTTATGAATAAGAGTATACTGATTTGTTCTACCATGGTGTGCAGAATTTTTATCAAATTGCCATGGTCTACCAAGTAAAACGGAGCATGCTTGCATGGGTACCACATCACAATCAACAAAATCAGAATATGTAGCAATGCTAAAATGCACATGAACAGTACGTGTTACCTTAACCTTGCCATTGTTGTTGAACCACTAGATATAATAAGGATGAGGATGTGGTCTGGTGGTGAGAGACAACTTCTCCACTGATATGTCTCCAACGTATCTATAATTTTTTATGGTCCCTTGCTATTATCTTGTCAACTTTGGATGTTTTATATGCATGAATATGCTATTTTATATATTTTTTGGGACTAACCTATTAACTCACTGCCTAGTGCCAGTTTCTATTTTTTCCGAGTTTTTGACCTTTTTCAGAACGGAGTCCAAATGGAATAAAACTTTCGCAATGATTTTTTTTGGACCAAAAGAGACCCTTGAAGCTTTGGAAGAAGGCCAGAAGAGCCACGAGGGAGTCACAAGCCCAGGAGGCCCAACCCCCCCTAGGCCAGGCCTAGCAGGCTTGTGACCTCCTCGTGGGCCCAACCGACGTAATTCCACCGCCATAAATTCCAATAAATACAGAAACCCCCAAAAAGAAACCTAGATCAGGAGTTTTGCCGCCGCAAGCCTCTGTAGCCACCAAAAACCAATCGGGAGCCCGTTCCGGCACCCTGTCGAAGGGGGAATCCATCTCCGGTGGCCATCTTCATCATACCGGCGATCTCCATGACGAGGAGGGAGTAGTTCACCCTCGGGGCTGAGGGTATGTACCAGTAGCTATGTGTTTGATCTCTCTCTCTCTCGTGTTCTTGAGATGTCTTGATCTCGATGTACCGCGGGCTTTGCTACTATAGTTGGATCCTATGATGTTCTTCCCCCTCTCCCTTCTTGTAATGAATTGAGTTTGCCCTTTGAAGTTATCTTATCGGATTGAGTCTTTAAGAACACTTGATGTATGTCTTGCACATGTCTATCTGTGGTGACAATGGGATATTCATGTGAGTACTTGATGTATGTTTTGGTGATCAACTTGCGGGTTTCGTGACATCGGGAACCTATGCATATGGGTTGGCACACGTTTTGACTCTCCGGTAGAAACTTTGGGGCACTCTTTGAAGTTCTATGTGTTGGTTGAATAGATGATTCTGAGATTGTGTGATGCATATCGTATAATCATGCCCACGGATACTTGAGGTGACAATGGAGTATCTAGGTGACATTAGGGTCTTGGTTGATGTGTGTCTTAAGGTGTTATTCTAGTACGAACTCTAAGATAGATTGAACGGAAAGAATAGCTTCGTGTTATTTTACTACGGATTCTTGAATAGATCAATCAGAAAGAATAACTTTGTGGTGGTTTCGTACCCGACAATAATCTCTTCGTTTGTTCTCCGCTATTAGTGACTTTGGATTTACTCTTTGTTGCATGTTGAGGGCTAGTTATATGATCCAATTATTTTATCATTGTTGAGAGAACTTCACTAGTGAAAGTATGAACCCTAGGCCTTGTTTCCACGCATTGCAATACCGTTCGTGCTCGCTTTTACTACCAGTTACC
The DNA here is from genome assembly GCF_904849725.1 of Hordeum vulgare subsp. vulgare. Lineage (NCBI taxonomy): Eukaryota > Viridiplantae > Streptophyta > Magnoliopsida > Poales > Poaceae > Hordeum > Hordeum vulgare. Next base: position 387,252,177 of record NC_058520.1, on the reverse strand, counting down.
TTGCTATTTTTGTAGTTTCAGATTACAAAAACCTATATCTACCATCCATATTGCACTTGTATCACCATCTCTTCGCCGAACTAGTGCACCTATACAACTTGCCATTGTATTGGGTGTGTTGGGGACACAAGAGACTCTTTGTTATTTGGTTGGAAGGTTGCTTGAGAGAGACCATCTTCATCCTACGCCTCCCGCGGATTGATAAACCTTAGGTCACCCACTTGAGAGAAAATTGCTACTGTCCTACAAACCTCTGCACTTGGAGGCCCAACAACGTCTACAAGGAGAAGGTTGTGTAGTAGACATCATCCACCATCTCCATGCTAGCTAAGTTGTTGCAACTCCCTCCATCGATGATGACGCGAACAGAACGTTCCTTTACAACTCCCTTTGTATGGAACAAGTTGTGCCTCTGATTTTGCTCAGCCTGTGTTACCTGCACACTTAAAACACGTTGAGCAACTAAGCTTTCATACCTGTCAGCGTAGTCAGCAGCCATATAGTGTGTATCTTGTTTAGTATCATCGACACCCTGTTCGTCACTTGCAATAAGAGCTAAGGTCTCCTCGTCATAATCACTCGCGGAGTCATATCCACCATCCTCAGTAATAATCATCACGCGCTTGGATGGGCACTCTCTCGCATAAAGACCTCCACCCTTGCAACGATGACAAATAACCTCATGTGTTTGACCTGTGGATGCCATGGATGAAGAAGAGATCTGTGCGGGCCCGGAAGGTGTGCTCTTGGCGAAGGTTGGTGCAGAGGCCTGATTCCTGGTATCTCTGGTTGAATTGGCGGTAGAAGGAGGCGGTGGTGATACATGAGGACGTGTGGAAGTAGATGTGGTTCGTGGCGTCCAAGAGGAAGTGTGACCTGCAGAAAAGTTAGTTTTCGCCAATGCTTGTCGATCCTGCACTTCACGTTCAGCTTTGCAAGCAAGATGGAATAAACAAGTGATATTGTTATAATCCTTATATTCTAGAATAGTCTGAATATCTCTATTTAATCCACCCATAAAACATGCAAGCATAGCTTCATTGTCCTCAACAATACCACATCTAATCATGCCAGTTTGTAATTCCTGATAATATTCTTCTACAGACTTTTTTCCTTATCTTAAACGCTGCAAGTTTTGAAGTAATTCACATTGATAATATGGTGGAACCCAACGAGTATGCATAGCAATTTTCAGGGTAGGCCAAGTAGTTGGAATATTAGCATGATGTATTCTACAATATTCAGACCACCAAACACAAGCAAACTAGTGAAAGAACAAACAACAGCAGCAACACGTCTATCTTCAGGAAATTGCAAGCATGTAAAACGTTGCTTTGTTTCTAACTCCCAAGTAAGATATATATCAGGAACATATCGACCATAAAAAGTACGAATATTCAATTTAAGTTTAGGGAGATGGTCATGATCCCGTACCTGAGGGTGTGGTGCATCCCAACCGTTGCGATTGTATCCATGTGGACGACCGGCGGCTTGTCGGGGTGGTTGTTGTGCCTGGTGCTGAATTGGAGAAACCTCTCCCTCATCATCGTAATCACCATCATAATCATCATCATACTCCTCATTCTGCTCAGCCACAGAAACCTCGATAGTAGCAGCAGGAGGAGCAGCAGCAGGACCAACAGCAGCAGTAGGAGCAACAACACCAAAATTCTGCACTTGGCCGATAAGCACGCGTCGCGCACGTAGCCGTTGTTGTGGTTGAAGAGGGACAATAGCTGCAGTTGGTGGTGGTAAATGGGCAAACACCTCATTGAACTTGGCGTTCATCTTGGTGTCGAATTTCTTCTCCATACCTTCGAGCTTTTCCATGGCCTCTCCAAAGGTGGTCACGAAATCATGTACCTGATCAAACATCATTTGTTGAAATTTATCATGGAGCTCCCGGTTGGTAAGGTTCTCCCAGTCAATCTCCTCGTCGTGTGATCCTGGCATGGTTAGCAGCAAAAGGAACACAGAGAATATGAACCTACACACTACTAGGAAGTGGTGATGGTGGTGGTCATGTGCCACAAATATGTCAAGCAAATCTCAATTTGTTACCAATTCTTACCCGGCAGCAGGTGGCGATCGGCAACCGGTGTAGTCAAAACTCTCAAAGCTTGGATAGAGTGATTGCCAAGTGGTGTCAACCACACGGTGTAGATGTATGTGGAGCTGGGAAGGCTTATAATATGGTAGCAAGAAGGGTCAACAATAATCAGTTAGAGATGCAAAATTGAAAAGACGCTCAACGACGGTACCGTGCTCGTCCTAGGCTAGACCGTACTAGAGACGCGAGCCTAGAACACCAACGAAGTCACACGTACTAATCAAGGGAAGAGCCACTCTGATTTTTTTTATTTTTTTGTGCTCTTTTTTGCGTTTTTTTAGAAAAACACTATAATGGCGAGTGTCTCAAAACTCTTCCCAAGCACCAAAAACAGGATAGGCACGAAAAAATTGATAGTTTTTTTAATTTCTGGAGCAATTCGGGGTTGCGACGACCAAAAATTGTGACAAAAATGAATATGATGGCGAGTGTCTCAAAACTCTATAAAAATCCTAACAAAACGATAGGGAGAAAAAAAATTCACCCCTCAAAATTTTGGCCTAAAAAGTGCTCTAGAAAGCGTGCTAGACTCTTTTTTTCCCGAAACCTACTCACGTAAGGAAACGCGAAACCGAAATCAAACAGATCTCGAAATTAACCTAAAACGAAAAGGATGCACACTAGGATAGTGGTGGGTATATGGTGGTGGTATACGGCAGCAAGGATAATGGTGGCATGGTGGTGGTATATGATAGCAGCGATGATGGTAGCGTGGTGGTGATATATGGCAGCAATGAAAGATGGTGCGATGGCGGCGTGAGAATCTGTGAACAGAACTCGAAACTCTAAAGGACTAGACACTAAGACCAGCAACTCGACACGACGGTGTAACCGCAATTTCAACTAAGCAAACTACTGAAAAGACTATGCAAAGGCTCGATTGGTTCTGATATGATGATCTAACCCTAATTTTTATGGCTTTTTCGTGGACGATAGGTATGAAGAACAGATGCGATCTAACTATGAAAACCTGGTAGAATCTCACCGAGCAACCTGGAAATCTGATACCACTTGATAGAGGTTGTCCCTGTCTTTCGATGAGATCATGGGTATCATTTTGGTAGAGCCGACTTTGACGATCCGACTATGAACGTGTGAGGACGTCGCGCCTTAGCAATCGCTAAACCAACTCCGAGAGGTTATTGACCACACCGGAGCATGATCAACCTGACCAGGAAGGTCTGTTTCCTGCACGTAAACGAAGAACAAGCAAGAAACTAAGATGCAATCAAGATATTGCGAATATAAGAGGAAAGCTTTATTGATGAAGGTGGGGTTCTGTGAAGCCTTTGTCTGGTCATAGAACACAAACGAAGAACGTGAAGTTGCAGCTATGGCGAACTTGTAATCTAAACAAAACCCGAGTCTAAACGGTGCCCTAAGGGCTGTATATATGAGGGAACAAAGAGGCAATTTCGTGACCCTTGGAGGAGGGGTCCGAAAATAGCCCTAAACTCCGTTTCCCGACACATACGGACTCTAAAAATAGTCTATATTATGGTATTTCGAAATTACATGGGCCTGGCCCAAAAATAAGGTGGCGCAACACCTATAATAGCCTATGGACAAAATTTATAAAGTGGCGTCTTGAATATTTTGTCCAAACCCTTCATGCTCTCCATATGGTGGCTTTAGAGTGCGAAAATCACCAATGGAAGCTCCATGTTCTCTCCCGCGCGTGCACCTTCTTATCCATGCTTGATCCCGCTCCAATGGATATCCTTATTGTCCATGCTAGGTCCTTCATTCATGAGCACAACAAAAGTATCTAACTTAGGCAGCATCATATGTTCATGAACATTAGAAGTATTCCCAAGAAACGAAAGTACTTGCTAATTCAATTGGCGTGCACGAGCTCTAGTAACTGATCCAGTATGTATAGCAGCTGGGGTTGTGGGTGTAACAATGGTGTTGATGTCCTCATCAGCTATCGCGACCTTTCATCAGAAAGGCTGTGTGATGAGGAACTATTCACACCCGTGCTTTTAAGCCTTCAGATTAAGCAATGCGAGTTTTAAAGGCACGACATCACGAAACGACCAAGTCAAAACCAGCTGAACAAGAAGGGAATCACCTTGAAAGCCGATTACTCTGGATACAAGGAGCCACCAAAGACCATATACATTAGCGTTGGAGGCCAGTCTACTAAGGGAGTCCGGGACTAATGGGTCCTCGGACGGTCAGCCCATCTCTTACAGGCCGACCTAATGGGTCGTGTTGTTGAAGACCGGATTGCGTGACGTCCTCATGTTCAGGAAGCAAGCCTACGAAGATTGGCGTGTCATCCAAGTTAAGTAGGCTAGATCGACGCATCTGTCCCCGGCTGGAGGTCGGTTGTATGTAACCCTAGGAACCCGTGGTGTCTATATAAACTAGAGGGTTTCATCCGTATAGGCAAGTTGACCCATCTAGGGTTTTAGATCATACGATCTCAAGGTAGATCAACTCTGTACTTCTCATCCACATCAATATAATCAAGCTGGACGTAGGGTTTTACCTCCTCAAGAAGGCCCGAACTAGGTAAACACTGTGTCTTTCGTCCCCTGTAACCCATCGATCCAAGATCCACAACTCCATACCCCATAACCGAGATCCGCCGATTTTGACACCGAGAATTGTCATTTGAAGTATTGGTAGCATCACTTGAAGCTTAGTAAGCACCGCTTGACTTGTTGTGCAGCTCTTATTCATCCTTGAGTGACATTTCATGAGCGACAATCCTTCAAATGACTTTCGTTGACTTGAGATCCTTGTAGTTTGGCATCATTTGAATCAATGTGCACACGGTTCCAAGGCTCTAAATATATTCTTGATGATGAATTTTTCGATCATTTATTCGCTTCCTAAGCTCACACTCTCATTTGTGATGAGAGCTAGCCTAGAGTACATATCAGCGACTCCTTCACCACCCTTCATCTTAAACTTGTCAAGCTGACTTTCTAGCACATCCAACTTAGATTCCCTAAGAGATTCGGTACCTTTGTGCAAATCAATCAAAGTGTCCCAAATTTCCTTGGCATTCTCAAGACGGTTGATTTTGTTGAACTCTTCGGGGCATAAGTAGTTGAATAGAATGTCGCATGCTTGAGCATTGTATTGCAACATCTTCAATTCTTCTGTAGTCGCTTCGTGATCTGGTTCCCTTCCATCACCAAAGAATTCTCCTTGCAAACCAACACGAACAACAACCCAAACGACGGGGTTATGACAAAAAAATGGATTTTCATCTTATGCTTCGAACTAACAAAGTTTGTACCATCAAAATATGGACCCCTACGGTGATAATTTCCCTCACTATACGCCATACTCTCCTACATTGTGAAACCAATGCAATGGAGACCAAAGCTCTCCTGCCACTTGTAGGATCCGAAGTATGTTTAGAGGGGGGGGGGTGATTAGACTACTTGGCCAAATAAAACTTAGCCTTTTCCCAATTTTAGTTATGGGCCACTTTTAGAAATTATATCTAGTCAAGCACACCCTACACATGCAAGTCTAATAGTATTGCAATGGAAAGTAATGACATGCAAATGTAAGTAGAGGGTAGGGATAGGAAGATCAAACGCAAAGGTTGACACGACGATTTTTGGTGTGGTTCCGATAGGTGGTGCTATCGTACGTCTACGTTAGTGGAGACTTCAACCCATGAAGGGTAACGGTCGCGTGAGTCCACGGAGGGCTCAACCCACAGAGGGTCCACGAATAAGCAACCTTGTCTATCCACCATGGCTTACATCCACGACAGACTAGCCTTACTCGGGGTAAATCTTCACGAAGTAGGCGATCTCCTTGCCCTTACAAACTTCTTGGTTCAATTACAGAACACGGAGTAAGAGGCTCCCAAGCGACACCTAACCAATCTAGGAGGCACCACCCTCCAAAAGGTAATAGATGCAGTAGAACGATGAACTCCTTGCTCTTGTGCTTCAAAAGATAGTCTCCTCAACATTCAATCACTCTCTCACAGATTTGACATGGGTAGAAGAGATTGATTGGGTGGAAAGCAACTTGGGGAGGCTAGAGATCAAGTTTCAAATGGATGGATTGGAATATCTTGATCTCAACACATGAGTAGGTGGCTCTCTAACAAAAATATGGATATGGCAAGTGTGTGTGTGTTCTAAGTGCTTCCTCTATGAATGAGAGGTGATGGATGGGTATATATAGGCATCTCTCAAAATCCACCATTAAAACATTATTGACCAACTCGATGAAACCGAAGTGAATCTCGGTGGCACCAATTTGAAAAAAATGTGGCAACTTCCGAATTCTCAGTGAGACCGTATAGGAATCTGAGTGGTACCGATATGGTGACCTGGGGTAGTTTCCAAATCTCGGTGAGGCTGATCCCAAGACTCGGAATTTCTGATTCTTGAAAACGACAAACCAGAAAGTTGGCCACTGATATTCGGTGGCACCGAATGGAATATTGGTGGTACCAAGATTCTAGGGTTTGGCATAGGTTCTATCTCTGGAAAAATCGATAGGGCCAAGTGGAAAATATTGGTGGCACCGATTTTGATGTTCAGGGTTTTGATAGAGAATTTTGTGGGAGAATGGCTGAGTATTATTGGTGGCTATATCTAAGAACTTGAGCAACCAATTCACCATAGATACCTCACCCCATTTTAATAGTATTGACTTTCCTATGGACTCAAATATGATTTCTCACAAATATAAAATGTAGAGTCTTGTAGCTTGAAGCTTGGCCAATCCTATTCCTTTCCTTTCATCAAAGGGTTTCTCCTCACAATCCTTAGCCAATGGATCTTTGAACTTTTCTCAAATATACTTGGATAAGATCATTAGTTCAATGATACATATGTTTTTATTAATTACCAAAACCACCTTAGGGAGCATTTGTGCTTTCACTAACGTCCATCATGTCCATGGATATCTCATAGCTTTCTTTCCATGCAGCCAGTTCGAGATCAGCCGTGCAATTTGGAACCTTGCGAGGGCCCCTGAAATACTTTGGCATACGCTCATTATGCACAGCCGGCGCGAGATATAGTATGCCAATCATTCTGGTGCTTAGACCTGCCCCTGAAGAAACTAGCTCGGGTGTGGAGGGAGGCAATTTACCCGCCAATGCGGCTACTACTGCCACGTCTCGCAAAGCCCGAGCCACATCATCGATTGCCTACGCATGTGATACTACTGGCCGGGTTGGAGAATCCTGAGCTAGCTGCCTACACCCAGTGCTAGAGACTGCAAGGGACTCTACGTGTCGACTTCTGCTATGACTTGCATAGAGGGTAGAGTGAAGCCAATCCCGACTATAGGAGTACTACGCTTGTTGGGTGACCGCGGTCTTCAACATCTTGATGACGTTCCTGGCCTCAATTTCAATTGGGTGTTTCCCGCGATCGGGTGTGCCTCAAGGTTACGAGTCACGCCAGCATATTATCCATGGGATTGGAGAAGTGACTCATCGTTGTATAGAAATGATGAGGTGGCGACTGAGTCGGCGAAGGTTGGGTCGGTTGAGACGGCTGTCAACGTTGATCCAAATGCGGCTGCCCAATCCCTCGCGTTTGCAGAGGAGTAGTGAACAAGTGTGCCGACTCGATACTAGGGTGCAGGCGGCTTGCATGCCTCCTTTGATGAACCGCCTCTGAAGCATCCCTACGAAGACCTATATGCCAAGCTTCCGCCTTCAAGCGTTTAGCTTCAATATGGATGTCGTCCTCTAACTCCATCATGTGAGTATTCTCAGCGTCAGTTTCCTCCTGAACTTTAGCCATCTGCCTGTGAAGCTTGGTTAACTCCGTGTTGCGTGATACGTCTCCAACGTATCTATAATTTTTGATGGTTTCATGCTATTATCTTGTCAAACTTTGGATGTTTTGTATGCCTTTTATATCTTTTATGGGACTAACTTATTAACTCACTGCCAAGTGCCAGTTCCTGTTTTTTCCGTGTTTTTGACCCTTTTCAAAGGAAGATTTGAAACGGAGTCCAAACGGAATAAAATCCCCGAAAATATTTTTTTCCGAAACAGAAGAAGATCGGGAGACTTGAGAACCAAGTCAGGGGTCCCCAAGGACCCACAAGCCCTCTAGCCCCGGCCAGGGGGAGGCCGGGCCTCCCATGCTTGTGGGGTCCCTAGACCTCCTCTGCCCCAGGTTTTGCGCCTATATATTCCCTCAAATCCCAGAAAAAAAATCAGGAGATCATCGAAAATACTTTTCCGCCGCCGCAAGCTTCTATCTCCGCAAGATCCCATCTGGGGCACGTTCTGGTGCCCTGTCGGAGGGGGGATTCGGATACGGAGGGCTTCTTCATCAACACCATGCCCTCTCCGATGATGCGTGAGTAGTTCACCATAGACCTACGAGTCCATAGCTAGTTGCTAGATGGCTTCTTCTCTCTCTTGGATCTTCAATACAAAGTTCTCCATTATCTTCATGGAGATCTATCCGATGTAATTTTCTTTTGCGGTGTGTTTGTCGAGATCCGATGAATTGTGGATTTATGATCAGATTATCTATGAATCTTATTTGAGTTTCTTCTGATCTCTCTTATGCATGATTTCATATCCTTGTAATTCCCTTCGAGTTGTGGGTTTTGTTTGGCCAACTAGATCTATGATTCTTGCAATGGGAGAAGTGCTTGTTTTGGGTTCATACCGTGCGGTGACCTCACCCAGTGATAGAAGGGGTAGCGAGGCATGCATCATGTTGTTTCCATCAAGGGTAAAAAGATGGGGTTTTCACCATTGGTTTGAGATTATCCCTCTACATCATGTCATCTTGCTTAAGGCGTTACTCTGTTCGTCATGAACTCAATACACTAGATGCATGCTGGATAGCGGTCGATGTGTGGAGTAATAGTAGTAGATGCAGAAAGTATCGGCCTACTTGTCTCGGACGTGATGCCTATATGTATGATCATTGCCTTAGATATCGTCATGACTTTGCGCGGTTCTATCAATTGCTCGACAGTAATTTGTTCACCCACCGTAATACTTGCTATTTTGAGAGAAGCCTCTAGTGAACACTATGGCCCCCGGGTCTACTCCACACCATATTTCAGCCTTACACTTTTACTTCGTTGCACTTTCCGCCTTCAGATCTTACTTTGCAATCAATCTTGAAGGGATTGACAACCCCTTTATAGCGTTGGGTGCAAGCTCTTTTGTGTTTGTGCAGGTACTCTGGACTTGACGAGATTCTCCTACTGGATTGATACCTTGGTTCTCAAACCGAGGGAAATACTTACTGCTCCTGTGCTGCATCGCCCTTTCGTCTTCAAGGGAAAAACCAACGCAAGCTCAAGAGACGACAGAAGGTTTCTGTCGCCGTAGCCGAAGTATTTCTGGCGTCGTTGCTGGGGATAGCAGAAGAATTTCTGGCGCCGTTGCAGGGGAGGATCAAGTCAAGAACTCATCGAAGTAAGTGTCGCAAACTCGTCTCTTGCATTTACTTTTTTTGCCTCTCGTTTTCCTCTCCCCCACTTCTCAAAAACAAAAATTTACAAAAAAAATCTTTGCCTTTTTCGTTTGCCCTTTTCGCTCGCCTGCTCTTTGTTCGCTTGTGTGCTTGCTTGCTTGCCGAAGTCACCATGAATTAAAACACCAAACTTTGTGACTTCTCGAATACTAATAATAATTATTTTATTAGTACTCCGATTGCTCCCGCCACTAGTGCGGAGTCATACGAAATCAATGCCGCTTTGCTGAATCTTGTTATGAAAGAGCAATTTTCCGGCCTTCCTAGTGAAGATGTCGCATCCCATCTCAATACCTTCATTGAGCTTTGCGATATGCAAAAGAAGAAAGATGTTGATAACGATGTGATTAAATTGAAGATTTTTTCCTTTCTCGTTGCGAGATCGCGCAAAAACTTGGTTTTCATCTTTGCCCAAAAATAGTATCGATTCTTGGGATAAGTGCAAAGATGCTTATATATCCAAGCATTGTCCGCCGGCTAAGATTATCTCTCTCCGTAATGATATCACGAATTTTAAGCAACTTGATCATGAACATGTTGCACAATCTTGGGAGAGAATGAAATTGATGATTAGAAATTGTCCCGCTCATGGCCTGAGTCTTTGGATGATTATACAAATCTTCTACGCTGGCTTGAATTTCGCTTCTAGCAATATCTTGGACTCAGCCTCAAGTGGAACGTTCATGTAAATCACGTTAGGAGAAGCCACAAAACTCCTAGACAATATCATGACGAACTACTCTCAGTGGCACACTGAAAGGTCACCTACTAGTAAGAAAGTACACGCTATAGAAGAAATTAACTCGTTGAGTGCTAAGATGGATGAGTTAATGAATTTGGTTGCTAGTAGAAGTGCTCCTTTAGATCATAATGATATGCCCTTGTCTTCCTTGATTGAGAGTAGCAACGCTAGCTTGGACGTTAATTTTGTTGGTAGGAATAATTTTGGCAACACCAATGCTTTTAGAGGAAACTATGTTCCTAGGCCTTTTCCTAGTAACTCCTCTAATAAATTTGGCAACTCCTACAACAACACTCATGGAAATTACAATAGATTACACTCTGATCTAGAGAGTAATATCAAAGAGTTTATCAACTCGCAAAAGATTTTCAATGCGTCCATAGAGGAAAAACTACTCAAAATTGACGATTTCGCTAAGAGCGTTGATAGAATGTCTAGTGATATTGATGCTTTGAAAGTTAGATGTGCTCCTCCCAAGATGAATATGGATGAAACTTTGAAAGCTATGCGTGTTTCCATGATTGAGAGCAAAGAAAGAACCGCCCAAATTCGTGCTAGACATGAATGGCTTAAAAAGGCGTGTTCTCGTGATAAGAATCACGAAGATCTTAAAGTGCTTGGTGTGACTCCCATTGAATCTTTGTTTTCTTGTGTCAAACCCAATGATGATGGGGCTGGATATGAATCCACTTTGGTTGAAAAGAGCCCCAATGATTCGGAGTCTATCTATATTGATGCTAAAAGCATTGAAAGTGGAGTAGAAGATATTAAAACTTTGAGTAGTAATGAAATTACTACTTTGGATTTCAAGTAATTCAATTATGATAGTTTCTCCTTGATTGAATGCATTTCCTTGATGCAATCCATGCTAAACTCTCCACACGCTTATAGCCAAAACAAGGCCTTTACCGATCATATCGTCGAAGCTATGATAAAATCTCTTGAAGAGAAACTTGAATTAGAAGTCTCTATCCTTAGAAAGCTTCATGATGAGTGGGAACCTACTATCAAAATAAAAATCAAAAACTATGAATGCAATGCTTTGTGTGATTTGGGTGCTAGTGTTTCCGCGATTCCAAAGTCTTTATGTGATGTTCTGGGTTTTAATGAGCTTGAAGAGTGTTCTCTTAATTTGCATCTTGTGGATTCTACTGTCAAGAAACCCATGGAAAGGATCAATGATGTTCTTATTATTGCAAATAGGAACTATGTACACGTGGATTTCATTGTGCTTGACATTGATTGCAATCCTACTTGCCCTATTAATCTTGGTAGACCTTTCCTAAGGACTATCGGTGCTATCATCGATATGAAGGAAGGGAATATTAGATTTCAATTTACTCTAAAGAAGGGAATGGAACACTTTCCTAGAAAGAAAATAAGATTGCCTTATGAATCCATGATGAGGGCCACTTATGGTTTGAGCACCAAAGACGACGATACGTGATTCTATCGCCTTATGCCTAGCTAAGGGCGTTAAACAATAGCGCTTGTTGGGAGGCAACCCAATGAATTTATTTATTTTTCTTTCTGTTTTTTTGTGTCCACACTATCATAATTCTGTTGTGATTGTGTTTTTTGTGTTTCTTTTTTGTGTTTGAGCCAAGCAAAACCTTTATGACTAGTCTTGATGATGGTTGTTTGATCCTGCTGGAAAAAGACAGAAACTTTTCGCTCACGAGATGATTTTTCATTTTTATTCAGAAAGAGCTTTTGAGTTGATTATTTTTTATGCTGGGTTATATGCCTTTTTCCCAGGTATTCCTAATTTTTCAGAATTTTTGAGGTACCAGAAGTATATGAAGTATACAGATTGCTGCAGACTAGTCTGTTTTTGACAGATTCTGTTTTTGTTGAGTTGGTTGCTTGTTTTGATGAAACTATGGATAGTATCGGGGGGGGGGGGGTACTAGCCATGGAAAAGTGTGAATACAGTAGCCCAACACCAATATAAATAGGATTCAAGATTGCTACAGTACCTAAAGAGGTGGTAGTTTGTTTTCTTGTGCTAATGTTATCACGAGTTTCTGTTTAAGTTTTGTGTTGTGAAGTTTTCAAGTTTTGGATGATGTTCTCATGGACAAAGAGATAAGGAGTGAAAAGAGCTCAAGCTTGGGGATTCCCAAGGCATCCCCAACCAAATTCAAGGACACCAAAAACCCTAAGCTTGGGGATGCCCCGGGAAGGCATCCCCTCTTTCGTCTTCAATCCATCGATAACATTATTTGGAGCTATATTTTTGTTCACCACATGATATGTGTTTTGCTTGGAGTGTCTTGTATCCTAGGATTCTTTTTTTTGTGTCACAATCATCCTTTCTACACACCTTTAGAGAGAGACATGCACTCATCGTGATTTTGCTAGAATGCTCATCGTGCTTCACTTATATCTTTTGAGCTAGATATTTTGCTCTATGTGCTTCACTTAGATCTTTTAGAGCACGACGGTGCGTGACTTGGTAGTTGGATTATGTTATGAAAGTAGTCCCAAAAGTGATAGGTACCCAAAGAGGATACAAAAACCTCCATCTTCATGTGCATTGAGTAGAAAGAGAGGTCTTGATTCCTCTCAATTAGTTTTGAGACGTGGATTTGTTATTATTAAGAGTTATGTTAATAGGGTGTTGTGAATCTAGTAATACTTGTGTTGAAGTTAGTGATTCCCGTAGCATGCACGTATGGTGAACCGCTATGTTAGGAAGTCGGAGCATAATTGATCTATTGATTGTCATCCTTTGTGTTGAGGTCGGGATCGCGCGATGGTTAACACCTACCAACCCTTCCCCTAGGAGTATGCGTTTAGCACTTTGTTTTGATTACTAATAAAAGCTTTCGCAACAAGTATGTGAGTTCTTCATGACTAATGTGAGTCCATGGTATATATGCACTTTCACCTTCCACCATTGCTATCCTCTCTAGTACCGCGCAATTCTCGCCGGTGCACAAACCCACCATATGCCTTCCTCAAAACAGCCACCATACCTACCTACTATGGCATTTTCATAGCCATTTCGAGATATATTGCCATGCAATTCCCACCATTCCGTCTCATGACTTGTGCCGTCATTCTCATATTGCCGTTGCATGATTGTAAGATAGCTAGCGAGATGTTTCAACGTCATACGCCTAGCTAGATCGTTGCACATCCCGGCACACTGCCGGAGGCATTTCCTATAGAGTCATCATCATTTTGAGCTTTGAGCTGTGAGTAAATAAAAGTGTGATGATCATCATTTTTAGAGCATTGTCCCATGTGAGGAAATAAAAAATAAGCCAAAGAGCCCAAATAAAAAAAGAGAGGCCCAAGAGCCCAAATAAAAAAAGAGAGAGAAAAAAAGAGAGAAGGGACAATGCTACTATCTTTTTCCACACTTGTGCTTCGTAATAGCACCATGTTCTTCATGAGAGCTTCTTGCCTTGTCACCACCATATGCTAGTGGGAATATTCATTGTATAACTTGGCTTGTATATTCCAATGATGGGCTTCTTCAAATTGCCCTAGGTCTTCGTGAGCAAGCAAGTTGGATGCACACCCACTAGTTCTCCTTTTGATCTTTCACACACTTATAGCTCTAGTGCATCCCTTGTATGGCAATCCCTACTCATTCACATTGATATCTATTAATGGGCATCTCCATAGCCCTTTGATACGCCGAGTCAATGTGACCATCTCCTCCTTTTTGTCTCACAACCACCACCCCACTCTATTCCACCTATAGTGCTATATCCATGGCTCATGCTCATGTATTGCGTGATAGTTATAAAAGGTTTGAGAAAGTAAGAATGCGAAAACAATTACTTGGCCAATACCATGGTTTTGCATGATTTACATTAGTTGTGTGAGGATGATGGAGCATAGCCACACTATATGATTTTGTATGGATAACTTTCTTTGGCCTTGTTATTTTAAAAGTTCATGATTACCTTGCTAGTTTGCTTGAAGTATTATTGTTTTCATGTCAATAGAAAACTATTGCTTTGAATCTTACGGATCTGAACATTCATGTCACATGAAAGAAGTTACAAAGGACAACTATGCTAGGTAGCATTCCACATTAAAAATTCAGTCTTTATCACTTCCCTACTCGAGGACGAGCAGGAGTTAAGCTTGGGGATGCTTGATACGTCTCCAACGTATCTATAATTTTTGATGGTTTCATGCTATTATCTTGTCAAACTTTGGATGTTTTGTATGCCTTTTATATCTTTTTTGGGACTAACTTATTAACTCAGTGCCAAGTGCCAGTTCCTGTTTTTCCGTGTTTTTGACCCTTTCCAGAGGAATATTTGAAACAGAGTCCAAACGGAATAAAATCCTCGAAAAGATTTTTTCTGAAACAGAAGAAGATCGGGAGACTTGAGAACCAAGGCAGGGGGTCTCCACGGACCCCACAAGCCCTCTAGCCCCGGCCAGGGGGGGGGTCGGGCCTCCCAGGCTTGTGGGCCCCCTGGACCTCCTCCGCCCTAGGTTTTGCGCCTATATATTCCCTAAAATCCCAGAAAAAATCAGGAGATCATCGAAAATACTTTTCCGCCGCCGCAAGCTTCTGTCTCCGCAAGATTCCATCTGGGGCACGTTCTGGTGCCGTGCCGGAGGGGAATTCGGATACGAAGGGCTTCTTCATCAACACCATGACCTCTCCGATGATGCGTGAGTAGTTCACCATAGACCTACGGGTCCATAGCTAGTAGCTAGATGGCTTCTTCTCTCTCTTGGATCTTCAATACAAAGTTCTCCATGATCTTCATGGAGATCTATCCGATGTAATCTTCTTTTGTGGTGTGTTTGTCGAGATCCGATGAATTGTGGATTTATGATCAGATTATCTATGAATCTTATTTGAGTTTATTCTGATCTCTCTTATGCATGATTTCATATCCCTGTAATTCTCTTCGAGTTGTGGGTTTTGTTTGGCCAACTAGATCTATGATTCTTGCAATGGGAGAAGTGCTTGTTTTGGGTTCATACCGTGCGGTGACCTCACCCAATGACAGAAGGGGTAGCGAGGCACGCATCGTGTTGTTTCCATCACGGGTAAAAAGATGGGGTTTTCATCATTGGTTTGAGATTATCCCTCTACATCATGTCATCTTGCTTAAGGCGTTACTCTGTTCGTCATGAACTCAATACACTAGATGCATGTTGGATAGCGGTCGATGTGTGGAGTAATAGTAGTAGATGCAGAAAGTATCGGTCTGCTTGTCTCGGACGTGATGCCTATATGTATGATCATTGCCTTAGATATCGTCATGACTTTGCGCGGTTCTATCAATTGCTCGACAGTAATTTGTTCACCCACCGTAATACTTGCTATTTTGAGAGAAGCCTCTAGTGAACACTATGGGCCCCGGGTCTACTCCACACCATATTTTCAGCCTTACACTTTTACTTCGTTGCACTTTCCGCCTTCAGATCTCACTTTGCAATCAATCTTGAAGGGATTGACAACCCCTTTATAGCGTTGGATGCAAGCTCTTTTGTGTTTGCGCAGGTACTTTGGACTTGACGAGATTCTCCCACTGGATTGATACCTTGGTTCTCAAACTGAGGGAAATACTTACTGCTCATGTGCTGCATCGCCCTTTCCTCTTCCACGAAAAAACCAACGCAAGCTCAAGAGATGATAGAAGGTTTCTGTCGCCGTAGCCGAAGGATTTCTGGTGCCGTTGCCGGGGATAGCATTGCGTTCCTCCTGATTCTCCGCGGTTACTGGCGTCTCTAGGAGCTTCGTCATGTCAGCCATCAAGTCAGCCATGGCTTGAGCCAACATTTTGCTTGAACGAGCCATGTCTCGCGGCGAGACGCTTGAACCGTTTGGCGCACCAGCCATCGCGGAATCGAGGGTCGCAATGGTCCATGCCATGAAGATAACGGCGTGCCGAGGCAGCTCGAGTGACTCCATAGTAGTCTCATCATCAGAGTAGCCCACAAGCCTACCATCGAAAAGCGGGCAAATTGATTCAGTGTTTCCAACCAAGGACTCGCCATCAGAGCACACGAGAGTATCTCCGTTGGCCATAGAGTTATCCGCGAGGCTGACTCCCTAAGTGAAGCCAACGAAGACATGTTTCCGGTCGGCTTGAACCCGACCGGATCGGGTGCACCGAGCCGACTCGACAGTGTCGGTGCAAATGTCCGGCTCGGGTCCTGATTCGCTAATTTTGCCAATGAAGACATGGATCTTGCAAAGGGGACCCGGTACCCATACTCGATTGAGCCGGCCTCGGGGCCCCGCCCTGAATCGTCGATATAGAGCTTTTCGTGGCGACTCTTGGTCATCTGGCCGACCGTGTATCCCTCGATCCCTGGGAGGGCTCCCTCCAAGAACTCAACACCACCGTGCGCTAGCCCCACGGTGGGCGTCAACTGTCGTGGTTTTGTCACGACAGATGTCCTAGCGATTGGACTAAGTCTGGGAGCCGTCATAACTAGGTGGTTGCTTGGATGGGGTTGATCGGTAACGAGAGACAAGGGTTACCAACGTTCGACCCCTCCAATGGAGGTAAGAGTTTACGTCCTACTTTGTGTGTTTATTGATTGTGGTGATCTCAATTACAAAGGTGCGGAATCGCTAACCTAATTTTCGAGGATTTCTTACTTGATCTTTCTACCTCAGAGGCTCCCCTTTATATATAGGTTGAGGCCGTGAGGTTACAATAGAATCCGAGACGTAGTACAACCCGTGACCTAGTCTGCTTTTACTTGTCTCGTCTTTCAAGTAAGGGAAGTTCCTTACGACTCCCTCCTTGAGCCGACCCACCGAGTACTCGTCCTTGAGTCGTCCTTCTTCAATGAGCCGCCTCCTCGGCCTTGAACTTCATGGTTTCCGTGACCCATATAATTACCCTGGTTATGAGCCGCCACTTAACAGTCGGGTCATACCCTGATCGGATCATACCATGGGGTATATCCCCTCTGGTGGGCAGCCGGCATGCCCTGCGCCGCGGACTCACCAAGGCCATGGCGCCTCCTCCACAACTCCTTCCTGGTCGACGGAGGATGCGACCACTGCGTCGCCGGAGACGCAACAAGCGGCGGGTCGCAAACAGGGCCTACGGTAGGCGGGGGAGCACGGACCTCCGACCCTTCATAACTCGACGAGATGCAGAGACCACTGGCCGCTCGCCGGCCCGACGGAAGGAGGATGTGATCGAACAGAGGCTCGATGCCATGACACAAGTGAAGGGGGGAGACGAGCCGCTGGGAGCCGGGGACGGAGGTGTCCGCCGAGGTCGGAGTGACTAGCGACAGGTGAGGTGGACGCTAC
The DNA here is from genome assembly GCF_904849725.1 of Hordeum vulgare subsp. vulgare. Classification (NCBI taxonomy): domain Eukaryota; kingdom Viridiplantae; phylum Streptophyta; class Magnoliopsida; order Poales; family Poaceae; genus Hordeum; species Hordeum vulgare. The sequence goes on along the minus strand of NC_058520.1, from coordinate 387,234,604 downwards.
CGTCGGAGTGGTGAGCGGCGGGAAGGGCAGGGTGCTATCATGTTCTCACACGCTTTGTGAAGACATGGCGAACACGAGAAAAAGGATTAAATGCTTGTTGTAGAAGTACTCCCTGCATTTTTAAATGTAGTTTTTTTTAATTTTTACTACAAGACTACATGCAAAGTAATATATATATTTTAAAGTATGTCTATATACATCCATATGTAATTCTAGTAAAATTTTAGAAAAACATTTATATTTAGGAACCGAAGGAGTAGGTTTGATGGCGCAGCTGCCGGGCGAGTCGCCTGTAAATTGTCCAAGACAACCTGGCTTCCCTGGGCCGACGGCGAGGACGCTGGTGACTGGACATCCGGGCCCCACCACGTCGACCGAAAATAAACACGGATTCTCTACCGGCACAACCATGTCCGTCACCAATCATCGAAAAGAAAGAAAGAAAGAAAGAAAGAAAACAAAAGAGCTCTACAGGCGCCGGCTCGACCTACCACTCGTCCCCCCGCGCCCACTTATCAAATCGCCCAGGCCCCAACCCCAAGCTCCACTCGCCTCGAACCCAAATTCCACTCGTAGCGTAGCAAAGCTATTTGAACCACCACGACGCGGGGCTGCTGCCTGCTGCCTGCTGCCTGCTGGACTGCCGGTGCTCCCCATTCTCCAATTCGCCGCGAGGCGCGCATGGAGGACCTCCCCATCGCACCGCCACCGCGGCACCGGGCGCGGAGGCACCGGAGGAAGGCGTCGGACTCGGCCACATACGGGGACGTGTTCGGCGGGGGCCCGCGGTTCGCGCCCCCTCTCGCAGGGGCCCCGGCGGACTACGCGGACGTGTTCGGCGGCGTCGCGGCTTCCTGCTCCATCCCGTACCTCGACCTTCCCCCGGCGGCCGCCGGAACCGACGGCGGCGCGGGGAGGTACGGCGAGATCTTCACGCGGGTCGGCTTCGGGGAGTACGCTGCGCCGTACGAGGACATGTTCGCGGAGGCGGATGGAATGGCGGACGAGATCGAGTCGTGGAGCGCGAGCTCGAGGTATGGATTCTGTGCCCATTCTAGGATTTTGCCCTTTCTTCTTCTCCATATGACCCTCGCTGTGCCACTGTTGCGTGCTCAGTGTTTTGGGGGATAAGAATGCTGGCCTCCCACGCCATTTTTAGGCCCTGTGTTTGCCCGTGGTTTAGAGGCGACGAGCCGTGGGGTGGACACTGGACATCGTAAAGCGATTCCTCGTGTAATGGATCCCCTCAATGTTTCCTACGCAATATATGGCGCGTCAATGCCACCGATTTTTTAGGACAAATGTTGCTACCTACACATGACCACTTCGTAGCTTTATTTTTCCTTTATAAGATTTTATTCAATTTCTGCTGGTCTTTCGGTGAGTGTGGTGGCATGTCATTTGCGAGCTACGTGTACTGTAATGTGACTCTGCTGGGTAGGAATGCTAACTTTTGTCACCATTTAAGCTCCATGCATGCCGTGGAACTATGCGATTGGATAGCTTAGCTACGCTATGTACCTCTGTTTGTTTTGGGTGCAATTCTTTTGCAGAAAGGTGATTCCTTTTGGGCCAAGTGGTGCCTTTTCTCCTCACCTTTCCAGTTGGTTTGAACTAGAAGAATTTGGGTGGTTACCCAGAAACCCATAACTCCACCTTCAGATCTTATTTCAGATGCTCCTGTTCAAGGTTTATTATATTGGTTTCTAGTATAATCAGTCACATGCATGATACGTGTACTTGTTGGTAGGACTTTGTTCATGTGTTAATTTCTTGTGAGATGATGGTCTCAGTGATAGTCAGTTGTGAATTATGATCCCAGGCCCCTGGCCATTAAAAGTTTAGTCCGCACTGGAGTTTATTAGCCTTGATCAGTCCGATGCCTAAATTACCATATGGAGACTACAATTTCACGGAAAGATATTATCAGATTGGAAATAACAGATGATTCCCAAGGAAACATCTATCTATCATATCTATTCATGTTTTTTTTTTGGAAAAGGAGGTTAAGACCCCCGGCCTCTGCATCACTCGATGCATACATCATATCTATTCATGTAGTGTATTCACCCCTTGTTCCACCAAACTCTCCCCTTACTGCTCCTCCATGTTATTTGTGATTCACCGCCTAATTTAGCAGTAGTTCCCTGGTAAAAATGTGACTGTCTGCCTTTGTCTATTTTGAGCGAGGGCCTCACATATTTGTGGTAGTAGTCAACTTATGAAGGTTTGCCACCTGGGAATTTGTTGGGTCTTCCAAAATACACATGCTTCTCTCTTAAATCCCATGCCATGAATATCCACTTTAACTTGCTGAAGGTAACCAACTGCCACCAAGCTGATTCATAGACTAATAGGTTGCCTTTGGCATTATAGTGAGTGGTGACCTTTAAAGGTGCTTTTGCTTGGCCATTTCTAATTTTCTATGCATATGAAATTATTGGTAACCTCTCTCTTAAAGCCATGAAGGAATATCAAACTTTATTCATTTTTGTTAGAATGATATCAAACTTTATTCTGTTTCTTCTGTAGGACAAAACAAATATGCCAAGTTGGCCTTTAATGTGAGATTAAGTCGATTAGAATTAGGCTTGTGCAGTCCACCTTAAACTGTTTACAGATCTTAAAGCAAAAGTAGTTATAACTGGTAAGAGCAATTTTCACTAATGGCAAGAGGCTTGATTATCCGGCTCCTATCTGAAATCCCACATCCCCTGGCCTTTTCATACCCCTTTTTTTGTTTAAATTAGTAGTGCTTGGACCAGGTTAATTGTACTTGCTTTCCCTATGTAAAGCTTGTAATTACCGAAAAAGGCTCTCGCCCCGCTTTATATATAAAGCAACGATCGTCAACAACACGTACAAACGCACGCCACCACAACACACGCACACACCCAAGGCAAGATACATTTGTGTTGAGCGCAACAACACCATCCCAAGCACTACAAGAGCAACCGGGATGCTCAACCGTGAACACGCCACCGCGAAGAGATGAAGCCGCATATGACGAACCAGGTGCTCCAAAGCGGTGCCTTCAGGAAGGATACGACACTGGAGCACCGCCACCGCTCGACCCGAGGATCAGAGTTTCCCCCGGAGCACCACGACGGGCAATGAGAGCCATGACGACGCCTTCAAGAAGGCAACGAGCTTTATCGCCGCCGGTCCGTCCGAAGATAGAACATATTTTCACCCCTGCCAACACTCACTGCCACCGAACGCCACACTCCGGCTACCACACCGGCCATACGGCCATGGCCACCGGGCAGCACCGAGCCACGGGCTCCGCCCATGAGCACCGTGTTACCACCACCAAGGCCCGCCGCTACCCCAACAAGAGACGAGCGGAAAGGCCCCACCTTTCGCACCCTTGGGCGCCCCCAACGCCGAGACCCAGTGAGCCGGCCAAAACTGGCCTCCATCGACCCGTCCTGCAACACCGGGCACGAGTCGGTCTCGGTCTTGTTGCCGGGCGCGAGACGAGCTCGGCCCTGCAACACCGGACGCGAGACGAGCGATGGACCTTAGTTAGGATAAGGCCAACCCTTCGACGAAGGTAGCCCCTGGACGACGAGGGGAGGGACCAAAGGACGACACAAATTGACTACAGGCGGGCTGACGCCGAAACAAGCCAACCGCCGCTGCAACCGACCTGCCCCCTCGCGAGCCGCGCACCGACGGGCCAACACTGGAGAAGACCAACCGCCATCGCGAAACGACCCACACCACCGCCATGAGCCACCACCACGCCGTGGCAGCCCACATCCATGCCAGGACCCCGAGGGCCAGCCTCGAATCGCCTGCCGCCGGCCATGGGCCAGATCCGAGCTGATCTGGCCGGCCGGCACCGCCACCGCCACCAGCAACAACAGCCGGCGCTCCGCCGTGGTCCACGGCCAAAGCCACGACCCCACCAGGTTGCAGCCCCCCCTGCGACGCCCAACGCCCAAGCGCCCGCCGGACCCAGATCTTGGATGGGGCCGCCGCCGCTAAGCACACACCACCGCCGCTAGCACGGCCACACGCCGGCCAACAGCACGAAGCCCTCTACGCCGCGGCCCCACCGCCGGCGCCGACACACCCTCCAAAGCGCAGCGCCCCTGCCCGGAGCAGCCGTGTCACGCCGCCCACCACCACGCGAAGAGGAGAGAAGGCCCTGCCGCCTTCGCCGCCTACCGGGTTTTGCCCGTCGGCGAGCTCCGTCGGCGGTGAGGAGAGGGAAGGGGAGGAGTGGCAGCTAGGGTTGCCCCCCCATAAATCTTGTAGTTGACCCGTAGTGCAAATTCTTTCTTACATTTGTTAGTTCATGATTGCCCACGTGTGCGAATGAACTCCTCCATCGACTTCTACTCATGCATAGAGCCTACAGCCAACAATCGGGAATCTATTGTCCATTTGGTCCATGGAAGCATGTAGATTTGATGGAAGCACACTGTTAGTGTTGAATTGCTGCCCGGGCCCAGATACCACATCATCCTGTCATCTTTTGAGTTTTGATTTAAACAAGCAGGATTTCTCCCCCACAAAAAAAAAAGCAGGATTTTGTTTCCTGAAATCTGATCTTGACAGGTCTTCAAACTCAATGTGAAACAGTTACTTGTGGATTTGACCCTGTTCATTATTAACCATTTTTGCTGTAAGATCAATCCATTAACTGTTACTGAGATTGAGTGCAGAAGTTAAATCCTTTGTTTTCAATTTGCTGAGCTCGAGCAGCACCTATTATGCATGTGGCATACCTGACAACTTGCTTAGTGAATGTTGTGTTGTCATCATCTTATTCACATTTGTTTGAGTTTCTGTTACTATTGAAAAAAAGCGAATGGACAAGCTTTGTTTCTGACTTATTGTTCATTATTTTTGATTCAGCAGATCATCAGTCAGAAAAGAATCTGGTGACATGGATGCTGAGCCATCTCTACTCTATCAACACTATCCAAATGTGGTCTATGACCAACAGTTTGATGAGGAACAGTTTTCTCCAGTCTCCTTTCCTCCAGATGGTGCACAACAGTTCAACATGTCGTATAATAAGGCAACCAGGGGAAGGCTAGATGATCTAGTTGAAATGACTACTTGCATGGTGGAGCCTTCAATAAGTTACGTGGTTGACTCTTGCAGTTTGTCAAATGGTTCAGCAACGAATCATGTTCCAGTAATGGACAATGGTGCACTTGCTAATGGTGAAGATAAGGAGATGAGCCCACCACCACCCCCTGCAAGCGGTGATTATGTAGCTGAGAAGAAGCATATCTCTCCCTGCCTTCCCATTTATGAAAATCATTATGAAGATAAAAAAGATCATAGGAGGTCTAGCATTCATTCGGCATCAAGTGAGGAAAACAATGGTGCAACTGCTAATGATGAAAATAAGGAGACCAGCCCACCACAACTCCCTGCAAACGGTGATTCTGTAACGGATGAGAAGCAACATATCTCAACTTGTCTTCTCAATTCTGAAAATCTTTATGAAGATGAAAAGGACCACAAGAGATCTAGCACTCATTCAGCATCAAGTGAGGAAGTACCTTCCCCCGACTATCCATTCGTAAGGGTGTCCAACACCCACATTCAAACTCCGCCCATCAAAGTACAGAAACCATCAATCCTACCATCTAGTTTTCTTAATAAAAAGGAAATTAAATCTGACAGAGATTCTGAGGTCAATCCTAACTCTGCTGCTGCTGCTGCTGCTATAAAGGAAGCAACGGATGAGAAGCAATATATCTCAACTTGTCTTCTCAATCCTGAAAATCTCTATGAAGATGAAAAGGACCACAAGAGATCTAGCACTCATTCAGGATCAAGTGAGGAAGTACCTTCCCCCGACTATCCATTCGTAAGGGTGTCCAACACCCACATTCAAACTCCGCCCATCAAAGTACAGCCACCATCAATCCTACCATCTAATTTTCTTAATAAGAAGGAAATTAAATTTGACAGAGATTCTGAGGTCAATCCTAACTCTGCTGCTGCTGATGCTATAAAGGAAGCAACGGATGAGAAGCAATATATCTCAACTTGTCTTCTCAATCCTGAAAATCTCTATGAAGATGAAAAGGACAACAAGAGATCTAGCACCCATTCAGCATCAAGTGAGGAAGTACCTTCCCCCGACTATCCATTCTTAAGGGTGTCCAACACCCATATTCAAACACAGCCCATCAAAGTACAGCCACCATCAATCCTATCATCTAATTTTCTTAATAAGAAGGAAAGTAAATCTGACAGAGATTCTGAGGTCAATCCTAACTCTGCTGCTGCTGATGCTATAAAGGAAGCAATGGATTTTGCTGAAGCGAGGTTAAAAGCTGCAAAAGAACTGATGGAGAGAAAAGGGGACAGTTTTAAAATTCGGAATAGGCCAGGTCATCATAGAGGCACAAAATCGACAGAAATCAAGGAAGATAAGAGTCCTCAAGAGGTGAATATATTTGAAGAGAAGCTGATCCCAAGAAAGTTAGCAGAAGAGGAAAACTATGTGAATCTAGCTTTCCCGAATAAGCACAGAGGCAGTAGTGCAGTTAAGATAACAGACTGTTATCAAGACGAAAAAGGGGTTCTATCTCCAGGGAAGAGTCAGCAGATGATACAAAGTGACTGTAAACTTGATCAACTTGGCAAGTGGGCATCCGACGCTGAATTCTACGATCTGGTTAGCCATCATCGGAAATGTACAACTAGCACAGCTGCATGTGAAGGTGATATGCATGGCCATTCTGAGAAAGTAAAAGAAGGGGTTAATGCAGGGGATTTGGAAAGAGATGGGAAATTGTCGGGTGGTAATGAAATAACAGAGCTGGGAACGATACATGTAAATCTTATAGCAGATGATACATCTGCTCTAGGGGTTGAACATAAGGCTCCTACAGCTCCTGAAGGTTCACTATGGGAAGAAAGGGTGGTATACCAAGAAACAAACAATTCTCATATCAAAGAACATGTAGGGCAAAGCAATTCTCCAAAAGATCATGATGATGATAGGATATTTGAGGCTTCATGTATGAATGGCATATCTCCAAAGCTGCATGTTGTTCCAGATACATCCAGTTTGTCCTTGAAGGTTTGTATACCAGTAGACCATGCCAATGGTAACCAAAATTGTTCTGATGCTAGTACTGAGGAAACTCCACTAGTAGGAAAATATGACAAAGAAAACAACAATGAAGAGGTACTTGAGACTCCATGTGCTGATGAGACACTTTGCACTTCTCTAAGGAATCAAGTGTCAGATGAACATCCGGAAGTTCCTATCATTGATGAAATTGAGACGAGTCAACCAAAAGTAGCCACATTAGAAGAGCCTGCAGAATATTATGAAGACCAATGGTCCCCGAAGATGTCAAATACAGTTCACGGGGAGGCTAAAACTTCTGAGGAAGACAATATGTCCAGTTTTGTTGATGAAGCATGCCTCCAAAGTGAAGAAGAAAAAATTACTGAATTACCTTCAGAAACGCTCATCCATAAAGAAATGGAGAGATTTGAAATTGAGGAGAATGAAAGCCTGCATGAAGATTCCGAAGATGAAGATGTATACTGGGATGCGGGATCTCCTGAAAAGGAAGCTAGTGTTACTTCCGGTACCGATGCTAATGAAAATGACAAAGCAGAGGTGCTGAATGTATTTGTGGCAGATAGTGACTTGATGGAAAACAATGTTGGAACATGTGCTACTTTTGCTGAACACTCAGATCAACTCCCAGAATCTCAGGAGTCAATATTGGAACCTCAAGACTTGGCAAACAATATGGATATAATTGAGGATTTTGTATCCCATGGTAACGAAAAAGAAGCAAAAAATACCTTGTTAGAGAACAGTGAGACGACACTGGTGGAAGAAACGTTAAACCATGATACGGAAGGCCAAACATCCATGGAAACTGGTGCCACCAAAGGACTAAATGATGTATATGCAGAAATAATTGCAAAGAATAATAGCGTGGGTAATGTACTTCATTCTGGAGCTGAAGTTATCACCGATGATTACAATGATTATACCACATGTTCCAAAGAGATGCATGCTTCATTTTCAGAAGCATGCTCTAGCATGCATCACTTGCCTCAGAATGCTGAATCTATTTCTGCTCTGGCGTCTGATGAAAGCATATCTTTCCTTGTAAATCTTGAAGAGAACCGCATAAAAGCAGATAGTGAATATTCGACAATAAGAGACACAGCGTTACAAGGGAAAAATACAGGAGGCAAAATTGAAGAAAGAGATGGCAAAGACAAAATACCGAGTGTAAATTTGAAGAATCAGCAATCTTTTGGAGAGGATAGTGCATCAAAGTTGGTTCAGAAATCAAGAAAAGAGACCTCTGATGCCCAGAGAATTGAAGGGAGAGATGATATAAGAAAGGCAGAAAGAGAAATTGAAAAGGATGTCTCCCTAAGACCAGATAAAGATAAAGAAAGGGAATACAAAATGGAAAAAGAGCAAAGTAAAGAGAAACCAATAAGAGAACTAGAAGAAGAGAAGGAGAGGGAGAGGGAGCGGGCAAAAGATAGGCTTGCTGTTCAGAGGGCTACCAGAGAAGCTCATGAGAGGGCATTTGCTGAGGCTCGTACAAAGGCTGAAAGAATAGCATTAGAAAGGATTACCTCTTCACGGCAAAGAGCGTCTGCAGAAGCATGGGTTAAAGAGAAGGCAAGTGATGAAGCAGTTGCAGAGAAGGCTGCTAGAGAAGCTAGAATAAAAGCGGAACGCGCAGCAGTTGAGAGAGCAACTGCAGAAGCTCGAGAGAGGGCAATTGAAAAGGCAAAGGCTGCTGCAGATGCTAAGGAGCGAATAGAAAAGGCCAGGTTCCCATTCAAAGATAGTTTTAAGGCTACTAATCAGGTAACTGATGTTACAAAGACTTTTTGGCACAGCTACCAAACTGTTCTTTTTATTTACTAAGCAGCTACTAATGATGCCTTAAGTAATTTCTCATCCTTGGTCTTGATGCTGTATAATAAATAGGACACACAATTTCAGAAGACAGCTCCTAACAACCATGGAAGAAGCACAGATTCTTGTAATCAAGGTACTGCTAATATCCAGAAGTGTTTCTATCCCTTTTCCCTGTATAAGGAGGGGCAGTTTTTTGCCATGTCATTAACCTTTTTATGTAATCTTTTTACAGTATGTTATGTGATGATGATTTGTGGGAACTTATGTTTTTTGCCTTGAATGTTTTATTTGCAGTATCTGAGTTTGAATCAGCTCTAAGACACAAAGCAAGATCGGAGAGGCACCAACGGACAGCTGAACGAGCGGTATACTCAGATGTTTTGTTTTCCCCTTCCCTTGTTAGTCTTGATATCTCTTGGTAGTTTCATCATCACCAATCTTCAGGAAAAAGCTCTAGCCGAAAAGAATATGCGGGACATGCTGGCTCAGAGGGAGCAAACAGAAAAACACGTAAGGCAATAAGTTATCACTCACCAGGAAGGCAAACATATTGCACTGTTTCTTAATAGTCTTTTCTTCTGCAATCTGGTGTTCATATATCTTTGATACAGAGATTGGCTGAATTCCTTGATCCTGAAGTCAAGAGATGGTCAAATGGAAAGGAAGGAAATCTGCGAGCATTGCTCTCTACGTTGCAATATGTACGCATTTTGACTTACAGTACTTCTGTTTCAACCATTTGTTCTTTGTTGCTTATAAATTTCGCTGAGCCTTATATATCTTCCGCATGTCAATTTTCAGTTTTAGAATATATATTACTTTTCAATTCCAGTAAATTATGTGCTAAACTGATTTCAGGAAGTTTAAGAAATGACTTTGAGAGTTGGGAGCTTCCACTTCTTACTCAGTTACAAAAATGACAAGCTTAAGAAATGACTCAAAACATCCACAACGCAACTCTATAAAGTCAACTTCTGTAATTTAACTTTTTATGGGATTATTCCCAACAGTTTCCTTTACATGCTTATGCTGTTACAGCAGTACCAGAAGAGTTCTTTTACGGTACCTAGACCGTCCGTTCATTCTAATCTAGTGGATAAAATTAACTAGTATTCCAACTTAACTATGTGGGAGTACCGGTGCTGAAAATTAGGAAGTACCTAGGCACTAAGGGTAAAATCGTAATCTCCAGCTAGTAAATTCTACTCCCTCCGTCCCAAAATAGGTGACTCGACTTTGTACTAAAGTTAGTACAAAGTTGAGTCACTTATTTTGGGACGGAGTAAATTTAATCCAGAAAAGTCGGGCATGACAAGGACACGGCGGGCTCTGCCCACCTAATTGGGACGATGGCCGCTGGCCGGCGCTGTGATTTGGGCGTAGGACGTGGCGTGCCTCAGCCGATCGGAAATGCTGCTTGATTGTCCAATCGTTCAACTGATGCCGTGCACGGGCTTCATGGAATGGAAATCCATTGCCAAACTAATCTCTTTCTACTATCCGCCGATTAGTTGATTCAATGTGTGCTCATGCATGGAGGACTGGATTTTTTTACTCGTTGATTGATGATCCTTCCCGCGTACATAAGCACTACGGCAAATCGTTCATCGCGGCGGCGGCGGCAACTTCCATGATTCTCCGGCCATTAGGTTAAACAAAAGCACCCTTTTAATCTCTGAGAAAGTCCATAATACCATTTAAAACGAGATGTCAGATTTAATTGGTACTCCATGTTACTCTGAAAGTACTTTATGCACCAAGCATAACTGATTAACTACATAAGCTGAAAGGACAATAGGAAAATCAAACTTCATAACATTCTTGCAATTTATTTTATTTTTTGGGGTAAAATCCATAATAAATGTCGCAGTTTTGAACTAGGGTTAGTTCAACCTTAGTTCAAAACTGCGACACTTATTTTGGATCGTGAGGAGTAGAAAATATTGAGTTTATCAATTGAGTATGGGATACTGTAGATCCATGATGAAAACACAAGAAGTTCTACACAACTCAATTCAGTAAATTTTGAATTTAGCTGGGTTTGGAATTATTGCACAATACAAAGAAACGAAAGTTCCCCATGCATGAAAGGTATTAGAAGCACAGTTGAATCAAACTTACAAACCATTTAATTTTCATGTTATCGTTTGTATATCTGATTTGTTGCTTATCTGTTTGTCTGCTTCATTTGGAGATTTTTTTTTCTCATGGACGTATTTTCCTTGAATTCACTCATGCTTGGATCAATTCTGTATTGTATCCTCTATGCGGTGATACCAAATTTGAATTACCCTTTCCTGAAAAAGTGTCTTTTAATCTTTTCTTGTGGGCAGATACTTGGTTCAGACAGTGGCTGGCAGTCAGTTCCCCTCACAGATCTCATTACAGCTGCTGCCGTGAAGAAAGCATACAGGAAGGCAACCCTTTGTGTCCATCCTGATAAATTACAACAAAGGGGTGCTACAATCAGACAAAAGTACATCTGTGAGAAGGTGTTTGATCTTCTTAAGGTGTGTTGATTTGTTAAGATCTGGAGTACTTCATAAAATTGAAAACCACCTGCAGATTTTTTCATCAACGCCAAAATAGTAAAAACCTGGAAATTTATGTTTCTGGGCAGCGATTAGTAATTGAGGCTATGATTTGATGTGTGATTACTTATTGTAATTATTGATATTAAATCATCGTGCTTCCGTTGTGCAGGAAGCTTGGAACAAGTTCAATTCCGCAGAGCGCTAAGTGGGGGAGATACGCAGTGGTGTTCATTCTCCCTTTTTTTCCGGGAGAACGGGAAATTAGGTTAATATCTATAGCCATATAATTAATCTTTTATATAGATGTAAATATGTGGTTCTGGGGAATATTTTTTGACCATTATTCTACCAGATTAATAATCCAATAATAGAGCATCCTTTGTTCTTTATCCCATGAAAAGTATTTCAACAGGTCGCAACATTCAATCCAAGTAATAAAGGAGTAAATGTTAGTGGATATTAAAAAAGTAATACTGATAAAGTTTATGCCTCATTTTCAATTTTTATTTCGTACTACTGAGGTAAAATAAAATAAAAATGAAATGATGCACTCCATAGTCCATGATATCCCACCGATTACAGGGCACTGCCCATGCAAATTCCGAACACACAAGAATAGGAATATTCATGCAGCAGCTCTAGCTTATTACGTCTCTGCACCAATGGCTTGGCCTTCCCCCGCAGCAAGAGCTCCCAGCTTGCCGCCGGCTGCAGGTGCCGGGACGTCTCCCAGCGGAATGAGGCCCTTGTCCCTGCAGGTGTGGATGGCGGCGTCGAACATGTCCTCGGTGGTGTACCGGAAGCTGAAGCCGTGGTCTAGGAGCTTCTTGGAGGAGAAGTGGATGGGCTGAAGGTTGTCGTCGACCCCCGCGAACTTCTGCGGGATGTCGTACTCCGGGAACCTGTCCTGGAGCATCCTGGCGAGGCCGTGGATGGTGGCGTCGTGGGAGGAGCAGATGTAGCGGCCGTTGGCCTCCGGGTGCTCGAAGAGGAAAGTCATGGCGTCGCAGAGGTCGTCCAGGTGGACCAGCTGCACCTGCTTCAGGATCGAGTAGTGGGCTTCGTTCCCCGTGATGAGCGCGAGGGCGGTGACCAGGCTGGGCGGCATGCCGGCGCTGAGGAACGGGCCGACGACGAGCGTGGGGATGATGCTGATGAAGTCCAGGCCGTTCTCGCTGGCGTACTCCATGGCGGCCTTCTCTGCCAGGGCCTTGGACACGAAGTACATCTACAAAACCCGACCCATCCACATGTTAATCGCTTTGCTTGCAGCAGGCCATCTTGACAAGCACTAGAGGTAGAGAAGAGAAGCCTCTCTGCTCTCGTCTCACCCATCCTGTCATCTTGACGCGGCGGCAGTAGTCGATGTCGCTCCAGTTGTCCTGGTCGTAGGCTGGCCTCGGCCGCTCCTCGATGTTGACGCTGCCGGCGGAGGAGGTGAAGACGATGCGTTTCACGGTGCCGGCCTCCTTGCATGCCCTCATGATGCTCAACATCCCTTCCACCGTCGGCTTGATCACCTCGTTCTGCATTCAGTTTTGCATTCGCTTCAGTCTTGGATCCGTACGTACCAATACTAGTATTTCCGTGGCTTAGTGGGCTCGGATAGATATTTACCTCGGGGTCTTGGGAGTCGAAGTCCATGGGCGTGGCGACGTGGAAGACGCCGGTGCAGCCCGCGATGGCCTCGTTGAAGCTGCCATCCTCGCTCAGGTCGGCCTTCCAGATGGACAGCCGCTCCTTGGCTCCGGGAAGCTCCAGCAATGGCTTTGTCTTCTCGACGTTGGCTGAGATAAATGCAAAAACAAATCAGGAATGCGGTCAAGCTACCTCGTCAGTCGTGTACTCGTGTGTGAGCTCGCGCGCACGAGAGAGACGGAGACGGGGACGGAGGGAGCGCTCACCCGGGTCGCGGACGGTTGCCCGGACGGTGTACCCGGCCTGGAGGAGCTTCATGACGAGCCACGACCCTACGAAACCCGACGCTCCGGTCACCACCACCGGCCCTTTGTTCCCGTCCATTGTTTCTCCCTTCTTTTACTTCCTTCTTGAGCTTTCTTTCAAGGGCTGCTGCTTTGGCCACCTTCTTCGTTTCGTTGACTATATATAAGACAGCAAGCGAGAGCGGTCCAGAGGCAGTGACCAGTGCGCGAGACGAGCACGGGAGAGCGCCATCGTGCCGTTCGTACCTAATACTAGTGAGTGTTACCAGTAGGTTGGTGCATGGCACGTGCACCTACCGGTTTACGTTTGAAACGCCGATGAGCAAGGAAGGGTGCAAGTGGGACGGCTCATGGCCACCCCGCATTTTCTAGTACGGTAGTGCTTTTTTGAGGCCGCGAGTAATTTTGTTGTCCCGGAAAAAAAATGTTGGTTGTTGCGCGCAGCTGCCACGCCGCCAGACCGCAAAGCCACGAGGCAAAGGGCGATGATGCGTGGACACAGGGCGATGCGGGAGAGAGCTTGAGCCGTGACTTCCGTTCAACCAAGTAAGAGCATCTCCAGCCGCGTCCCCCGAACAGGCTCTCCTCTGGTTTTTTTTTTCGCCGACGCTGACGGAAAAAAAGGCCCAGCCGCGTTCTCAGGAGGCCGTTTTTCGTCAGTTCGGATCAAAATTAACCCCGGCGGTCCCAACTCGAACTCAACACATGGGAGGGGGAGAGGGTGGGGGCACCCGCGGAAGGAAAAACAACGTGTTGGGCCCCTTGTCAGGCGAAAAAAAGCATTATCTTCTTCGAAACCGGCCCTCCACTATTAGGAGAAATGCTAGCAGTAGCATACCAGCGCTACTGCACTAGTGCTATTGCTATCGCGCTACAGCTAACCTGTTAGCAGTAGCGCTGAAAACAAAGCGCTACTGGTGTACACATTAGCAATAGCGCTGGAATAAATAAAGCGCTACTGCTAATCCAGCGCTACTCGTAATTTTCCAGCGCTACTGCTAATTTTCCTGCTTTCACAATTTAATTCCCGTCGTATTTATGCCCCCCTACGTATTTATGCATGCTCTATACAGTGGTTTCGTCATATCATAATAAACATGCATTATTGTCATCACATCATACACATAAAGTAGTTTCGTCATTTATACCATCATCATCATCATCATCATCATCATCATCATTATCCAACATAAATATCATCAAATCTCGAAAATAGCGATACACACAAGTCAAGGCACACCCACAAGTTTCATCATCCCTATCTAAACCATCACGTAGAAGAGAAGAGCGATCATCATGAGCAAGAGCGCGACTATGTAGTACTTCTTGCGGCACCGGTTTCGCTCCGTCTCTTACCGTAGCATCCACCTCAAGTAACTCATTTCCGCTTCGGATCTGCTGTCGAACCCTCTGTGGCTAGCGCCCGGGTACCTGTCCACCTAGGCCTGAGCGTCTGGCAAGTGGTCGTACACTCCTGAACCCTCCCAATGAATACGACGTAGCAGTCCTTCGTCATCTCTGATCTATGTAGCTACATCGCAAGTTGATTAATTCAACGATATATAATATGCAACATAATGTACTTGAGAAACACAAACAGTAAACATATATAAATAACGAAGTTCCTCATAGACAAACTAATTAACTAGAGTGATGTGCGGTAGTTCATATAAAGACTAGTAATTATAATTATAATTGAACACACATATTGTCATCGTCAATCACTATTCCATGTCAAAGTTCCAATCTTCATATTCAGGGATGAAGCACCCGAGCTTCTTGAAAGGATTCATGTCCAGACACTGAGCGACTAGCACATCTCGGATAGTCTCCCGCCTCATTGGCCCATGGTAGAACATCCCTCCTTGTTCGACGACCTACTTCATGATCACCTGGGCAAGTTCACACTGGATGTGATAAAACTCAGATCAAATTTGATGATCCGATGTGCTTCCTATGCTTGTGTCCCAGCTGAGAATCTCGGCATCATCGGAATTAGATGACATGCGAATGCATTGTCTATCCCTGCTGAACTCGATCATGTGATGCATGAGGTAGAGTCCATCAGCCCTACTACCGTTTGGTTGCTGGATGCACCAGAAGTTGGTCTTATGGCGGAAAGACGGTGCTTTATTCCTGTACTTTTTCACCTGGATATATCCACTAGTAAGGCTGTAGGTGAAAATAGCACGATCGAGAACATTCTTTATGTGCGTGTAATCCTTCTTCTTGATGTTCACCGATCAGTCCAAGTACAGAGCATAGGAGTATTGTGGGTATAGACAGATGAGGACGGCGCCCCCTGCTGCGCAAAATAAACAGAGCTCAAATTAGCCTCCATGCTTGCAAAGGTATGATCAAAACTTACGAAAAGATATCTGCGGATAACTTACGTGGGTTGAAGGCAGGAGAATCATTTCCTTGTCCTTTTAGCGATCATGAAGTCGCTGATGTACTTGCTCGCAGAGTCCCGGTGCTCTTTGTAGTGTGCCAAGAAGCTCTCGTGCATATAGTACGGGTCCGCGATGCACATATATTCTATGTTCTCGCGCCTGCTGATGTAGTTGAGATGCAGCGCATACAGGCGGTTGAACTGAAAATTCAGCTTGGTCATGTGGAACATGTCGTATATGTAGTCAAATCGCAGGATGAACTTCTCCGCGGGCCATGTGTCGACGTATCCACTCGCACCCGGAACCTGAACCGGGTAAAGCGCATATTCTGTTTTTTCCGAGCTGAGAAGTTGAATCTCTATGGCCAACACATCATCATGAAGTCTCCTTAGATCATTGTTCGTTATGCTCTCTACCGCTTTTTGAGGTAGGATCGGGTGGCCGGCGACATGGAAACGCTCTGCACCTACGAAAGGTATCCTGTCTACCTCTCGGGGCTTCGGCTGGCTGCTTGAAGCAGATCTAGCGCCTTTACAATCTTTCTTTTCCGGTCTCCTCCTTGGCTTCTTGGCGGGTGGTGGTACTGAGTCCGCCATACCTTCCCTAAACACATCCCCCAACGTCGTCGGGCTAATTATCAGTGGACTGTCCCTGTGTTGTTCTTGCTGGGTAGAGGCGACATCTGGAGGCGTCTCCTGCGAGGATCGCATGAAGAGAGACTTTTTGCAATCAGCCGTCGGACGTTCCTACTCCGGCAAATCAGGCATCATCAAGTCATCTGCACGCTCATAGTCTGAGTCATATTGCCGAGCATCGTCACAACCGGTATTGATATACTGGTTAGGGTCGTCATCCTCCTCCTCCTCCATGACATCATCAACATTTGCTTCTTCAACGGGGGTGATGTCATCTCGCACTAATGGAGGCTCTCCCTCACCGTGTCGTCCTCTATCTCCCCCCACGCCAGGTGCAGGTAATTGGGTAGGTGGGGTGGTGTTCATACCTTGTTGAGGAGTTGCCGTTGGTGTGCTACCAGGCGCCTCGACACGAAGGTGAGTCTTTGGGCAAGGCAAGGCCCAGCTCTTGCATGCGCCAATCAGTTGAGGGGTCTCGTCATCACCGGATGGTACCGGTGGAGCAAAATTCTTGAAGCCCGCTTTGACACTGGACTTTGAAGACACCATGGGGCATCTGTTTGCTGTGGAGCATGCGGTCCTTCGGCTTGATGATCGTTGCCTTTCCCACGTCCACCTTCTGGCCGTTGATATTGTACAGTAGGGTGCACGGGGTTTCGTCGGCCAGCCAAGACATGACTATGACGTCAGACATCCGAAAGACAACTGAAACGGAAGAGTATATAGATATGCTTGTGAAGAGTGTATGGCGCGTAATTACCGTGATGGTGTCGAGCTCAGCCAAAGACGAAGCCCCGCCGAGCATGCCAGAGACGGAGGACGGGCTGCTATGAACCGGAGCGAGACCAGGTATAGGAGCATTTGCGGTTGCGTGAGCAGGTGCTGGTGGTGCGATGTTCGCCGAATTGCTCCCGACAAAGCTGAGTAGTGGAAAGTCCTGTGGCCCTTTTTCTGGATTCCTCCTCACATACTCAAAAATTACCGGAACCAATTGGCCCAAGGAAGCTGCCACAACTGCATTGACCTTATCGTCGACTACCTTGGTCAGCTCTTCTTTGGTCTGATCGACCACCCGCGCGACCTTCTCGACGATGGTCAGTTGAGTATGCTCCTGTCTCTTCTTTCTTTCCTTCGGCCTCTCGTGGTAGCATTTCTTCCACGAGGCTCCATCTCCAACGTCGTGCACATGTCCACCCGATGGAGGTTTGTCCACAGAGACATCTTTCAGTATGTTCAGGGCCCTGTTGAACGGGTTGTCCCACTTGGGCCTCGCCGACGACTGAGACGACTCGTCGCTTTCGGCTGCCTTTTGGTGCTGCTCTTTTTGCAAAGGGAATGTGGATGGCTTATAAATGTGACAAAACTTGTTGTCGAATTGATTAGAAGCTAATTAATATAATGTGGTAATAGAACAATTACCAATAGTCTCATGAACTCCCTCGTGTTCGGGTCCGTGGAAAAGACCTTATTGACAGGGTCCCACTGGTGTCGGGCCCTGATCCAGTCACTCTCCCGTGGGTCGGTGAACTCCGCCAAGGGGTCTGGGTTTCCGTGACTTTCACGTTTGGCATCCTCCTTGGCACATGTGCCCCTCTTCCCCTCCTAACCACGGCTTCCGAGGCGGTGGGCAGGCGTGTCCCTGGCTTGGAGCCCCTTCATTTTCTCCGACTTTTGCTGGGCTTCTTCTGTAGCGCAAGTCTCTTTGAATTTTTCAAAGTCCTCTTCCGTTATTGACGGATTGCCAGCATGAATCTTGGACCATGGTTCATTCTTCAGAATGGCTTTTTTCACCCATACTTTCCAGGCGGACAAGGCGTTGGTGAACGTCACCATTGCCTTGATGTTTATCTTTGTCATGTTTTTGTCTTTCCACGGATCTTCTACCTCTGAATCCCGACCGGGGAACAGGAACATGTTGTGCAACTTCGTTAGGAGCATCTGTTCCATATGTGGTATCTTCTTTAACTTTTCGTCGTGGATGTTGGCGGTTTCCGTGAGGATGCATCCAAGTTGATTGCCGTAGCACTTGCGCGCTTTCTGTGGCTCCGTTGGCTCTAATTTCGTGGGGTGCATCGCCGTGACCACGATTTGTCCGATGCCGAGCTCGTTTGGTTTTCTTTCCCTCTTCGGCTTCGTTCCTTCACTGACTAAGTCATCATCGTTGCCGGACTTGGGGGCGGTGTCGGTGCCGGTGCCACTATAGGTGGCGGGGCCAGCATTGGTGTCGGGGTTGGTCTCACTGCCACCCTGCGTCCCCAACGTGTATTGGTCCAGGTAATTGAAATAATCATCTGCTTCCTGAAAATAGTCATCTCCGGCGCGACCAGAACCCCCGGCTTCGTCGTGGCTAGACATATTAATTTCCTACGAGCATTTAAGTATAATAGTTTAATTCTAGGCCGAATAACATGAATAATAAAAAGGGACCTATATTTCGTCGGTATGTTGATTCATTCCCATTTCCGGCAATTCGCGGGCACTCCATATGTCCTAGTTTCTAGCACTAGTCATGCCGAAATTCATGGAAATTTTCGGCATGACCTTTGCTGAAAAGTGGACATATGGAGCGCCTGAAATTTGCTGGAACGAAAATGAATCAACATTCCGGCAAAACATGGCCCACTCGGACATTCCGATTAACACAAAACAGTATGTGATGAATTAACACAAACTTAGCAATCAAAAAGTGAGCACATTGAATTAACACAAACAATATATTATGAATTAACACAAACTTATCAAACAAAAAAAACAGATTTAACCTAGTACACTAGCTAACCTATTTCTTCTTCTCCTCCTCTAATTTATTCTTTTTCTCATCTATTTCTTCTTCTCCTCCTTTTATTCTTCCTTTTCTTCTCTTCTTCTTCTTCTTATTCTTTTCTTCTCCTCTTCTTCTTCTCCTCTTTTTGTTCTACTTCTCTTCTTCTTCTTCTTCTTCTTATTCTTCTTCTTCTTCTTTTCTTCTCCTCTTCTTCTTCTCCTATATTTCTTATTCTCCTATATATCTTCTTCTCCTATATTACTAACCCTAATAACCTAGCAGTAACTTATTTTCTTCTTCTTCTTTCTAACTCTAATAGCCTAGCACTAACTTACTAACCCTAATAACCTAGCACTAACTTACTAACCCTAATAACCTAACACTAACTTATTTTCTTCTTCTTCTTTTCTTCATCTTACTAACCCACCGGCAGGCCCTCCCCCTACATCCCACTCGAAATAGAGGAGGGACAGAGGCTGACCGAGCCCGTGTTGGTGGTTGTTATTGGGGCAGAAACCACCTTCGGTGATGCCCCAAGCACCGGTGAGCTCAGCATTGGGGGCGACAGAGAGGGGCAAGGAGGTGGAAAGGTGAGCTCAGCATTGGGGGCGACAGAGAGGGGCAAGGTGATGCCCCAAGCAAATGGTTGAACACCTGGTGGGCATGGTGGCCGCATGGCCGCGGGCGTGCCTGGAGCACCGGGAAAACTCGCCTAGAAGCGGGGGCCAGGGGAGGGAAAAAGTCCGCGGCAAAGTCGACGGGGAGATAGCCTTTGTAGCGGCGCTAGGCGGATGGGGCGGCGTCGGAATCGGCACGGCGTCAAAAGGTGGGGTGTGCGAGCACTAGTAGGTAAAACCTTATAGGTAGGAGCCTAGTAGTAGCACTGGAAAACATCACGCACTGCTGCTACTTAGCAGTAGCGCTGGAAACACTACCCGCTACTGCTAACATCCGTAGTAGTAGCGCTGGATGCATTTGCAGCGCTACTGCTAAACGGGGCCCAACGAGACCACCCATAGTATCTGTAGTAGTAGCGCTGGACTGTAAAAAGCGCTACTGCTAAGTTCCATAGCAGTAGTACTTCCCTGGAACCGGTGCTACTGCTAAAGGGAGCCCAACAAGGCCACCGACACCAGCTATAGCAGCGCTGGCTGGGGAAAAGCACTACTGCTAAGTGCAATAGCAGTAGCGCACCTCTGGAACCAGTGCTACTGCTACACGTGGCTGTGGGCAGCTTTTCACCCACAAGCACACCCTCTCCCCCTTCCTCCCCCTTTGCCCTCCTTTCTCCTTTCCTCCTCCATTGTTATTTCTCCATCATTCTTGCCCTTCTTCTCTCTTCCTTCTACCTATCACCCACACACACACCCTCTCCGCCTTCCTCCCCCCTTTGCCCTATCCCTCCTTTCTCCTTTCCTCCACCATTGTTGCCCTCATTTCACCGACACACACCCCCTCTCCCCCTTCCTCCCCCCTTTGCCCTATCCCCTCCTTTCTCCTTTCCTCTCTCTCTAAGTTACTTCTCTACCATTGTTACTTCTCCACTATTTAGCCGTGCACAATCTCTCTCGGGATATATATAGGTGACTAAAATGTTGTGCATTTCAATAATGGGAATATGTCTGTTTGTGATATGAAGGGATTTGTGTGAGTGGCATGACCCGTGAGTTGCTTATGTTTTGCCGAAATGTTGATATATTTCCGTTTCGGCGAATTTCGAGCAAACTCGATATGTCCTATTTTTAGGCAAGGTCATGCCAAATTTTTATATGCATGCATTTTTGTATGACCCTTTTGCTTGTTATACCTTGCAGTCATGAAGGTGAGTGGTAGGAAGGTGGAGCGATACTTGCAATCCGAGATGATGGAGATGTATGAAAATAAACGGACTGGGATTAGATGTCCATGTACAAGATGCAAAGAAGGAGTAATTTTCGACCCTTTTGATTGTGGCAGTTTGAAGGTCCACTTGCTGATCAATGGTTTCATGGATGGCTATACTCTTTGGATAAGTGAAGATGATGATGAGGACGTCCACATGGCAGGGAATAAAGACATGGGTCTAGACGAAGAGATGACCGATCGACACAAAGATGATGGCGTCAGACACGACGGCTGTGAGGAGTCCGAATCGGGCGACGAGGAAGAGTCCGGACATGGCGTCGAAGAAGATTCTGGACACGGCAAAGAAGCAGAGTCTGGACATGGTGGATAAGAGTCGATGGACACGCCGCAGACTTCGATGCTACTAAGTTCAGTCATGCAGGACCCTCATGTTCGAGACCTCCTTCGCAAGAGTACGAATAGCGACACGGTTGCTTCTAGGAGAGGCGGCCAAGCTAGCGCAACTAGAAGTAGACTCGAATACTCCATTATATGACGATTGTGATCCCGAGGTTACCGGCTTGAGTTTCACGCTCGAACTTCTAAAGAAGAAGGACAAAAACAAATGGACAAACAAAAGCCTCGATGAGCACTTGAAGTATCTACAAAATAAAGTTCTTCCCGCAGGGAACTTGTGTCCTACTAGTGTCGATGAGGCCAAGAAAATTGTTTGCCTTCTGGATTTGCCGCACATTGGATACCACGCATGCACCAACAATTGCATCATTTATCGGGGTGAGCACGCGGAGAAAAACCAGGTGTCCAGTGTGCAATGCTTCTCGATACAAGAAGGCAGGAAAGAAAGCTCCTCAAAAACATGTATGGTACTTTCCGATCACTCCCCGTCTACAGCAGTATTTCGTAGATCCCAAGGAAGCAAAGCTCGTGCGCTGGCACGCGGAGAGGAAGAAGCCCGATGATGGAGATGATCCAAAGCTGAGACACCTCGCAGATGGTAGCCAGTGGATAGCACTAAATGCCGAATATCGTTTTTTCAGAGAAGATGCAAGGAACATCGTGCTTGGTGCATGTACCGATGGCATAAATCCGTTTGAAAACCAGAGCACCAACCACATCACATGGCCCGTCTTTGTATGGGTGTACAACCTTCCCCCATGGAAGTGCATGAAGACAAAGTACATACACATGAGCATGTTGATTCAAGGGCCGAAACAACCGGGAAATAATATTAACCTATATATGGGGCTTCTAAAAGAGGAGCTAGACACGCTATGGAAATCGTCGGTCAAGACATGGGACGCCAGCACAAAAGATTATTTCTATATGAGAGTTGCGCTCATGACGACGGTGCACGACTATCCCGATTACGGGTACACCTCAGGCCAGGTGTGCCACGGATACAGCGGATGCACGAGGTGCGTGAATGATACAACGTCTCAGCAGCTTACGTCAATGAAAGATGGCGGGTCTAGGAAAATCGTGTACATGGGGCATCGTAGATGGCTCGAAAAGGATGACCCATGGAGAAAACGTGGAGATCTATTCAATGGTTTGGCTGAGCATCGAGGACCACCGCGTAAGAGGAGTGGCACCGAAATCAACGAGCTGTTGAATACTCGCGACAGTGCCCCATGCCGGGAAAGATGGAAAAGGCGTCGGATCCGCTGCTGAAGGTATGGAAAACG
Organism: Hordeum vulgare subsp. vulgare; assembly: GCF_904849725.1. Lineage (NCBI taxonomy): Eukaryota > Viridiplantae > Streptophyta > Magnoliopsida > Poales > Poaceae > Hordeum > Hordeum vulgare. The sequence continues at coordinate 387,211,909 of NC_058520.1, read as the reverse complement.
AGCTCTGTTTTCTCGGACTTGGAGTACTGTCCCAATCACGACATGCCTCATTACGTTCATCAAATGCATATAACGAAGAATGTCCTTGAGAGCTTGCTTGACACACTGATGAACATGCCGGAGAAGATCAAGGATGGGCCGAAGGCAAGGAAAGACTTGGAGGATTTGGAGATCAGGGGGATCTCCACATGCCCCGTAAAAAGTCGACGGAGGAGACGGAGACAGCGACGAGGCCAAGGGGGAGAAAAGTCAACAAGAAGGAGCAAAATTGTTGCCCCCTTGTTGCTTCACCTTAAGTCCGAAGGAGATCGATCAATTCATCAAGTGTCTTACGGGAATCAAATTCAGTTCAGGTTACTGTGGGGAGATAAGAAGATTTCTAGACACCAAGAAGAAAAGGTTCAGCGGGATGAAGTCTCATGACTGTCACGTGATGATGAGGCAGATACTCCTGGTTGCCATTAGAGGGATAATGGACAAGCACGTCCGTGAGATGCTTACTGGTCTCTGCAACTTCTTCGACGTTATGTCTCGAAAGTTCATCAGTGTGAAGCAGCTCCGAAGGCTACAGGAAGAGATCATTGTCATACTATGTGAGCTTGAGATGTACTTCCCGCCCGCGTTCTTTGACATCATGGTGCATCTGCGTGTCCACATCATGGACGACATCATCGACCTTGGGCCGACATTCCTTCACAATATGATGTCGTTGGAGAGGATGAATGGGGTGATCAAAGGATTCGTTCGTACCATGGCCCGTCCAGAGGGGAGCATCGTCCAGGGGTATCTGACCCAAGAGTGCATCTCCTTTTGCGAGAATTATATGGGCAAAGGAGACCCTGTTGTTGGTTTGCCCGTCAACAAACACCATGGGAGGCTCGGAGAAGAAGGTCACAACAACGGCCGAAGGGAATTGCACGTGGACTACTCGGATCGATGGGATGACTTTGACATGGCTAACTTAGTAGTGCTACAATACCTAGATGTGGTAGATGATTATGTGACACTGCACAAAGAAATGATCGCAAAGAAGTATGTGATTAGGGGATGCACAAGACAGACGAGGAAGTTACTATAGAGCACAACGCCACTTTCTTGCGTTGGTTCAAAGAGCAGGTTCGCGCTAATCCCCCCCAAAGAGGGCAGTGCGGACGGGTTTCTCATACACGTCTTAGCACAGGGCTCCGCGCCCAAACTCGTGTCCTATGAGGCATACAATATCAATGGGTACATGATCTACATGGAGGCCAAAGACATGGACACTGATTACCAGAACTCAGGAGTGACGACTGAATGCGTGACCGATTCCAATGGCACAACTGAAAGATTCTACAGAAGGGTCGAAGAGATCTGGGAGCTTAACTATGATGGAAAGCATGATGCGACGATGTTCCGTGTCAGGTGGGCTAAGACCGTCGTAAGAGAAAACAAGTATTTCACTACCATGTCTATACCCGACGCAAAGAGCGCTACCGTGAACGTTAACATCATCGCCAAAACTGAGCCATGGATACACGCTAAGCACGTGACACAATGCTTCTTCATAACTGACCCGGCCAATCCCAGCCGTGTTGTCGTGAGGAGAGGCAAAAGGAACATCGTCTGAATGGATGGAGTCGCCAACGAGGAAGACTACGACCAATACGGCAACCCGATGAGGGAAGATGACAATGACGATGAAGCATATGTGAAAAGAAGAATCAAGACTACATTACCTAAGAAAGATCGTACTCCATGCTGCCGGAAAAGAAGAATCAACACAACGAACAAGAAAGGAAAGAAGCTCAATGTGAAACGTCTTCAGCGCAGCTGAGAAACAATCATTTATATATATGTATGTATTTTGTGTTTGAAACAACACATGGTTCCGGTAATATATACGTAGTATGGAAGCTAGGGAGACGTTCTCGTCATTGAATGCGTGCGAGGCCCTCGGGATAAAACAAAAAAAGGGAGAAAGCAATACAAAAGAAAAAGAAAGTCAACAGAAAAGGAAAGGAAAATAATCAAAAGAAAATAAAAATAATCAAAAGAAAATAGAAAAGAAAAAAAAGAAAAAAAATAAAGTTAGCAGTAGCGCTTGTTTTGACCCAGCGCTACCGCTAAGTTAGTTGTAGCGCTGGAACTAAACCAGCGCTACTACTATATGGCCTAGGTCATTTAGTAGTAGCGCTGGATTAGAAATAGCGCTACTGCTAACTTAGCGGTAGCGGTGGGTCAAAACCAACGCTACTGCTATTTTTAGTTAACCCAGCTTCAAATTTCCCTAACTCCCCCTCTCCCTCCACACCTGCCTCTCCCCCCTCTCCCCCCGCTCATGTGTCGCCGTCGTCGCCCATCCCTCTGCACCCTCCTCCATCATCGTCGTTTCCGTCGTCGTCGGGCGTCTGCTTCCTCTTCCTCAACCTCACACCATCCCCTTCGTGTGGCCTTTCTCCCCCGAGGTACGTCACCACCTCCCCTCCTTGCCCCTCTCTGTCGCCCCCAATGCTGAGCTCACCGGTGCTTGGGGCATCACCGAAGGTGGTTTCTGCCCCAAGAACAGCCACCAACACGGGCTCGGTCAGCCTCTGTCCCTCCTCTATTTCGAGTGGGATGTAGGGGGAGGGCCTGCCGGTGGGTTAGTAATATGAAGAAAAGAAGAAGAAGAAAATAAGTTAGTGTTAGGTTATTAGGGTTAGTAAGTTAGTGCTAGGTTATTAGGGTTAGTAAGTTAGTGCTAGGCTATTAGAGTTAGAAAGAAGAAGAAGAAAATAAGTTACTGCTAGGTTATTAGGTTTAGTAATATAGGAGAAGAAGATATATAGGAGAAGAAGAAATATAGGAGAAGAAGAAGAGGAGAAGAAAAGAAGAAGAAGAAGAATAAGAAGAAGAAGAAGAAGAAGAAGAAGAGAAGAAGAGGAGAAGTAGAACAAAAAGAGGAGAAGAAGAAGAGGAGAAGAAAAGAATAAGAAGAAGAAGAAGAGAAGAAAAGGAAGAATAAAAGGAGGAGAAGAAGAAATAGATAAGAAAAAGAATAAATTAGAGGAGGAGAAGAAGAAATAGGTTAGCTAGTGTACTAGGTTAAATCTGTTTTTTTTTGTTTGGTAAGTTTGTGTTAATTCATAATATATTGTTTGTGTTAATTCAATGTGCTCACTTTTTGATTGCTAAGTTTGTGTTAATTCATCACATACTGTTTTGTGTTAATCGGAATGTCCGAGTGGGCCATGTTTTGCCGGAATGTTGATTCATTTTCGTTCCAGCAAATTTCAGGCGCTCCATATGTCCACTTTTCAGCAAAGGTCATGCCGAAAATTTCCATGAATTTCGGCATGACTAGTGCTAGAAACTAGGACATATGGAGTGCCCGCGAATTGCCGGAAATGGGAATGAATCAACATACCGACGAAATATAGGTCCCTTTTTATTATTCATGTTATTCGGCCTAGAATTAAACTATTATACTTAAATGCTCGTAGGAAATTAATATGTCTAGCCACGACGAAGCCGGGGGTTCTGGTCGCGCCGGAGATGACTATTTTCAGGAAGCAGATGATTATTTCAATTACCTGGACCAATACACGTTGGGGACGCAGGGTGGCAGTGAGACCAACCCCGACACCAATGCTGGCCCCGCCACCTATAGTGGCACCGGCACCGACACCGCCCCCAAGTCCGGCAACGATGATGACTTAGTCAGTGAAGGAACGAAGCCGAAGAGGGAAAGAAAACCAAACGAGCTCGGCATCGGACAAATCGTGGTCACGGCGATGCACCCCACGAAATTAGAGCCAACGGAGCCACAGAAAGCGCGCAAGTGCTACGGCAATCAACTTGGATGCATCCTCACGGAAACCGCCAACATCCACGACGAAAAGTTAAAGAAGATACCACATATGGAGCAGATGCTCCTAACGAAGTTGCACAACATGTTCCTGTTCCCCGGTCGGGATTCAGAGGTAGAAGATCCGTGGAAAGACAAAAACATGACAAAGATAAACATCAAGGCAATGGTGACGTTCACCAACGCCTTGTCCGCCTGGAAAGTATGGGTGAAAAAAGCCATTCTGAAGAATGAACCATGGTCCAAGATTCATGCTGGCAATCCGTCAATAACGGAAGAGGACTTTGAAAAATTCAAAGAGACTTGCGCTACAGAAGAAGCCCAGCAAAAGTCGGAGAAAATGAAGGGGCTCCAAGCCAGGGACACGCCTGCCCACCGCCTCGGAAGCCGTGGTTACGAGGGGAAGAGGGGCACATGGGCCAAGGAGGATGCCAAACGTGAAAGTCACGGAAACCCAGACCCCTTGGCGGAGTTCACCGACCCACGGGAGAGTGACTGGATCAGGGCCCGACACCAGTGGGACCCTGTCAATAAGGTCTTTTCCACGGACCCGAACACGAGGGAGTTCATGAGACTATTGGTAATTGTTCTATTACCACATTATATTAATTAGCTTCTAATCAATTCGACAACAAGTTTTGTCACATTTATAAGCCATCCACATTCCCTTTGCAAAAAGAGCAGCACCAAAAGGCAGCCGAAAGCGACGAGTCGTCTCAGTCGTCGGCGAGGCCCAAGTGGGACAACCCGTTCAACAGGGCCCTGAACATACTGAAAGATGTCTCTGTGGACAAACCTCCATCGGGTGGACATGTGCACGACGTTGGAGATGGAGCCTCGTGGAAGAAATGCTACCACGAGAGGCCGAAGGAAAGAAAGAAGAGACAGGAGCATACTCAACTGACCATCGTCGAGAAGGTCGCGCGGGTGGTCGATCAGACCAAAGAAGAGCTGACCAAGGTAGTCGACGATAAGGTCAATGCAGTTGTGGCAGCTTCCTTGGGCCAATTGGTTCCGGTAATTTTTGAGTATGTGAGGAGGAATCCAGAAAAAGGGCCACAGGACTTTCCACTACTCAGCTTTGTCGGGAGCAATTCGGCGAACATCGCACCACCAGCACCTGCTCACGCAACCGCAAATGCTCCTATACCTGGTCTCGCTCCGGTTCATAGCAGCCCGTCCTCCGTCTCTGGCATGCTCGGCGGGGCTTCGTCTTTGGCTGAGCTCGACACCATCACGGTAATTACGCGCCATACACTCTTCACAAGCATATCTATATACTCTTCCGTTTCAGTTGTCTTTCGGATGTCTGACGTCATAGTCATGTCTTGGCTGGCCGACGAAACCCCGTGCACCCTACTGTACAATATCAACGGCCAGAAGGTGGACGTGGGAAAGGCAACGATCATCAAGCCGAAGGACCGCATGCTCCACAGCAAACAGATGCCCCATGGTGTCTTCAAAGTCCAGTGTCAAAGCGGGCTTCAAGAATTTTGCTCCACCGGTACCATCCGGTGATGACGAGACCCCTCAACTGATTGGCGCATGCAAGAGCTGGGCCTTGCCTTGCCCAAAGACTCACCTTCGTGTCGAGGCGCCTGGTAGCACACCAACGGCAACTCCTCAACAAGGTATGAACACCACCCCACCTACCCAATTACCTGCACCTGGCGTGGGGGGAGATAGAGGACGACACGGTGAGGGAGAGCCTCCATTAGTGCGAGATGACATCACCCCCGTTGAAGAAGCAAATGTTGATGATGTCATGGAGGAGGAGGAGGATGACGACCCTAACCAGTATATCAATACCGGTTGTGACGATGCTCGGCAATATGACTCAGACTATGAGCGTGCAGATGACTTGATGATGCCTGATTTGCCGGAGTCGGAACGTCCGACGGCTGATTGCAAAAAGTCTCTCTTCATGCGATCCTCGCAGGAGACGCCTCCAGATGTCGCCTCTACCCAGCAAGAACAACACAGGGACAGTCCACTGATAATTAGCCCGACGACGTTGGGGGTGTGTTTAGGGAAGGTATGGCGGACTCAGTACCACCACCCGCCAAGAAGCCAAGGAGGAGACCGGAAAAGAAAGATTGTAAAGGCGCTAGATCTGCTTCAAGCAGCCAGCCGAAGCCCCGAGAGGTAGACAGGATACCTTTCGTAGGTGCAGAGCGTTTCCATGTCGCCGGCCACCCGATCCTACCTCAAAAAGCGGTAGAGAGCATAACGAACAATGATCTAAGGAGACTTCATGATGATGTGTTGGCCATAGAGATTCAACTTCTCAGCTCGGAAAAAACAGGATATGCGCTTTACCCGGTTCAGGTTCCGGGTGCGAGTGGATACGTCGACACATGGCCCGCGGAGAAGTTCATCCTGCGATTTGACTACATATACGACATGTTCCACATGACCAAGCTGAATTTTCAGTTCAACCGCCTGTATGCGCTGCATCTCAACTACATCAGCAGGCGCGAGAACATAGAATATATGTGCATCGCGGACCCGTACTATATGCACGAGAGCTTCTTGGCACACTACAAAGAGCACCGGGACTCTGCGAGCAAGTACATCAGCGACTTCATGATCGCTAAAAGGACAAGGAAATGATTCTCCTGCCTTCAACCCACGTAAGTTATCCGTAGATATCTTTTCGTAAGTTTTGATCATACCTTTGCAAGCATGGAGGCTAATTTGAGCTCTGTTTATTTTGCGCAGCAGGGGGCGCCGTCCTCATCTGTCTATACCCACAATACTCCTATGCTCTGTACTTGGACTGATCGGTGAACATCAAGAAGAAGGATTACACGCACATAAAGAATGTTCTCGATCGTGCTATTTTCACCTACAGCCTTACTAGTGGATATATCCAGGTGAAAAAGTACAGGAATAAAGCACCGTCTTTCCGCCATAAGACCAACTTCTGGTGCATCCAGCAACCAAACGGTAGTAGGGCTGATGGACTCTACCTCATGCATCACATGATCGAGTTCAGCAGGGATAGACAATGCATTCGCATGTCATCTAATTCCGATGATGCCGAGATTCTCAGCTGGGACACAAGCATAGGAAGCACATCGGATCATCAAATTTGATCTGAGTTTTATCACATCCAGTGTGAACTTGCCCAGGTGATCATGAAGTAGGTCGTCGAACAAGGAGGGATGTTCTACCATGGGCCAATGAGGCGGGAGACTATCCGAGATGTGCTAGTCGCTCAGTGTCTGGACATGAATCCTTTCAAGAAGCTCGGGTGCTTCATCCCTGAATATGAAGATTGGAACTTTGACATGGAATAGTGATTGACGATGACAATATGTGTGTTCAATTATAATTATAATTACTAGTCTTTATATGAACTACCGCACATCACTCTAGTTAATTAGTTTGTCTATGAGGAACTTCGTTATTTATATATGTTTACTGTTTGTGTTTCTCAAGTACATTATGTTGCATATTATATATCGTTGAATTAATCAACTTGCGATGTAGCTACATAGATCAGAGATGACGAAGGACTGCTACGTCGTATTCATTGGGAGGGTTCAGGAGTGTACGACCACTTGCCAGACGCTCAGGCCTAGGTGGACAGGTACCCGGGCGCTAGCCACAGAGGGTTCGACAGCAGATCCGAAGCGGAAATGAGTTACTTGAGGTGGATGCTACGGTAAGAGACGGAGCGAAACCGGTGCCGCAAGAAGTACTACATAGTCGCGCTCTTGCTCATGATGATCGCTCTTCTCTTCTACGTGATGGTTTAGATAGGGATGATGAAACTTGTGGGTGTGCCTTGACTTGTGTGTATCGCTATTTTCGAGATTTGATGATATTTATGTTGGATAATGATGATGATGATGATGATGATGATGATGGTATAAATGACGAAACTACTTTATGTGTATGATGTGATGACCATAATGCATGTTTATTATGATATGACGAAACCACTGTATAGAGCATGCATAAATACGTAGGGGGGCATAAATACGACGGGAATTAAATTGTGAAAGCAGGAAAATTAGCAGTAGCGCTGGAAAATTACGAGTAGCGCTGGATTAGCAGTAGCGCTTTATTTATTCCAGCGCTATTGCTAATGTGTACACCAGTAGCGCTTTGTTTTCAGCGCTACTGCTAACAGGTTAGCTGTAGCGCGATAGCAATAGCACTAGTGCAGTAGCGCTGGTATGCTACTGCTAGCATTTCTCCTAATAGTGGAGGGCCGGTTTCGAAGAAGATAATGCTTTTTTTCGCCTGACAAGGGGCCCAACACGTTGTTTTTCCTTCCGCGGGTGCCCCCACCCTCTCCCCCTCCCATGTGTTGAGTTCGAGTTGGGACCGCCGGGGTTAATTTTGATCCGAACTGACGAAAAACGGCCTCCTGAGAACGCGGCTGGGCCTTTTTTTCCGTCAGCGTCGGCGAAAAAAAAAACCAGAGGAGAGCCTGTTCGGGGGACGCGGCTGGAGATGCTCTTACTTGGTTGAACGGAAGTCACGGCTCAAGCTCTCTCCCGCATCGCCCTGTGTCCACGCATCATCGCCCTTTGCCTCGTGGCTTTGCGGTCTGGCGGCGTGGCAGCTGCGCGCAACAACCAACATTTTTTTTCCGGGACAACAAAATTACTCGCGGCCTCAAAAAAGCACTACCGTACTAGAAAATGCGGGGTGGCCATGAGCCGTCCCACTTGCACCCTTCCTTGCTCATCGGCGTTTCAAACGTAAACCGGTAGGTGCACGTGCCATGCACCAACCTACTGGTAACACTCACTAGTATTAGGTACGAACGGCACGATGGCGCTCTCCCGTGCTCGTCTCGCGCACTGGTCACTGCCTCTGGACCGCTCTCGCTTGCTGTCTTATATATAGTCAACGAAACGAAGAAGGTGGCCAAAGCAGCAGCCCTTGAAAGAAAGCTCAAGAAGGAAGTAAAAGAAGGGAGAAACAATGGACGGGAACAAAGGGCCGGTGGTGGTGACCGGAGCGTCGGGTTTCGTAGGGTCGTGGCTCGTCATGAAGCTCCTCCAGGCCGGGTACACCGTCCGGGCAACCGTCCGCGACCCGGGTGAGCGCTCCCTCCGTCCCCGTCTCCGTCTCTCTCGTGCGCGCGAGCTCACACACGAGTACACGACTGACGAGGTAGCTTGACCGCATTCCTGATTTGTTTTTGCATTTATCTCAGCCAACGTCGAGAAGACAAAGCCATTGCTGGAGCTTCCCGGAGCCAAGGAGCGGCTGTCCATCTGGAAGGCCGACCTGAGCGAGGATGGCAGCTTCAACGAGGCCATCGCGGGCTGCACCGGCGTCTTCCACGTCGCCACGCCCATGGACTTCGACTCCCAAGACCCCGAGGTAAATATCTATCCGAGCCCACTAAGCCACGGAAATACTAGTATTGGTACGTACGGATCCAAGACTGAAGCGAATGCAAAACTGAATGCAGAACGAGGTGATCAAGCCGACGGTGGAAGGGATGTTGAGCATCATGAGGGCATGCAAGGAGGCCGGCACCGTGAAACGCATCGTCTTCACCTCCTCCGCCGGCAGCGTCAACATCGAGGAGCGGCCGAGGCCAGCCTACGACCAGGACAACTGGAGCGACATCGACTACTGCCGCCGCGTCAAGATGACAGGATGGGTGAGACGAGAGCAGAGAGGCTTCTCTTCTCTACCTCTAGTGCTTGTCAAGATGGCCTGCTGCAAGCAAAGCGATTAACATGTGGATGGGTCGGGTTTTGTAGATGTACTTCGTGTCCAAGGCCCTGGCAGAGAAGGCCGCCATGGAGTACGCCAGCGAGAACGGCCTGGACTTCATCAGCATCATCCCCACGCTCGTCGTCGGCCCATTCCTCAGCGCCGGCATGCCGCCCAGCCTGGTCACCGCCCTCGCGCTCATCACGGGGAACGAAGCCCACTACTCGATCCTGAAGCAGGTGCAGCTGGTCCACCTGGACGACCTCTGCGACGCCATGACTTTCCTCTTCGAGCACCCGGAGGCCAACGGCCGCTACATCTGCTCCTCCCACGACGCCACCATCCACGGCCTCGCCAGGATGCTCCAGGACAGGTTCCCGGAGTACGACATCCCGCAGAAGTTCGCGGGGGTCGACGACAACCTTCAGCCCATCCACTTCTCCTCCAAGAAGCTCCTAGACCACGGCTTCAGCTTCCGGTACACCACCGAGGACATGTTCGACGCCGCCATCCACACCTGCAGGGACAAGGGCCTCATTCCGCTGGGAGACGTCCCGGCACCTGCAGCCGGCGGCAAGCTGGGAGCTCTTGCTGCGGGGGAAGGCCAAGCCATTGGTGCAGAGACGTAATAAGCTAGAGCTGCTGCATGAATATTCCTATTCTTGTGTGTTCGGAATTTGCATGGGCAGTGCCCTGTAATCGGTGGGATATCATGGACTATGGAGTGCATCATTTCATTTTTATTTTATTTTACCTCAGTAGTACGAAATAAAAATTGAAAATGAGGCATAAACTTTATCAGTATTACTTTTTTAATATCCACTAACATTTACTCCTTTATTACTTGGATTGAATGTTGCGACCTGTTGAAATACTTTTCATGGGATAAAGAACAAAGGATGCTCTATTATTGGATTATTAATCTGGTAGAATAATGGTCAAAAAATATTCCCCGGAACCACATATTTACATCTATATAAAAGATTAATTATATAGCTATAGATATTAACCTAATTTCCCGTTCTCCCGGAAAAAAAGGGAGAATGAACACCACTGCGTATCTCCCCCACTTAGCGCTCTGCGGAATTGAACTTGTTCCAAGCTTCCTGCACAACGGAAGCACGATGATTTAATATCAATAATTACAATAAGTAATCACACATCAAATCATAGCCTCAATTACTAATCGCTGCCCAGAAACATAAATTTCCAGGTTTTTACTATTTTGGCGTTGATGAAAAAAATCTGCAGGTGGTTTTCAATTTTATGAAGTACTCCAGATCTTAACAAATCAACACACCTTAAGAAGATCAAACACCTTCTCACAGATGTACTTTTGTCTGATTGTAGCACCCCTTTGTTGTAATTTATCAGGATGGACACAAAGGGTTGCCTTCCTGTATGCTTTCTTCACGGCAGCAGCTGTAAGGAGGTCTCGAACATGAGGGTCCTACTCCTGCATGACTGAACTTAGTAGCATCGAAGTCTGCGGCGTGTCCATCGACTCTTATCCACCATGTCCAGACTCTGCTTCTTTGCCGTGTCCAGAATCTTCTTCGACGCCATGTCCGGACTCTTCCTCGTCGCCCGATTCGGACTCCTCACAGCCGTCGTGTCTGACGCCATCATCTTTGTGTCGATCGGTCATCTCTTCGTCTAGACCCATGTCTTTATTCCCTGCCATGTGGACGTCCTCATCATCATCTTCACTTATCCAAAGAGTATAGCCATCCATGAAACCATTGATCAGCAAGTGGACCTTCAAACTGCCACAATCAAAAGGGTCGAAAATTACTCCTTCTTTGCATCTTGTACATGGACATCTAATCCCAGTCCGTTTATTTTCATACATCTCCATCATCTCGGATTGCAAGTATCGCTCCACCTTCCTACCACTCACCTTCATGACTGCAAGGTATAACAAGCAAAAGGGTCATACAAAAATGCATGCATATAAAAATTTGGCATGACCTTGCCTAAAAATAGGACATATCGAGTTTGCTCGAAATTCGCCGAAACGGAAATATATCAACATTTCGGCAAAACATAAGCAACTCACGGGTCATGCCACTCACACAAATCCCTTCATATCACAAACAGACATATTCCCATTATTGAAATGCACAACATTTTAGTCACCTATATATATCCCGAGAGAGATTGTGCACGGCTAAATAGTGGAGAAGTAACAATGGTAGAGAAGTAACTTAGAGAGAGAGGAAAGGAGAAAGGAGGGGATAGGGCAAAGGGGGGAGGAAGGGGGAGAGGGGGTGTGTGTCGGTGAAATGAGGGCAACAATGGTGGAGGAAAGGAGAAAGGAGGGATAGGGCAAAGGGGGGAGGAAGGCGGAGAGGGTGTGTGTGTGGGTGATAGGTAGAAGGAAGAGAGAAGAAGGGCAAGAATGATGGAGAAATAACAATGGAGGAGGAAAGGAGAAAGGAGGGCAAAGGGGGAGGAAGGGGGAGAGGGTGTGCTTGTGGGTGAAAAGCTGCCCACAGCCACGTGTAGCAGTAGCACTGGTTCCAGAGGTGCGCTACTGCTATTGCACTTAGCAGTAGTGCTTTTCCCCAGCCAGCGCTGCTATAGCTGGTGTCGGTGGCCTTGTTGGGCTCCCTTTAGCAGTAGCACCGGTTCCAGGGAAGTACTACTGCTATGGAACTTAGCAGTAGCGCTTTTTACAGTCCAGCGCTACTACTACAGATACTATGGGTGGTCTCGTTGGGCCCCGTTTAGCAGTAGCGCTGCAAATGCATCCAGCGCTACTACTACGGATGTTAGCAGTAGCGGGTAGTGTTTCCAGCGCTACTGCTAAGTAGCAACAGTGCGTGATGTTTTCCAGTGCTACTACTAGGCTCCTACCTATAAGGTTTTACCTACTAGTGCTCGCACACCCCACCTTTTGACGCCGTGCCGATTCCGACGCCGCCCCATCCGCCTAGCGCCGCTACAAAGGCTATCTCCCCGTCGACTTTGCCGCGGACTTTTTCCCTCCCCTGGCCCCCGCTTCTAGGCGAGTTTTCCCGGTGCTCCAGGCACGCCCGCGGCCATGCGGCCACCATGCCCGCCAGGTGTTCAACCATTTGCTTGGCCTATGGACTCCGACGATGAGGAGGCGTTCACGACGCTACTGGAGGAGGAAGCCGATGCCAACGCCCAGGATGAAGAGTGCCTCATGGTCCTCGCCTCTCTGGCCGGCCTGCTCGCGAGAAATGTAGAGTCACGACAAGGTGGCTCGGCGCCAGGCCGGCTAAAGGCAAAGCAGAGGCATCAACTGGAAGGCTATTGCTTGCTCTACACCGACTACTTCGCAGACGCTCCTATGCACGGCGACAAAGTATTCCGGCGTTGTTATCGTATGAGATGGAAGCTCTTCGTCGGGATTGTGAATTCCATCAGGGAGTTCGATAGCTACTTCAAGTGCAAAAAGGATTACACCGACACACTTGGATTCACCTCGCTCCAGAAATGCACGACATCTATGAGGATGCTTGCGTACGGAGCTCCCGATGATATTCTCGAAGACTATGGACGCATGGCCGAGTCCACCACCGTTGAGTGTTTTTACAAGTTCTACATGGCAATGGTGTCAGTTTTTGGACCTCAATATTTGCGATAACCCAATGCTGAAGACACTGCTCGGATCCTAGCACAAAATGCAGAAAGATGATTTCCTGGGATGCTTAGAAGTATCGACTGCATGCATTAGAAATGGAAAAACTGTCCATTTGCTTGATAAGGGTTGTACAAAGGCGCCAAAGGAGGTTGCAGTGTGGTAGTTGAGGCAGTGGCTACACATGACCTCTGGATTTGGCACTCCTTCAACATACTGCAGTGCTCGAATGTCTTTGCCAAGCTTGTTGAAGGTCACGCTCCTCCGGTTAACTACGAGGTCAATGAACACCACTACAACAAGGGATACTACCTAGCAGATGGCATCTATCTGAGATGGTCCACATTTGGGAAGACTATTTCAAATCCTACACTAGGAGGCAAGCACTCCTCTTTTGCCAAGCGTTAAGAAGCTTGCCAGAAGGATGTCGAGCGGGCATTTGGTGTGCGTCAATCTCGTTTTGTTGTTGGCCGGTACCCCGCTCAGACCTAGTTGAAACATCAAATGTGGGAAGTCATGACTTGATGTGTTGTCTTGCACAACATGATCATTGAGAGCGAGCAGGAGGAGCCAGTGTTTGACACTGAACCATATTACAGGCTAGGTCCTCTTGCCCAAGTTGATCACCAGCTACCGGCAACCTGGACTGCCTTCCTTAACATGCGTCAGGAGATCCGAGACCCACAGATGCATCAACAATTGCAGTACGATTTGGTGGAGGACCTATGGAGGCTCAAGGACAACGCCTAGCTCGTTTTTTGATTTGTATTGACTTGTTAAACTTTTTATTGATTTTTATTGATTTCTGTGATGAACTATGTGATAAAAAATAACTATTATTGTTTAACTGTGCTAAAAAATGCCGAATGTGGGCCAAATTTGCGCCAAAACTGGGCCAAAAGGGCGGCTAGGGGGTGCCCTTGGGTGGGCGGCTGGGAAGCCAAGCCCCCCATGCCGTTTTAGGGTCGGCCGATCCCTAGGTGGCGCTATTTCGGGCCACTGGGTGCTCAACGGATGGAGATGCTCTAATATATTTTGGACTCGATAGCCATCATACGTATGGTGGGAGTAACATCTGACTGTTTCATGACTACAAATTTAACCATGTCATCACATGCATGCACAAATGATAAAACTAACGATTCCATTTTCAGTTTTTAAAATATCTTGTCTCTTAAATAAAAAATTCAATTAAAAAGCCATTTTCACCATTAAATCCGTCGCGACGAGATTTTTGAATCTAGATCTCATATCGATATATTTCGACGATCTTTTTTTTGTTAAAGTTGTCATGTCTATTGCACATAAATTGGCATCATAATTACACTCAAGTTGGTATGATATATTTCAACTATTTTTCTTCTTCTAAATTTCAAATAATTTTTGACATGTTATTAAAAAATGAATTAAGAAATTAAACTTGCCATGATGAATTATTAAAATTTGTCATGATCCATAAAATAACTTTGACATGGTTCATATGTAAAAAAATGTTGTCAATTAGTTTAAAAAATGCATGGTCAATGGCTCAAATTTGCCATGAACTTTAAAGAAAAATTGCCATGGTGAATTGCCTAAATTTGCCATGATACATGTACTAAGTCTTGTCATGGTTCGTACAAAGAATATTTTTCATGTTTAAAATACTAGAATTGCCATGGTCAAAATACTAAAATTGCCATGATCTATAAAATCAATTTGCCATGATGAATTACTAAAAATTGACATGATCCATGGATTAAATTTGCTGTGATGAATTACTAAAATTTGTCATGACCAATTAATAAAAATTACTCTGAAAAGTAGTTGAAATATATCGTAGCTTTAAATTTAGAAGAAAAACTAGATGAAACATGCCGATGCCGCGACAACTTTACTGTAAACATTATGGCAACTTCAGTGTAACATCATGGCAACTTTTAACCGAAAAAGGTCGTCGGAACATATCAATATGTGATCTAGTTTTGAAGATCTCATCAAGACGGATTTAATGGTGAAAACGAATTTTTAATTGGATTTTTTTATTTAAGAGATAAAACAATTTTAAGTAAAAAATCAAAAATATTTCGCTGATATCATATGTCTGATGTGGGAAGATGAATGGTTATGGAGGCGTGTGCCATGTTGTGTGGTGCCACACGTGTGGACGTTATCATTTGGGTATATATTTTTGATGTATCTAGATGTACCCTAAGTATTGTATATCTTAATAAATCAATAAACATAAGAAGAATATCTGCATGCATCTTCAAGTAGAATTGATGATATAAGAAATAGATGTGCAATACTTAAGGCATATCTAGATGTGCTTTAGTAAACCCGTATATTTTTTATGTGGCCATCACATAGCGAGAAATGCGGGTCTGAACACAGCAAAAACTACATATTTCTATATAAAAAGCTACACATTTCTATTGACGACAGAGCAAACGTCACGATCCAAAACAATCTACTTCTTAGAGCATCTACAACCGGACTTGTCAAATCCGTGTCCTCAAATGCTTGCGGACGTGACCGGATGCGTCCGCTAACACTAACCGGGCAAACTTATACTTGGTGCTATGCATCCGAATACCTCATATTCCATCCCCTAAATCGATATAAATCATACTCCCTCCCTTCGTCCTAAATGAATGTCTTCAGAAGCTGTCCCCCTTCCCCCCCTTCACGACCACATCCCCCCCCGCGGGCGACCAGCCGCACGTCGGCCTTCCCTTCCATCACCCCTTCTCCCCATCCTCCTCGCCGCTGTTGCTGGTGCCCGTGACCGGCCTGACCCGAGGGATGCTGGTGGCAGCTCCCCTGACCTTCCCCTCCCGGTGGCTCTCTAGCACGGGGAGGAGCTGCACCGGGGGGGGGGGGGGGTGCTCCTAGGAGGCGATGGCCCGAGTGGCGGTGGGGTTCCCTCGCGCGGCGCAGGTGGACGGCTGGGCAGCGGTGGCGTCGCTGGAGATGTGGTGGCATAGCGAAGCGACCTAGCGGCAGTCGCTTAGGACCCATCGGGGTCTAGGCGGGCCTGCGGCAGGACTTTCGGGAGGCAGGGGAGTAGCGATGGGCGGCTGGGTGCTGGCGGTGTCAATGCTTGACTACTATAGCATGGCCGGCGGAGCTTAGTGTGCTCATTTCGAACCTGGCTGGTCCAGGGGTGGCCTGGTATGCCCCATTGTCGTGTGTGGACGGCGATTACGATGGTGTCGGAGGTGCACGCCTCTCTCGTGACGGCGGTGGAGATGGTTCCCTCCCTCTCGGCTTTGGTGCCGTTGCGCTGTCGCTTAGCACTTCTCCCCGGTCTTCTTAGCCTGGTGTTGGTGTTTGAAGTGAGACAACGTGGGTGGCGGTGCATCCGCGATGGCGCTTGGTGTTGGGCAGTGGTTTGACTGGTCGGCTCCGGTTGGGCGGTGGGGTTTGGAGTGCAGGAGAAATCCTTGCCGGTTTGTCCAGCTCCGATGCTATGACACCGAGCGTGCCACCATTCCTTCATGGAGGGTGTTAGTGGTACCCATCCCCTAGTTCCCTCCGCATGTCGGGGGAAACCCAAGGACACGTCCGGGCAGCATTGTCGTTAGCGTCACATCCCTTCTTGGAGGTGCTGCTTGGTACGTGGCGGATCGGAGCCTCAGGATGTGGTGGTTTGTCTCGGGATGGCACAACGGTGGTGGGTCATCCGCTCTTTGTCGAGCTGCCATTGTTGGCATTTGTTTCTTCTTTTTATTTTGGGCTTGATGTGCTCCTCGCCCTAGCAATGTTTTGTGTAGGATGTTGGTTGCTTTGGAATACAAAGCGCGTGGGGGGGACCCTTTTTTGTCAAATAAATGTCTTAAGTTAGTGTAACTTCGTACTAAATTTAATATAAAGTTGAGACACTTATTTTGGGACAAACAGAGTACAAAAGAGTTACTACGTACACCACGCTAGCCTAAACTAGGCTTCATCGTCGCAGATGTTCATGACATCCGTGCCAGGTGTCGGGTAGTTAGGCACGTCAGAAGGCTCCAGCTCCCCTTCATCCATATACACAGACATCCCATTGACGTTGTGAACGTCCCCCGTCTTTGCCTCCTATAGATGATGGCGCTTGGCTTCGGCCGTCGATTTCGACCGAAGGAAATCAAGGATTGCCTGCTCCTCCACCTGCAGATCCACGCCCCACCTCCTCCTCATGCTCCTCCTCCTCCTACCACCACATCCTCCAACTCCTCCTCCCCGTCTACCCCCACCACCTTCTCCTCCTTCAAGTCATCCTCCAGATCCACCGCATATAGAGGTAGCCTCCCGGCAATCCATGCTTTGCACCTTACCAGGATCTGCTCAAGGGCTGCAGCACGCACTCCGATGTTAGATACGCTAACTAGAGCTCGCACACGCCAATTGAATTACCATATAGTTTCATTTCTAGGAAATCCTTCTAATGCTCATGAACATATGATGCTGCCTAAATTAGATACTTTTGTTTTACTTATGAATGAATGACCTATCATGGACAAGAAGGGTGGCCATTGGAGCAGGATCAAGCATGGAGAAGAAGGTTCGCGTGCGGGAAAGAACAATGAAGTTTCTAGTGGTGATTTTCGCACTTTGAAGCCACCATAAGGAGAGCATGAAGGATTGAACAAAATATACAAGATGCTACTTCATAAATTTGGTCCATAGACTATTATAGGTGTTGTGTCACCTTATATTTGGGTCAGGCCCATGTAATTTCTAAATACCATATTATAGGCTGTTTTTAGAGTCCGTATGTGTGGGGAAACTGAGTTAGAGTTGGTTTCGGACCCCTCCTCCAAGGGGCACAAAATTCCCCTCCATTCCCCCACATATAGATCCCTTAGGGCGCAGTTTAGACTTGGGTTTTGTTTAGATCACAAGTTGTCCATAGATGCAACTTCATGTCCTTCGTTTGTGTTCTACGACCATACCAAGAGGTCAGAGAACCCCACATTCATCAATAAAGCTTACCTCTTATATTCGCAATATCCAAATTACAATTGTAGTTTCTTGCTTATTCTTCGTTTGCGTGCAGGAAACAGACCCTCGTGATGAGGTTAATCATGCTCCGGCATGGTCAATAACCTCTCGGAGTTGGTTTAATGATTGTTAAGGTGCGACATCCTCACACGTTTTCGTAGTCAGATCGTTAAAGTATACTCCACCAGAAACGATAGTCACATCTCTTTGAAAGACATGGACAACTTCGTCTATCAAGTGGTATCAGATTTCCAGGTTGCATGGTGACATTTTACTAGTTTTTCGTAGTTTAGATCGCATCCGTTCTTCATACCTATAGTCCACGAAAAAAGCCACAACTTTTTTAGGGTTAATTCATCCTATTCGAATCAATCTAAGCCTTTTGCAATTTTTTGTTTGGTGTTTTTCTTTGTTGAATTTGCGTTCCATCATCGTGTCGAGTTGCTGGTCTTAGCTCTAGTATTTTAGAGTTTCGAGTTTTGTTCACATGTTGTCACGCCGCCGCCGCACCATCTTCATTGCTGCCATATACCACCACCACACCAGATACATCACCGTTGCCATATACCATCACCACACCAGATACGTCACCGCTTCCATATACCACCACTGCATATCCTCTATCATGCCAATACAAGTCCACGGCCATCACAGATTGACCACTAGTCCGTGTCCTACCACCTCTACGTACACGCGCCACTAGTCCGAGTTCCACGAGATTCATATCCGCCACCGATCCTAGGTCGAGTCCAATATTTGCTGCTTTGTTGTTGATTTCCAGATCACATCACACTACTTGTCGTGATCAAGTTGGACTCCCTAACTTTAGTGTTGCCCGTAATAGGTCCCGTTTGAAAAAAACCAAGTCTAGAAATTTTTGGTTAGGTAGTTTTTAGACCATTCTAAAACTTATTCGGAAAAAATTGTCGCTGAGAAAAAAAAAGAAAAAAAAAAGAGATTCAAAGTGTTCTCATTCCTTGTTTACATGTAGCGCCGTGATTTTGTCAGTGTTCTAGGCTCGCGTCTCTAGCACAGTCTAGCCTAGGACCAACATGGTACCGTCGTTGAGCGTCTTTTGATCTTTGCATCTCTAAACTGATTATTGCTGCCCTTTTTGCTACCATATTATAAGTCTTCCTAGCTCCACATACATCTACTTCGTGTGTATGACACCACCTAACAATCGCTTTATCCAGGATTTGAGAGTTTTGACTACAACGGCTGCCGATCGCCGCCTGTTGTTGAGTAAGAACTTGTAAGAAGTAGAGATTTGCTTGACGGATTTGTGACACACCACCACCACCACAACTTCAGAGTAGTTTGTAGGTTCATATTATTGTGTTTTCCTATTTCCTTTAACCATGCAAAGATCACAAGCCGACGAGATCGACTGGGAGGACGTGACCAACAAGGGGCTCCATGATAAATTTTAGCAAATGATAGGTGACTAGGTGCAAGACTTGGTGACCAGCCTTGGAGGGGCCATGGAGAAACTAGATGGTTTGGAGAAGATAAAGATGGACGTCAAGTTCAGTGAGGTGCTTGCCTGTCTACCATCACCAGTTGCAGCTACCGTCCCTCTCCAAGAACAACAACAACACCAACAATGCCCGAATTTCATGAGACGGGCGCAATGTGTGCTAATCGGCCAAGTCCAGAATTCTGGTGTTGTTGCTATTGTTGCGACTTCTGTGTGTGTGCTTCTACCTTTGTTGAGGAAAATGAGGATTATGATGGTGATTATGATGATGAGGGAGAGGTTGCTCCAAATCTGCACGAGGGGAAACCACCACTACAAGCACGAGGTCATCCACATGGATACAATCACAATGGTAGGGTGCACCACCCCCTCAGGTACGGGATCATGACCATCTCCCTAAACTTAAATTGAATATTCTGACATTTGATGATAGGTATGTTCCTGATATATATTATACTTGAGAGTTAGAAACAGAACAACGTTTTACATGCTAGGGGTGGGCATAAAACCGAGTAACCGAATGCCAAACCAAAACCGGTACCCAAAAACCAAATTTTTGGTTTTTTATGTTAGTGAAGTGAAAATCGGTTTTTACTTGTGAAAACCAAAATGAAATCACACAGTTCGGTAGGAAACCATATAACCGATAGGAAAACCGAACTACAACTAGCACCTGTATCCGCACATCCCGCTTCCCGCCAAAGACGTAGGCGGTTTGTCTCTCTTGTCGCTTCGTACGAGTGTACCATGTACGAACGACCCAGGTGCAAGCTAAGAAAACCTTTTGCGTTTCATAGGCATAGCCGCATGGGCCTTCTACGTAAATTGCATGTCCGAAACGCATTTCTCTCCCTAATAATAAAGCAAATAGGGTTTTTGATCGTACGTCATTAAAATTACCCCTGAACTTGGTTAAAATTACCCACCAATGCCACATGTAAGTTTGAACTCCGATTTAGCTCTTCTGTTTTATTCAATAGAAGGCGATCCCCTGTTTTGTCACAATCACATCGACAACCCAACTGGTTGGGTGCTCATCGTTCCTTTCTGGAGACCACAGTTCGATCTCATAGTCACCCATTTTTCTCCCACCGCTGTCCGGCTGGGCCAACCTTCAGCATTTTTTTCTTCTTTCTTGCATTTTCTCTATGTTTTTTAGCTTTATTTTGATAAACTTTGCAAAAATGTAAATCATCGATTAAAGAAGTGTCAAATTTATAGACAAAAAAGTGTCCATATATACAAACATGCACAGTGCGTATGTATAATAATAATATATTTTTCTTTTATATTCAAAAAAGTTATCATGTATTTAAAAAACATTAAATGTAGAAAAATGTTTCGGATGCGTACTAAAAACATATACAAAAATATACAGTGCGCATGGACCAAAGTAGACATAAAAGTATAAATTTTCAAAAATGCTAATCGTGTATTTGAATAATGTCAAACATGTATTTAAACGTGTATATGTAACATGTGTCTATGTCACCCGCAATTTTATTTTTCTAATGTATAAAAAATGTAGAATGTTGCATATACAAGCTTTATGTAAACCAATGGCTTAGCTTTGAATTTTATGTTGTTTTCAACTGTTTTGCTAATGACTTTAAAAAAAAAATATGATGCTAATACGCAACCTTGAACATTTGGCATGCATATACTTACAAATTGAATATTTTTTATGGAGTTGTCTTGTATTTTTGTAGCCAAATTAAGACTTCATTTGGATTACAAATACAAACAAATATATCACCAAGACAAAAATAATACTCTTAGGCATATGCTATCATTAATTAATAAAACATACTTTGCTATTTTCATTATAATGCAAATATTTGTGGGCATCACTGAGAAGGAGAGAGACCACACAACTTGAAACATCAAGTAAGATCATATCGATATTTGCTTGTTATATGTTCATTAACAATATAAGCTCACAAGACATAAATTTAAGTTATTTGGAATACATGTACTCAATATTCTTTTAGGCTTTTATTTCTTAATTTGTTCATTAAATATACATCGAGTTGGTGTATACTCCCTCTGTAACTAAGCATACTGAACGTATTAATTTTTTATCATACAGAGAAAGAGAGACAGAGAAACATCTTAGGACTGACCATATTCAAACGTGTTTTCATTGTGTGAGCACTCAGGCCACTCTCGGTAACATAAATGTGATGCCATTTGGAACTAAAAGACGTGGGCATATTAATATCTTGAGTCGTGGTTATTGGATTAAGAATGCGTGTTATTTTCTCTCCCGTTGCAACGCACGGCATTAACTAATAAAGCCTCTAAAGACTGGTGGTGCAACGGCTTGTTTAGTCGCACATCGGGTAGCTAAGCGCAATGGGACAAGGCTCTTGGGTATATAAGAGAGCAGGGGGCACTGGGGCGATGGACTCACAACTTTATGAGCAACGTTCGGTATAAACTAAAACCGAACCAAAGTATCGGTTAACCGAGTTTTAGGTTAGTTATTTTGGATAGCTATTTTCGGTTTTTATTATTGTAAACCAAAATTGAACAAAACCAAATAATATAAACCGAATGCCCACCCCGATTACATGCTTACAATTTGCCAAGGATCGACGTGTTGCTGTTGTTGTTTTTTGTGTTTTCACTAGTTTTGGTTGTGTTTTGTGGTCTCACCATTGTATAATACATCATGCTAATATCTCAATTACTTGGGATGCTTTGAAAACTGCTATGCGTATTCATTGGGTTCCATCATATTATCAACATGAATTGCTTCAAAAATTATAGCGTTTAAGACAAGGAAACAACCGTGTACAAGAATATTACTAGGAATTACAAACTGACATGATCAGATCTGGTATAGTTGAGGAAAATGAAGCTATGCTTGCACGTTTCATGGGTGTATTAAACGAAGATATTCAGACTATTTTAGAGTATACAGAGTATAACACTATCACTCGTTTATTCCATCTTGCTTGCAAAGGTGAACGTAAAGTGCAGGATCGACAAGCATTGGCGAGAACTAATTTTTCTACAGGTCACACTTCATCATGGATGCCACGTACCTCATCTACTTCCACACGTCTTGTTGCAGCACCTCCTACTTCATCCACCAACTCCGACCGTGATACCAGGAAACAGGCCCCTTGTTGGGTATCGTGGCACGGGAAACAAAAAAGTTTCTACGCACACACAAGACCTATCCATGGTGATGATCAACTACGAGAGGGGAGATCGGATCCACATACCCTCGTAGATCGCTAAGCGTAAGTGTATATAACGCGGTTGATGTAGTGGAACATCTTCGTGATCCAAATCACAATCTGTCCTGCTATCTCATCATGATCCGTCCCACGATCCCATCACGATCCATCCCAGTCTAGTGCCGAACGGACGACACCTCCGCGTTCAGCACACATACAACGCGATGACGATCCCCGCCTTCTTAATCCAGCAAGAGGGGCAGAGAGGTAGATGAGTTCTCCAACATGATGGTGTGGTGGTGGTGGTGGACAATCCAGCAGGGCTTCGCCAAGCGCTGCGGAACTAATCTGAAGGAAAAAACAATCTAGAGAGAGAGAGAGGACAACACGTGGCTAATTAGGGTTAGGGCTGCCTCTAATTCCTCTAGTATATATAGTAGGGAGGGAGGGGAGGAGGCAGCCTCGAACCCTCAAGGTTTGGCCGAAATTGGAGGTGGAGGTGGAGGAGCCAATCCCACTCCTAGTAGGATTCCATCTTGTCTCCTCCTTCCCTTTTCCCCTTTTCCCCTTCTTTTGCTCTTTGGCCGAAATAGCCTTATTGGGCTGGCCACACCAGCCCACTAAGGGTTGGTGTACCACATTTAGGCCTATTAGGTTCTCTCTCGGGAGGGTGGCCCCTCCCGGTAAAACCCCAGAACCCATTCATCACTCCCGATACTTTACCGGTAATGCCGGAAAACTTTCGGGAAGCCAAATGCAACTTTCCTATATATCAATCTTTACCTCTCAACCATTCCGTAGCTCCTCATGATGTCCGGGATCTCATCTGGGACTCCGAACAACTTTTGGTTACCAATGACACATAACTCAATAATACCAAAACGTCACCGAATCTTAAGTGTGCAGACCCTATGGGTTCGAGAACTATGTAGACATGACCTGAGACACTCTCCGATCAATAACAAATAGCGGGACCTGGATGCCCATATTGGCTCCTACATATTCTATGAAGATCTTTATCAGTTGAACCTCTATATCAAGGATTCAGTTAATCCCGTATGTTGTTCCCTCTGTCCTTCCATATGTTACTTGCCCGAGATTCGATCGTCGGTATCTCTATACCTAGTTCAATCTCGTTACCGGAAAGTCTCTTTACTCATTCCGTAATACAAGATCCCATGACTAACTCCTTAGTCACATTGTTTGCAAGGCTTTTTGTGATGTTGTATTACCGAGTGGGCCCCGAGATACCTCTTCGTTACAGAGAGTGACAAATCCGAGTCTTGATCCATGCCAATCCAACATACACCATCGGAGATACCTGTAGAGCACCTTTATAGTCATCCAGTTAAGTTGCGATGTTTGATACACACAAGGTATTCCTCCGGTATCCGGGAGTTGCATGATCTCATGGTCATAGGAATAGATAGATTGACATGCAGAAAACAGTAGCAATAAACTCACATGATCATATGCTACGTTCATAGTTTGGGTCTTGTCCATCACATCATTCTCCTAGTGATGTGATCCCGTTATCAAGTGAAAACACTTGTCTATGGCCAGGAAACCTTGACCATCTTTGATCAACGAGCTAGTCAACTAGAGGCTCACTAGGGACAATGTGTTGTCTATGTATCCAGACATGTATTTGAGTTTCCAATCAATACAGTTCTAGCATGGATAATAAACGATTATCATGAACAAGGAAATATAATAATAAAATTTTGTTATTGCCTCCAGAGCATATTTCCAACTCCCTTGCCCCAGCCTCCGTGAAGAGCACACCTTCTGGCCTGCACACAACTCTTCTTCATTCATTGCATCCATAGGGCAAACCCATGAGATTATATGTTGTCATTGCAAGGGTGGAGGTCACTGTTCATGTGCATTTTAGCATTGCTGCATATTCTGATTATGTTGATTGTGATGTGGTACCCATGCAAGCATGCTCCGTTTTAGTGGGTAGACCATGGCGATTTGATAAAAAAATTGTACACCTGTTGGGTAACGTAGCAAAATCAAAAAAATTCCCACGCCATATTCAGATCTTCCTATGGAGAGACCAGCAACGAGAGAGGGGTGAGTGCATCTTCATACCTTTGAAGATAGCTAAGCGGGATCGTTGCTAGAATGTGGTTGATGGAGTCGTACTCGTAGCGATTCAGATCGCGGTGTGATTCCGATCTAGTGGCGAACCACGACACCTCCGTGTTCAACACACGTGCAGCCCGGTGACGTCTCCCGCACCTTGATCCAGCAAGGAGGAGGGAGAGGTTGGGGAAGAGCTCTGGCAGCACGACGGTGTGGTGGCGATGGAGCGACGAGGTCTCCCGGCAGGGCTTCGCCAAGCACCGAGGGAGAGGAGGAAGAAGAGGAGTAGGGCTGCGCCGAGAGAGAGAGAGAGAAATTCCCGTATCTCCAATGGCCAAAAACCCCGCTATATATAGGGGGAAGGGAGGGTGGCGCCCCCCTTAGGTTTCCCACCCCTAAGGGGTACGGAAGCCCTAGATGGGGGAGGAGGTGGCGGCCAAGCGAGGAGGAGGGGGTGGCGCACTCCCTGGTGGGCCTTAGGCCCACCTGCGCTAGGGTTCCCCCCTTCCCCCTCTTAGGCGCCATGGGATGAGTGTGGGGGCTGCACGAGCCCACCCAGCGGCTGGTTCCCTCTCACACTTGGCCCATGTAGCCTCCTGGGGCTGGTGGCCTCTCCCGATGGGCCTTCGGAACCCTTCCGGTGGTCCTGGCACTTTGCCGGTGGTGCACGGAACATTTCTGGCGTCCAAACCCATCCATCATATATATAAATCTTTCCCTCTGGACCATTTCGGAGCTCCTCGTGATGTCCGGGATCTCATCCGGGACTCCAAACTACCTTCGGTAACCTCGTATAACAATTCCCTATAACCCTAGCGTCATCGAACCTTAAGTGTGTAGACCCTACGGGTTCGGGAGGCATGCAGACATGACCGAGACACCTCTCTGGCCAATAACCATCAGCAGGGTCTGGATACCCATGGTGGCTCCCACATGTTCCACGATGATCTCATCGGATGAACCACGATGTCAAGGATTCAATCAATCCCGTATACAATTCCCTTTGTTTGTCAGTATAGAACTTGCCCGATATTCGATCGTCGGTATACTTATACCTTGTTCAATCTTGTTACCGATAAGTCTCTTTACTCGTTCTGTAGCACATCATCTTGTGACTAACTCCTTAGTCACATTGAGCTCATGGTGATGTTCTACCGAGTGGGCCCAGAGATACCTCTCCGTCACACGAAGTGACAAATCCCGATCTCGATTCGTACCAACCCAACAGACACTTTCGGAGATACCCGTAGTGCACCTTTATAGTCACCCAGTTACGTTGTGACGTTTGATACACCCAAAGCACTCCTACGGTATCCGGGAGTTGCACAATCTCACGGTCGAAGGAAAAGACACTTGACATTAGAAAAGCTTTAGCATACGAACAACACGATCTAGTGCTATGCTTAGGATTGGGTCTTGTCCATCACATCATTCTCCTAATGATGTGGCCCCGTTATCAATGACATCCAATGTACATGATCAGAAAACCATGATCATCTATTGATCAACGAGCTAGCCAACTACAGGCTTGCTAGGGACACATTGTGATCTATTTATTCACACATGTATTACTATTTCCTGTTAATACAATTATAGCATGAACAATAGACGATTATCATGAACAAGGAAATATGATAATAACTATTTTATTATTGCCTCTAGGGCATATTTCTAATAGTCTCCCACTTGCACTAGAGTCAATAATCTAGTTACATTGTGATGTATCGAACACCCATAGCATTGTGGTGTTGATCGTGTTTTGCTCGTGGAAGAGGTTTAGTCAATGGGTCTGCAATATTCAGATCCGTGTGTACTTTACAAATGTATACTACTCCTCTCTGGACCTGGTCCTGGATGGAGTTGTAGCGCCGTTGTATGTGCTTGGTCTTCCGGTGAAATCTGGGCTCCTTGGCTATGTCAATGGCTCCAGTGTTATCACAGAAGAGTGTCATCGGACCTGGCGCGCTTGGAACAACTCCAAGGTCGGTGATGAACTCCTTCATCCGAATCCCTTCATGAGCCGCTTCTGAAGCAGCTATGTACTCCGCTTCACATGTAGATGCTGCCACGACGTCTTGCTTACTGCTGCACCAGCTATACCCCGCCATTCAAAACATACACGTATCCGGTTTGTGACTTAGAGTCATCCGGATCTGTGTTGAAGCTACATCGGTGTAACCCTTTACGACGAGCTCTTCGTAACCTCCATAAATGAGAAACATCTCCTTAGTCCTTTTCAGGTACTTAAGGATATTCTTGACCGCTGTCCAGTGTTCCATACCGGGATCACTTTGGTACCTCCCTACCAAACTTATGGCAAGGTTTATATCAGGTCTGGTACACAACATGGCATACATTAGAGAGCCCACGGCTGAAGCGTAGGGGACAATACTCATCTTCTCTCTATCTGCTGTCGTGGTCGGTGACTGAGTCTTACTCAATCTCATACCTTGCAAAACCGGCAAGAACCCCTTCTTTGAGTTTTCCATATTGAACTTCTTCAATATCTTGTCAAGATATGTACTTTGCGAAAGACCTATGAGGCGTCTCGATGTATCTCTATAGATCTTGATGCCTAATATGTATGCAGCTTCTCCAAGGTCCTTCATTGAAAAACTCTTGTTCAAGTAGGCCTTTATGCTCTCCAATAACTCTATATTATTCCCCATCAATAATATGTCATCCACATATAGTATGAGGAAAGCTACAGAGCTCCCACTCACTTTCTTGTACAGACAGGCTTCTCCATAAACTTGTATGAACCCAAACGCTTTAATCACCTCATTAAAGCGAATGTTCCAACTCCGAGATGCTTGCACCAGCCCATAGATGGAGCGCTAGAGCTTGCAAACCTTGTTAGCACTCTTAGGATCGACAAAACCTTCTAGTTGCATCATATACAACTCTTCCTTAAGATACCCGTTAAGGAACGCTGTTTTGACGTCCATTTGGCAAATTTCATAATCATGGAATACGACAATTGCTAACATGATTCGGACTGACTTCAGCTTCGCTACGGGAGAGAAAGTCTCATCGTAGCTAACTCCTTGAATTTGTCGAAAACCCTTTGTGACAAGTCGAGCTTTATAAACGGTCACATTACCGTTTGCGCCAGTCTTCTTCTTGAAGATCCATTTAATTTCTATGGCTCGCCGATCATCGGGCAAGTCCACCAAAGTCCATACTTTGTTCTCATACATGGATCCTATCTCGGATTCAATGGCTTCAAGCCATTTGTTGGAATCCGGGCCCGCCATCGCTTCTTCATAGTTCAAAGTTTCACCGTTGTCTAACAACATGATTTCCATCACAGGGTTGCCGTACGACTCTGGTGCAGAACGTATCCTTGTGGACCATCGCGGTTCAGCAGCAACTTGATCCGAAGCTTCATGATCATCATCATTAACTTCCTCTCTTCAGTTGGCGTAGGCGCCACATGAGCAATTTCCCGCGCTGCGCTACTCTCCGATTCGAGAGGGGGTACAATTACCTCATCAAGTTCTACTTTCCTCCCACTTACTTCTTTCGAGAGAAACTCTTTATCTAGAAAGGATCCGTTCTTGGCAACAAAGGTTTTACCTTCGGATCTAATATAGAAGGTATACCCAATAGTTTCCTTAGGGTATACTATGAATATGCATTTCTCCGCTTTGGGTTCGAGCTTTTCTGGTTGAAGTTTCTTCACATAAGCATCGCATCCCCAAACTTTTAGAAACGACAGCTTAGGTTTCTTGCCAAACCATAGTTCATACGGTGTCGTCTCAACGGATCTAGACGGTGCCCTATTTAAAGTGAATGCTGCAGTTTCCAATGCATATCCCCAAAATGACAGCGGTAAGTCGGTAAGAGACATCATAGATCGTACCATATCTAATAAAGTGCGATTACGACGTTCAGACACTCTTTTACGTTGCGGTGTGCCAGGCGACGTCAGTTGTGAAAAGATTCCACATTTCCTTAGGTGTGTGCCAGACTCGTGACTCAAATATTCTCCTCCACGATCATATCGTAGACACTTTATTTTTCTGTCACGTTGATTCTCAACCTCACTCCGAAATTCCTTGAGCTTTTCAAATGCTTCAGATTTGTGCTTCATCAAGTAGATATACCCATACCTACTCAAATCATCGGTGAGAGTGAGAACATAACGATAGGCACCGCGAGCTTCAACGTTCATTGGACCACGCACATCAGTATGTATTATTTCCAATAAGTCGGTTGCTCTCGCCATTATTCCTGAGAATGGATTCTTAGTCATCTTGCCCATGAGGCACGACTCGCATGTGTCAAATGATTCAAAGTTAAGAGACTCTAATAGTCCATCAGCATGGAGTTTCTTCATGCGCTTAACACCGATATGACCAAGGCGGTAGTGCCACAAGTATGTGGGACTATCATTATCAACTTTGCATCTTTTGGTATTCACACTATGAATATGTGTAACATCACAATCGAGATTCATCAAGAATAAACCATTCACCAGCGGAGCATGACCATAAAACATATCACTCATATAAATAGAACAACCATTATTCTATGACTTAAATGAGTAGCCGTCTCGCATTAAGCAAGACCCTGATACAATGTTCATGCTCAAATCTAGAACTAAATAACAATTATTAAGGTTTAAAACTAATCCCAAAGGTAGATGTAGAGGCAGCGTGCGGACGTCGATCACATCGACCTTGGAGCCATTCTCGACGCGCATCATCACCTCGTCCTTGGCCAGCCTCTGCTTATTCCACAGTTCTTTTTTGAGTTGCAAATGTGAGCAACATCACCGGTATCAAATACCCAGGAGCTACTACGAGCGCTGGTAAGGTACACATCAATAACATGTATATCATATATACCTTTTGTTGGAAATATGCCCTAGAGGCAATAATAAATTAGTTATTATTATATTTCTTAGTTCATGATAATCGTTTATTATCCATGCTATAATTGTATTGATTGGAAACACAATACTTGTGTGGATACATAGACAAAACACTGTCCCTAGTAAGCCTCTAGTTGACTAGCTCGTTAATCAAAGATGGTCAAGGTTTCCTGGCCATAGGCAAGTGTTGTCACTTGATAACGGGATCACATCATTAGGAGAATCATGTGATGGACTAGACCCAAACTAATAGACGTAGCATGTTGATCGTGTCATTTTGTTGCTACTGTTTTCTACGTGTCAAGTATTTATTCCTATGACCATGAGATCATATAACTCACTGACACCGGAGGAATGCTTTGTGTGTATCAAACGTCGCAACGTAACTGGGTGACTATAAAGATGCTCTACAGGTATCTCCGAAGGTGTTAGTTGAGTTAGTATGGATCAAGACTGGGATTTGTCACTCCGTGTGAACGGAGAGGTATCTCGGGGCCCACTCGGTAATACAACATCACACACAAGCCTTGCAAGCAATGTAACTTAGTGTAAGTTGCGGGATCTTGTATTACGGAACGAGTAAAGAGACTTGCCAGTAAACGAGATTGAAATAGGTATACGGATACTGACGATCGAATCTCGGGCAAGTAACATACCGAAGGACAAAGGGAATGACATACGGGATTATATGAATCCTTGGCACTGAGGTTCAAACGATAAGATCTTCGTAGAATATGTAGGATCCAATATGGGCATCCAGGTCCCGCTATTGGATATTGACCGAGGAGTCTCTCGGGTCATGTCTACATAGTTCTCGAACCCGCAGGGTCTGCACACTTAAGGTTCGACGTTGTTTTATGCGTATTTGAGTTATATGGTTGGTTACCGAATGTTGTTCGGAGTCCCGAATGAGATCACGGACGTCACGAGGGTTTCCGGAATGGTCCGGAAACGAAGATTGATATATAGGATGACCTCATTTGGTTACCGGAAGGTTTTCGTGCATTACCGGAAAAGTTTCGGGCTCATCGGTAGTGTACCGGGAGTGCCGGGAGGGGTGCCGGGGACCATCGGGAGGGGTGTCACGCCCCAAGGGGTATCATGGGCTATGGGAAGAGATAAACCAGCCCCTAGTGGGCTGGAATAAGTTCCCACTAAGGCCCATAAGGTTTGAGAAGGAAAAAACACAAGGTGGAAAGAGTTTCCAAGTGGGAAGGTGGAATCCTACTCCAAGTAGGATTGGAGTAGGACTCCTCCACCTCCAATTTCGGCCAAACCTTTAGGTTTTGAGGCTGCCTCCTCCCCTCCCTCCCACCTATATATACGGAGGTTTTAGGGCTGATTTGAGACGACTTTCTCACGGCTGCCCGACCACATACCTCCATAGTTTTTCCTCTAGATCGCGTTTCTGCGGAGCTCGGGCGGAGCCCTGCTGAGACAAGATCATCACCAACCTCCGGAGCGCCGTCACGCTGCCGGAGAACTCTTCTACCTCTCCGTCTCTCTTGCTGGATCAAGAAGGCCGAGATCATCGTCGAGTTGTACGTGTGCTGAACGCGGAGGTGCCGTCCGTTCGGTACTAGATCGTGGGACTGATCGCGGGATTGTTCGCGGGGCGGATCGAGGGACGTGAGGACGTTCCACTACATCAACCGCGTTCACTAACGCTTCTGCTGTACGATCTACAAGGGTACGTAGATCACTCATCCCCTCTCGTAGATGGACATCACCATGATAGGTCTTCGTGCGCGTAGGAAATTTTTTGTTTCCCTTGCGACGTTCCCCAACAGTGGCATCATGAGCTAGGTTCATGCGTAGATGTCTTCTCGAGTAGAACACAAAAGTTTTTGTGGGCGGTGATGTGCGTTTTGCTGCCCTCCTTAGTCTTTTCTTGATTCCGCGGTATTGTTGGATTGAAGCGGCTTGGACCGACATCACTCGTACGCTTACGAGAGACTGGTTTCATCGTTACGAGTAACCCCCTTTGCTCAAAGATGACTGGCAAGTGACTGTTTCTCCAACTTTAGTTGAATCGGATTTGACCGAGGAGGTCCTTGGATGAGGTTAAATAGCAACTCATATATCTCCGTTGTGGTGTTTGCATAAGTAAGATGCGATCCTACTAGATACCCTCGGTCACCACGTAAAACATGCAACAACAAAATTAGAGGACGTCTAACTTGTTTTTGCAGGGTATGATTGTGATGTGATATGGCCAACGATGTGATGTGATATATTGGATGTATGAGATGATCATGTTGTAATAGAAATATCGACTTGCACGTCGATGGTACGGAAACCGGCAGGAGCCATAGGGTTGTCTTTATACTAACGTTTGTGCTTGCAGATGCGTTTACTATTTTGCTAGGATGTAGCTTTAGTAGTAATAGCATAAGTAGCACGACAACCCCGATGGCAACACGTTGATGGATGATCATGGTGTGGCGCCGGTGACAAGAAGATCGTGCCGGTGCTTTGGTGATGGAGATCAAGAAGCACGTGATGATGGCCATATCATGTCACTTATGAATTGCATGTGATGTTAATCCTTTTATGCACCTTATTTTGCTTAGAACGACGGTAGCATTATGAGGTGATCTCTCACTAAAATTTCAAGACGAACTTGTGTTCTCCCCGACTGTGCACCGTTGCGACAGTTCTTCGTTTCGAGACACCACGTGATGATCGGGTGTGATAGACTCAACGTTCACATACAACGGGTGCAAAACAGTTGCACACGCAGAACACTCGGGTTAAGCTTGACGAGCCTAGCATGTGCAGACATGGCCTCGGAACACATGAGACCGAAAGGTCGAGCATGAATCGTATAGTTGATATGATTAGCATAGGGATGCTTACCACTGAAACTATTCTCGACTCACGTGATGATCGGACTTGAGATAGTGGATTTGGATCATGTACCACTCAAATGACTAGAGAGATGTACTTTTTGAGTGGGAGTTCTTAAGTAATATGATTAATTGAACTAATTGTCAAGAACATAGTCTAATGGTCTTTGCGAATTACGATGTAGCTTGCGCTATAGCTCTACTGTTTTTTTATGTTCCTAGAGAAAATTTAGTTGAAAATTGATAGTAGCAAACTTTGCAGACTGAGTCTGTAAAACCGAGGATTGTCCTCGTTGCTGCGCAGAAGGCTTATGTCCTTAATGCACCACTCGGTGTGCTGCACCTCGAGCGTTGTCTGTGGATGCTGTGAACATCCGACATACACGTTTCTGATGACTACACGATAGTTCAGTGCAAAGTACTTAATGGCTTAGAAGCAAGGCACCGAAAACGTTTTAAACGTCACGGAACATAAGTGATGTTCTAAAGAGATGAAATTGTGATTTCATGCTTGTGCCCTTGTTAAGAGGTACGAGACCTCCAACAAAATTCTTTGACCACAAAGTAAAGGAGAAAAGCTCAATCGTTGAGCGTGTGCTCAGATTGTCTGAGTACGACAATCACTTGAATCAAGTGGGAGCTAATCTTCCAGATGAGATAGTGATGGTTCTCCAAAAGTCACTGCCACCAAGCTTTGAGAGCTTCGTGAGGAACTATAACATATCAAGGATAGATACAATGATCTTTCAGAGATTCGCGACGTTTGACACTGCGAAAGTAGAAATCAAGAAGGAGCATCAATAGTTGATGGTTTGAAAAACCACTAAGTTTCAAGAAAGGCGAGGGCTAGAAGGGATACTTCGTGAAACGGCAAAACAGTTGCTGCACTAATGAAGAGACCCAAGATTAAACCCAAACCCGAGACTAAGTGCTTCTGTAATAAGGGGAACAGTCACTGAGGCGGAGCAACTCTAGATACTTGGTAGATAAGAAGGCTGGCAAAAGTCGAGAGAAGTATATTTGATATACATAATGTTGATGTGTACTTTACTAGTACTCCTAGTAGCACGAGGGTATTGGATACTGGTTCGGTTGCTAAGTGATTAGTAACGCGAAATTAAAGCTACGGCATAAACGGAGACTAGCTAAAGGCGAGGTGACGATACGTGTTGGAAGTGTTTCCAAGGTTGATATGATCAAACGTCACACGCCCCCTTTACCATCGGGATTGGTGTTGAACCTAAATAATTGTTATTTGGTGCTTGCGTTAAGCATGAACATGATTGGATCGTGTTTATTGCAATACGATTATTCATTCAAAAGGAATAATGGTTACTCTATTTGCTTGAATAATCACCTTCAATGGTTTATTGAATCTCGATTGTAGTGTTACACATTGGTGCCAAAAGATACGAGTTAAATGATGATAGTACCACTTACTTGTGGCACTGCCGCTTGAGTCATGTTAGTATAAATTGCATGAAGAGGCTCCATGCTGATGGATCTTTACTCACCTGATTTCGAATCACTAGTGACATGCAAATCATACCACATGAGCAAGGCCTTGTTTTCATTGAGATGAAACAAGATAGTAACTTGTTGGAAGTGATACATTTTGATGTATGCAGTCCAGTGAGTGTTGAGGCACGCAGTGGATATCATTATGTTCTTACTTCACTGACGACTTGAGTAGATACAGGAGTATTTACTTAATGAATCACAAGTCTGAAATATTGAAAAGTTCAATTCTGTTTCAGAGTGAAGTTCGTCGTAACAAGAGGATGAACTGTCTACGATATGATCATAGAAATGAATATCTGAGTTACGAATTTTTGGTACACAGTTAAGACAATGTGGAAATTGTTTCACAGTTCATGCCACCTGGAACATCATGGTGTGATGATGTGTCTGAACGTCATAGCCACGCACTATTTAGTATGGTGCATGCTGGGATGTCTCTTATCGAATTACCACTATCGTTTATGGGTTATGCATTAGAGACAACCACATTCACTTTAAATGGGGCACCGCGTATTTCCATTGAGATGACACAGTATAGACTGAGGTTTAGAGAAATCTAAACTGTCGTTTCTTGAAAGTTTGGGGCTTCGAAACTTATGTGAAAAAGTTTCAGTCTGATAAGCTCGAACCCAAAGCGGATAAATGCATCTTCACAGGATATCCAAAACAGTTGGGTACATCTCCTATCTCAGATCCGAAAGCAAAGTGGTTGTTTCTAGAAACGGATCCTTTCTCGAGAAAAGGTTTCTCTCGAAAGAATTGAGTGGGAGGGTAGTAGAACTTGATGAGGTTATTGAACCATCACTTCAACCAGTGTGTAGCAGGGCGTAGGAAGTTGTTCCTGTGGCGCCTACACCAATTGAAGTGGAAGCTGATGATGGTGATCATTAAGCTTCGAATCAAGTTACTACAAACCTCGTAGGTCGACAAGGTCGCGTACTGCTGCAGAGTAGTACGGTAACCCTGTCTTGGAGGTCATGTTGTTGAGCAACAGTGAACCTACGAGTTATGGAGAAAGCGATGGTGGGCCCAGATTCCGACAAATGGATGGAAGCCATAAAATCCGAGAGAGGATCCATGTGTGAAAACAAAGTGTAGACTTTGGTAGAACTACTTGATGGTCATGGGACTATTGGGTAAAATGGATCTTTAAAAGAAGACAGACGATGATGGTGATAAGTCACTATTAAGAAAAGCTCGACTTGTCGCAAAGATGTTTTCGACAAGATCAAACAGTTGACTATGATGAGTCTTTCTCACTCGTAGCGATGCTAAAGGTCTGTTAGAATTATGTTAGTAGCTGCTGCATTATTTATGAAATATTGCACGTAGGATGTCAAAACATTGTTTCCTCGAGCAAACATTGTATGTGATACAACCAGAAGGTTTTGTCGATCCTAAAGATACTAGCAAGTATGCAAGCTCCAGTGATCCTTCAATGGACTGGTGCAAGCATCTCGGAGTTGGAATAAGCACTTTGATGAGATGATCAAAGATTTTGGGTGTGTACAAGGTTTATGAGAAACTTGTATTTCCAAAGAAGTGAGTGGGAGCACTATAGAATTTCTGATAGGTATATGTGGTTGACATATTGTGGATCAGAAGTAATGTAGAATTTCTGTAAAGCATACAAGGTTGTTTGAAAGAAGTTTTCAAAGGAGTACCTGGATTATGCTACTTGAAGGTTGAGCATCAAAGATCTATGGAGATAGATCGAAAGCGCTTAATAGAAGTTTCAACAAGATGCATGCCTTGACAAGTTTTTGAAAGAGTTCAAAATAGACCAGCAAAGAAGGAGTTCTTGGTTGCGTTGTGAGGTGTGAATTTGAGTAAGACTCAAAACCAGACCACGGCAGAATAAAGAGAATAGATGAAGGTCGTC
Organism: Hordeum vulgare subsp. vulgare; assembly: GCF_904849725.1. Classification (NCBI taxonomy): domain Eukaryota; kingdom Viridiplantae; phylum Streptophyta; class Magnoliopsida; order Poales; family Poaceae; genus Hordeum; species Hordeum vulgare. The sequence continues at coordinate 387,175,927 of NC_058520.1, read as the reverse complement.
TTCTATGCCTTAGCCGTAGAATCTAAAGTATGCCATGCTGTGTACCGCACCTGAAGTGTGCCTTGACTCAAAGTATGTTGAGAGGTACAGAGAGTGATCCATGTTTGAATCACTAGCAGCGGTCAAAATTTATCCTTAGTAACAAATGGACTAAGGAATTTTTCTCGATTATGGAGGTGGTTAAAGAGTTCGTCGTAAAGGGTAACGTCGATGCAAGCTTTGACACTAATCTGAATAACTATGAGTAGTGAAACGGATTCATATAGTAGAGTGGATATTTGGAGCATTTCCGAATAGCACGTAGTAGCAGCATCTATAAGATGACATAAAGATTTGTAAAGAACGCACGGATCTGAAAGTTTCAGAACCGTTGACTAAAACCTCTCTCACAAGCAAGACATGATCAGACCCCATAACTATATGGGTGTTGGATTCGTTGGAATCACATGGTGATGTGAACTAGATTATTGACTCTAGTGCAAGTGGGAGACTGTTGGAAATATGCCCTAGAGGCAATAATAAATTAGTTATTATTATATTTCTTAGTTCATGATAATCGTTTATTATCCATGCTATAATTGTATTGATTGGAAACACAATACTTGTGTGGATACATAGACAAAACACTGTCCCTAGTAAGCCTCTAGTTGACTAGCTCGTTAATCAAAGATGGTCAAGGTTTCCTGGCCATAGGCAAGTGTTGTCACTTGATAACGGGATCACATCATTAGGAGAATCATGTGATGGACTAGACCCAAACTAATAGACGTAGCATGTTGATCGTGTCATTTTGTTGCTACTGTTTTCTGCGTGTCAAGTATTTATTCCTATGACCATGAGATCATATAACTCACTGACACCGGAGGAATGCTTTGTGTGTATCAAACGTCGCAACGTAACTGGGTGACTATAAAGATGCTCTACAGGTATCTCCGAAGGTGTTAGTTGAGTTAGTATGGATCAAGACTGGGATTTGTCACTCCGTGTGAACGGAGAGGTATCTCGGGGCCCACTCGGTAATACAACATCACACACAAGCCTTGCAAGCAATGTAACTTAGTGTAAGTTGCGGGATCTTGTATTACGGAACGAGTAAAGAGACTTGCCAGTAAACGAGATTGAAATAGGTATACGGATACTGACGATCGAATCTCGGGCAAGTAACATACCGAAGGACAAAGGGAATGACATACGGGATTATATGAATCCTTGGCACTGAGGTTCAAACGATAAGATCTTCGTAGAATATGTAGGATCCAATATGGGCATCCAGGTCCCGCTATTGGATATTGACCGAGGAGTCTCTCGGGTCATGTCTACATAGTTCTCGAACCCGCAGGGTCTGCACACTTAAGGTTCGACGTTGTTTTATGCGTATTTGAGTTATATGGTTGGTTACCGAATGTTGTTCGGAGTCCCGAATGAGATCACGGACGTCACGAGGGTTTCCGGAATGGTCCGGAAACGAAGATTGATATATAGGATGACCTCATTTGGTTACCGGAAGGTTTTCGTGCATTACCGGAAAAGTTTCGGGCTCATCGGTAGTGTACCGGGAGTGCCGGGAGGGGTGCCGGGGACCATCGGGAGGGGTGTCACGCCCCAAGGGGTATCATGGGCTATGGGAAGAGATAAACCAGCCCCTAGTGGGCTGGAATAAGTTCCCACTAAGGCCCATAAGGTTTGAGAAGGAAAAAACACAAGGTGGAAAGAGTTTCCAAGTGGGAAGGTGGAATCCTACTCCAAGTAGGATTGGAGTAGGACTCCTCCACCTCCAATTTCGGCCAAACCTTTAGGTTTTGAGGCTGCCTCCTCCCCTCCCTCCCACCTATATATACGGAGGTTTTAGGGCTGATTTGAGACGACTTTCTCACGGCTGCCCGACCACATACCTCCATAGTTTTTCCTCTAGATCGCGTTTCTGCGGAGCTCGGGCGGAGCCCTGCTGAGACAAGATCATCACCAACCTCCGGAGCGCCGTCACGCTGCCGGAGAACTCTTCTACCTCTCCGTCTCTCTTGCTGGATCAAGAAGGCCGAGATCATCGTCGAGTTGTACGTGTGCTGAACGCGGAGGTGCCGTCCGTTCGGTACTAGATCGTGGGACTGATCGCGGGATTGTTCGCGGGGCGGATCGAGGGACGTGAGGACGTTCCACTACATCAACCGCGTTCACTAACGCTTCTGCTGTACGATCTACAAGGGTACGTAGATCACTCATCCCCTCTCGTAGATGGACATCACCATGATAGGTCTTCGTGCGCGTAGGAAAATTTTTGTTTCCCTTGCGACGTTCCCCAACACCTTTAACGTTGCCGGCCTTCTTATCCGCCAAGTACTTGGGGTAGTTCCGCTTCCAGTGACCTTTTCCCTTGCAATAGAAGCACTCAGTCTCAGGCTTGGGTCCATTCCTTTTCTTCTTCCGGCATCTAGCTTACCGGGCGCGGCAACGGATTTGCCGTCTTTCTTGAAGTTCTTCTTACCCTTGCACATCTTCAAACTGGTGGTCTTGTAGACCATCAACACTTGATGCTCTTTCTTGACTTCTACTTCTCCAGATTTCAGCATCGAGTACAACTCGGGAATGGTCTTCTCCATCCCTTGCATGTTCTAGTTCAGCACAAAACCCTTGTAGTTTGGTGGGAGAGACCGTGCAACCCAGACATTCTGAGAATATGCTCACTAACATAACTGTTCTCCTCCATCTTGCAGCTAAAGAACTTGTCGGAGACTTCATATCTCTCGACCCGGGCATGAGCTTGAAAAACTAGCTTCAGCTCCTGGAACATCTCATATGCTCCGTGTTGCTCAAAACGCCTTTGGAGCCCCAGTTTTAAACTGTATAACATGCCACACCTAACCAGAGAGTAGTCATCACTCCGCGCTTGCCAGACGTTCTGAGCATCTTGGGCTGCCGCGAGAAGAGGGGGGTCACCTAGCGGTGCATCAAGGACATAAGCCTTCTTGGATGCAATGAGGATGAGCTTCAAGTTGCGGACCCAATCCGTATAGTTGCTACCATCATCTTTCATCTTGTTTTTATCTAGGAACGCGTTGAAATTAAGGTTGACAGGTGCGTTGGCCATTGGATCTACAATATTTTAAAGACAACTTTTAGACTAAGTTCATGATAATTAAGTTCATCTAATCAAATTAAGTATGAACTCTCACTTAAATTGACATCCCTCTAGTCATCTAAGTGATACATGATCCATGTCGACTAACCCATGTCCGATCATCACGTGAGACGGAGTAGTCGTCATGGTGAGCAACTTCATGCTGATCGTATTCAACCATACGACTCATGTTCTACCTTTCGGTCTCTCGCATTCGAGGTCATGTATGTACATGCTAAGCTCGTCGAGTCAACCTAAGTGTTTCGCGTGTGTAAATCTGGCTTACATGGCGTTGCATCTCATATAATAAATTTTAGACAACTCCTATGGCTCCTGCCGGTTGTCATACTCATCGACATGCAAGTCGCGAATCCTATTACTAGAAAATGATCATCTCATACATCACACATGTAACATCACATCCTTTGGCCATATCACATCACATGTCAAACCCTGCAAAAACAAGTTAGACGTCCTCTAATTGTTGTTGCAAGTTTTACGTGGCTGATTTGGGTTTCTAGCAAGAACGCCTTCTTACCTACGTGACAACCACAACGATGATATGCAAAATCTATTTACCCTTCATAAGGACCCTTTTCATCAAATCCAATCCGATAGAGTGGGAGAGACAGACACCCGCTAGCCACCTTATGCACCTAGTGCTTGTTAGCCGGTGGAACCAGTCTCACGTAAGCGTACGTGTAAGGTCGGTCCGGGCCGCTTCATCCGACAATACCGCTGGTAAAGAATAAGAATAGTAGCGGCAAGCAATTGAAAAAATCATCGCCCACAACCTTTTTGTGTTCTACTCGTGCAAAGAATCTACGCATAGAAAACCTGGCTCGGATGTCACTGTTGGGTAACGTAGCAAAATATAAAAATTCCTACGCCATATTCAGATCTTCCTATGGAGATACCAGCAATGAGAGAGGGGTGAGTGCTTCTTCATATCTTTGAAGATTGCTAAGCGGAAGCGTTGCTAGAACGCTGTTAATGGAGTCGTACACGCGGCGATTCAGATCGCGGTGTGATTCCGATCTAGTGCCGAACCACGACACCTCCACGTTCAACAAACGTGCAGCCCGGTGACGTCTCCCGCACCTTGATCCAGCAAGGAGGAGGGAGAGGTTGGGGAAGATCTCCGGCAGCACGACGGCGTGGTGGCGATGGAGCGATAGGTCTCCCGGCAAGGCTTCGCCAAGCACCGAGGGAGAGGAGGAAGAAGAGGAGCAGGGCTGCACCGAGAGAGAGAGAAATTCCCGTATCTCCAATGGCCAAACCCCCCGCTATATATAGGGGGAAGGGAGGGTGGCGCCCTCCCTTAGGGTTCCCATCCCTAAGGGGTGCGGCAGCCCTAGATGGCGGAGCAGGTGGCGTCCAGGAGGGGAGGAGGGAGTGGCACACCCCCTGGTGGGCCTTAGGCCCACCTGCGCTAGGGTTCCCCCCTTCCCCCTCTTAGGCGCCATAGGCTGAGTGTGGGGGGCACACCAGCCCACCCAGGGGCTGGTTCCCTCTCACACTTGGCCCATGTAGCCTCCTGGGGCTGGTGGCCTCTCCCGGTGGGCCTCCGGAACCCTTCTGGTGGCCCCGGCACTTTGCCGGTGGTGCCCGGAACATTTCCGGCGTCCAAAGCCATCCATCCTATATATCAATCTTTACCTCCGGACCATTCCGGAGCTCCTCGTGCCGCTCGGGATCTCATCCGGGACTCCAAACAACCTTCAGTAACCTCGTATTACAATTCCCTATAACCCTAGCGTCATCGAACCTTAAGTGTGTAGACCCTATGGGTTCGGGAGGCATGCAGACATGACCGAGACACCTCTCTGGCCAATAACTATCAGCGGGGTCTGGATACCCATGGTGGCTCCCACATGTTCCACGATGATCTCATCGGATGAACCACGATGTCAAGGATTCAATCAATCCCGTATACAAGTCCCTTTATCTGTCGGTATAGAACTTGCCCGAGATTCGATCGTCGGTATACTTATACCTTTTTCAATCTTGTTACCAGTAAGTCTCTTTATTCATTCCGTAGCACGTCATCCTATGACTAACTCCTTAGTCACATTGAGCTCATGGTGATGTTCTATCGAGTGGGCCCAGAGATACCTCTCCGTCACACGAAGTGACAAATCCCGATCTCGATTCGTACCAACCCAACAAACACTTTCAGAGATACCCGTAGTGCACCTTTATAGTCACCCAGTTACGTTGTAACATTTGATACACCCAAAGCACTCCTACGGTATCCGAGAGTTGCACAATCTCACGGTCGAAGGAAAAGACACTTGACATTAGAAAAGCTTTAGCATACGAACAACACGATCTAGTGCTATGCTTAGGATTGGGTCTTGTCCATCACATCATTCTCCTAATGATGTGATCCCGTTATCAATGACATCCAATGTCCATGATCAGGAAACCATGATCCTCTATTGATCAACGAGCTAGCCAACTAGAGGCTTGCTAGGGACACATTGTGATCTATTTATTCACACATGTATTACTGTTTCCTGTTAATACAATTATAGCATGAACAATAGACGATTATCATGAACAAGGAAATATGATAATAACCATTTTATTATAGCCTCTAGGGCATATTTCCAACAACAACATGGTAGGAGAAATCCATATATTCTTATTCATAAGGATAAAAATGTAACTTTGCTTCCTTTGTCTCATGAAGTTATTATGAAAGATGACATTGCTAGAGCTAGTAAAGCAAAATAGGAGCAAACTAAGTGTGAAATTCATATTGTGGCAAAGGAATTTAAGCAACATAATAGGCCTAATAAACCATAGTCTAGGGTTGCATTTGAAATAAAATTGAAGAGTGGATGTTTACGTGCCAGTAAATCTGATATTACTGATCTAGATTTTACTACATTAGTTTGCTACGTTTTGTGTGCAAAGAGGTATTATTTTCATTCGAGGACATGCCTTCCTCTTTGCCTCCTGCTGTCACTAACATCTTGCAGGAGTTTGCTGACATCTGTCCAAAAGACGTGCCACCAGATTACCACCTATTAAAGGGATTGGGCATCAGATTGACTTAATTTCTCGTGCATCGCTACTCAACCGTGCGCCATACCATACCAATCGAGAGGAGACGAATGAGATTATGCGTCAAGTATAGGAGTTGCTCAACAAGGGTTATATATGCAAATCCCTTAGTCCTTGTGTTGTTCCTATTATTCTAGTGCTAAAAAAGGATGGTACGTCGCGTATGTGTGTTGATTGTAGAGGCATTAATAATATTACTATTTGTTATCATCATCCTATTGCTAGGCTAGATGATATGATTGATGAATTAAGTGACTCTACAATTTTCTCCAAAGTTGATTTGCTAGTGGGTAGCATCAAATTCGTATGAAATTGGGAGATGAATGGAAAACAACATTTAAAACTAAGTTTGGATTGTATGAGTGGTTAGTCATGCCTTTTGGGTTAACTAATGCCCCTAGTACTTCCATGAGATTAATGAACGAGGTTTTACGTGCTTTCATTGGAAGATTTGTGGTAGTGTTTTTTGATGATATACTGATTTATAGTAGATCCTCGGAGGAACACTTAGAACATTTGCGTGTTGCACGTTTGTTTGGTAACCTTGGGAAATGCACCTGTTTCACCGACCGAGTGTCTTTTCTTGGCTATGTTGTTAACTCTAAAGGGAATTGAAGTTGATAAAGCCAAGATTGAAGCTATTGAGAGTTGGCTGCAGACCAAAACAGTCAAACAAGTGAGGAGTTTTCTTGGCCTCGCTGGTTTCTATAGGCGTTTTGTGTGAGATTTCTGCACCATTGCTGCACCTCTCAATGAGCTTATAAAGAAGGATGTGCTTTTTTCTTGGGATACCGCACAGTAAGAAGCCTTCACAGAATTGAAAGATAAGTTAACACATGGTGCTTTACTCCAACTTCCTGATTTTAATAAGACTTTGGAGCTTGAATGTGTTGCTAGTGGAATTGGATTAGAAGGTGTGTTATTACATGATGCTAAACCTGTTGCATACTTTTTTGAAAAATTGAATGGGCCTAGTATGAATTATTCTACTTATGATAAGGAATTATATGCTCTTTTTCGGACTTTAGAAACTTGGCAACATTATTTATGGCCCAAAAAAATTGTTATACATTCGGATCATGAATCTTTGAAACATATTAAAACTCAAGGAAAATTGAATCGTAGACATGCTAAATGGGTTGAATTCATTGAAACTTTCCCTTGTGTCATTAAACACAAGAAGGGAAAAGAAAATGTTATTGCCGATGCACTATCTTGTCATTATACTATGTTCTCACAACTTGACTTTAAAATATTTCGTTTGGAGACCATCGAAGATCAATATGTGCATGATATTGAACTTACAGATGTGTTGCAGAATTGTAAAGAAGGGAGAACATGGAACAAGTTCGTCATTAATGATGGATTTGTGTTCCATGCTAACAAGCTATGTATTCCAGCTAGGTCCGTTCGTCTTTTTTCTATTATAGGAGGCGCATGGAGGAGGATTAGTGGGACACCTTGGTGTGAAGAAAACGAAGGACGTCCTTCCTACACATTTATTTTGTCCAAAGATGACATGGGATGTTGAGAGTTTTGTTGCTCACTCCACTACATGTAAAAAACCTAAGTCACGACTCAATCCTTGTGGTTTATAAATGCCTTTGCGTGTACGTAGTGTTCCTTGGGAGGATATATCTATGGACTTTGTTTTAGTTTTACCTCGAACAAAGAAGGGAGGGATAGCATATTTGTTGTCATGGATAGATTTTCAAAAATGGCACACTTTATACCATGTCATATAAGTGATGATGCTACTAATGTTGTGGATTTGTTCTTTCGTGAAATTATTCGCTTGCATGGTGTGCCAAATACAACTGTTTCAGATCGTGATGCTGAATTTCTTAGCAACTTTTGGAGATGTTTATGGGCTAAGTTGGGTACTAAACTGCTTTTAGTACTAAATGTCACCCCCAAACTGATGGACAAACTGAAGTAGTCAATAGATCATTGTCTACAATGCTTAGGGTTGTTTTTAAGAATTACTTCAAAATGTGGGAAGAATGCTTACCTCATATTTAATTTGCTTATAATCGTTCATTGCATTCTACTACTAAGACGCACCCTTTTGAAATTGTGTATGGTTTCATACATCGTGCACCTATTGATTTCTTTCCTCTTCCATCTTCGGAGAAGGTTAGTTTTGATGCTAAACAGCGTGTTGAATTGATCTTAAAAATGCATGAGGTAACTAAGCAAAAAAATTGAACATATGAATACTAAATACAAACTTGCTGGAGATAAGGGTAGAAAACATGTTGTATTTGCATCTGGAGATCTTGTTTGGTTACATTCGCGTAAGGATATATTTCTTCATTTGCACAAGTCAAAGCTAATGCCACGCGATGATGGTCCTTTTAAGGTGTTAGAGAAAATAAATGATAATGCATATAAACTTGAGCTGTCTGCAGAGTTTGGGGTTAGTCCCAGTTTTAACATTACATATTTGAAGCCTTATTTGGGCGATGAAGATGAGCTTCCGTCGAGGACGACTTCATTTCAAGAAGGGGAGGATGACGAGGACATCAATACAATTATTACAGCCACATCCCCTGCAACTATACGTACTGTAGCAATTACTAGAGATCATGCGTGCGAGTTAAATTACCAGGTACTTTCGTTTCTCGGAAATCCTTCTAATGTTCATGAACATATGATGTTATCTAAATTAGATACCTTCATTTTACTTATGACTGAAGGAGCTATCATGGACAAGAAGGATGTCCATTGAAACGGGATCAAGCATGGAGAAGAAGGTGCACGCGTGGGAAAGAATAATGGAGTTTCGAGTGGGATTTTCGCACTTTGAAGCCACCATAAGGAGAGCATGAAGGCTTGGACGAAATATACAAGATGTCACTTCATAAATTTTGTACATCGACTATTATAGGTGTCGCCTCACCTTATTTTTGGGCCAAGCCCATGTAATTTCGAAATACCATATTATAGGCTATTTTTAGAGTCCATATGTATGGGAAAACTGAGTTAGGGTTGGTTTCAGACCCCTCTTCCAAGTGTTCACGAAATTCCCCTCTATTCCCCATATATACATCCCTTAGGGTGTCGTTTAGACTTGGATTGTATTTATATTATAAGTTGGCCATAGCTACAACTTCATGTCCTTCGTTTGTGTTCTATGACCAGACCAAGACGTCACAGAACCCCACATTCTTCAATAAAGCTTTCCTTTTATATTCGCAATATCGAGATTGCAATTTTGGTTTCTTGTTTGTTCTTTGTTTGCGTGCAGGAAACAGACCCTCGTGGTGAGGTTAAACATGCTACATCGTGGTCAATAACCTCTCGGAGTTGGTTTAGCGATTGTTAAGGAGCAACATCCTCACATGTTTTTGTAGTCACATCGTCAAAGTCTACTCCACCAGAAACGATAGTCACATCTCTTCTAAATACACGGACAACTTCACCCCTATGACGGGAGGGGAGGATGCGGATGTGTAGGGTTTTGGCATCGGCATTCGGCTTAAATGCCGGTCTAGGGCAATATACGGCCTGCCGTAGCGACACCACACAATGGTGGATGAGACGCCCATCGAATTGTTGGGGGTTCGGGAGATATTCCGTGTGGGACCCGACCGTCCGTGATGGACACACCTGGTCGCGCCCGGGCGTCCCCATGTATGCCTCATATTTAGGTTGAATATGAGGTGTATTGATGAGCCCGGGTGTTGGAGGACCGTTTAAGGCACCCATGTGTGTCGGGTTTTTTTATCAGTCACGCACCAGGCCGTCCGGCTTGACGTATGAGGCGTGTTTGTGGTGCCCAACTTTAGATGCTCTTATGTCTTGGGGCATCTCTAGCCAATCTTAAAAATAGTAAAGTATACCATCGAGTTAGCTTTAGTGTAGTAAATTCACCCCTCTATGTTTTGGCCGGACCTAACTGAACTCCTAAATTTAATGAAGTAAATTTTTTGCTTTGTCAAATTCATTTCATTTTTAGCCATTGAAATAAACTTGACTACTTTTTTTATTTTATTGAGAGATATCTTGATACACCAGAGTACATAATTCATCAATTCTTTGTTAAGAGAATCGATCTAAAGAAAACTAGAACCACAATTAGACACTTGAATAGAAGGGATAATTGGTTTTATGCTGCTAGTTGGGTCACAATCGGCTGGTTTGCCCCTAGTTTCTGAAAACACGCGTTCCTGGCCAAACCACTTTGTTCGTTTTATGTTTTTCTCCTTTGTGTATTTTATCATCACTTTGAAAACTTCATACAAATTCATACTAACTAATAATGCAAATAATATATAAAAATATTCATAAACATATCACCTATATGTGCATGTCATTTGCATTCGTGAAAAAGTGTTGGAAAGTCCCATCTTAGTTTTAGCTCATATGATCTTCACATGAACAATCTATTTTTTTTGAAAATTTCAATATATATATATATATATATATGTATATTTGGTGATAAATACTGACCAATGTTTTGATTGGTTGCCAAGTTACATTAGGGAATGACATTCGTAGAAGTTGTGACAAAAATATAAAACAAATGCTCCCAAACAAAAGCATCTTGGAGTGCTAATTTTGTATTTTTTGCCACGAAATTCATGAATGTCATTCCCCGATGACTTTTAAGCACTGAATTTTTTTTGTCGGTGTTTGCCACACAAAAAATAAGATTTTTTGAGTTTTATCTTCAAATTTTACTGTTCATGCTAAGATCATATGAGCTAAAACTGAGATGGAGACTTTCCAACACTTTTATCATGAATGCAAATGACATGTAGAGGGATGTTTCTATGAACATTTTTATATCTTATTTGCATTTTTCTGAGTTGATATGAATTTGTTATGAACTTTTTAAAGTGACAGTCAAACTCTGAAAGGGCAAAAGCATAAGACTAGTAAAGTAGTTTGGGCACGAACACGTGTTTTCACAAAGTAAGGGTAAACCAGACGAGTATGACCCAATTAGGGGGAAAACCCAATTATTATCCCTTAATAGAAATCAAGTGCCATAAGTGCTCCCACTAGTTCTTTTAATATTTTCTCAATGTCTTTCTTACCCACATTATTGCAGTTCCCCATAGACTTCTTGAGCTTGCAACTTCGTTCTTCTCCGCCTCCGTACAATTAGACATTGTGTCATCTGTGTTCCTATCTCTAGTCTCCACTCTAGCAACTACTGCCTAAACATCTAGCAAATTTCTTGCTATCAATATATTGATTTACTCTTCTTCTCAATACAAATCTCTCATCCATCCTACACATAATTTTGACCAAACAATAAGCTACAAATTGCGACGAATCTGAAGAACAATCGGAGAAACAAGCACTCACCCCATCTATTTTGCACTTGTAGAACAACCATCCGGGATGTCACAATGTGGTAAAAACTTGATGCATCACCTATCGTGTGCGCAAAGTTATTGCGGGTGCTGCGCGAGTCAGTACCCATCGAATCCTTCCTAAACACATGCATCGAATCCGGTGCCGATAATGTTCCATGTAGATATGACAATTTAGGCACCAATGACAGTGATAGAGGCCCAAATCCGGGTGCGCGCGGACCACGACGGATCTTGTGAAGCGTCGGCGATGGCGGGTGGTCGTCGGCGGAGGTGAGTGTACGAGCTGGAGTAGGTGCGGCGCAAGGTGAGGTGGGAAGGACTGAAGGGGGGGGAGTCCTAGAATCTCCTATGTGCTTAATATCCGTTGACATAGTTTTTCTCTTTCCAGTTGTTTCATCGGTGTTTATTTTTTATTTCTGATCTGAGATCAATTTGTGTCGCCCATCTCCCACCAAGCCTAGTCTCTACCCGACATCGACATTGACAACTCCAAGCTATTCTTCGACTATGCATCCTGGTGCGACATGTGGCGCCCTATGGGACGCACTTCGCTCTCCACCGACCCGTCGTCACCTTCCCCGATTGGGACTCTGCACCTACTGCTTGGTTGTTTGTGTGCGCCTTCAGAGGTTCTCATAAAGATCGTCACCAAGCGCGCGTGCACCTCCATCGATCAAGCAACATGTTGTTGCTACGTCGCCCCAACCAACCGCAACGTAGACGTCATAAGGTCCTCACTGACTTTGCACTGAGTTGTGGGTTGCCCATGCATTGCCCGTGTGAGTCGCAACTAAAAGGATCGATATGGTCGACTAAAGGGGAGGGTGTGAATAGGCGACTAACATTTTTAACTTCTTTTAACAAATTATACGAGGAGCTCAACAACAACTACAATAGCAAGAATACAATATGAACATAATATAATCTTGCACAAAGTAAAGGTAAGTAATTGTAAGTGGAGTTGATAGAGACGAGGATGTGTTACCAAAATTCCCTCCTTTTGGGGGCAGGCACGTCTTTGTTGGAGCAGCGTGGAGGCACAATGCTCCCGAAGAGTCCACAACTGTACCTTTACAAACAAGGTTGGGGATCTATCCACAACTTAATTGGAAGCTCACAACACCACCGCGAAGCTTCACCTCAATGGAATGTGGCTCCAAGGTGACCTCTTCCATCTAGAGTGTCCAGACACCGAAGAGTAACAAAATCCACAAGAGAAAGTAGGAGGAATAAAATTTACTTTGGTGGAAGTATAGATCTAGGTCTACCACCTCAAGCCCTAGCAAATTAGTAAGTTTGTTTGATAGAAAAAGAGATCAAACAAGAAAACTCGAAGGGCATTAATGGAAAAGAGAATGAGGCTAGAGGAAGGTGAGAGGTGGAAGACGCACCTCCTTAAATAGGGTTCTCTAAATACAACCTTATATGTTGCCTTACATAGGACCAGTACAACTCGTGTGAGCATCGGTACAACCAGATTTCGCGGGATCCCTAGTTGCAGGGTACCCGACGGTACAACCGCTAGTGATATCGGTGAAGGGAGTCCAAGATTAAGGGGTCCTCAGGGCACTTACCTATTTCCAGGGGCCGAATCCTCGACCGTTACGTAAATAAAGTGATGTTGTATTCAAGATGGACTCTTCCGAAGACTTGGCATGTACTGCATGATCCCGTGGTGACCTACGTGATCCCTCCTTGATGTGTAACCGATGTTGTATAACCCTAGCACCCCTGGTATCTTTATAAACCAGGGGCTTTAGTTCACAGGGGAGATTAAGCTCATTACTATTAGGGTTTAGACCACAACATCTGATCTCAAGGTAGGTCAACTCTGTACTCTGTGCAACCCCATCAATATAACAAGACAAGGATGTAGGGTTTTACCTCCATCAAGAGGGCCTGAACCTGAGTAAACATTGTCTTCCTTGTATCCTGTTACCCATCGATCCAAGATCCACAATTTGGATCCTCTACTCAAGATCTAATGGTTTTGACACCGACATTGTTGCTTTCATTGAGAGCCCGCTATGGAACTACGGAATGATTGATAGCCCGTCTCATCATAAAGATGACATCCACACTAGGGATGTTTTCATCCTTAGACAAATCTTCACATTCGGCATCATCGTGTTGCATGCCAACCCGACTTATCACTTAGACCGAATCAGAAACTTTGCCCCAGATCAGGAGATCATGTTCGGGAACTTTGAGTTCGTCACCGACTCCCCGAGAGACCTTATTCTGACAACACCTCTTACCCCTGAGGCCTGACATCAGGGGGCGGATCTCGTCCTCGAGACAACCGTCGTCCAGGCTCCGGCCCCGAGGCCCGAGCCAAACGGCATATGCAGATCATCTTCAGGTGAACGCTACCCCGACACGACTCCGAATATTTTGATAACAGCGGCACTACAGGTTGACCCCATGGACTCCGAAAACATGGACGTCGTGGATGTTACGGAATTAAGCGAGTTGCTCGGTCGGATTTAGGCCATTGGAGTATCCCATGACCAACCGTAAATCTATGATTAGATCAGGATCAACCCAACGACACGGAAATAGACATCCCACATATCACGCACGTGATTGCCACCATTGTGAAACCATAGGAATTTTTGTCTTCCCAACCATCGGAGCTCAAAACCGTCTATATTCTCGTAATCGATAATACGGAGTCCCTCGGTAGTTCAGCAATCGAGCTACAACCCACAGTGAACCCGAGCCATGAGCAGCCATGTCTGGCTAGCCAACCGGGCCTCGAGCCCGGCGCGCCGGACTCCTTGATGGCATCAGATGCAATTGACAAAACCAGGAATTCATGTCTGGTTGGGACACCAAGATTTTACCTGCCCACGTCCCAATCCATCGATCCGTAAACACATCAGCAAGGCTTGATTTTTTGGACCTCCACCGTGTCCGAAAAAAGCCACAGGAAATAGTCCAACATTTCTGGGCAAGATTTCGCCTGACAATAAACCAGATACCGGACTTCAGCGGCTAGGAAACCACAGAAATATTTTGGCATAACTGCCATGAGGAGGGAATCCTAAATGCCCTCGCCCGCCGCCGCATATAAGGCTTCACCGACCTATCTGCATTGATATGCAAATAATGCGCAATGGAAAGTACCTCACAGTCTCAGCAAATGGAAGTGGAATCAACCGACACAGAGCATCCCAGAGAAGCTCGGAAGATGCACGCGCCCTAAAAACGGTCAACCGATCGCGGGCCCTCGGGGAAGAAGAACAAGCCTTTTGATGGATCCCAAACTGTGCTTGATAAACTATTGGACAACCTATGCCCTATACATTTCACATGTCCCAACACTGGCTCAACTCACAACCTTTGAGCTTGTTGGGTCGTTTGGCACGTAGCCAAAAGCGGAGAGGCTATCCTCGGGACCCAATCATTGCAAAAGCATTCATCCAAACTGCAACATAACTGCGTTCATGTACTCACAATTTATGAGATGTTCTCCTCAAATAATTTAAGGAAAATAGCTCTTTGAGAAATCGACGAGGTATTCCATGTGGCAGCAACAAATTCTTGGACAAATACGCCCATAACCTTTGCTGGGAGGACCAGCCCGTTATTCATTCTAACCGAACACCTGCCGCTCTAGTACTCAACCACATTATAGATGGTTTCAAACTATCAAAACTACTAATGATGGCGACAGCGGCTTAAACCTCATCTACGAGGATACCCTGGATAAAATGTAGTTCGACAGATCTTGTGTTGAACAGAAGAATACCACCTTTCGAGGAATAATCCCGGAAGAGAAGCGCTATGCACATGCCGAGTCTCTCTTGATGTAGTATTCGGCACCTATGGGAATTACAGGACCGAAGAAGTCATCTTTCATATTGTACCCTTTAAAAGAGATTATCATGCCCTTTTGGGACGCGAGGCCTTCACCAGATTTTTGGCCATACCGCATTATGGGTACATGAAACTCAAAATGCCCAGGCCCAATAACGTCATTACTCTCACAAGCGACTGGGACAGAGCTGTGCGGACTAAAAACAAAACTGCAGTGTTTGCCCTCGAGCCACTTTCCAAAGCCCGCGTGGCTGAAAATCTAACCGAATTACGATTAGTGGTCAATAAGGATGATGTAACCCATAGCAAGAGGCCCAAGTCCACATCCTTCAAGCCCACTCACGAAATAGTCAAATTTCAAGTGCATCCGACAGACCCCGATAAAACAACGTCCATCGGAGCATAGCTAGACCGTGCGGTCGATGAGGCATTGCACACATTCTTACGAGAAAATTGGGATATATTCGCCTAACACCCTTCAGACAGGCCAGGAATCCCACAATGACTGGTCGATCACAACTTGAACATAATCAATGGTTTCAAACCCGTCAAACAGACGTTATGTTGCTTCTCTGAGCCCAAGAGTCGGGACATTGGTACCGAACTAGCAAAATTGCTCAAAGTCGGATTCATTCGCGACATCAAACACCCCGAATGGTTGGTAAGTTTGGTCATGGTTCCAAAGAAGGATAAATCCTAGCGGCAATGCGTCAATTTCAAAGACCTTTAATAAGGCTGCCCTAAGGATCTATTCCCTTTACCTTGCATATACCAAATCATTGACGCCACCGCCGGACTTGACTCACTATGTTTCCTCGACGCCTACTCCAGACGCCAATTTCAAAGACCTTTAATAAAGCTGCCCTAAGGAATCTGATCAGGCTCCAACCGCTTTTATCACTCCCTATGGGCCATTCCGCTTTAACACAATGCCCTTTGGGTTAAAAAAGCGGGCACCACATATCGACATATGATTCAGACGTGCCTAGAAAAAAATGGAAAAAAAGTCGAGGCATACATGGATGACGCGGTCATCAAGACTAAACACACTAGTTAGCTGAGGGACGACCTCTGATAAACCTTTGACAATCTCGAGGAATATGACATACGACTCAATTCGGATAAGTGTGTATTTGGCGTCCCCGCGCGAAAACTGCTCGGTTTCATCGTCTCCCATAGAGGAATAGAGGCCAATCATGCTAAAATCCGAGCTCTATCCCAGCCGGTGATCTCGACGGAGTTAAAACATGTACAAGAACTAGCGGGCTGTGTGGCTGCTTTAAGCCATTTCATTTATCGCCTCGACGAAAAGGCACTACCGCTCTATCCACTGTTTAAGAAAACAAAAAACTTCAAGTGGACCAAAGAGGCAACAACATCTGTGGAGGAAATTAAAACACTGTTAGCGAGTAACCCAATACCGATAGCACCTACCACAGGGGAACCAATGCTATTATACATCTTGTCCACCAACCAGGTTATCAACGTTTACTCATGGTCGAATGAGAGGCGGCAGGCCACAAGCTCCTGATACAGAAACCGGTCTACTATGTGTCTGAGGTACTCACCCCATGAAAATCTTGCTATCCACACTACCAAAAGATAGCCTACACAGTTTTTATGGCATCTCGCAAGCTCCGACACCACTTTCAATAGTGCTCGGTCATGGTAGCATTCGAAGTACCCTTGAATGATATAATTAATAACAAGGACACCACGGGCTGCATAACCAAATGGGCCATCAATCTCTGGCCTTTTGAAATCACGTACATGCCACGCCAAGCTATTAAATCTCACGTGTTGGCTTATTTTCTAGCCAAATGGACAGAGGCCGAACTTCCTAAAGTGTATAGCACATATTCCCATTGGACGATGTACTTCGACTAAGACACTTGCGAGTATAGGGCTGGTGTCATACTTACATCCCCCACTGGCGACAATATCCGGTACGTGTTACAAATCATGTACACTGATTCCAATAATGCGACCGAATACTAGGCTTCATTAAATGGTTTGTGGATGGTGACTTTGATGGGCGTACAAAGGCTTGAGGTGCACGCGGATTCTAACCTTGTTATCTCCCAAATCAATGGCAAATTTGACGCCAAAAATCCAAAGATGGCAACTTATAGAACTCTTGTCCTCAAGATATCAGCTTGGTTCGAGGGCCTTGAATTCTACCATGTCTCGAGAGATAGCAATGAGCCGCCGATGTCCTTGCTCGTATGGGAGCCAAACGCGACCCCGTCCCCCGAATACCTTTCTGGAATGACTCTTCAAGCCTTGTGTGGTATGGTAGGACGAAAATGAGAACACTCGAGCCATGGGAAAGGAATAGGTTTCCCCCCTATAGTTGAGCCAGATGAACAAATATCGGTGGCTGAGCACTGGAGGAAACACTTTCAACTCACGAAATCATGGCCTTAATCATGCCGTGGACCGAACCCTTCCCAACTTATCTTCACCGGGAGGATCTCCCCGATGACCAAACGAAAGCAAGACGGTAGTTCGGCGATCCAAGTCTTAGAAGGTTCATGAGAGGGAACTTGATAGAAAAAGTACTACCAGAATCCTCAAGCGGTGCATATCCGATGAAGGTAAACAACTCTTGGCTTACATGCACGCAGGTATGGGAGGTCACCATGTAGCGGCTATGGCCGTGGTAAGCAAAGATTTCTGGGCTAGCTTCTTTTGGCCCACAACTCGTGCAAACGCTCACACACTCATCCTGCATTGTGTTGGATATCAGCCTTTTGCAAATCAAAGCCACGTGCCCACAACAGCTCTTCGGACAATACCGATTACTTGGTCGTTCGTGGTCCGGGGGCTATACATCGTCGAACCACTCAAAGGGGTCCAAGAAAAAGAAATAATTACTCGTTATGGACAATAAATTCATTAAGTGGATCGAAGCTAAACCGGTTACTTCTACCAAGCTCGGACTGGTCGTTGATTTTATATAAGATGTGGTTCACCGTTATGGTGTCCCTCATAGTATAATAACGGACAATTGATCTGCTTTCATAACTCAGGAAGTGAAGGACTAGTGCGCCAACTTGGGCATTAAGCTCGATTACGCCTGTGTGTATCACACTCAACCAATGGACATGTCGAATGGGCTAATGGTCTCATCATGAGTGGAATCAAGCCGCATTTAGTCCAATCTCTAATAGAGTCTGATTGCCACCGGGTATAAGAGCTTTACTCCGTACTATGGGGGCTTGTGCACCACCCCGAATAGATCAACGGGATGTACACCATTCTTCATGGTGTACGAGGCGGAAGCAGTCCTCCCCTGCGATATCCTTCATGATGCACCTCGAGTGTGCATGTACAAGGAAAACGAAGCCAAGTTAGATTGGCAGGATGACTTGGACGCTTGGAAAAAGAACATGGTATAGCTCTGACACGTTCTACTTTTTATCAATAGCATGCTCGGCGCTACCAGAGCAGGGAAGTCCGGGCAAAGACTTACAATGTGGGTGAGATTGTGCTACACCTCCAGGAGAAGAAGAAGAATAAACTTGCACTCAAATGGGAGGGCCCTTTCACAATTGACGAAGTACTTGCGGGAGGAGTGTATCTTCTCTGCAATGCGTTAGATAATCATCTTGAACCAAACCCATGGAACACGGCTCGTCTTCGGCGTTTCTACAGCTAGACTGGCGTAGTCATACTAATTTAGTTCTCTTTTCTCTTTTCTATTTTTCCTATATACCCCTTTCCCTCTTGAAAGTTGATTAGCATATCCTAGGTTATGTTCGGATAAACTAAACTACGACCACGAACATGGATTTTGCAGAGACACATGGGGGCTTCCTAATACAAGCCGGTCAATGTACATTTGTGCATCTATATTATGATGCATCTATCCTTCCTATACTTAAGCCATTATATGCACCAATTTGACTTAAGATTTTTCCAAGATGGGTTACCTGGCTCCTCTATTTATCCTCTACGTCCCCACTTGTTCGACTAGAGGATAAATGGAGCACCTCTGTGTAGGGGAATATTGCATGGGAAAGAAAAATTTTCCAACGCACACGAACACCTATCATGGAGATGTCCTTCTATGAGAGGAGATTAGATCTACGTACCCTTGTAGATCGCTCACCAGGAAGCGTTAAGAAATGTGGTTGATGTAGTGGAACATCTTCACGATCCGTCCCTCGAACCGTCCCACGAACCGTCTCGCGGTCCGTCGCAGGATCCTTTCCGATCTAGTGTCGAACGGACGGCACCTCCGTGTTCAACACACGTACAGCTCGACGATGATCTCGGCCTTCTTGATGCAGAAAGCAAGACGGAGAAGTAGATGAGTTCTCCGGCAGCGTGACGGCGCTCCGGTGGTGGTGATGATCTACTCGTGCAGGGCTCCGCCCGAGCTCCGCATGTCACACGGTGTTTTTACTAACACCTATCTGTATTGTGAAAATCTGAACTTGTTAAAACTTTTTCAAGACAAATGTTGTGAGTGCCATGATTGACATTGTATGCTTGTGTGCTTGATCATGTGAGGATAAAACCCTATTTTATAACATTGAGTTCCAAAAACCTTTACTTATTTCTGATCAAGGTAAAACCCTACCTTGAGTTGCACTACATGCCCTTGATAGCAACGAGTGCTTCTACTCAAAGTTGGTGATCTGATTTTAACCTATCTTTATATTTCAAAACCACAAAGATAATTATTTTTGTAATTATTTTCCTAATTAAATAACATGTCCATTTCCGAGGCCAGAATTGGTATTCGTACATGGAAAAAATACTTTTCTGCCTTAGAACAATCTGATTAAATTTGGAGATGATCAGAAGGATATATATTTTCCATACATAGGATTTTAAACCCTATTTTATATTATAATTATTAAATAAAACCATGAAAGCTATTTCTCTCTGTTTTGACCTTTTGAAATATGTTTAAAGGAAATATTCTCAATAAATTCCTAGAAAATTCCAGTGATATCCCTAAGTCATATTTGGTGTCCACATAAAGTTTCACCTTGATCAAAGGTGATTAAGGACCCCAAATAACCCAAAAACCCCTTCTGTCTAGAATCATGTTAGAGCAACTCTACATAGCAAAGTTGATCCAATGATGCTGAAACTTTGCAGGAGTGCCTAATACCTCAAGTGAGGGTTCCACACCAAAAATGGGATTTGTGGGACTTAGTTTGCCCACATTCTCTTTGGAAGGGACATATCTCGTCACATTGGAGTGTTTTCAAGTTTACAAAGCTAAACTTATCCAATGGAGCTCAAACTTGGTGAAACCCCATGATTTACCACCAAACCCAAACTTGTTAAGTTGCAGCACCAGTGGTGGGGTACAACCCTCTCAAACCACTGTCGAACACCTTCTGACAGATAGGAAAAAGCCACCTTAGCCATAGCTAAACCAAACCCCTTTGCTCCAAACTCATAGATTAGGTGGCCAGTATCTGTGTCTAACCCCAGTCAACTGGACCCTCACTGGTTCAAAGTGGAAAGGCCAAAAACCCCAATTTAGATTAGGTTGACAGCACTAGTATTTCTTGTCTCCCTTGACCAGCCAAAGCTGGCACAAGACCCAAACGGCTAGCCACACTCCCAGCCAGTGCCAAGACATGCTAGACACGTCCAAAGTGCCTCAGAGCGCACCACAACTGGGCGCGCTACAGGAAGCCACCGAGGTGGGGGCGACGTTCTCGGCCAGTTCCAGCCTCCCCCGGAGTGTCCAACCTCTTCCCCGACAATCCCTCTGCGTCGAGCAAGCCTCAGGGCCCCTCCTCTCCCGTGCTAGAGCTCGTGCGACGCGTGCCCGCACGACGAGAACCAGCCAAGGTTGCATGTCCACGGATGCGCGACTTCTCCCCCTCTCCATCAGGGCACCCGCTTAGCCCCTTTGATTTCCGCTACTAGTTGTATCAGAGTGATTTGGCCTTAGGCCCTACCTTGTGAACTTGACCATTCGGTCATGTGTTGTAATAACCGGTACTTGGATGTATGACTCTTTTATTCGGTATCTGTTTTTGGTGAGCATTGATCTCTGGGATCACTGAGCACGGCGATCTCATCCCCACACCGCAGAAATCCGATCTAGAGGTAAAACTATGTGGAATAGGCTAGAGTTGCACGTGGCAAAGTTGTGTCTCAAAAAGCCCTAAACCACTACTTTATATAGGAGGAGGGGAGGGGAAAGCCTTGAGGCACAAGGGCCTCAAGGTGCGCCGGGCGCCAGTAGGAGGAGGACTTCTCCTCCAATTCGGTTTGGGAAGGACGAGTCCTCCTCTTCCTTCCCACCTCCCTCTTTCCTTTTTTTGTTCTTTTCTTTTGGTATTTTCTTATGTGGCGCCATAGCCCTCTTGGGCTGACTTCACCATTCCAATAAGGACTTGGTGCACCACCCTAGGGCCTTGGTCTCACTCCCGGGTGGGTGGGCCCCTCCCGGTAAACACCCGGAACCCATTCGTCACTCTCGGTACACTGCCGGAATTGCCTGAAACTTTCCGGTGACCAAATGAAACCATCCTATATATCAATCTTCGTTTCCAGACCATTCCGGAAACCCTCGTGACGTACGTGATCTCATCCGGGACTCCGAACAAAATTCGGTAACCACACATATAACTCGACTATACTAAAACATCACCGAACCTTAAGTGTGCAGACCCTGCAGGTTCGAGAACTATGTAGACAAGACCCGAGGTACTCCTCGGTCAATATCCAATAGCGGAACCTGGATGCCCATATTGGATCCTATATATTCTCCGAAGATCTTATCGGTTGAACCTCAGTGTCAAGGATTCATATAATCCCGCATGTCATTCCCTTTGTCCTTGGGTATGTTACTTGCCCGAGATTCGATCGTCGGTATCCGCATACCTATTTCAATCTCGTTATCGGCAAGTCTCTTTACTTGTTCCGTAATACAAGATACATTGACTTACACTTAGTCACATTGCTTGCAAGGCTTGTGTGTGATGTTGTATTACCGAGTGGGCCCCGAGATACCTCTGTGTCACAAGGAGTGACAAATCCCAGTCTTGGTCCATACTAACTCAACGGACACCTTCGGAGATACCTATAGAGCACTTTTATAGTCACTCAGTTACGTTACGACGTTTGATGCACACTAGGTATTCCTCCGGTGCCAGTGAGTTATATGATCTCATGGTCATAGGAATAAATACTTGACACGCAGAAACAATAGCAATAAAATGACACGATCAATATGCTACGTTCATACTTTGGGTCTAGTCCATCACATGATTCTCCTAATGATGTGATCCAGTTATCAAGCGACAACACTTGCACATAGTCAGAAAACCTTGACTATCCTTGATCAACTGGCTAGCCAACTAGAGGCTTGCTAGGGACATTGTTTTGTCTATGTATCCACACATGTATCTATGTTTTCATTCAATACAATTATAGCATGGATAATAAACGATTATCTTTGTAACAGGAAATATAATAATAACTATTTATCATTGCTTCTAGGGCATATTTCCAACACTCTGCGATTGTTACGACCGCGTTATGCGGACACGTACCTCAAACGGGTGAAGCCCAAAGCTAGGGTTCTTAATGACATAATTGGTCAAGCACAAGGAAGGGGAAAATAATTAGGTGATAGTCACCAAGGGTTAATTTTCCCAACATATTCATCATCCGCATACAACTGATATTCGGAAGCCCGAAGAAAGGAACCCATAAAGGAACTATTTTTTGGTAGATGTTTCTTGCAAAATGAAACTAATATAACATAGCTCCACGATAATGATTTGTCTCTTAGTACCATATGGCTGGATTACCTGGTTTTCCAAACTGTTTCCCTATTTTTACAGTTACACAGTACATAACACTCCCTGATTATTATCAAGGGAGGTGGAAGCGGATGGTCGGTTAACATAGTATTTACCAGTCAGACGGAGGGCAAAGTGATCTAAGTACTTAGTTACATGAAATCACACATCCGACTGCTGATCTAGGTTATCTATTATCGCATCGTGACGACAATCTTGTTGCGAAAGGCGTGCTACGGGCATCACTTGATCATAAACCAAGTGACGAGGTACCTCCTGACCATCGGGCCCTAGCGGCCCAACTCACGCCAGTTGTTAGTGGTTGAAGCTTAGTGAACCTAGTCCTCACCATTACCCATGCCTCCTGAGCACCTTCCTGGCAGGCTGATATTTTCCACAATTCAAATCAGCGTCGAGCCCCTTTGAAACGTTCAACTAGTTCATCCATCCCTTCCGAAGGCTTTTCGGCTGGCCATAATGCCCTCAACGTGCTCTTCATCGCCTTTTTCCTTGTTCATGAACTATGGACAATTCCTTTAGAAGATCACCACCAAATGAGCTGGCTTCTTCTTCAGGTTGCCCAGTCAGGAGTTCTACAAAGAGAAGTGGTGTATTTGTCAATTTTAGACCATACATTCATATATTTACAAGTTTAGAATATTACTTATCGAACATACCACCCTTCAATCTCTTGTTCTCTTCGGTGGCGTGTGCGAGCTGAGTCTTTAAACTCTCAAGTTGACTGACTTGTTCTTGCTTTTCCGCCTTAAGTTTTCCGCTTTCATCAATCCTTTGGTATAATGAACGAGTGTTGGCATCATTGTGTGATTCGACATATCGTTGCGATTCTCTAGCCGCTTCCTGATCTCTTTGTAACTAACCTATAGACTCGACTAATATAAAGTGAACTTTTGTTTAGAAATATAATAGGGAAATTATGGACATGTTTTGAAAGTAAATTTCTCACCATGTTCTTCTCTTATGAAACTTTTTACTTGCTCTAGTTCGACCTTCAAAGCCTCGAGTTGTGTTCGATGCATCCCAAGGTCCTTGGAAAACTCTTTATTTTTATCCCTCGCGGCCTGAAAACCTGTTCACAAGGTTGTTCAGAACCTCGATTCAGCCATACAGACTGAATGAGGATCGGGAGCTAGTGGCTTGATATTTGTACATGATCGCCAAAGTCTAAATACATACCTTGAGACTTGTTGACATATGGTTGGCGATTCCCTCAAGTCCTTCTCGGGCAGATCCGAGGTGCACATCCACCGAACTCAAGGCATTAAACTCGTGTTCAGAAAATTCAGGACGTCGTAGTGATTTTTTCTGACGATGATGGTTCATTACGCTCTCAACTTTAGAGTTAGTAACCAAAACCTCATCGTGATGCTCAGGAGGCTGATCTACTAAAGGGACCCCCACATTACCTCCTCGTATAGATAAGGGTGGTTATGTTTGGTTCCAATAAAATATGACATTAGGTGCAAATATCTGTCGTCGATTGGAAAAACAATGCTTATATTAAATTCATTACCTCTTGGCGGAGGGAGTGGTCGAAGTGGACCATGTGGATGCTCCACGTTTAGAGGACCTGACATTGTTCGGCACGGGCTCGGCAGACACTGTGTTAACGGGTGTTAGGCATGTGGAGAGACGACCTATTGAGATAGGAGTTCCTGCCGTAGCAGGCGGTCTCCCTTTCGGGAAGAAGTTTTCTTTTTATCCCTCGTCGAAGAAGGAGGTATCCTAGGGTAATCGGCTATGAGGGTAACCTTAGATCCGCTAATGCTCTCGTGGAAAAAGAACCCGTACTCAAAGATAATAAACATATCAGGATCATCATGGAATCCTAGATCATCGTCCTTGGCATAGTTTTCTGACTGACGAGGATGGCAGTTGATTTTCGCTACCCAATGTCTCCATTCCTATTTGGGAAAAGTTTCAGGGATTCAATCAGGCAAGAATCCCTATAAATAAAAATACAAATTAAGGGAAATATGGCTATACTAACCCATTCGATGTTGTTATGACTTGAGTAGCCTTCCTTGGTGTTCGCGCTAATAAAATCCTCCTTTTCTCCTTTGTAGAGGTGTGCTAACAAGACAACCAATGCTGCTGGACTAGCGGGACCCTCCCTCTTATACCGAGCGGCGTCACTTGAACCATTATATTACCATGGGATGGGTCTTTGTTGAAGGGGTTGAACACATCGGTTTATGCTCACGACCATGACATCAATCATAGTAAGCTTAAAGTGTGCCAATAGTTTTACCTTGGCAACAAACTGCTTCACCTCCGAGTTGTACTCTTGATAAGGGCTCCTCGGACGCCAGTTAAACCACTTCTTAATAGGAGCAATTGAAAATTAGGGTAGACCTCTCCGGACAGAATCGAATAAAGGAACATCTTCAATATAGAACTACTTTGAGGTCCACTCTTCGGAAGCTACCCTCGGGGTCCTTACCAGATACCTAGTTCCTGCTATACGCCATACTCCGGCCCCGCCTATTTTGCAAATAATCCCTCCCTGGGTTCGGGCGACTAGGCATAAAAATTTCCTGCATAGATCAAAATGGGCCTCGCAACCGGGAAACATCTCGGAGAGAGCGACAAAGCCCGAAATGTGGAGAATGGATCCAGGGGTAAGGTGGTGGAGTTGAATCCCATTAAATTCCAATAAACTGTTGGGGAACGTTGCACGGGAAACAAAAAATTTCCTACGCACACGAAGACCTATCATGGTGATGTCCATCTACGAGAGGAGATTAGATCTACGTACCCTTGTCGATCGCTCAGCGGGAAGCGTTAAGAAACGCGGTTGATGCAGTGGAACGTCTTCACGATCCGTCCCTCGAACCGTCCCATGATCTGTCCCTCGAACCGTCTTGCGATCCATCCCACGATCCATTCCGATCTAGCGTCGAACGGACGACACCTCCGCGTTCAGCACACGTACAACTCGACGATGATCTCAACCTTCTTGATCCAGCAAGCAAGACAGAGAAGTAGATGAGTTCTCCGGCAGCATGACGATGCTCCGGTGGTGGTGATGATCTACTCCTATAGGGCTCCGCCCGAGCTCTGCAGAAATCCGATCGAGAGGTAAAACTATGTGGAATAGGCTAGAGTTGCACGTGGCAAAGTTGTGTCTCAAAAATCCCTAAACCACAAATATATATTGGAGGAGGGTAGGGGCTAGCCCTGGGGCTCAAGGAGCCCCTTGGTGCGCCGGCCGCCAGGGAGGAGGAGGACTCCTCCTCCAATTCGGTTTGGGAAGGAGGAGTCCTCTTCCTTCCCAGCTCCCTCTTTCCTTTTTTTTTCTTCTTTTCCTTTGGTATTTTTACATGTGGCACCATAGCCCTCTTGGGCTGACTCCACCAGCCCACTAAGGACTTGGTGTGCCACACTAGGGCCTTGGGCTCACTTCCGGGTGGGTGGGGCCCTCCCGGTAAACACCCGGAACCCATTCGTCACTCCCGGTACACTGCCGGTAATGCCTGAAACTTTCCGGTGACCAAATGAAGCCATCCTATATATCAATCTTCGTCTACGGACCATTCCAGAAACCCTCGCAACGTCCGTGATCTCATCCGGGACTCCGAACAACATTCGGTAACCACACATATAACTCAACTATACTAAAATATCATCGAACCTTAAGTGTGCAGACCCTGCGGGTTCGAGAACTATGTAGACATGACCCGAGACACTCCTCGGTCAATATCCAATAGCGGGACCTGGATGCCCATATTGGATCCTACATATTCTCCGAAGATCTTATCGGTTGAATCACGGTGTCAAGGATTCATATAATCCCGTATGTCATTCCCTTTGTCCTTCGGTATGTTACTTGCCCGAGATTCCATCGCCGGTCTCCGCATATCTATTTCAATCTTGTTACCGGCAAGTCTCTTTACTCGTTCTATAATACAAGATCCCATGACTTACACTTAGTCACATTGCTTGCAAGGCTTGTGTGTGATGTTGTATTACCGAGTGGGCCCCGAGACACCTCTCCGTCACACGGAGTGACAAATCCCAGTCTTGATCCATACTAACTCAACGGACACCTTCGGAGATACATGTAGAGCACCTTTATAGTCACCCAGTTACGTTGCGACATTTGATACACACAAGGTATTCCTCCGGTGCCGGTGAGTTATATGATCTCATGGTCATAGGAATAAATACTTGACATGTAGAAAACAATAGCAATAAAATGACACGATCAATATGCTACGTTCATAGTTTGGGTCTAGTCCATCACATGATTGTCCTAATGATGTGATCCAGTTATCAAGTGACAACACTTGCACATAGTTAGAAAACCTTGACTATCCTTGATCAACTGGCTAGCCAACTAGAGGCTTGCTAGGGACATTGTTTTGTCTATGTATCCACACATGTATCTACGTTTTCATTCAATACAATTATAGCTTGGATAATAAATGATTATCTTGTAACAGGAAATATAATAATAACTATTTATCATTGCCTCTAGGGCATATTTCCAACATAAACCCCGTAAAAAGGGATGAATAGGGAAGCCCAGACCTCGTAATAAGAATGGTGCGAAGCATACCCTCTCCTCAGTGTGGGGTGTTGGGAATTTCACTACGAAAGCCTCGCCATCAGCAGAGGTTACCCAGAACGGGAGGGCGCCAGATCTGAGCAGGGAAAATACCCCTCCACTTCAAGTTGACGCAGAGAAGGCATGAAACAGAACAACTCGCCCAATTGCCTGTACGAGGGCCATGAGGATGCGAGGAAGAGCGTGGAGCACTCACCATGTCTTTGTCTTTGTGGTTTTCTTCTCGATGTTTGAAGGAACGGGAAGCGTTGATAGGAGCACGCGTGGTTTATATGGTAAACAAATTATCATGTTCTGCGTAGAGGAGTTTATTTTGGAAAGTTATTGGAATTGCTTATCCCAAGCCGACGCGCCCGGCTACCTCCTTCGCTCAGCTGTGGGCCGCCCATGATTTTTCTTTTCTTTCAGTTTTTGTTAAAATTAGTACTATTTATTAGTATTTGCATGTTTTAGACCATGTTATTTTCAGTATTTAAATTAAGTACTGATTTATGTAGAGTACCTTGTATTACAAAACGTGATGTAATATATTCTCATGTTACTTACATGTTTAGATTAATTACATATATTATTTGCAATTGAGATTTTCTTTATCTCTTGCAAAGATAAATCCAGTACCTTTATAGTATTGTTTCTCCGTTGAGTATGAGGTATTATGGAATATTTCTATGATGTATATATTTCCATGTTCACCACATGTTGAGATTAATACGTCTATTTGCAATTGAGATTTTCAATTTCTTGCAAATATATATGCAAAATTAAAAGTGATGTTCTTCAAATTGATGTACTTGGATCACAAGGTAGTGTGTTTATTTACTACTATGCGTATTATTACCACTACTGTTTAAGCCTACATTTTTTCATATTTGACATTACGATTGCATTACAAAGTGCTCTCCCACATATTATTCTAAGTCATCACATAAGGCATTACGAGTGAGTATCTACTGATTTCATCAGATTAGACTACCTAGTGCTGCTAGATCTACTCCATTTTGGATATTATCTTCAAGGTGTCATACTTAGCAATTTGAGATTCATATAAATGGTTTCAAGATAACTTCTTGAAATACCCATTAATTTTGCTAAGTTCATTCCAACATCAACCATGATGGTATTTAATTTACCAACCGTAAATTAACTATTTGTGGTAACCGATGGCTAGAGAATTTGAGGCATCCACCTTTAATGGCCACTACTGTCCTATGTGGGCACAGAGATCATGATCGCTCTTGTGTCTCATGGGATAATGTGTGCAATCCAAGACGAGGTTATTCACCTCTGGTCGGAATCACACTTCTAACATAAAAAATATTGTCTTATACATCATAAGGCATTGTATATATTTAGATCTCTTGATCTGGTTATTCTGTATCAGCAATTTCTAGGACACAATGAACCTCAAGGGAAAAGGTTTGAAGCTAACTTCAATCATCAATCCAACATCACCAACGGTGATGGGACCCTATGAGCACGGAGAACGTGATGGTTGAATATGCCTCAACTACCATGTTTGGAGACTATGAATACTCCCTTAGTCTCCTGAGTGTCAATATAATTAATGTCCATTTATGATGTGGTAATAACAACATAAGTATTGTTGTCATCATATATTGTATCATCACTTCGGTACAAATACATTTGTATGTATTCTATATATCTGACAGTGATTTTCATATTGAGAATCTTCATGTCTAGGTATAGACTTCTATGGGAGGTAATCTAATAAAAGATGATATGTGCCTTGTGGACATATGCACCACAAACTCTATACTCAGGGAAGTGAAATGCTTCCACTCTCTTTGACAAAAAGGAGATATTTCAAAATCAGTAGACGCAATGAGGTATTTGTTGGCTCAACTAGAGTCATATTTACTATCCATGTGGGTACTCGAGTAACGTGAGGATGCTTTATTGCTTCCCGGTTTAACTCGTACCCTACTAAACTATAAATGTATCTGTCAAAATAGCTTTCATGGGGAACACATTCGCCATGTATCATATAGATTGCACTACACATACTGCAAACCCGTAACACATGTTGCATACAAGATAGTTTTCCAAAATGTCTTTTGCATGACAAACTTGGCATACTCGCCTTGGTCATCATGATATTGGGTTGAAACCAAAACTAACAGCAATTCCATTGATTTATGATTATTATGAGCTAAATTCTAACAATTATTGGATTTTATGTGCACGACATGTGACACAGGGAAGCTAATTTTAAGGCTCGCACACCTTAAAGTCTATGTTGAACCACTCATACTCCTTGAATGCATCAAGTTGAGGTAAGTGGCTCTTCCCATCCATTGAATAAACTATTGAGGTATTCCATGGTTCTAAAAGACACATCTATACGATGGTATCAAGTGTGATTTATTCACAGAAACCATTGGCTCATTATCGTGTCATAGGTTTCAAGAAAATCGAATGGATAATGTTGCAGAATTTTCCTTGAGTGCCTTCTCTATGGCCCTTAGGTTGAAATTTAGGAATTTATCCTAATATCTAGACACAAAACAGTTTGGTAGAATCCTATATCCAAAGAATTAAGCTCATTGCATGGTCTTTACTTTGAAATTGCAACTTGCCAACTTTATGTCAGAGTCATGTAGTTTTACACGCTCATGATCAAAATGCATAATTTATTCCCCTCTATCTTCGATACGTGTAAATCTACCAAGTATTTCCCATCTACGGCAATTCATTTGCATACCGATATCACCACCCGACATATATCATTTGCCCCTCAACATATAGTTGGGATCTATGTGAGGAATAGCTTTATTTCCGTCGATACCTCAAGCCCTCGCATGGGGAGTTATTCAAGGCGAGTATGTTGATTCAATGAGGAATATTTCCAGGCATTAGGGGGAGAATTCAAGTACCATAAAGAATGTCAGGAAATTAGTGGAATGTTCAACACATTTCTACCTCAAATCCACATACTCAAAGTTCTAAACCATGCATTCAAAAGATTTGCAACACATTGTATAACCTGCCAGATTCATTTGATGGATATAAAGGTGTCACCTAATCCTACAATCCTGCAAAAGTACACGTGAAAGACTGGAGGTACCAATAAAAAACACTCCACTCCCCGTTCGATACAACAGGGGGGATGAATGGCAAAAGTACATCGGGATTTAGCTTCTCACAAGCAAGGATATCAAGGCCTCTGAATCAGTAAATGCAAGTCAACTCCACATTGATAGACAACTAATGGGTAGTATACACCTAGTGGATGGGCACCTCCACCAACCCAAGTCATAGTGCACACAATGATCGGTACATTGGAATACCCGACTCAACCGCATTAGGAAATCGCGAGGAGTCACCATGGGTAATGATATTTCTATCAACTCTATATTGACATATAGATTCTGGAGAAACATATATCCGGAAGTCTACAACTGTTGACAAATATTTCTCAACTAGATCGCAAAATCCTTTCAAATGATTCAGATCCGAAGACCATGGCCATGGCAAAGTGTGAACAACACTCAACTGAACTCAACCAAAGGGTATAATCTAGGTAGAAATAATTTTGCTCAATAATGGGAAGGTATTCATATGCCATACCTACACCAGTTTTCTTCTGGAAACAGAATTGAGAACAACAAGGTGGTGAAGCATAGAGCAAGTATTGTAGCACAAGGGTTCACACAGATACCCAGCTATTCCCTAGAGGTGGAATGTCTTTCTGATAACTTATATCATTGGCAGTTCAAAACCATCTATCTTTGCAGTTGATAGATGTAGTGATTATGTATCCATGTAGATCACTAGATTCAAATATAGATGGTTCCCGGTGGAATCTCAATTCTGAATCAAAGTACAAAATGCAAACTACATCGTGTAAACATTAGTAAGTCACCATACAACTTATTGTTGTGAGTACATATGGCACAACCGACGTAGTGGGTGATACGTCTCCAACGTATCTATAATTTTTGGTTGTTCCATGCTGATATATTATCATTCTAGGATACTTTTTGGGTAATTATTTACCAATTTATATTATTTTTGAGCACTAACCTATTGACCCAATGCCCAATGCCAGTTCTTGTTTTATGCATGTTTTTCACTTTTCAGGTTTTCCATACCAAAGAAGTCCAATTGGCGTGAAACTGTTTGGAGATTTTTTTGAACTAAAAGAAGACCAACGAGCATCGGAAGAAGGCTGAAGGCCACCCGAGTGCCCCACAAGTCAACACGGCGCACCTTGGGGGCGCCCTAATGGCTTGTGGGCCCCTCGAGGCCCTCCCGACTCCGTTCTCTGTCTTATTAATTCTCATATATCCTAAAAACCCTGAAGGCGGCCCCAAAACACTTTTTACGCCACCGCAAGTCTCCATTTAGATGGGAGTCCATGTGGAGCTCCGTTCTGGCACCTTGCCGGAGGGGGATCAATCACGGAGGGCCTCTTCATGAACCTTGCTGCCCTCATAATGAGGTGCGGGTAGTTCACCACAGAGCTACATGTCCATGGCTAGTACCTAGATAGCAATCTCTCTCTCTCTCTCTTGATCTTAAATACAATGATCATCGCATCTTCGCTTTGATCCATATGATGTAATCCTTTTGCGTGTTGCATTTGTTGCGATCCCATCAATGATGGATTTATGTTCAGATTATTCATGATAAATATTTGAGTCTTCTATGAATACTAATATGATTCTTATGTGCATTATTATGATAGCTTCGTAATTCTCTCCCATCTATTGAAATAATTTGGCCAGCTAGATTGATATTTCTTCGATGAGTGAGGTGCATTGTAGTAGGTTCAACCTAGCGAATTTCTATATCCCACTGACAGAAGGGGACAAGATGTGTCTTCGTCTTGCTGGTACTAAGGATAACACGACAAGGTGTATTCATATTGCTTGAGTTTAATTTATCTACACCATGTCATCATTCTCCATGCATTACTGTCTTTTACTTAATACTCTAGATGCATGCCGGATAGTGGTCGATGAGTGGATTAATAGTAATAGGTGCAGGTAGGAGTTGGACTATTTGTTTATGGATGTGATGTCTATATACACATGATCATTGCCGTGAATATTGCATAACTATCCGCTTTTCAATCAATTGCCCAACAGTAATTTGTTTACCCACTGTATGTTGTGTTCATGAGAGATGCCATTAGGGAAAACCATGGCCACTGGGTCTATTCACCATATATTTACAAAACCTTCAATATCTTGCTGCCATTTACTTGTTTTCATCTTATTTTGCAATTTACAATCATCTACAATGATCTACACATCTCACTTGCTTGCAAATAACGAGACCAAGGGGATTGACAACCCTCTTGCCCACGTTGGGTGCAAGTTGTTTGTTCTTTTGTGTGCAGCCGCTGAAGATGGTTGTGGTTGATATTCATATTGATTCAATAAATCTTGGTTTCATAACTGAGGGAAATACTTACCCACATTGTGCTACGATAACCCGTTCCTCTTCACAAAAACCCAACGCAGATCACAAGTATCAGTGAGTTCCTTATACATAAGGATTACTCCTACAATGATGATTATCCATGTGTGTGTATCTGCAATGATGACACATGTGATCATCTAAATGATGGAGTGTAAAATTAAGGATTTGGGTAAAGCAAAATACCGCTCATTCCTACATCTTGAGACTTCATTCATACATTATGGTATACTATGTTATCTATATCCAAAATATATTGGAGAAAATCATTGTGGACAAATCTTATCCATCCGTAACTCTCATAGAAGTTCATTCTCTAGACATAGAGAAAGATCTATTTTAGACCAGGAGATGATGCTAATGAGATATTGGGACTCAACGTTCCAAAATTCCATTAGGTCCACCGAACAGAAATGGTCGGGACTCAAGAATATCTATTGATATCTCCAAAGGCATCAAACATCTTGTCCCGGGTTTCCAGTTTCACAGAAATCCGAACACCAATACCATTGGTTACATTGATCGGATCCCCGCTATGTCAGATCATAGATAAGCTTAGTGTTCCAACTAAGTGCCATCTCATGAGAGTCTTTGAAACAGACCTCGTGGCTACATCCACCAACCATGTTACGCAATAACCAATATCGCTATATTGCATATCTTGCAAGTCAAATGATATGACTATTTTCTGCATGAAGTCTCTACCAACTTTTACATTCCAAAAATATCTGCACAAAACTGGTATGCGCGGCTTCGAAGTTTGCAAGAATCAGGGGGGTATCTTCCTGAATTAGTCATGTTTAGTACATCATATTATACTCTTTTTCCCTTCATAAGTTTTTCATACATGTTTTTAATTAGGTAATATCAACATGAGATCATATGTCATATTTTTTGTTTTCCTCACGGGGTTTACAGGAAAGTATGTACGCCATATCTATTATCCTCTAAACTCTATGGTTTTCCTCATATTGAGTTAAAAGAGACAATTACAATCGTATCTCATATCATTTTCTCCTTATATTCTTCCCACTCGGTTTTAAAGGGGTTTTCAATGACATATCAAATCACACTCTTTTCCTTTATGAGCTATCTCTCGAAGTTTCTCATAAAGGTTTTTAATGGGGCGACATATGCAATACTTTCTATTTCCCCCCATCGAGATTTTGAAAGGAAAGTATACAAAGCATATTTATTGTTTTCCAAACTCACCAATGAATTTTCTCCTTCTTCGAAGTTATTTTATGAGTTAGCAAGGAGACAAAATCATTGTATGTTGAAACATTTTCTCCTTATATTTTCCGACACGGGTTTAAAGGAGTTTCAGCAACATGTATGCACTATCCTCCTCATATTTTTTTCACAGGGTTTTTAGAGGAGCTTTTTATGAAGATGAAGATGATGAACATTCAAGGCAAACATATGCAAGGAGTGGTCTTTATCAAGATGATACACATTCATGAAGACAAGCATTGATTAGGGGAAGTGTTAGGAATTAATTAATTAGAATAATTACGGGTTAATCCCTGCTTTGTCTGAACCGTCTTTGGACAACAGTTGTGTTGCTTCCTTTTTGCGGGGAATTAAGAGCTTTATTCATATAAGGGCATTCCCTACGGAGTCAGCCAATAGGGTGCTGATCAGGAAGTTGAGAGTCTCTGTAAGGCAGCTTTCGGTGAGAGTCACCTCACAAGCACACTTTGCACAAAGTGAGCTCGACCGTTGTCTGGTCTACTTACATGCTGACTTACAAAAGAGTTAAAACTAGTAGATAGCTCATCAATTTATAGAAGAGTCAGTGCCACAACTGATTGACTATTGTGACAAGAGTTTCAGAGGTTTACCACCTCCACGCTCTCAGTTTCCATAACCACATGCAAGAACCCTCTGAGATTTGCAAAGATGACTCCGTCTCGAACCGCTAGGGCTTCTGCGGTCATGGGACGAGTCACTCCAGGTGAGGCTTACACCAAGCACCCATGAAGGCTATAGGTGCGCGTGCAATGACACCAACTCCACTACTCCCTTTGTCATAAAGGATTGCCGCATCAGTGTTTATTTTCACATGATCAAGCTCAGGGAGTCACCAGCCATGGCCTGGCAAGGCGATTACATGCAAACTGTGGGATGTCAAGCATGGCCAATGCTTCTCTAGTGAGTCGCACCAAGTTGGCTGGATCCAGCTTGTCGCCATTGTGTGTCCAGTGATTGCGTGATGTCCAAATGGACCATATCACTGTGATCATTGTTGCTCGTTCTTGCGCGAGAACTTGGGTCCGCATAAAATATCAGTCGCCCATGTTGATGGGTGGAGCTGCGGGAGTTTGATGTCCATAAGTTGGTGGGCTTCCTCCCAAAAACCTCAAGCATGCGAGAAGTGCATGAGGGCATGGTGCATGTCTTCCTCCTTCGACTCACAAAGCTTGCACATACTGATATCGCGAATGTGTTGACGCTTTAGTGTGCACTTGTCCGACAGGATCCCACGAAGTACCAGCCACCAAAATACACGCACCTTTGGGACCACCTTAAGAGACCATATAGTTTTCCATAACTGTTGTTTACTTACCGAGGACTTTGTTACCTGCCCTTCTTCTTGAGCTTGAAGCCCTTTGTGAATCACTAAAGCCTGGTACGCTGACTTAACAGTGTAGTTGCCTGATCTCTCATGTGCCCATGCCAATGTGTCATCACCACCACCACGTCGTAAGGGAATGTTCAGAATAGCATCTGCATCACGTGTTATGAAGTTTTGTCGAACCAGATCATGTTTCCATGATCAGTTATCCGAGTCGATAAGATCACTAACTAGTGAAATAGTAGGGATCATGTGTGTGAACAATGGAGTTCTAGTATGCATCGTTGGAATCCACTTATCAGTCCATGCATTAATAGAAGTACCATCTCCAACTCCTGTAACAATTCCGACAAGTAGAGCATCCCTTCCTGCAATGATAGCCCGCCATGTTGCCGAGGTGGCCTTAGGTGCAGTTGCTTGCAGAAAATTAGTATCTCGGAGGTACTTGCCTTTCATAACTCTGGCACAAAGGGGGTGTGATTAGTTATAAAGCGCCATCCATGTTTCCCTGAGGGAGCCAAGTTAAACAAGTGAAGATCACGGAATCCCATGCCTCCTTGGCATTTTGTTTTTTAAGCTCTTTCCAACAAATCCAATGGAGTGATCTCTTGTCAATGGAACTACTCCACCAATACTTTGCCATGCTCGCCGTCAGTTTTGCACAAACCTTCTTAGTCAACTAGAAACAACTCATACTACACGTGGGGATCTCCTGAATAATTGGGTTAAGGAGGACCTCTCTCCCTACACAAGCAAAGAGCCTCTCCCACCAGCCTTGCATCTTGCTCCATGACCGCTCACCAATGTGATCAAACGTTCCGCTCGTGATCCGGCCAACGACAGTGGGTAGACCAAGATATCTATCATTGGATGCTTCGACCATAACACCCAGCGTTCCCTTGACATTCTGCCTTAGATTCGCTTGCGTATTCGGGCTGAAGAAGATGGCACTTTTATCTTTGTTCACGCATTGCCCCGATGCTTCGCCATAAATACACAAAATATCATTCAGTCTTTCTGCACTATGTGAATCTGCACTGAGAAAAACTAGGGAGTCGTCTGCAAAAAGCAAAGGGTTGATCCATGGTGCAAGTATGCTCGTCGTGATACCCCTATCGATGTGTCCATTATATTTGAGCAGTGACGAGAAACCTTCTTCATAAAGAAGAAAAAGAAATGGTGACGCCGGGTCCCCTTGTCGAAGCCCCCTTGAGGGCGTGAAATAAGGTTGCAGCTCACCATTAACTCTGACCGAAAACTGGACCGAGGTGACACACTTCATTATCAAACTGATCAGTCCATTGCCAAAGCCCAGTCTCTCGAGGATGGCCTCCAAGTAGTGCCACTCTACCCAATCATATGCTTTCATCATATCCAATTTAACTGCACATGCATGATTTTTGCCTTTCTTCCTTCTACAAATAGTATGAACAATCTCGAAGGCTACCAGAACATTGTCAATAATCAAGCACCCGGGAACAAAAGCACTTTGTTCCTCGCTTACTATCTCATCCATGCATCCCCTTAAGCGATTGGTTATAGCTTTAGCTGCAATCTTATATAGAACAGGGCATAAAGCAATGGGGCGATACCGAGAGATCGATTGGGGATGTCGTACCTTTGTAATCAAAGTAATAGCCGTGTCATTGAGACCGAGTGGTATATCACCCCCATTGAGAAAAACCCAACACAACATTGGTGACATCGCCTTTCAGAAGGTGTCGGTGCCGTTGGAAGAAGCCTGCTGTGAAGCCATCAACATCGGGGGCTTTTGAAGGAGCCATTTTGAAGAGTTTGTCATGGATTTCTTGTGCCCGGTGTGACTTGTGACTTTCAACGAGTGACAACTCGTTTACATCAACCCTTCCTTGGAAGGTGTACAATGCTTGATAAAACGATTGGACTTCTTGTTTATCTTCGATTGAATCCGCACAAACCGAGCCATCAGCCCTCTTCAAGCTAAACAGTTGTGTTGTTTCGCTTGTGACTCTTTATAAAGGTGTTCGTATGCAGGGCCAGCCCTGTGTTTCGGGAGGCCCTAGGCAAACTCAACGACATGGCCCTATGTCCTAAGACCACATATCTTTAGTTTAAAGTTTTACTATAATAATTTGATTGACTTCATTGATAATAACAATAATCAAATTTGAATTTATTCCATGACAGTAGTAATGGAAAAAAGTATAGGAAAATGAAACTAACATGACATGATTACCTCAAATAAAAACCGAATTTCGACTGACTTCATCAATAACAATAATACTTCAGTGCTTCAAGAAAAAAATCTTTGCGCGTTTCTTTATGCAACGTCATTAAGGACACAATGAGTGGTTGAATTTTCAGTTTACTTTCTTTCCTTTTTTCTTGTTTTTTGAGCACCTGACAATTGCTTCTTGTTAGGCAACATGGCAGGCTACTGTACTAATTGTGAAGAAACGAGGATACAAAGAATTAAGGATTGATACATCTGATGATTAGAACCCTAGGCATAGTTCTTTCCAACTATAATTATTTAGATAGAGAGGAAGTATATACTAAATATATAATAAAATATACTACTCAAATTGTTAAATTGGGTTATAGGGCATGGATCAGGAACAGAGATGAATCATGGATACATACTGCACTATTGTTGTTGATTACTACTGATGGATGGATGGATCATGGATACGTGTGTTGTTGCCTTGTTGGATGGATGGAACATGGATCTTGCCGGATGGCCGAGCCTCGTTGGCTCCTGATGATTAGTGATTACTTACTACTTCCTCTGTTTCTAAATATAAGTCTTTTAAACGATTTTACTAAGGGTCTACATACGGAGCAAAATGATTGAATCTATACTCTGAATCATGTCTATATACATCCGTATGTAGTTTACTAATGAAATCTTTAAAAAAACTTATATTTAGTAATGGAGGGAGTACTGTTGATGGATGCATGCCGGATGGGCGGACTGCCATGCAATGCGCGCACCACCGACGATAAGAAGCGGCGGCCGAAGCGACGAGGCACCGAGCGACATGCAAGCCGACATACGAGGCGTCGAGAGGACGAAGGCAGGCCTACAGACGAGCGTCACGCTTCACCTTTGTATGGAACCATCGTGTGAGGCAGGACACCGATCGCTAGGTACTATCAGGACGCTTATAGCTAATACTAAATCGCTAGTTATCTAATGGACCCATCTTACTTCTTTCTCTCTTTTTTTGACCGGTGGCCTTCTTTTTGACTCCTTGAGGAAGAGAGCGAGAGCCACTCCTCCCTCCCCCCTCCGCGCCGTGGGCCACTCCGGCCCCGGTGGCCACCAAACCAGCGAAATTTTGTCCAAAAGGACCCCCTGTCGAGTGAGATTGTCAAAAGAGACCATCTGCGGGTGAAAACGAGAAAAAAGACCCCCACCCCGGGTGGCGGCAGGCGCGCCAGGCGGCACGTGGCACCTGCCGCCACCGCACGAGGCGGCCGTGGGGCCTGCCGCCACCGCACGAGGCGGCCGTGGGGCCTGCCGCCACCGGCAGAGGCGGCCAGCGCCGGAACCCGTTCCCGCCCATTCCTGTCCGTAACGGACAAAGCCGGGTGGGCCCTGCCGCCTCGGGAGCAGGCGGCCAGGGCACTATTTCCGCGCGGCCGACACTGTTGCTGATTGCGCTGATTTCCGCGCGGCCAGATTCCCAGGCTTATTTCCCGCTCGCACCGACGAAACAGTGGGAATTTTTCACGCTCTCCACCGATGAGACAGTCAAAATTTACTCCTGCCAACTTGCTCCGATTCGGACCGTGCAATCCTTTTGAACAAAAATATTGTGCAAGTTGCACGGATGGCTAAGTGCATGGGAGGCATATACTATGGATATTTTGTTGGGCCGTGGTTATCCCCCATCCCTCGAACCAAACCAAGATATCCACGCCGGTGAAGGCGGGCGGTTTTTTCCGTGGTTTCACGGGGCTCTCATCTTCGGGTCAGCATTGTTCACCGCGGCGATTTCAGAGGGACTCTTTGTCTCCTGGTCGACACTGTTCGTTACGGTGGTTTCGTGTGGCTTTTATCTCTAGGTCGACATTGTTTACAATAGAGTTTCTTATATTTATTTATAGAGAAAGTATGGTTTAGCTCTCGATCAAATATTTTGGAAGTGAATGTTTGATTGCTATCGCAGCAGTGACACTGCCATGGAATAAAGTAGAAAACATTACTAACTAATCACTTGGTGATGATGCTCTCGTTCGTCGCCATAATATGTAATATTAATACTTAAAATGCAACTATCATTTACATGAAAGTAAATGATTTTGAATCCTTGTTCGTATAATCACACACAATTCTCTTTCATGGTTCTATAATGATGCTCTTAGTAAAGTTGGTCTTTTTTTTGTATGATGCTTAGAGCTTTGTACTTGTTTCTTCTTTATCTTCTATAATGATCTCACACAATTCTCTTTCATGGTTTGAAAAAAATATCATTTATACAAAAGTAACTACAAGAGTCTTTTAAGAGTTCGTACTACAAGACTACATATGGATGTATATGGACTTATTTTAGAATATACACGCGATAACGACGGACGAGCAGTGCAATAGTTTCCCGCCTAATTTTCCCGCGTTATTTTCCCGCCAAATTTTTCCGCTGCAGTT
The DNA here is from genome assembly GCF_904849725.1 of Hordeum vulgare subsp. vulgare. Taxonomy (NCBI): domain Eukaryota; kingdom Viridiplantae; phylum Streptophyta; class Magnoliopsida; order Poales; family Poaceae; genus Hordeum; species Hordeum vulgare. The sequence continues at coordinate 387,135,557 of NC_058520.1, read as the reverse complement.
TCTCGTTTTCGCGCCCTTTTTTCCCACGTAGACATCCGGCGGAGCCAATAAAAGGAGGCAGGGAGTGAAACTCTCTTCACCATCAGACATACTTCAAAGCACCTGCACCTCCATAGTCAGTATGAGTTTGCCTTGTTCGGATCAGAGCATTAGGCCTAGGAAAATGCAGAGTGCAAGCTTGCCTCGGGGGGTGGAAGCAGTTCGATGTTGGTGCGGAGATGTCTGCAAGGTGAAGGAGGTGACGGATTTTTCAGATTGGTTGGGCATGAAGTTTTTCATGTGCGCCAATTATGAATCTGATTCACCCGAATCTATTTCTGCGTACGTCAGGCCTCCGGTATGCTCAAGTCATCCAGATTATTGTTATTTGATATTATTGTTTACTTGAATCTGATCCATCCTTTAGTCTCCTCCTCCTCTCTGCATGTACTATCGTTGGATTGACACGGAAATGCCGGACTGGGCGGTGACCGAGATTCGTGAAAGAGGTCGCCGTGCATGGGCTAGCTTGGACTTGGAAGAGCGTCGTGAGAAGGCTGAAGCAGAGGAGAAAGCAGAGGAGAAGAAAGAGTGGGAAGATTACTGTGTGGAGCAGAGGGCTTTTCTTGATGAGATGAAAAGGAAAAATCAAGAAGAGAAACTTCGGCTGGAGGAGGTTTACAGACAGCGGGAACAGGCCCGTGAAGCTGAGAGGGAGAGAAAGAGAGAAAGGGCTCGTGCCGCCAAGGCAGCAGAAGAAGCTGGTGATGGAAAAGGAAAATATCCACGTTGGACTCAGTAGATTTATTTTATTGTATGTTAAGTTGTGTTAGTTGTATCTTAATTTCTGCAAGTTGTATCTTAATTTCGGCAAATTGTATCTTATTTTCAGTAATGTGTATCTTAATTTCCGCAATGAGTATCTTAATTTCAGCTACGTGTATGTTCATTTTATCCCGCCATTTATTTCCCGCCTCGCTTTCCCGCCATTTTATCCCGCGTATAGCTTTGCCGCCATTTTGTTCCCGCCTCGCTTTCCCGCCCTTGCTTTCCCGCCCTCGCTTTCCCGCCTCGCTTTCCCTCCTCGTTTTCCCGCCATTAGTTATTCGTCTCGCTCTGCTGCACCTATAAAACCCCCTCCAGACCAAGGTGGGTAAGGAGTGTGCTGAAAATGTCTCATTATCCTTTCGATCGTAGTTTTCATAGTGGTATGTCCGAGTGTCTTCTGCGCTTAGCTAGCAATTTCAAGATAGATAATAGAATAGTTTCATGGGACGAACTCATCAGTAGTGACACGCTACTGAATGAGGTTGCCCACGCATTAGCTAGGAAGGGGTGGCCTGCAAGGACATATGAGGAGATTCGGAAAGAACTTCTGCGGTTGAATGAAAGATGGAAGAAGAAAGGCCAACACATACGCGGTGGAGGTGGAGTAAAACATCCCTTCTTATGGATTGACGATAGTGAGGACGAAGACGATATCTTCATGCCGAGTACCAAGAGCGCGTCATCGACGAAGGCCAAGAGCGCATCATCATCGAAGGCCAAGAGTAGCGCTTCGTCAAAGGGCGAGAGCTCTGCATCGTCGAAGGATGACGACGACTTTATGTAGTTTTTTTTATGAACTCTACATCTTAATGTATCTTATTTTATGTATGTTATTTTATGTATGTTATTTTATGAATCTTATTTTATGTATCTTATTTTATGGAAGCAACTTCAAATATATCGAGAACTTTTATTTCATGAAACTACATAGATGTCTTGTACGTACATCTGAAAGTTTGAAACTGGCATAGAGAGATGCAATTGTTCGTACACATACATAGACGAATCACCCTATGCGACGACGACCAGCTGGCCTTGCCCGACGACCGGAGGGTGACAATCGATCAGGGGGTCTGTGTTCACGAAGACCACGACCGTACTGTCCCTCGTGTTCCTGTGTCTGCGACTCATGCATAGGTGGTGGAGTCTGAAATCCATATTGAGATGATGATTCTAAATTGTAGGTGAATGGTTGTGACTCAGAATTGATGTAAGATGGACCAATAACGTCCTGCCCGAAAAAATCATTTATCATTCCTGGGAGCGTGCATTGAGTATCATGGGTTTCTGTGAGTATTTCTTTCTGTACTCCACGCTGGGTATGTTCATCTCCCCATGATGGATCATTAATTTCCTGCTCCACGAAAAAATGTTTTTAAAATAAACTGTGTGTAGCAAAAAGATGTGTAAATAGAAGTTATGTAATTGCTTATTATAATTGTACATACCTGACCGCGGTTGTAGCTTTGTGCTCCCTCGCTTGTCTCAGCCCAACGATTCTCCTGGGGCATCCTAATCCCTCGCGTGGGCAGATATGGCTGAGATCCTTGAATGTGTGCGCCATATGCTGTATATGCATCCTGCTCCACGAAATGAGTCTGTTCGGGTGTCGAACCTACATCTGGAGCATTTACCTGTGATGTCTGCCCATGTATTGGTAGAGAAGAGTCATGTCGTGGAAGTGTCGGCGTAGTATTACGACCCTCTCCCCACCGCATGGACGACGACGGCGCCGCACTCGGTCTAGCTGACCTCGGTTCCGGAATGTTGTACGCTGCAGTGACAACGTCGTTCTCTGTACCGCATCTCGTAAACCTTGTGCTCACGAATTCGCTAATTTTTTTAAACCACGACCTGCCTTTAGGATCAATTCCCTGGGCTCGCATTCCTTCCCTCGCCATCGCTTGTACTTGGGTGCAAATATCAATCTGAAAAAAATCGTTGTTCGTTGGTTAAATTGTTCATGAAATGATGGACCTGAATAGCAAGATGTTGATTATTACCGCGGAGTCACGATAGTAAGCTGATGATGTGTCCATCCGTCTCTGCAACTGTTCCATATGCGTTGGATGTGTTGGCATCGTAGGTGGTTCACTCGTCAGTCTAGTACGCGTGCTCATGCGATACCAATTATAGTACGCTTCTGTCGTAGTTGCATCGTACATTCTGCATAAATAAATTAACATTACTAAATTGACAGCACATTCTGTATTTTATAAGCACATAATTAAATTAACATTAGTAAAATTACCGTTGCTGAGGCACTATATTTTGTAGAGCTTCATTATTCCACTGATTTATCCATTCAATGTTTTCTGCATTCCAGTCCACACCAGGTCTGCCCATATTGCTCATCCTGTAATTATAGATAACAAAAAAAATTCAAGAATAGTTGATGGAATATCTATTTAGCTAGGTCACATCTTACTTACTTATGAGTTTCTTCGTCGATACATCTTGGAATCGGTGGTGGAATATCTTGATATAGACCGAACTGTCTCATGACACGGTCAGGATTATACGGTTCCACAAACCATAGATAGAGTAAATTGCAGCGAGTCATCCAAAAGGCACTATCTCTCACGCATTCCACTGGCATGTGTTGCGAACCAAATACCATATCAATGTGCGCCTCAGTCCACGGGTTCCATGTTATTAGTGAGTCGTTAAGAAGCTCAAACTGATCATGGTATATGGGGTAACAATTTTTTGCAATTTTAGTAGACCATTTTTTTCGACCCAGCATCCACCGAGTGGACATAGTTACAACACCCTCACCATAGTTGTACGGGGTTGCGGGTTCTACTATCTGCGGTCGTCCTACAGGTAAGTATTCCCAGGAACACAACTGTAGAAACTCGTAGGAGACACAAAGTAATGGAGCTTTAGATGTGAATGCCGTTTTTTGAGTGGCATCACACAACCCTCGGTATGTGTGAGAAAGAAAAGCAGAACCAAAGCTATATGGTGGATTTTGGGGTAAAGGTTCGTCTACTATCTTTGCGACAAAATAGATGAGACCAGGCAAAACTACATCCCCGTGAGAATTAGGAAACATCACACCGAAGAGCCACAACAAATATGCAAACAAGTGTCTCTTCGTTGTCTCAGGATCAGCATGGGTAGATAAAATTTCGAAGTTAATACGAAGCCAGCTGTGTGGGACACCTCGAGGCGGACCAGAACGATCTGATATGGGCATTTCGAGCCTCAGACGGGCAGAGACATCTGCTGGCCAATTAGGAGAAACTCGTGGATGTACCACTGGCACACCTCTAATTGGTAAAGCTGTGATCATTGACACATCTTTTAGAGTAGGTGCAAGCTCTCCACATCGAAAGTGAAATGTGTGGGTCTCCGGTCTCCATCTATCAACGAGGGATGTCAAAAGGGATGGGTCGGCAGTAAAACTACCTCGACGAGCTGCGATGTTCGCAAAATGTAGGAGTCCATAAGCCTGAAGGTGTTCAAGGAACCGATTCTCTATTGACCAGGGCGTCTTTACAGTTCGAAGCCGGAAGGTCTGAGGAGGATTTTCATGATTTGGATTTATGAAAAGCTGGCAACGGTGGTGGTTGTCGTGATAACCATTCAAAAGCTGGGGCATTTCAGCCATAACCTGCAATCACGATGAAAAAAATTAAATATTCCAAATATTACATCACGATTAAATTAAAATACATATTCCGAATATTACATCACGATTAAATTAAATTAAATATTCCGAATATTACATCACGATTAAATTAAAATACATATTCCGAATATTACATCACGATTAAATTAAAATACATATTCCGAATATTACATCACGATTAAATTAAAATACATATTCCGAATATTACATCACGATTAAATTAAAATACATATTCCGAATATTACATCACGATTAAATTATGAATACATAGCATGATTACATATCACGCAGTGTTGTTGTTACGATACGGACACTCCCTACGCGGGTGACGAGCACACCTACATACGCGGCATCGCCTTGGTTCTCCCAACTGGCTGTGGTCCATGTCATTGCGATGACGCCTAGACTGACGCCATCCCTTGCTGGTTCGCATCAATGCGGGATCTGGAACCCATGTGGTGCCTTCTGGCCATAATTGCTTCTAGTTCGTATCAATGCCCCATGCCCAAAACTCACCGTTCCAAGTGTTGTACAAATTGTGCATGTTGAAGTATGGTGATACGTATGGCTCGACACTAATTTGTTGATCTGCAGCTGCCCGCAATACGTGACTGCAAGGATATCCCAGAAGCTTGGTCTTGTTGCAAGTGCACTCACACGAGGTTGCGCCAAGCGTCACAGCTTGTTTTTTTTCTCCCCTGTGGTGACCCTTCACAAACTTTGCTCGCACACTAACTTCCCATTTATTCCTAAGTGCATCTACCTGCCTGCACCCATGTCTTTGCGACTTCTTTGCTTTGTCATCAAGATGTCTTTGCATCTTCTCAGACCAGGTCTTGTTCAAGTCAACTAGTGCCTTGGCAACGGTGACTCTATCTGCAAAGTATGACACAGTCCGGTTCCAAGTTTCATCAATTAGTGTTGTGATAGGTAGTGCCCTCACCCCTTTAAGAACACCATTGTACACCTCGGACATGTTGCTTTTCATTATACCGTATCTAGCGCCTGTGTCATGAGACTGCGCCCACTTGTACAAATTGGGACAATTCTCATTAATCCACTGGCTCAAATTTATTGCTGTTCGACGACCCCTCCAGTCTTCTCTCGCCGGGAGGGATGCGCGCTCGATCTGACCATTGATACCTGCCCAGATAGCATTCATTTTTGCGGTAGTTTTATGCATGCACATCCTCTTGAATAGCTTGAACCAATCTTTGTTTTTGAATTTCGAATAAAAATTAGTTGCCAAATGCCTCATGCACCACCTTGTCTCCAGATCGGGCCACCCCCAATCTGGATCTTGTGAAGCCTTAATTATCTCAAGCGCGCTTAATAGTCCGGTGTTGCGATCAGAGATGATGCAAACGCCTTCCCGATCTTTGATGACACCCATCTTCAGGCAACACAGGAACCATAGCCAACTATGTTTGTTTTCGCTCTCCACTAGTGCATAGGCAATAGGAAGAAGTTGATTGTTTGCATCAGCTGCCATCGCCACTAAGAGTGTGCCCTTGTACTTTCCAGTGAGAAATGTACCATCAATTGATACAACCGGACGACAATGCTTGAATGCTTGTATAGTCTAGGCGAATGCCCAGAATAAGCGGTCCAGGATTTGCTCGTCCGGGTTCAATGGATTTGGACGTTCTTTCCGGAAAACTTGAGTCCCCCTATTAGCAACTGAAATCTGATGCAACATTCTAGGGGCAAAAGAGTACGCCTCCTCATAGGTTCCATACAACCTCTGAAATATCTTTTCCTTTGCATGACGAGCCCTGCTATAGCTGACAGGGAAACCAATCAGATCAGATGCAGTTGCACGCAAAGCCCTAATACTAATATTAAGACTTTGCTGCACAATGGTTTGCATCACCTGTGACACATATTCTACAGTCACGTTGCGGTGCTCTGAAAGAGTGCCGGTTTGCTCACAACCATGTTGCTATATTTTTGTGACATGCCATGGCTGACATACCCCAGGCTTCTGGCGAGCAATAACTCTTCCGCGGCAACCCGCTTCGCGATGGATGCATATGAGCTTCAACTCCTTTTTATCAGACTGCTTCACTCTATGTTGCCTGTGTATAGCAATTGCATAGCTATGTATTGCTTGTTTAGCAGATTTCTTATCTGGGAAAATCTGTCCAACGGCCAGACTCCCCGCGTCTAGGCCAGCAACAGAGTGAAATTCATTGGTGATGCTCATAACCTGTAAAAACTCTGGGTTGATTGCTGCAGCGACCGCATTCTCAGGAGGAACAACTTCATCATCATCTGATTCCGAAGACGCAGAAGAATGACCATAATCGTCATCATCTAGCGCCTCCGGCAATCCCTGGACATGTTCGCTCATGTCAATGACCGCAGACCAATATCCCGTGTCATACACTTGTTGGCCACCTGTTGGTTCTGTTGGGCCGGCGTCGGGGGCTACAGTTATGGCCAACTCGGCCTCACCGGCACCGCTACTGCACTCGGCGACATCACTGGCAGAAATGAACTCCACATAAACCATGGGTTGTCCATACATGGAGTTATTGGGATTGCTTGCAAAACCCATGTACGACGCCCATGCCCTTTCACCAGTAACCCGTCGCAGAACCCAACGATTTCCTCCCTCAACCACGAAAGCCTCCAGGGTCATTTTTTTTCCATTCATCGCTGAACCAAACACCGATCGGATGCACCTACTAACTGCCACATACTCTACATTAACAATGTCTTTCACGACAACCGTAGTCATCCCGCACCTAGACACATCCACACCAGAAGGACCCTCACGTACGATGTGCCCATAAAACACTAACACATTTTCCATAGTACCTAACGAGCAGCCATATTTACATCGTTAGTCCATTAAAAATCATATTTTTAGATTTACATTGTAATAACAACATCCATTACTTATCTTTTTTACATATAACAATTTAACAACATCCATTACATCTACGCATAATAATTTATATTGTATCATTTATCGTGACACTACATCTATAAAATAAATAGAAGATGAATTACAATATGTCATTCATACCTCTGGTTTAAATAAGGATATCCTTCCGAATATAATATATCACCAGAATAATATCAGCGAATTCCACCTATTTTCATATGAACAAAAATATTACACACGTAATTATTTCCGTGCTAGCAAAAGTCTAAAAATACATACTGCATGCATATATATATATATCACGAGTCATATTTCTACGGGGTTGACAAATTATCAAATAAACAAATATATTACACACGCATCTTGCATGTAATAATACTAATGGAGCTAACATATTATTACATGTTTTTTACAAAAATGCTAGTTACATAGGCATTTTTCCGGCTCCTTTCTAAATACCAGTTGCATGCAAACACGAACAAATCATCGGTAATATATGAACATAGTCGACCTATTATCACATGAACACAAATATGAACAAAGTCTCATACCTTGATCTTCAGCTTAGTAGTTGATATCGCATGACAAAATAGTTCCACAAAAGTGATAATACGCTCCCTAAGACAAAAGAAAACACATACTTAGAAACTAATCAAACAAAATAAAAACATCATGCATGCAAACACGACCAACAGAAATGGAAAGCTCTTACCTTGATCTATCTTTTCTTCAACTACAACGTCTTCAAAATAGTTCCACAAAAGTGATAATACGCTCCCTAAGACAAAAGAAAACACATACTTAGAAACTAATCAAACAAAATAAATACATCATGCATGCAAACACAACCAACAGATATGGAAAGCTCTTACCTTGATCTATCTTTTCTTCAACTACAACGTCTTCAAAATCTAACTTTAAACCGTCCTAAATGGCCACATAAACATTCATACGGAGTAGCTCTTGTGAGAAAGAGAAGAGAGTGAGAAAGAGAAGAGAGTGAGAAAGAGAAGAGAGTGACACGGGAGGCAACGACAGGAGAAGAGAGTGAGAGAGGAGGCAGCGACGCGGTTCGCTTATAAAGAAGAAGTTTCGCACTGTTTCGTCGGTGGAGAGCGGGAAAAATTCCCACTGTTTCGTCGGTGCGAGCGGGAAATAAGCCTGGGAATCTGGCCGCGCGGAAATCAGCTCAATCAGCAACAGTGTCGGCCGCGCGGAAACAGTGCCCTGGCCGCCTGCTCCCGAGGCGGCAGGGCCCACCCGGCTTTGTCCGTTACGGACAAGAGTGGGCGGGAACGGGTTCCGGCGCTGGCCGCCTCTGCCGGTGGCGGCAGGCCCCGGCCGCCAGGGGTGGTGGCGGCAGGCCCCACGGCCGCCTCGCGCGGTGGCGGCAGGTGCCACGTGCCGCCTGGCGCGCCTGCCACCACCCGGGGTGGGGGTCTTTTTTTCTCGTTTTCACCCGCAGATGGTCTCTTTTGACAATCTCACTCGACAGGGGGTCCTTTTGGACAAAAATTCCCAAACCAGCCTTCATGGCGAGCACCAGCGGATCCGCCAGTCCACCGCGGGGTCACCGCGATGTGTCCGGCGCGGCTCCCCGACCAGCGGGCCGGCCGGTGCGGCTGACTTCCACATCTCGGCGCGGTCGACTCCATCACCTCGGGCTGCTCCAGATCCCGGCCTGGTGCCGTGAATCCTGCGCCACGGCGGATGCTCGGCTTTCCCTGCTAGTCCATCGGTAGAGCTCGCGCCTTTACTGCTCGGGCTGGCCTCGGAGAGCCCGGAACCGCTCTCGGACCAGGAGGCGGGTGAGCTCCCTTCTCCATTTAACCTCGACGGGACACCGCCTCCGCCTGCGCCGCGCATCAAGTCCATAGTCGTTGCGCCATCCCCGGGCTGCAGACTTTCCTCTTCGGGGGCGGAGCACGGCTGGACCGAGGTCACCTCTAGGAGGGGCGGTCGTGCCCTGCTCGACCCCGCGGTCCCTCGGGGGCGCCAGATGCCGCACCGTCCGGCCAGCCAGCAGTCCTTCAATGCTGGTATGTCGCCGCCCCCTCTATATCTGTTCCGCGGCCGCTGCTTCCGGTGCCTCAGCAAACGCCACCGATTAGCGGAGTGCCGAGATCCAATCCACTATATCATCTTTAGAAGTGCTGGCCACATAGCAAAGAACTGCCCTCGGAATCCCCTGGTGCGAGGTAGGGGAGGTCCGGTTAGAGATAGGCTCGGTCCGCCTCCTCCCGCGCAACCCCTGCAGCAGCGCATCTGTCCCCCCCCCCCCCCCCCCGGCTGCATCCTCCTCCATGTCGCTGTTATCCCCCACCATGCTTCGCCACCTTGACCATGCGTGCAGGCCGAGAGCGACCCGCTCTGTCACAGTCCCTTCACCGGCTGTCGATCAGGCGGTCTTCTTCCTTCAGGGTCACGCGGTCACCCTCACGGCCGCGGACGGGGTCAATGTCACATCTCCCATGGCGGTGGGGAGAGCCCTGGAGGGGCTGCTGTCGGTGCCGGTGCACTCGCTGAGAGTCACCGCGCACCACCCAGAGCACTTTCTGGTGCTCTTCACACAGCCGGCGCACCAGGTGAACGCCCTCCGCCGTGGCTCCCTTCGTGTCGAGGGTGCCTACTTCAACATCGCATCCTGGCACGAATATGACCACGCCATCTTCAACTCCCTGCACCTGCACGTTCGCGTCGTCATTGAGATGGTGCCAATGCAGTTTTGGTCTGTCGAGGGGGCGGAGGAGATACTGGGGAAGAGGGTTCGTGTGGATCGGCTCGACAGCCGGACACTCGAGCGTGGGCACACAAAAACATTTGCGTGTTGGGTTTGGATGAGTGACCTTGCAAACATACCCACCTCGCATACCTTGGCGGTCCTGCCGCGCGGTGCCGGCCGGGTGGAGGAAATGCAGGGGTTCTCCCCTCCCGACAGGCGCGTCGCGCCACCGCCGGCCACGGCGGACTACACCATGCTGATTCATGTTGATCGCATCGAAGACTGGACGCCACACTCACCCCGCTCCTCTCACTCCGGCCAGAGCGGGCTACCTTCATCCGGCTCCGACGACGACTCTGCACCCTTCCCGTTGGTGGCCTCAGCCACCTGGTCGATGGGAGTAGAGGACGGACGAGGGGCAGGGCGAAACCAGCGCCAAGCTCGCGCGCCGGTCGCTGACCTCGGCTGCCGTGGCAGGCCGTCGGGTGGCCGCGCGAGGGAGCAGGATGGAGACGGAGGCTCGGGGGGTGGCGGTCAGAGGTCCTGGAGAGATGTGCTCTTGCGCCGTGGACGCTCTCAGGCCCCTCCCAAGGCTGCCCCGGCTCCTCGCCACCGAAGTCGTTCCCCTCAGACCCGGCGCAGGCCAGGGGACTCTACTAGGCGTCGTCAGGGAGCCGGGCGGGCCGCCTCAAGGGCAAGGCCACAGCCCCATCAGCAGCGGGCACGCCCACACCCTCCGCCTCCCTCGGTCGGGAAGGCGGCCCCCGTGGCTCGCGCCGGTGGTGGGGCGGCTGGCCCTGTCGTGGGGCGCACCGGGAAGGACCCCGTGGAGAAAGATCCCGTGGTAGACTTTTTTGAAACTGCGCCGAAGCCCTGCAGTGCCTCCGCCGCTGTCGACAGTCTGGCCGCGGACGTGCATGCGGCTGCTGAGGCTGTGGTCAACTCGCCGCTCCAGTTCGACGCGGCGCTGCTGCTAAATGACCCTTCCGAGGCAGTCCAGTTCGACGCCTTCAGCCCTACCCTGTCCGTCGCGGCGTCGGACTTGGGCCAGTACAGCAGGGCTACTCCAACGCCAGCCTGCACGATGGAGCTGCAGCTGGGTGCAGTAACCGGACGTGTCAGCAAGATGCAGCTGGGAGCCGCCGCTGATCGGCCGGAGGCTAGGGACCTCTTCCGCGTCAGTAAGCAGGGCCTCATCGCGGCGGTTCCTGCCCCGTGCACTGCTCGTCGCCAAGCGGCCCCTCCCAAGAGCAGGGCTTCCTCGACACCGATTAGACACAGTGCCAGGCAAGCAGCTTGTGGCTCGACGGTTCGAGTTGCACAGCGTGCCTCTCTGCGCCTAGTGAAGGAACTCGAGCTGCTGGGCCCTCGAGACAAGATGACGGATGAGGTGGCACGAGCGCTGCTGCAGTGTTTCGACGAGCCGCTGTCCGACGGCGACTTAGCAGTGATCGCCAAGCTAACGCACTTGGATTGTGAGGCACTGCGCGTGATGGCCGGCATGATCGGCCCTGAGGGAGCTGCCGAGGAGGCAGGAGTGTAATCCATGTTAGTGTTCTGGCATCCCCCACCTCGTGGGCAACCGAGTCTAGCTCGGTTTAGATGTGTCCTAGGTTGCCTAAGATTTAGTTTGGAGAGAGGGAAGGAAACTCGTCGCCGGCGCGTCTAGGAGACTATTGGTGGGCGCCGGCTCGCCACCGTTATGCTGGAGGTGTGTGTCATGGGCCTGAGGCCGTTTAGCTACCTGACTAGGAGTTTAACTACTGTTCCAAATGTGTGAAAGGTTCCCACCCATTATGTGTTGAAACGTACGTGGACTAAACAGCCCAGCCAAGCGGGCTGCCATTGGGGAGATGGCAAACACACACCGTGCGACCATTCTGTGTCTCCAAGAGACCAAAATCTCTGTTTGGTCACCACAATTAGTTAGGGAGATTGGAGGAGCGAAGCTCACCGGATGTATCGTGCTACCGACAATAGGTACTTCTGGGGGAGCAGCTATCCTTTGGGATACAAACCTTGCCACCGTCACCTCCCACGCGATTGGAGCTTTTGCTATTACGGCAAAGGTTACCCTGGTTGGGCAGCACCATAGCTTCTGGCTATCCTCGGTCTACGGCCCGGCGGATGATGCTAGAAAGGAAATTTTCCTACGGGAACTTTCCTCCTCAGCACCACCGGCGAATGAACCGTGGCTCATCAACGGAGATTTTAATCTCATATATGAAGCGCGTGACAAAAACAACCTAATCCTCAAACGGAGATTAATGGGTAGGTCTAGATCGGCAATCGACTCAGCAGGACTTAAGGAGATTAGATGCACAAACCGCAAATACACATGGAGCAATGAGCGAAGGGATCCCACTTTAGTTAGCATCGACAAGTTTTTCTGCAACATCCCTTGGGAAAACTGCTTCCCCTCGGTATCCCTGCATGCGGCATCAACAACAACTTTGGACCATTGCCCTTTAGTCTTACTGGACACCACGGCCACACCAAGGAGGGCCCAGCTCAGATTTGAGAATTTCTGGCCTAGCTTCCCACGTTTCCATGTCACGGTAGAAAGAGCATGGAATAGACCAGTACAATCTTCTTGCCCCTTCCGTAAATTGTGCATAAAGCTGACGAGGACAGCGCGTGATTTGAAGACATGGAGTAAGGGTTTCTTCAGCCAGGCAAAGTTACAATTTCATCTGGCTGCGGAAGTTGTGCTACGTTTAGACGTAGCTTAGGAGAAGCGTCATCTCTCTGACGCAGAATTTCATCTACGCAAACTACTCAAGCTACGGCTACTCGGGCTCGCGGCACTAGAACGAGCTCGTCGACGACAATCATCTCGTCTTATCTGGATGAGACTTGGAGATGCGGGAACAAAAAATTTCCACGCCAAAGCCACGGCCCTTAAGCGGAAAAATTACATACACTCCCTACAAGTAGGCTCCACAGTAGCTTCCTCGCATGAACAAAAAGAGGAGGCCATCTTCAGTCACTTTGTGCAAAATTGGGGGACTAGAGCAGTCAGACCAATATCGATTGACTGGTCAATTCTAGATCTTCCGTCGGTAGAAAATAGGGGCCTAGATAACCCTTTCTCTCAGGAGGAGGTCTGGGAGGCGATTAAGGCATCACCAGCAGAAAAAGCCCGAGGCCCTGACGGTTTCACTGGGACATTCTTTAGGTCCTGCTGGTCTATTATAAAAGAGGACATCATGAGTGAGTTCAGCAGTTTCTACAATTTAGCAAGGGGAGATTTTGGCATGTTAAACACAGCTAGAGTAGTGCTACTACCTAAAAAAGAGGGAGCTGCAAGGGTTGAGGATTTTCGACCAATTAGTCTAATCCACTCAGTGGCAAAATTAATAACCAAGGTCCTATCTAGACGGCTAGCGACACAGATCAGCAACATCATCTCTCCTGCGCAATCAGCTTTCTTGCGATCCAAGTCTACGCAGGACAGTTTCCTCTATGTGCAAAACGTCGTCAGATCACTACACAAGAGGAAAGTGCCGGCACTACTACTCAAACTAGATATAGCAAGGGCTTTCGACAATGTCTCATGGGAATATCTGTTAGAAGTACAGCAGCTAGGATTCCCAACACGCTGGCGTGACTGGATGGCATTACTCTTTAGCACATCATCATCGTCGGTCATGTTAAATGGCTCGACAGGCCGCTCCTTCTGCCACCAAAGGGGACTTAGACAAGGAGACTCCCTCTCACCGCTCCTCTTCATCATCGCGATAGACACACTTCATCGCCTGCTTGAAAAAGCAACAGAGATGCACCTGCTAGCCCCATTGCCAGGGAGAGACATATCCCTACGGATCAGCCTCTACGCCGACGACGCGGTCATATTCGCTAACCCAACCAAACAAGAGATATACACACTGATGGTGATTCTCCGCAACTTCGGGCACGTGTCGGGGCTCAGCATCAACCTGGCAAAGTCTACCGCCTCGGCCATCCGTTGTGAGGGGATCAACATCCATGAGATGCTTGCTAGTTTTGGGGGCGAAATTAGGGGTTTCCCGCTGAAATATTTGGGGCTGCCGGTTACCCTGGCAAGACTGCGGCTAGTCCACATACAATTCATCTTGGATAGGATTAGGGCAAGGCTTGCAGGTTGGAAGGGTAGACTCCTTAACATCGCCGGTCGACGAGTCTTGGTTCGCAGCGTTCTCACTGCCCTGCCAACATTCGCGTTGGCAGTACTTAGGACACCAAAGAAGTTCCTTGCCGAGGTAGACAAGGCCAGGCGACGTTTCCTTTGGGCTCATGATGATGAAACTACGGGAGGAAAATGCAAAGTAAATTGGCCGACAGTTTGCTCCCCCATGCAAAACGGAGGTTTAGGAATCTTGGAACTCCATCGCTTTAGTAGGGCGCTAAGACTGAGATGGCTATGGCTATCCTGGACAAGCCATGAGAGACCATGGCATGGCATGGCTCTGCCATGTGACGAGGTTGACAGGGCCCTCTTTCACGCGTCCACAACAGTAACCTTAGGAAATGGTGCAACCGCATCATTTTGGCACTGCTCTTGGACGGGATCGGGAAATCTTAAGACGTCCTTCCCAACCCTGTTTAGACACTCCAGGCGGAAAAACAGATCGGTTAGAGATGCTCTAGCAAACATCACTTGGATAGCTAACCTCGCCCACGGCAACACGGTGCAGCTATGGGTGGAGGCAATTAGGCTACAAAGATGGATCCATGACAGGGACATCCAGTTGCAAGAAGGGATTCAAGACAGAATCAGGTGGAAACTAGAGCCTTCAGGAGTATACTCAGCTAGTTCGGCATACAAGGCTCAGTTTCAAGGGCACAAGAAGTTAATCTGGTCAACCTGGGCGCCTGCGCGGCTCAAGATCTTCATCTGGTTGCTTCTGAAGAACAGGTTGTGGTGCAACGACCGTCTCCAACGCAGAGGATGGCCAAATGGCTATTTCTGCCAACTGTGTCACCGGAACCTAGAATCAGTGAAACACCTGTTCTCGCAATGCCCGCTGTCCATACAAGTTTGGACACATGTGGCATCACGCCCCGGATGTGAATCACTACACCCGGGAAAATGGGGAGACAGAGAAAACTCTTCAGACATTTTAGGTGTGATGATCAACTCAGCTTTACCGAAGTACAAAAAAGCAGTCAAGACAATGATTGTTTTGATACTGTCGGAGATATGGTAGGAGAGAAACGCCTGCACATTCAGAGATAAGACTGCAGAGTTTCAAAGTTTGAAGTATGCTATCAATAGCACCATTGAACTTTGGCGTCAAGCCGGAGCCAGAGTTTTGGAGCACCCGTTTTGGGATCCACCGTGAGATATCACCCTTTGTAACAACCCTCACGTGTCGAGGGTTTTTCGGATTTGTTTTCCCGTTTCTTTTTCTCCTTGATCATTCGGATCACCATCCCCCCAAATTGTTTTCTCCGCACTGCTACCTCCTTTGAATCAATATATGCCAGCCGGAGGCTGGATCTTTCAAAAAAATAAATTATTTTTATCTATTTTTACGAAGCTATAGTTTTTTTGAGACAATTTACAAAGCTATAGTGTATGTAAATACTATATCATGGGCCTCCCTCCGCCGGGCGCTGGGCCGTCGCCCCACCGGCCATACACCAGGGCCGGCCCTGTTCGTATGGACGGCCCCTTGGACATGCATATATAGTTCATCATCATCAATAAAGAGATAACTTCATTATCTCGATCATTTTTCGTTGTAACGGATTCCGTCAATTCTCTCCTCTTACATTACGTGCACTGTCATTATGAACTGCTGATTTATCCTTGTAAACAAGTACAGTATTAAGTACTCCCTCCATTCTAAATATAAGTTTTTTAAAAATATTTCATTAAATATAAATTTTTAAAGAGATTTCACTAGATGACTACATACCAAACAAAATAAGTGAATATGCACTCTAGAGTATGTCTATATACATCCGTATGTAATCCTCTAGTAAAATCTATGAAAAGACTTACAAAAATATTTCATTAAATATAAATTTTTAAAGAGATTTCACTAGATGACTACATACCAAGCAAAATAAGTGAATATGCACTCTAGAGTATGTCTATATACATCCGTATGTAATCCTCTAGTAAAATCTATGAAAAGACTTATATTTAGAAACGAAGGGAGTAGTAACTACACAGAACAGGGTGACAGTACCAAATACTCCTAGTATTAGTGAAGAGCAAACAGAACAACTGATGAGTTAGTTATCTGCACTCTGCGTCTCTGCCCTAACGAAATGCAATCTGTCGATCATCCATCACCAGCTAAGAGCTCCTAATCATCTGCCCATTCTCAACGCGGCAGCCGGCCTGCTCAAGCGCGGCGGAGAAGAAGGTGCCCCCATCGATCCTCGAGTCCATGCACGGCGGGGAGAAGACGGAGATGACGTCTCTTGGCGTCACGACTCCTTCCACGTGCCCCTGCTCGTCCACGATGAAGCTGCAGCTGCTTCCTGAAGCTGCTAGATTCTCCATTACTTGCTTCAGGGTGTCAGACCTCCGGTTCGTTACAACAGGTTGTTGCCTCCTGCTTCCGAGGCTGGGGATGCTCTGGCTCTCCAATTCTGATGAATGCTCAGTGCTGCATTTTTCATCCTTGTTCTTCATCTTGACGAATTCCTCGGCACTCATGATCCTGATAAACAACATGCAATTTCATTTGTTACTACCGAAATTTATCTTCAGTTTAAACTTGAGTGCCTTCGCAGAAAATGAAAATAAAATAAAATTGAGTGCGATGAGAAAACAAGGAAAATAAAACTTGCTTTCTGTTGCTGAACAAGGAGCTATCGTCCAACAGCAGGTACACATCGCTGCACTGAATCATTCCAGTCAAACGCCTAGTTTTTCCGTCGATAACTGCAACTCCTGTTTTCTCCTTGGAAAGAACACGAAACGTGTAGGCCACAGTCTCATCCGAGTACACATGAACAGGCTTGCTCGTATTGGCAAATCTGGAAACAAGTAGGTGCATTACTGATAATAAGCGATTCAAGTCGTATTGGTACTCATTTTCAGCACAGGGCTTACCTGAATTCGGATAGTTGTTTGTCTGCGATTTTATCGAGCCATTCAAGACCACTTGACTGGAGAAGCAGCTCCATTACTGCATTCTGTAGTGTGGTTCATTGACAGTTAGTTGCATGATTCAATTCTGCCTTCAAAAGCATTGAGTATCAAATAAGTGCCCCTACCTGAGTAACAAATCCATTAACACTGGAGTTGACCGACTCAACAACAGGTATCACATTGAGCCTGTGATGTTTCGAGAAGAGCAGCATTGTGTGGAAGAGCGTATCATGGGACCGAACGGGGAAGAATGGCTCCCACAGGAACAGCTTCGCTAACCAGGAAATCTGTTTGGTTCATCAGAGCAAGAACCGGGACCATTAGTAATCATATATTCCATTGGGTTACATCCATTTCAGTGCAGCAATGAACATCCAGCAGTAGGCAGGCTATACGTTTGCAAAGCAGAGGAAAATATGATTACCTTGGTTTCTGCAATCTGAGGATGCAGTTTCAGACTTGAGAGGAAGTCGGAACTCTTGTCTTCTCGTTCAGTGCTCACTCTGTCAAGTTCCTAGGAACAAGCAATGCAAGAAGATGATCAAACCTGGCTTCCAGTAAAACCTCGGATTAATAATCTACAAATGGCCAAAACAAAATTACCTCGAGTGCCCATAGGACGAGGCTGGGGAAATCAACGAATCCTATGTCGCGGTCCACGAACTTGCCAAGGCTACCGTGTACCTCGTCGACGATCACGGCGCCGCCGGCATTGGCGCGGCGCATGGAACCGATTGCCTCCAGCACGCAGCCATCAAGGTTGAGCTCCAACGCTGCACACCAAGACGGCGATGAAACAAGCAGACCAGACTAGCAGAGGATCAGGATGCAAGAGAGTGACATGCGTGCTCGGTGCGTGTACCTGGGGAGGAAGAGGGCTGGAGCGCGCCGGAGAGAGAGGAGACGGGGATGTGGTCGAGGAACGACTTAAGCGCCTCGCTCCAGTACTCCCCTGATGCCGTCGCTCCTCCGCTGCCGCCGGCCGCCGGTGCTGCCATCTCCATCTCTTCTCTGGTCTGTCCCGTCCCTGTCTCGTGTGTCTAGTTGCTTCTGTGCCGTGACGGTTTCTGCCAACGTTCTTTCGCTTTGCAGTTGCCGGGACACGTCTGCGGGTGCCGGCGACACGCGGAGCTTCGCGCATTGGGTAGGGGACGAAATGGTATCACACAGCCGTACGTGTTGCATTTGGATTCGTCTCGGTTTTGCTTTCTTGGAGCAAATGTGTGCACGAAACGACACGTCATTTTAAACCTTAAATTTATAAAAATTAAACGAAATAAACCTTAAATCGAAATCACTACACGTCATTTTAAACCTTAAATTTATAAAAATTAAACGAAATAAACCCTTAAATCGAAATCTGGGTTGATCGTATCTTAAATTATGTAATTTCGATCTAAATTAAATCCTAATAATTTTCAATTACAATTGATCTAGAGGGCAGGCCCATTCTATTTTTTTCGTTAAAAGTAAAAATTTCAGAAGACGTATACCCTGTTGTCCATCGACCCAACAATCACTGATTTATTAATACCTACACATATACTTGTACGTAAACCTGATAGATCCCGTGGATCTTCTAGGTTAAATGAGTCCAGTAGGAGTAGTAGTTATTACCTTGCCCCGCACTTGAGGAGCTTGCGCCGGCGTTCATCCGTGAGGTGGTGACGGCGGCGACGACAGAGAGATGCGGTGGCAGTGGTGCTTTTCGTCAGCACCGCGCTAACCCTAGATCGGTAGGGCGTGTATGTGGGGAAAGTGGCGGCGGCGAATCTCGTATCTCGTGCCCATGTCCCCACTTCTGTTAATATAGAGCGGGTCATAGGGGTCCACCAACCATAATGGGTTGGGCGTCCCCGATCAGGGCGCATATGGATGAAGGGTCCGGTGGGCCGTTGGGCCCACGCGGAGAGATCAACCTAACATTCTCCCCCTTGATCTCAACTTTTACTTTTAACTTTATACTTTCTAGTTTATTTGTTCCATCACATATTTGTATGTTGAGCATGTTTCATCGTGAGAGCTTAATTGCCGATAGAATCATACAGACATAACATATGTTTTGTTTTAAAACAAATTTTGTTACTTTTGGGCCTCTTATAATTCAGAAATCATAGGCTATCCATTAACCCCATGCCAGCTAAGTGTTCCTTGAACACGGGTGGTAAGCCTTTCGTTAGTGGATCCGCAAGCATATTCTTTGTACTTATATGCTCGAGACTTATAGTGTGAACCTGAATTTTATCTTTCACAATATAGTACTTTATATCTGTTGTCTTGGAAGCATTACTCGACTTGTTGTTGTGAACATAAAATACTGCGGGCTGGTTGTCACACTATATCTTTAGTGGCTTGTGAATACAATCTACCACGTTCAAGTCGGGTATAAATTTGTTTAACCATATCACTTGCCCGGTGGCTTCAAAACATGTTATGAACTCTGCTTGCATCGTGGACGATGCAATCATGGTCTGTTTGGAGCTTTTCCATGAAATAGCCCCTCCAGCGAGAGTGAACACGTATCCTGACGTGGATTTTCTATCATCTCTATCTCCCGCAAAATCTGCGTCCGAATACCCTTTTATCTCTACGGAATCAGAACTTATGTATGTTAGCATGATATCCTTTGTGCCTTGCGCATAACACAATGCTTTCTTTGCCATCTTCCAGTGCTCTAGGCCTGGATTCCCTTGATATCTACCTAGTACCCCGGTGATAAAAGCTAAGTCAGGGCATGTGCACACTTGTGCATACCGTAAACTTCCAACAACCGAAGTATATGGCATTGTTTTCATCTGATCGAGCTCGTACTGGTTCTTGGGACATTGGTAATTCCCAAAACTATCGCCCTTTACTATAGGAGCAGGTGTGTCCTTACTCACATGCATATTGTACTTTTTGATAACCTTCTCTAAATATGCTTTATGCGACAGTCCTAAGACTCCATTTTTCCTATCTCGGTGAATTTCAATGCCCAAAACATATGAAGCATCATCAAGGTCTTTCATATCAAAGTTTGAGGATAAAAACTTCTTTGTCTCTTGTAGTAAACTAACACCATTGCTTGTAAGCAAGATATCATCCACATACAAGATTAGGAAAATGTATTTCCCATTTGTAAACTTTGCATAAAAGCAGTTATCCTCAACATTTTCTTGAAATCCAAATCTTTTAGTAGTATCACTAAACTTTATATACCACTGTCTAGAGGCTTGCCTTAGTCCATAAATGGATTTCTTTAGGCAACATCCCATATCTTCCTTGCCTTTCATGATAAAACCCTTGGGTTGTTTCATGTAGACATTCTCTTCTAAATCTCCGTTTAGAAATGTCGTCTTTACATCCATTTGATGCAACTCTAAATCAAAATGTGCAACTAATGCCATTATGATTCTGAAGGAATCCTTACATGAGACTGGGGAAAAGGTCTCATTGTAGTCTATCCCTTCTCTTTGTGTAAATCCTTTTGCGACGAGTCGTTCTTTATACCTTTCTATATTCCCATTAGGGTCATACTTTGTTTTCTAGACCCATTTACAGCCTACTGTTTTGGCTCCTTTAGGAATAATTTCTAAGTCCCAAACATCGTTGGAACTCATCGGTTTCATCTCGTCTTCCATTGCCTCCAGCCACTTCGATGAGTGAGGGCTTCTCATCGCTTCTTCATATGAAGTGGGATCACCTTTCATATGAACCAATTCTGTGTTATAAACTTTATAATCAGCAGAAATAGCTGATCTTCTTGTTCTGTTAGATCTTCTAAGTGCCTCATTCTTTGGCACATCCTCTAAAATTGGCTGATGTACCTCCCTTTCATGCTCAACAACAGGTTCAGTCAGATCCTGAAGGACAGGTTTTGGGTCTTCTCCCATAGTTGTCATGGTTGGAGTTACAACAGGTAGTGCGAAAAATGGCTCTTGAATCATCGGATTAGGTGCATGCACCCTCTTCTCCTCAAGATCAATTTTTCGAGCTACCAGGCTCCTCCTCATCATTTCGTCCTCTAAGAAGACCGCATGTTTCTTTCTACAAACTTTGTGTATCTTTCTGGACAGTAGAAACGGAAACCTTTTGATCTATCAGGATAACCAATGAAGTGGCAACTCACTGTTTTGGGATCTAACTTTGCAATATTTGGATTAAACATCTTGGCCTCGGCTGGACATCCTCACACTTTGAAGTGTTGCAAGGATGGTACTTTTCCTGTCCACAGCTCGTACAGTGTTTTGGGTACCGACTTGCTTGGTACTCTATTGAGAATGTGAATGGAGGTTTTAAGCGCCTCCATCCATAATCCCAATGGCAGGTTGGAGTAACTCATCATGCTGCGCACCATATCCATAAGGGTACGGTTCCGCCTTTCAGCTACTCCATTTTGCTGAGGCTCGCCCGGCATTGAATACTGAGCTACTATGTCAGTCTCCTGCAAGAACTTTGCAAAAGGTCCAGGGACTTGGTCCTATGGAGTGTGTCGACCGTAGTACTCCCCGCTATGGTTAGACCTCACTATCCTTATCTTTTTGTCAAGTTGATTTTCAACTTCAGCTTTGAATATTTTAAATTTATCCAATGCTTCATTTGTTTCTTTGATTGGATAAATATAACTAAATCGGGAGTAATCATCTCTGAATGTTATGAACGAGTCATAGCCATCCACACTTTTCATAGGAAATGGTCCACATATATCAGTGTGGATGATTTCTAGTGCTTCGGTTTGCACCCTTTTTAATTTGTTTTACATACTTTGCTTTAATGCAATCAATGCATTGTTCTAAATGTGAGAACTCTAGTGGAGGAAGAATCTCACTTTTAATGAGTCTTTCCATCCTCCCTTTCGAAATATGGCCCAAACGACGGTGCCATAACTTCGAGGAGTCGTGAGTTCTCTTTCTTTTCTTTTGCTGTTTGTTCGACGAGGAAGTTTGCTCATTCACATTATATGCATAATGCACTTTTTCACGAAGTGATAATAAATAAAGCTCATTATGGACGAAGGCATCACCCACATAAGCGTTATTATACCAAATGGCACACTTGCCATGTCTAAAATAACATTTGTAATTGTCTTTATCTAAGCAAGAAACACTTATTAAATTTTTATTACATGAAGGAACAAATAGAACATCTCTAAGCAACAGCTTGAATCCTTCGGCTAGCTCCAAGGAGACGTCACCGACAGCTTCAACTTCTGCTTGGACATCATTTGCGACTTCAATACTTCTTTCTTTTCTTTGCATAATCCTCGTCGAACTGAATCCCTGTAAAGAGTTTGCAACATGAACAGTTGCACCTGAGTCAATCCACCAAATAGATTTCGAAAACTGTAAATACAGGGATTCATTAACAAAGGAAACGATGTCGTTACCTCTCTTTGTCATGAAGGCCTTTAGCCACTCAGTGCAATCCTTTTTGTAGTGCCCTGTTTTCTTGCAGTGGAGACAAGTGTCCCTGTCCACTCGAAGAGGCTTTTGCCGATGCTGGAAGTGCGAGGGGCCTTTACCATGTGGCTTTGAAGGAGAACCTTTGCTCTTGGGTTGGAAATTCTTTTTCTTTTCCTTCACATAGTTCAGGGAGCCACCATGTAAGGCTTTAATTCTCTCCTCTTCTTGGGCACACATTGGTATTACCTTTTCTATGTCCCATGTATCAGGTTGCATGTTGTAGTTCACAACAAAAGTTTCAAACTCCTTCGGCAGTGAAGCCATGACCAGGTGGACGAGGAGAGCTAATTTGATTTCCAGATCCGCGTCCATGAGCTTTAGCTTTGCTGCCATGTTGCTCATCCGAAGGATGTGCTCTCTAATGCCATGGCCACCTCCAGTGTAGTTCTTTGTAACCAGTTGTTTTATCAACTGGGTGGCATATGTCTTTGAAGAGCCACTGAACTGACTCTTTATCTTGGCAAGCAACTCCCCTGCGGAAGTGCACTCCGCAACTGCGCCCACAATGGCGTTCTCAATTGTATTCTTTATAAATGTCAAACACTTTTTGTTGGCATTTACCAACTTTTGGTTGCTGAGAGAGTATGCCATCTCCACTTGAGCGTAACCCCCCTACTTTTTCTCCCATGCAGCATTAGTGTCTTTTGCATCTATGACTGGCTCTGGAGGTTTAACGGGTTGTGGTTCCTCTAGTACCCAGTCCACCTCAGCACAGATGAAAGTCATGTCAACTTTCTTCCTCCACTCAGTGTAATTATCACCTCATCAAGTGGAAGCCTCCTCAAATCACAATTTAAGCGAGATCAGTACAACAATGATATGCATTAATCTAACATTGGTCAAATTAAACATACAATTTTCTATGCAAATAAATCTATATTACCGTTGGGCAAATAATAGAAATAAATGCAACTTTAATTCCAATAAGGCAACATGATCATGTTATTAACAACGTTGGTCAGAAAAATAACATAACCATATTTATTTCAATAATCACTTTAATATGTTCTTAAAGTTTATTCTCTCTAAAATATTATTTACTTAATAAAGAGCACTATTAAATTACTTTGCAGCGGAAAACATGAATATAAAATTCATGTACTTTTCTACTTTACAGAAAAAATATTTTGTTAAACATAAAAATTCATGAACTTTATTATTTCTGAAAAATCTCTATTTTATTTTTAGAAACTTTTAATTTTTCTTTGCAGAAAATTTTATATTTACTTTTCTATTTTCTTAACAAATTTTTTCGTTGGAAAAAATGCATAGAAAAAGAAATTTAAACTGTTTGAATCTGCCCATAAATTGGACAGAAACAGAAACTTCATTTTTAAAGGAAAATACGTCGAGAGCCTCTCTGGGACCGAGGCATGTTTATCCCCGCCTCGGTCTGGGCCGGCCCTCCTCCCGCCGACCTCTGGCTTGTTGTTTTCGGCCCAAGTGGCCCGGCTGGGTTAGGGTTTCGCACAGGAGTGATCCTGGCCGTCCAATCTGATACGACGGTCCCCTGTGGGGATCAGACAGACCAAAACATGGCCCGAGCCAGGGGGAACCCTAGCGTTCATTCCCTCCCCCCAGCGATGCTCGACTCCTGTCCTCTCCCGCACGCGCCGCTTGCTTCGCATCTACTGCAGCGACGGAGAGAGGGGTGAGCCTGGCCCCGGCGATGGCGTCGCGAACCACTGCGTCGTGTGTGCCTGTGCTAGCAGTCCCCGGCAACGACGCTAGAAGAATGTTGTTGACGTGTTCCTGACTTGATTCCTTTGCGGCAATAGAGCCAGAACTGCTCCGAGTTGCTCAACAACTAGCAATTGTCTTGCAATGGCCCACCAGCGCGTGGGTTCGCGGCAGTTTTCGAGGGTAGAGTATTCAACCCAAATTTGTTAGTTCGCCATACGGGAAGTGAAAGGATACTCTCAAGTATTTGCAGCTAAACGTGTCAGATTCAACCGCACCTGAAAGATTAGTATCTGCAAGCAAAGTATCAGTAGCAAAGTAGTATGATAGCAACGGTGCCAGAAACTATTTGTTGACAAGGCAGACTATTCCTAACCGTTGTATCAATGGCGCCAGTAAGTTGCCCGTGGACGGGAAATATTCTTTCCCGTCAACGTCGAGCGAAAAAGTATTGTAGCAGGTAGCAGCAGTGTAACGAGTAAGAGAAGTGGCAAGGAACAACAGTAGTGATAGCAGTAGAAAGTAGCAACAGTAGCAAGTAACAGCAGCAGTGACAGTAGTGGTAGCAGCAGCAGAGCAAAGCAAGTAACAGTAGCAGCAACAGTAGTAACAGCAGTAGCAGCAGAGCAAGTAACAGTAGCAGCAATAGTAGTAACAGCAGTAGTGGGACAAACTCGTAGGCAATGGATCGGTGATTCGTTTGGATGACATTCATCATGCAACAGTTATAACACGGAGAGATATGTGGCTAGCTCCCGTTCGTCAATGTGATGTAGGCATGCATTCCATGTGTAGTCATACGTGCTTAGGGAAAAGAACTTGCATGACATCTATTGTCCATCCCTCCCGTGGCAGCGGGGTCCAAAAGGATACTACGGGATATTACGGTTCTCCTTTTAATAAAGAACCGGAACAACACATTAGCATTTGGTGAACACATGAACTCCTCAAACTATGGTCATCACCGGGAGTGGTTCCGGTTATTGTCACTCCGGTGTTGCCGGGTTATAACACATAGAGGTAACTACAACTTGCAAGATCGGATCTAAAACACACATATATTGGTGACAACATAATAATTTCACATCTGAAATCATGGCACTCGGGCCCTAGTGACAAGCACTAAGCATGGCAAAGTAGTAGCAACATCAATCTCAGAACATAGTGGATACTAGGGATCAATCCCCGTCAAAACTAACTTGATTACATGATAGATCTCATCCTACTCATCACCGCCCAGCGAGCCTACGAATAGATTACTCATGAACGATGAAGAGCTTCATGGAAATGGAGAGGGAAGAAGGTTGATGATGACGATGGCGACGATTTCCCCTCTCCGGAGCCCGAAACGGACTCCAGATGTGCCCTCCAGATGAAGAACAAGATGTGGCGGCGCCTCCGTATCGCAAACGCGATGGAATCTTCTCTCTTTATTTTTTTCTGGACGAAAGTAAATTTATAGAGCTGGAGTTGGGGGCAGCAGACCCACGTGGGCCCCACAAGCTTGGTTGTCGCAGCCAGGGGGGTCGCAGCAACAGGGCTTGTGGCCCACTGGCCCATCCCCTCCGGTGGATCTTTGCGCAGGCATATTTTCCAGAAATATTCTCCGTAAATTTTCAGGACGTTCCGAGAACTTTCATTTCTGCACAAAAACAACACCATGGCAATTCTGCTGAAAACAGCGTTAGTCCGGGTTAGTTCCATTCAAATCATGCAAATTAGAGTCCAAAACAAGGGCAAAAGAGTTTGGAAAAGTAGATACGATGGAGACGTATCAACTCCCCCATGCTTAAAACCTTGCTTGTCCTCAAGAAACTTAGTTGACAAACTGAAAGAGAAAGAAAAACTTTGACAAACTCTGTTTGATCTTGTTGTTGCAACTATGTCTAACTTGTAACCATAATTTCAGCAAGATCACAAGTTAACCACATAAGCAAGCGACACAAAGGTCTCACGGTAAACTAATATCAATGGCACAATCAGCTAGCGAGCAAATAATAATGAGTTCTAGATATGAACAATTCAATCAAAACAAGCATGAAACAATATGAATAGGTGGTATCTCGCTAGCTCTTTCTGAGACCGCAAAACATAAATGCAGAGCACTTTTAAAGATCAAGGGCTGACTAAACATTGTAATTCGTAGCAACGAAGATCCAGTCATAGTCATACTCAATATCAATCAAAAGCAAAGCATAAAAATGACAGAGGTGCTCTCTAATTGGTGCTTAAATAAGATGAGGATGACTCAACAAGAAAATAAATAGACAGACCCTTCGCAGAGGGAAGCATTGATTTGCAGAGGTGCCAGAGCTCAAGCTTTGAAAACAGAGATAACAATTTTTGGGTGGCATGCTTTCATTGTCAACGCAATGACCAAGAGTTCTCAATATCTTCCACGCTACTCATTCTATAGGCGGTTCCCAAACAGAAAAGTAAAGTTTTAACTCCCCCACCACCAATCAATCACACTCCACGGCTAGCCGAATCCTCGGGTACCGTCCATACTAACATCAATCCGGGGGAGTCTTGTTTTACAGTTATGTTTTCGATTTAAGCGTGGAACTGGGCATTCCAATTACCGGCCCCTTTCTCATGAATGACAATGAATAAACACATGTCGAGGATAAAACGCCTAACATGGAAGATACCAATAGCCCCCTGTCACCACATGAGCGGTTCGGGCATGCAAAACAAATTATTTCTTGAAGGTTTAGAGAATGGCACATGCAAATTTACTTGGAACGACGGGTAAATACCGCAAATAGGTAGGTATGGTGGACTCTCATGGAAAGACTTTTGGGTTTATGGAAGTGGATGCACAAGCAGTATTCCGCTTAGTACAAGTGAAGGCTAGCAAAAGACTGGGAAGCGACCAACTAGAGAGAGACAACAGTCATCAAGATGCAATGAGTTTGACTAACATGGAGTGCAAGCATGAACAGGATATAAATCACCATGAACACGAACATCATAGAGGCTATGTTGATTTTGTTTCAACTACATGCATGAACATGCGCCAAGTCAAGCGACTTGAAACATTCAAAGGAGAATACCATCCTATTATACTACATCTTAGTCATCTCAAAATCTATGTTGGCATTCAAGACAAACCATTATAAGCTCCTAGCTAAATAAGCATGGCATCAGAAACTATGATCTCTAAGTTGTCATTGCAAATATGGTTCTCTCACAACAAAGCTGAATCTGGGACGACAAGCTAGTCATATTTACAAAAACAAAATAGATAGAGTTCATACCAGCTTTTCCAGTCTTAGTCACTTCATCATATATCGTCATTATTGCCTTTCACTTGCACGACCGAACGATGTGAACAATAATGAGAGTGCTCGTGCATTGGACTAAGCTGAATCTGCAGGCAAACACAAAGGAGAAAACAAAGTAATATGGCTCTTTGAAAGCTAAACAGGTATGCATGCAAGAGCCACTAAACATTGTAACCAATATCTTCTACCTTGACCCAAAGAAAAAGAAAACTATTTACACGGGAAAGCTCCCAACAAGAAAAAAGAAGAAAGGAAAATCTTTTTGGGCTTTCTCAAAAGGACACAAAACAAGAAAACAAGAAAACGAAAATAAACTAGCATGGATAATACAGTGGCAAAGTGTAAACACCGGCTAACAAGGTGAAAGCATAACCATGAATGTAAGGTCGGTGAAAACACGTACTCCCCCAAGCTTAGGCTTTTGGCCTAGCTTGGTCTACTCCCAAGGCGGGAAATAACCAGCTCCGGAATACTCCTGAGCGGACTGCGGATGCCACTGCGGTGTGAGCTCCTCTGGCTCCCACTGATAAACTGGCGTCTGGTACTCGACTGGCGGCTCGGGCACGGGCACCTGTGGTTGGGCTAAGCCCCAATATGCGTAGATGTCCGAGGGCATAATAGTGTACCTGCCTGCATGACGATCGAACAAAGAAGGAGCAGGCAAAGTAATAGTCTCTCGAGTACCCTGACTAAATACCAGGTTATAAATCATCCGTCTACTAGCATCTCTATCCAGAAAATCATGGCGAACCATGCTGTCATAATCCAGATATTTCTCAGGAAGAAGCATCTCTTCTTCCTCGCGAAGTCTAATAGGTATCTCAAAGTGTCTAGCAAGACGAGTAGCATAGATACCTCCATACACGACACCTTTGGAATGGTTTGTGTTCAACCGTTGAGCTACTATAACACCTAGGCTATAAGTCTTAGTGCTATAAAGGCCTTCGCGCAAAACCGCAAGGTCTGGAGAGCTAAGTGATCCAGCCTCCCCATGGCCAATCAAACATTTTCCCACAAATAATGAGAAGTACCGAAGCACATGAAAATGTATGCTAGCAATTCTAGCGCGAGACACTCCTCTCTCCTCTCCAAGAGCAATAGTACCTATGAAATCCTCCAAGTCCCGTGGACGAGGATCATGAATATCCCCAACATAAGGTAATTTGCATGCATTGCAAAAAATCCTGTAGCATCATGCACTGGGGGGTATCGTACAACATGAACTCAACCATGGGACGATTCTTCCTCGGATAAAAGTTGAAGCTCTGAACGAAAATATTGGTGAGGAGGAGGTATTGTGAGCACTTATCTTCAACGAATGTGGTAAGGCCCGCGTTCTCCAGCAAGTAATAAAAGTCTTCATAAAGCCCGGCGGCGCGCAAAAATTCATCACTTGGCCACTCGCACGCTCGAACTTCTATGACTCGAGGAGCCACGTACTTGGGGTGGTTCTTCTCATCCTCCTTGGGGTTACGACTTGAAGATCCTCTCAAGAACCTCCTCATATTTTTCCTTTTGTAGCTTTGAAAAATTCTGAAATTTTTAGAGACTTCGGAAGAAAAGTGAATAAAGATTAACCCAAATCGTAGCAATTACTCCTACTAATGCCTAGAGACCGTATCACGCGCTAAAACTACTTGGGACCAGCTAAAATCAACAATTCAAGCTCAAGAACAGGGTCACCAAGGTAGTAAGAATACGCGAAGGATAAAGCACTAGAGCAAAAACTAATTGGAGCAATGGAGGAGTCACTTACCAAGGAGTAATTTCCCCAAAACGGTTCGGAGAATGATGCTTTGAGCAAGGAGATCGAAAATCACAGCCAAATGAGCAAGAACACGGGTTTGAGTTGCGAAATGATTTTTTCTGGAGGTAGAGGAAGAGGATGGGAGCTGGAATGAGTGGAGGGGGCCCCTGTGGGCCCCACAAGCTTGCTTGCCGCGGCCAGGAGGGTGGCCGCGGTGACAGGGCTTATGGCCCACTGGTGTGCCCCCCAGGCCAGCTCTCAGTCCCAGTATTTCTCAAATATTCCATAAAAAATAATACTAGATTTTCACGACCATCGGAGAACTTTTATTTTCGGGGTATTTTCTCTGGGACACTAAAACAAGAAACAGGAAAAACTAAACTAAACCTATCATTTTTCTTCTGAGCAAAAGAAAGTGAAAGCTTAAAACAGAGGTATGTGACTCTTTGGTTCATCCATTTCATGGTCATCGAAAGAAATCTGTCAATGGGGTTGATCAAATCCTCATGACAAAACTTTCTCGAATCGCAAAAGAGAACGGAGAATTTTCGAATAGCCACTAAGTTACCTCAATGGGGATGTGAATCTCCCCCAACAAGCAAATCATACTTCATCTTGGCACGAGGAATAGGGCATTCAAAGCTCCCAATAAGAATCGATGAAGTTTTTTCGATAGCATTGATGCAATGTACTTGATATCTTTTCTTCAAAAAGTGCACGGTATGCTCATTACCGTTGACATGGAAAGTGACATTGCCTTTGTTGCAATCTATAACAGCCCCTGTAGTGTTTAAAAAGGGTCTTCCGAGGATGACAACCATGGCATCATCCTCAGGAATATCCAAGATAACAAAGTCTGTTAAGATAGTGGTATTAGCAACCACAATAGGTACATCCTCGCAAATGCCGATAGGGAAAGCAGTTGATTTGTCGGCCATTTGCAGAGAGATTTCAGTGGGTGTCAACTTGTCCAGCTCAAGTCTACGATAAAGAGAGAGAGGCATAACACTAACTCCGGCTCCAAGGTCACATAAGGAAGTTCTTACGTAGTTTCCTTTAATGGAGCAAGGTATAGTGGGCACTCCGGGATCACCAAGTTTCTTAGGAGTTCCACCTTTGAAAGTGTAATTGGCAAGCATGGTGGAGATCTCAAGATCTGGTATCTTCCGTTTATTGGTCACGGTATCTTTCATGTACTTGGCATATGGAGACATTTTGAGCATATCAACTAACCGCATCTGCAGAAAGACAGGTCTTATCATTTCAATAAAGCGCTCATAATCCTCATCATCCTTTTTCTTGGATGGCTTAGGAGGAAAGGGCATAGGTCTCTGAACCCATGGCTCCCTTTCTTTACCATGCTTCCTAGCAGTGAAGTCATTCTTATCGTATCTCTTGGGTTGTGGGTTATCAGGATTAACCGTAGGTTCAATATCCACATCCTTATCATTCCTAGGTTGAGCATCATTATGAACATCGCTGTCCATATTGTCACCAGGTTCATGTTCATCACCAGATTGTGTTTCTGCATCAAACGCAGAAATATCATTTGGTTCTTCAGGTGTGACAGTATTTGGTGGACTAACATGCAAGTTTCTATCATCCTTCTTCTTCTCCTTAGGATGACTGGGTGTATCAGCATTAACTCCTTGAGAATCTTGATCAATTCTCTTAGGATGGCCCTTAGGATACCAAGGTTCCTGAGTCATTTTTCCTCCTCTAGTAATGACTCTGACAGAGTCGTCATTTAATTCATTGAGCAGGTCATTCTGAGCTTTAAGTACTTGTTCTACCTGAGTAGTAATCATAGAGGCATGTTTACTCAGAAGCTTCAGATCATTGACATTTCTTTCTACACAAGCACTTAAATGTCTAAGCATACGAGTACTTTGTTCCAAATGTCTGCTAACATAATCATTGAAACTCTGTTGTTTGGCAACAAAGTTGTCAAATTCATCAAAGCATAGGCTAGCAGGTTTATCAAAAGGAATATCACTCTCATCAAACCTACGCAGAGAATTTAATTCTACTACCTGTATCGGGTTATCGACACCATGGATCTCTTCGATAGGTGGTAGATTTTTGACATCTTCAGATCTAATGCCTTTCTCTTGCATAGATTTCTTGGCTTCTTGCATATCTTCGGGACTGAGGAATAGAATACCTCTTTTCTTCGGAGTTGGCTTAGGAGGTGGTTCGGGAATAGTCCAAGCATTATCGTTGATCAAGATGTTATTCAGTAGAGTCTCAACTTGTTCTACAGTTCGTTCCCTAAAAACACAACCGGCACAACTATCTAGGTGGTCTCTAGAAGCATCGGTAAGTCCGTTATAGAAGATATCAAGTATCTCATTCTTCTTAAGAGGGTGATCATGCAAAGCATTATGTAGCTGGATGAGCCTCCCCCAAGCTTGTGGGAGACTCTCTTCTTTGAGTTGAGCAAAGTTATATATTTCCTGCAAGGCAGCTTGCTTCTTATGGGCAGGGAAATATTTCTCACAGAAGTAATAGACCATATCATGGGGACTACTCACACATCCAGGAGCAAGAGAAGTGAACCAAGCTTTAGTGTCATCCTTTAGAGAGAAAGGAAACAGGTTAAGGATATAGTAGTAGCGGATCTTCTCCTCACTAGTGAAAAGGGTGGCTATATCGTGTAGTTTGGTAAGATGAGCTACGACCGTCTCATACTCATAACCGTGGAAAGGATCAGATTCGACTAGAGAGATTATCTCAGGATCGACAGAGAATTCATAATCCTTATCGGTGATAAAGATAGGTGAAGTGGCAAACTTCGGGTCGTATTTCATCCTAGCTTTCAGAGATTTTTCCTTCCACTTGAGAAGTAATTTCTCAGCGTCATAGGCATCCTTACACGCAAGAAAATCCTCAGATATCTCTCCTTCCATAACATAACCCTCAGGTATATCAGGCAATTCATATCTAGGAGAGCTAGATCTAGCAGGAGCAAAAGCAGGTTCTATCTCAATAGTATCGGCAGTTTCAGAAGCATCACGAGCATTGGCAGTAACTCTAGCAATATGAGCATCAAGGAATACCCCTAGTGGCACATCAGGCAAAGTAGCATCTCTAGCAGTATCAAGCATAGCATCATCAGGCAAAATAGCATCTCTAGCATCATCAGGCAAAGCAGTATCAGGCATAGCATCTCCACCAGTATCAGGCATAGCATCTCTAGCGGTATCAGGCATAGCATCTCTAGCAGTATCAGGCATAGTAGCATCATAAGCATCATCAAGCACACGCGACATATCAAGATTTCTAGCAGGAGGTGATGTCGCAAACTTACACATAACTGAAGGTGAATCAAGTGCAGAGCTAGATGGCAGTTCCTTACCTCCCCTCGTAGTTGAAGGCAAGACTTTGGTTTTTGGATCTTTCAGATTCTTCATAGTGATCAGCAGATATAAATCCCAAGTGACTCAGAGAAAATAACTAACCCTCCCCCGGCAACGGCGCCAGAAAAAGCTGCTGCTAGCAGTCCCCGGCAACGACAATAGAAGAATGTTGTTGACGTGTTCCTGACTTGATGGCTTCGCGACAACAGAGCCAGAATTGCTCCCAGTTGCTCAACAATTAGCAATTGTCTTGCAATGGCCCACCAGCGCGTGGGTTCGCGGCAGTTTTCGAGGGTAGAGTATTCAACCCAAATTTGTTGGTTCGCCAGACGGGAATTGAAAGGATACTCTCAAGTATTAGCAGCTGAATGTGTCAGATTCAGCCGCACCTGAAAGATTAGTATCTGCAAGCAAAGTATCAGTAGAAAAGTAGTATGATAGCAACGGTGTGAGAAACGATCTGTTGACAAGGCAGACTATTCCTAACTGTTGTATCAATGGCGCCAGTAAGTTGCCCGTGGACGGGAAATATTCTTTTCCGTCAACGTCGAGCGAAAAAGTATTGTAGCAGGTAGCAGCAGTGTAACGAGTAACAACAGTGGCAAGGAACAACAATAGTGACAGCAGTAGCAAGTAGCAACAGTAGCAAGTAACAACAGCAGTGACAATAGTGGCAGCAGCAGCAGAGCAAAGCAAGTAACAGTAGTAACAGCAGTAGCAGCAGAGCAAGTAATAGTAGCAGCAACAGTAGTAACAGCAGTAGTGGGACAAACTCGTAGGCAATGGATCGGTGATTCGTTTGGATGACATTCATCATGCAATAGTTATAACACGGAGAGATATGTGGCTAGCTCCCGTTCATCAATGTGATGTAGGCATGCATTCCGTGTGTAGTCATACGTGCTTAGGGAAAAGAACTTGCATGACATCTATTGTCCATCCCTCCCGTGGCAGCGGGGTCCAAAAGGATACTATGGGATATTAAGGTTCTCCTTTTAATAAAGAACCGGAACAACACATTAGCACTTGGTGAACACATGAACTCCTCAAACTATGGTAATCACCGAGAGTGGTTCCGGTTATTGTCACTCCGGGGTTGCCGGGTCATAACACATAGTAGGTAACTACAACTTGCAAGATCGGATCTAAAACACACATATATTGGTGACAACATAATAATTTCACATCTGAAATCATGGCACTTGGGCCCTAGTGACAAGCATTAAGCATGGCAAAGTAGTAGCAACATCAATCTCAGAACATAGTGGATACTAGGGATCAATCCCCGTCAAAACTAACTTGATTACATGATAGATCTCATCCTACTCATCACCGCCCAGCTAGCCTACGAATAGATTACTCACGAACTATGAAGAGCTTCATGGAATTGGAGAGGGAAGGAGGTTGATGATGACGATGGCGACAATTTCCCTTCTCCGGAGCCCGAAACGGACTCCAGATGCGCCCTCGAGATGAAGAACAGGATGTGGCGGCGCCTCCGTATCGCAAATGCGATGAAATCTTCTCTCTTTATTTTTTCTGGACGAAAGTGAATTTATAGAGCTGGAGTTGGGGGCGGCACACCCACGTGGGCCCCACAAGCTTGGTTGCCGTGGCCAGTGGGGCCGCGGCAACAAGGCTTGTGGCCCACTGGCCCATCCCCTCCGGTGGATCTTTGTGTAGGTATTTTTCATATTTTCCAGAAATATTCTTCATAAATTTTCAGGACGTTCCGAGAACTTTCATTTCTGCACAAAAACAACACCATGACAATTCTGCTGAAAACAACGTCAGTACGGGTTAGTTCCATTCAAATCATGCAAATTATAGTCCAAAACAAGGGCAAAAGAGTTTGGAAAAGTAGATACGATGGAGACGTATCAGCCTGCAGCTCTCAGCTCTGTCTCCTCGTCTCTCTCTCTCGGGCCGGTGTGGGTCAAGGCTCAAAGGCCTCCCTCTCCCTTTTGCCGGCGTGCACGAACACCCGACGCTGAGAGATTCGCCGTCAAGCGACTGAGTGGGGCCTCCCTCCTTTGCTCTTTTCTTTCTTTCCACGCGACAGAGAAGATTCGCAGCGGCGCGCGATGCGAGGACGCCATCTCCGTCCCTTTGCCGGCGCGCGCGAGCACCTCCAAGGTGAACGCGCCACCGTCAGAGGCGCGATGGTGGTGCCCTTTGCCCCGGTTAGGGTGGTGTCTTTGCATTTTTTTTGCTTTTTCGGATCCAATCCGATCTGGGCTTTGCCCTCGGAGGGGTAGTAACTTTGCCCCGATGAGGGGTGGTGTTCTTCTTCCCCACACCTCGGCTTGTCGGTGCGTGTGGGGATCGAGGGGAACAGGCGCGGCCAAGGCGGCCCTCTCTTTGCCGGCGGCCCGAGGCCTTCTCCGGTGAGGTTTCTTTTTGGCTTTTAAACTTTTCCCTGTTAGGGCTCGTCGTGGGGATGGGGAAAAAACTTTTCCTTTGATTCTTTCTACTGAAACAAATCTGATGCCTAGTGGCTCTGAAACCATTGATAGATCTCGTGGATCTTCTAGGCTAGATGAGTCCGGAAGGGATAGTAGTTATTACCTTGCCCCCCACTTGAGGAGCTCGCGCCGGCGTTCATCGGTGAGGTCGTGACGGCGGCGGCGACGGATAGATGCGGTGGCAGTGGTGCTTCCCGTGAGCACCGCGCTAACCCTAGATCGGTAGGGCGTGTAGGTGGGGAAAGTGGCGGCGGCGAATCTCGTATCTCGTGCCCCGGTCCCCACCTATGTTAATATAGTGCGAGTCACATGGGCCCACCAACCATAACGGGTTGGGCGCCCCCGATGAGGACGCATATGAATCAAGGGTCCGGTGGGCCGTTGGGCCCACGTGGAGAGATCAACCTAACAAAAGCTAGCCGTGACCTCGTCCATCTCTCCATTAGGGCGACGCCCTCTTATCTCCAAACCTAGGCTCGCGGTCAACCAGGCCCGGCCCTGAGAGGGGGTAGGGGGCCCAAAATGAAGGGCCCCCCACACCGGGATGTTTGCCTATTGTGTGTTTGTGTATTACGTCGGCCTGTTGCTACGTGGATTGAAAAAAATGACCATATCGGCCCATGATACTGCCTATAGAAGCTTGCTACAAGGCTTGCGCAAAAAACAGCAGCGATGTCATCCAAAGCGACACATCGGTTACGACCTCACTCCCCACAAAAAACGATTACGACCTCACATATGAGGTACAATGGCGGCAGCTTCCGCGGAGCACACGGCATTCTCTCATCCGATCGGTGATCGGCGTCCCCTCCTCTTTAGCCGCCGCGGACGTGAAAAGCAATTGAACAATGACAGAGGGCCCAGCTCACATGTGGCCGGCAGAACTTCAGCCGGAGATGCCCCATCACCGGTCCATACGCCAAGAGACTAGAATCTGATTTTTGAGAAGGTGCCTACCCTAGCGATTTTACCATGATAACTAATCAAAATCTATAAACAATAATCAATATTCATCAATATTTCATCATCATCGTTATAATAGGGCGTTGATAATTGATTGAGTGTTGGTATTGTTAGCGATCTATGTTATTTGTTTCGTTTTTCAGTACTAAGATTTTGTCTAGTAATTTTCAATTACCGAGGATATATCCAATGTAGACACCATGATGTGATGCTTAGTTGCTTACTGAAAACATATGAAAAGTGACAATTACATACTACTCCCTCCATCTCAAAATAAATGTCTCAACTTTATAGCTCTAGTATAAAATTGTACTAAGGTTAAGACACTTATTTTGGAACGGAGGAAGTATTTTTCTAAGAGTCCTACCTTCGGTGCTAACTGCAATGCACATATGGTTCTCCGACTAAATTGACTGGATATCGTATGTTCTAACAGCACCAGAGATGCAAGCGCTCGTCCAAAAAAATCAACCTGTTCATGAATTTTGCATAATATGGTAACACTCCTTGGGAAAGGCATGAGATGTGATACCACTTCCAATTCCGCCTTCTTGTTTCTTAAAATAATTATGTGTCACACCTGCGCAAGTTTAAAACCCTAGATCAAAAAAAAAGAAAAAAATAACCATAAAGTTGGTCCACTGACATACTCTATGTGCCCCGGCCTTTAGTTTAGCCCCGGCCCTTAAAACCCCAGGATCGGCCCTGCGGTAACTCCTCATTCAGCCTGCTCCAGCCAATCGGCGCTAAGCAAGTAGCCACTAATTTGTTTGTTGGGACACGTCAAGCTAGTCGCTAACAATACTTCGCTGGCTTCTTTATGTTCTAATCTTTCAAGTTTATACAACTAGCTAGTACTTCCTTTGTAAAAAAATATAAGAGTGTTTAGATCACTATTTTAGTGATGTAAACGCTCTTATATTTATTTACAGAGGGAGTATAAGAGTACATGAGGTAACTCGATGCTAGCAATTAGTTTGACTTACTAGAAATATTTTACTATTGTTTCGCACGCAAGACTGTCATGAGCTAGTGTCTTTACTGTAAGTATTTGTACCATTTTGATCCATGGATCTTCGTGTGTATACGTGTGGTGTGCCGTGTGCATGTAAGACTATCATATTTGATGTGAAGGTTACGAGCTCTTGTGATCATTTTTAGCATTTTATATCACTGCACATGACTCCAGATGGATACATGACTCGTGGCTCTTAGTATGTATCAAATTTTGTAGTATCCCTTGGATACCTTTTTTAATATATACGATGAACATTTTAGAATATAAACAATGTATATTTTTAAATATATGACAAACATTTTGAAAAAAACTCTATAAATATATGTGTTGAACAATTTTTGGATATGCATTGAACATTTTTAATATACATTGAATTTTTTTCAAAAACATAGGAAACACTTTATATGCATTTAACAATTTCTAATATGCCATTAACATTTTATAATGCACAATAATTTTTTTGTAATATCCACGAATATTTCCTAAATATATAATGAACATTTTGATAATAGACAATAAACTTTGTATAATATAGGGGGAAAGCAGTGAAAATAATAAAAAGAAATCATAAAAAGAAAACATGATAAATAAAGATAGAAATAAAAAAGAAAAACAAAAACAAAAAAAAAACTAGAAAATTAAAATAAAAAATAAAAATAAAAACGAAAGAAAAAAACCAGAAAAGAAAAAGAAAAAAGAAACGAAAAAATAGAAGCAACAACATGCAGCACGCAATCTCGATCATCCTTTACCACGTCAACAATTCCTGTTAAAAAATAATTTGAAGATTTGGTTTAGACCAAAATTGTATAATTCAGAACACAATCAACCGAAAATTTGACCTGAAAGTTCACTCCGTCCGATCTCTACGAATTCAAATTTAAAGTGGACTTTTCCTCATTTGGATTCGTTTCGGTTTTGCTTTCTTGGAGCAAATGAGTACACGAATCAGGGACTCTACTACACTATTAGTGAGCGAGACACGTCCAAGCATTTTTTAGTTGATCTTTCTTCAAGCATTTCTTTATAGCCTATCATTTTTATTCTTTAAAACGTGTCGTCTAATCCCACTTTAATGAAGTTCTGTTTTCTACCCTCTGTATCTAAATAACTGTAGTTGAAGAAAATTAGACTAGTTTTTTTCAACTATAATTATTGAAGTACACAGGAAGTAGGGAGTAGTATTTAAACGTGACATTTATTTTAAATTGAGGAAGTAAAGTTCAAAACAAAAACCTTACCATTCAATGCGTGTCTCGTGGCCCAGAAGCTGGATGGCGGTTCAAGAGGTCGTGATGATGGTAGATTATCAAGGGAGTTCCCAATCGTGGAGAGCACGGCGACTTGGAGATAGGGAAAGCCACAAGGAGTAGCATGACAGGACTTTGTAAACCCTAGGGCCTCGACATGTATATAAAGGCGAGTCCCGGAGAAAGGTCAGGCGAGTTAGAGAGAATCGAGAGCTAGGTCAGGCGAGTCATGCCCTCCTTGTAATCGAAATCACCATTAATCCACACAAAGTAGGACATAGGCTTTTACCTCCTCACGAGGGGCCGAACCTGGGTAAATCTGAGTCTCGCTTTCGCTCACCCCCTTCGAGTCGCCACCAAGGTGCGATGGCTCCATCTTCAAGTCCTTTTACGAAGACATCTGCCGTGACAAAACCACGATAGTTGGCGCCCACCGTGGGGCTGGCGCACGGTGGAGTTGAGTTCTCGAAGGGAGCCCTATCAAGGTTAGAAAGCTATGCGATCGACATCATGACAAAGAGCCGTCGCGGGAAGTACTACATCGACAACTTGCTGTGGGAGCCGGAAGCCGATTCAGTTGAATCTGGCTACCGAGTCCCCTTTGGCAAAATCAACGTCTTCATCGGCATGATTGGGACACCTGCGCCTGAGCCGGACACCTCCACCGACATCGTCGAGCCGGCCAGGTACGTCCTCCCCATCACACGGCGGGACAGGAGTCGCCACGCTTTCGTTGGTTTTACGTAGGGAAACGACGTACAAGACGAAGCGCCGGCCCAGGAGATGACCCCCGTCAATTCGGACGGCGAGTCATCCATGGGTGAGACAGATTCAATCCACCCTCTCCAGGAAGGACAACTCGGAGGGTTGTCGTTGGCAATGGACCCCGAGGTTCTCGAGAGGTCCCATCGACAAATCGCCATCTACATGGCGGGGTCAGCGCAGCCTCAACAAAATCCAACCGGCAACAACGAGACCGGTGGGACGTCCAAACCCCCAGCACAAACCATGGTGGAATTAGCGGCGGAGGTCGCCAGCCTTATGGCAACCATCGTCACGTCCGAGAATCAGGAGTCTATCAACGCCGAGCTAGCAAAGCTGCGGGAGGCGA
The DNA here is from genome assembly GCF_904849725.1 of Hordeum vulgare subsp. vulgare. Classification (NCBI taxonomy): domain Eukaryota; kingdom Viridiplantae; phylum Streptophyta; class Magnoliopsida; order Poales; family Poaceae; genus Hordeum; species Hordeum vulgare. Next base: position 387,096,084 of record NC_058520.1, on the reverse strand, counting down.
TGGCCAAGGCGCAGCGGGACATGGAAGCAGAAGCCGTCAGGATGGAGATGCTGCAAGCCGCGATCGCAGCAGAGACGAAGCGGTTGAATACCAAAGGCTGGCGGCTCGAGAGACAGCAGCACGCGTCCGACGCCGTTCACCAAAGGAGGCACCACGGACGTATCCCAACCGACTTACATCCAACTCGCCTTTTCGACACCCCGCGCACCCCCGGGGCGGGTCCTGATCGACCTTTACAAACTGTCCCAAGGGGAGGTCCGGTTCCACTGCCAATCCACCGCGCCTCAACCAATGGATGCCCATGCGACCCGGTTCCACACGCCACGGGGTCACTCTTCGAATCTCGTGGACAATGTGTTGGAAATATGCCCTAGAGGCAATAATAAATTAGTTATTATTATATTTCTTTGTTCATGATAATCGTTTATTATCCATACTATAATTGTATTGATTGGAAACACAGTGCATGTGTGGATACATAGACAAAACACTGTCCCTAGTAAGCCTCTAGTTGACTAGCTCGTTGATCAAAGATGGTCAAGGTTTCCTGACCATAGGCAAGTGTTGTCACTTGATAACGGGATCACATCATTAGGAGAATCATGTGATGGACTAGACCAAACTAATAGACGTAGCATGTTGATCGTGTCATTTTGTTGCTACTGTTTTCTGCGTGTCAAGTATTTGTTCCTATGACCATGAGATCATATAACTCACTGACACCGGAGGAATGCTTTGTGTGTATCAAACGTCGCAACGTGACTGGGTGACTATAAAGATGATCTAAAGGTATCTCCGAAGGTGTCCGTTGAGTTAGTATGGATCGAGACTGGGATTTGTCACTCCGTGTGACGGAGAGGTATCTCGGGGCCCACTCGGTAATACAACATCACACACAAGCCTTGCAAGCAATGTGACTTAGTGTAAGTCGCGGGATCTTGTATTACGGAACGAGTAAAGAGACTTGCCGGTAAACGAGATTGAAATAGGTATGCGGATACCGACGATCGAATCTCAGGCAAGTAACATACCGAAGGACAAAGGGAATGACATACGGGATTATATGAATCCTTGGCACTGAGGTTCAAACGATAAGATCTTCGTAGAATATGTAGGAGCCAATATGGGCATCCAGGTCCCGCTATTGGATATTGACCGAGGAGTCTCGGTCATGTCTACATAGTTCTCGAACCCGCAGGGTCTGCACACTTAAGGTTCGACGTTGTTTTATGCGTATTTGAGTTATATGGTTGGTTATCGAATGTTGTTCGGAGTCCCGGATGAGATCACGGACGTCACGAGGGTTTACGGAATGGTCCGGAAACGAAGATTGATATATAGGATGACCTCATTTGGTTACCGGAAGGTTTTCGTGCATTAGCGGAAAAGTTTCGGGCTCATCGATAGTGTACTGGGAGTGTCGGGAGGGGTGCCGGGGACCATCAGGAGGGGTGTCACGCCCCAAGGGGTCTCATGGGCTATGGGAAGAGATAAACCAGCCCCTAGTGGGCTGGAATAAGTTCCCACTAAGGCCCATAAGGTTTGAGAAGGAAAAAACACAAGGTGGAAAGAGTTTCCAAGTGGGAAGGTGGAATCCTACTCCAAGTAGGATTGGAGTAGGACTCCTCCACCTCCAATTTCGGCCAAACCTTTAGGTTTTGAGGCTGCCTCCTCCCCTCCCTCCCTCCTATATATAGTGGGGGTTTAGGGCTGATTTGAGACAACTTTTGCCACGGCAGCCCGACCACATACCTCCACGGTTTTACCTCTAGATCGCGTTTCTACGGAGCTCGGGCGGAGCCCTGTTGAGATTAGATCACCACCAACCTCCGGAGCGCCGTCACGCTGCCGGAGAACTCATCTACCTCTCCGTCTCTCTTGCTGGATCAAGAAGGCCAAGATCATCGTTGAGTTGTACGTGTGCTGAACGCGGAGGTGCCGTCCGTTCGGACTAGATCGTGGGACGGTTCGTGGGACGGTTCGCGGGGCGGATCGAGGGACGTGAGGACGTTCCACTACATCAACCGCATTCACTAACGCTTCTGCTGTGCGATCTACAAGGGTACGTAGATCGGAAATCCCCTCTCGTAGATGGACATCACCATGATAGGTCTTCGTGCGCGTAGGAAAATTTTTGTTTCCCATGCGACGTTCCCCAACGCAATGTGCTCGCAGCAACCCGCCACTTGGAGTCCCTGCCGATTTATGGAAACTCCTCGGCCGAGATAGAGGCCAGAAACGCCATCAAGATGCTAAAGACGACCATGGTCCAACACGCGCAGTACTCTCATAGCCTCGATCGACTGCACTCCATGCCTCAGGCGAGCCACACCAGGAGTCGCCACGAGGACTTACCCGCGGTAACCAGCTGGCCACGGCGATTCCCTCAACATAACCCGCTCGGGATGCCCGACACGCGAGCTCAAGATATCGTGGACGCGACACGAGCTGTGCGTCGGATAGAGACAACAGCCGCGGTGGGTCAGGTCTACCCGGCTTACACGTCATCACCTCCCGTGCCCCTGGACACAGGAGGCAAGCCATCGATGTATCGTGTCTTGCACCGGTTCTGCGCAACAAGCGAATGCCAAATGACTTCAAAGGGCCCCGGAAGGTCCCCAATTACTCACCGGATCTTGAACTAGGGTCATGGATCGAGAGTTACGAACTCGCGATGGACATGCTCGACGTAAATGAGGCGGTTTGCGCTAAGTACTTCACTATGATGCTCGAAGGGACGATACGTGCGTGGTTGAAAAACATGCCGCCCAACTCCATCAACACCTGGGCGGAGCTAAAAGAGTGCTTTATCAAGAATTTCAGAGGGACTTGCAAACGCCTGATGACCATCGTCGACCTACAACACTGCGTTTAGCGACCGGATGAGTCGGCCCACCATTGGACCCCGTGAGTCGTGCAAGTTATTCATTCATCAGAAGGAATCTCGGCGGCTCAGGCGGTGCTGATCCTGGAGAAGAACTGCCATTACGAGCCTCTGGTACTAAAGCTAGGGCGACTTAAGTGGAAAGTACAGGACATGGGCGAATTAATGGATACCCTTACTAGGTATGCTGAGTCGGACGACACCAAGGACCCCGGGGAGGACGACGACAAAGTTAGTACCGCCAGGAAGGGCGAGTTACACAAGGGCCATTCTTAGTTTCACGGTCGGGGCAACCACCACTCCGGTGGGCACGGCAAAAATAGACAACACGAAGGTCCTATGGAATTTGTCGCTAATACTAATACCGGCAACGGAAACCCGCGCCAGAAGGAGTGGGCTTTAGTGGGAAGAAACCGCGCAATTATCACGAAATGCTCATAGGCCCTTGTCCGGAGCATGCCACGGCAGAGGGACCGGCGAATCACTCTTGGGAGGATTGCTATGTGATGCAGGAATTCCGGGCCGAGGCGCTTAGAAGAGGTCAAGGTGGTGAACAGGGCCAGCGACAGGAACTACCCGGCGCATCCGGGTCATGCCAGGTCCCGTTCGGTGGTTTTCCTAACTCGGGACCACAGGGCGGGTCACAGCCCAACGCTGGGCAGTACCAAGTTCACAATCAGCAATACCACCCCCCGGGAGTGTTCATAGAACCTTCAGCATAGCTGAGCCGACGCTCCCTCGATACCTTCACTGGTCTGAACAACCCATAACCTGGAGTAGGGAAGACCATCCCCCCCGAGTGGACAACCCTGGCGACTTGGCTTTGGTTGTGGCTCCCCAAGTCGGAGGGTACACCCTTTCCAAGGTCCTCATGGATGGAGGTAGCAACATCAACATCTTATACTTTGACACTTTCCGACGGATGAACCTCTTGGAGAAAGACCTGATGCCATCATCCACGGTCTTCCACGACATCGTCCCCGGTAAGTCGGCGTATCCCATTGGACGGATTAAACTTAACGTGGCTTTTGGCATGGAGTCAAATTACAGGAGCGAGTCTCTCCTGTTCGAAGTGGTCAAAATCAAGAGCCACTATCATGCGTTGTTTGGACGGCCGACGTACGCCAGATTGATGGCCCACCCATGCTACGTCTATATCAAACTCAAGATGCCCGGCCCTAAGGGTCCTATTACCATCATCGGAGATAGGAAGATAGCTCAAGAATGTGAAGAAGGAGACGCAGCTTACGCTGAGTCGGCTTGCGCGACTGAGGAGCTCAAATTTCACCAAGCTAATGTTGACCCGGCAGACATGACGCCGCTCAAGAGGCCTAGCATCGACTCTGAGCCGCCTCTCAAGTTTAAACCGACGGACGACACCAAGGTTGTAGACTTTACACCTGGCAACTCCACCAAGCAGTTCACTATTGGGGCGGGTCTTGACCCCAAATAGGAAAGCGCACTCATCAAATTCATCCGTGAGAATCGGGACATCTTCGCATGGAAACCTTTTGACATGCCTGGTGTATCGAGAGAATTCGTTGAGCACCATCTTAATACTGACCCTAAAGTTAAGCCAGTTTGACACTACCTTCGCAGGTTCGATGAAGACCGTCGTAAGGCGATCGGAGAGGAAGTAGCCCGGCTTCTGGCCGCCGGGTTTATCATCGAGGTTTTCCATCCTGAATGGTTGGCTAACCCGGTCCTGGTGCTAAAAAGAACGACACTTTTCGCATGTGCATCGACTACACTGACCTCAACAGAGCCTGTCCGAAGGATCCCTTCGCCCTTCCACGCATTGATCAAATTATTGACTCGACGGCGGGTTGTGAACGTGTGTGTTTCTTGGACGCTTATTCGGGATACCATCGGATCAAGATGGCGGTGGCGGATCAAGAGAAGACATCCTTCATAACCCCATTCGGAGCCTTTTGTTACGTGTCTATGCCGTTTGGGCTCAAGAGTGCGGGGCGACTTATCAGCATTGCATTCAAAATTGCTTGCACAACTAGATAAGCCGTAATGTCCACTCTTATGTGGATGACATCGTGGTCAGGTCTCTCCGAAAGGAGTCGCTCTTGGAGGATCTCAAGGAAACCTCTGATAACCTGCGCGTTTACCAGATGAGGCTTAACCCCACCAAGTGTGTTTTTGGTGTCCCTGCGGGGAAGTTATTGGGTTTCTTGGTGTCGGAGCGTGGCATTGAGGCCAACCCGAACAAGATTGGGCAATTACCTCACTGGGGAAACCGGCCAACGTTAACTAGGTCCAGCGTATGGCGGGTCAAATCGCAGCTCTGAGCCGTTTTATAAGTCGCCTCGGGGAGAAGGCCATCCCTCTCTATCAGTTGCTGAAGAAAATTGATCGTTTGGTATGGACGGACGAAGCCGACAAAGCTTTTGAAGCCCTGAAGCGACAATTAGTTAACCCGCCAGTGTTGGCGGCCCCGGCGGACAAGGAACTTATGCTGCTGTACATTGCAGCCAATTCCAAAGCAGTTAGCGTGGCAGTAGTTGTCGAGCGGAAGGAAGTACGGAAGGAGTATCCGGTCCAGCGACCGGTGTATTTCATCAGCGAGGTCCTCACCCTCTCCAAGCAACATTACCCACATTGGAAGAAGCTGGTATTTGGGGTGTTTATGGCGAGTCGGAAGCTGAAACACTACTTCCAGGAACACCCGATCACGGTCGTCAGTTCCGCCCCCTTGGCGACATCATACAGAATCGAGAGGCCACTGGACGGATTGCTAAGTGGGCCATCGAGCTCGGATCCCATCATGTGCGGTATACGCCTCGGACAACCATCAAATCTCAAGCACTCATGGATTTCATCAATGATTGGACCGAGTTATAAATCCCGGAGGAGAGGCCCGATCATACTTATTGGACCATCTATTTTGACGGGTCCAGGCAATCGGAAGGCTCAGGGGCTGGTGTGGTGATAACTTCGCCTCAAGGTGACAAGTTTTGCTATGTCCTTCAGCTCATGTTCCCATGTACCAATAATGCAGCGGAGTACGAGGCCTGGCTCCATGGTTTGCGACTCGCCAAAGAGATGAACCTCACGCGAGTCAGGTGTCTGGGCGATTCAGATCTGGTGGCACAACAGGTTTCTGGCACCTAGGATTCACGAGACCCTTTGATGGCGGCCTACAGACGAGCTGTGTCAGATGTAGCGGGTCACTTCAATGGTTATCAAGTGGATCACATCGATCGGCGACTTAATGAAGCAACAGACGCTCTTTCTCGTCTCGGTTCACAACGTAAGCCGGTTCCTCCCAATGTCTTTTTGGATGTATTGCATAACCCCTCAGTAAAGCTGCCTTCAGAAGAAGATTTAGCGGTACCGGACCCCGAGTCTCAACTCGTGGTGGCTCTTCACGCTACTCGAGAGTGGGCGACCCCCTACATGGCATATCTCACCAGAGGCGAGTTACGTGCCGACGAGTTATTAGCTCGCCAAATCGTCCGTCCGTGTAAATCCATGGTCATACACAATGGCGAGTTACACAAACGAAGCACCTCAGAGGTATTTCAAAGATGTGTATCTCCTGATGAAGGATGTATGATCCTTAATGAGATTCACTCCGGTGATTGTGGTCATCATGTTGGGTCCCGATCCTTGGTTTCTAAGGCCTTCAGACATGGGTTCTATTGGCTGAAGGCTCACGCAGATGCAGAGGAGATTGTTCGCCGATGTGATGGCTGCCAAAAATTTGGACGTCAGATGCACGTGCCGGCTCAGGAATTGCGGATGATACCAATCACTTGGCCGTTTGCAGTCTGGGGGCTTGATATGGTTGGCCCTTTCAAAATGTCTTCCACTAAAAAGACTCACCTATTGGTGGCGGTAGACAAGTTTACCAAGTGGGTGGAGGCGGAACCTGTTAGCATCTGTGATGCAGATACGACCGTCAAATTCTTCAAGAAACTGATTTTCAGATTCGGATATCCTCATAGTATCATTACTGACAATGGTACTAATCTATCCAAAGGTGCAATGCAAGAGTTTTGTTCAGAGAGCATATACGGCTTGATGTTTCCGCGGTTGCACATCCCCAGTCTAATGGGCAGGTGGAGAGGGCGAATCAGGAAATATTGCGGGGGATTAAGCCTCGGCTCATGGTACCTTTGGAACGTACTCCAGGATGTTGGGTGGAGGAGTTACTGTTAGTAATATGGAGTATGAGGACAACTCCAAATCGCTCCACGGGTTTTACTCCTTTCTTTCTGGTCTACGGAGCAGAAGCGGTGTTACCAAGTGACATCAAACACGATTCCCCACGAGTCGCCGCCTATGTGGAATAGGACAACGAGCTGGCGCGACAAGACTCGCCGGACGCCTTGGAGGAGGAACGTGACTTGGCCGCATCACGATTGGTGATTTACCAACAAGACTTGCGACGTTACCATAGACGCCGGGTCAAGAGCCGGACTTCCCAAGAAGGCGACTTGGTGCTCCGTTTGATTCAAGATCATACTGGTATGCACAAGCTATCACCTCCGTGGGAAGGACCGTTTGTCATCAGCAAGAATCTTCGGAACGGCTCATATTACTTGGTGGATCTTCGCCCAGATCGGCCAACTACAGAGGTTGAGACAACTCGCCCGTGGAACATAGCCCATCTGCGGCCTTACTACACTTAGAGCCATGAGCTCCTTTTTTTACCAGTTTTCAGAAAATTGTAATCCATGAATTATGAAAGCAATAAAGCCGGCGCCCACGAATTTCGGGGTCCTTTGCCGTTCCAGCTTTTGAACGCATGAGTCTTTATTGTTCTATAAGTCGTCCAAACATGGACGCTATCAAAGTCAAAGAGCGTAAGTCGCCATGTTGCACTTACTTCAAAACTGGGCCTTGATAAAGCCAAAGAGGACCAACGTTGCCACGGCGCAAGGTTCAAACATAGGCGCCTTATGTGGTTTTGAGAATTAAGCCAGCTTACTTGGGGTCTACTAGTCCCCAAGTCGTTTCACAGTAAGAGCGTATACGCTTTTGTGATCCTATGCCCGGCTTTTTCCTGAATCATAGGTCACTTGGGGGCTTCCACTCATTGAGTTCAGCGTGAATACCCTCTTGGCTAGCGAAAAATTACCGCATTACAAATGGTTATACTAGACTATGTGTTGAACAAGTCGCCACATGGACCTATGTACTCAGGGCGAGTCAATCCGTCATGTGGACCCTGAACTCGCCTTGGTTAAAAATAAAAGGTACCGGCCAGAGTCACACATGGGAAATAGAGAAACCATTGGTTCATTGAACCTGCTTCACGGAAGCTTGACTCGCGCCTGATCAACCGGTCTAAAACAACAAGGCTTTTTGCAAAGGCTTTCTAAGGGTAACACTAGAGTTTTGCAAACTCGTCTTATCCTATCGTAACTCACCGAGTCGATAAAAATTTATTTCTTGATGGAAAGACCACAAGGTTTCCTAATATCTTTGAGTCGGCTTTTGGTTATAACTCGCCCCGACTCATTTTTAACCACTATTTGCCATAACCCGGGGGGCTGGTTTATTTTTTGCCATAACCCGGGGGGGGCTGATCTATTTTTTGCCATAACCCAGGGGCTGGTCTATTCTTTGCCAGGCACTCACTGAGTCGGCTTATGTTTTTCCTGACACATAAGGTGAAGACTTTTTTGTCAAATTATGACACTCCCTGGTTCATCAAATTTACAGGCGATTTACGCATAGATTCAAGGAATAAAAGTGGTTCAGGAAAGGTTCCATCAAAAGGTACTACTGAATGATTGTTGTTCCACAAAATCTAACAAGCTATTACATGGCTCGCATGGCCAAAATGGGTGTCATCCCCCAGTGAAGAAAGGATCAGTGGACGAATCAAGCCGCCTCCGAGTCACCTTGCCTTGAGCTCTCTCCGCCTTCGATTTGTAAGTCGCCCAGTTTCCAATTACACTTGGATAGGGCAACGAACTCATCTTCATCATCAAGGAAGAGGGATAGGTCCATGTCAAGATCAAAAGGATTCTTGGGTCGACGAGGAACCAAGCTAGAAGTTTCGTATGAGGGAGGCGTCACCTTCTTTTTCTTCTCGTCATAGGCGGCTCGGTATTTACTCAAACCCAAGTTGGCTGTCAGTTGAGTCGCCGAGAAGCAGGATTCTATGATAACTTGGTGGTATTCCACCTCGGTGAACTCTGACCCGCCATCCTTCGGCTCAGGGTAGCCGGCGGCTATTTCTTCTGGTTTGAGCTCCGGGCATAGGCTAAACACCGACTCAGGGTGTTTAGGACTCCTTTCCGGGCGGCTGATCTTTTTAGTTCCTCTATTTCAGGAGGCAATGTGGACAGATAGCTGAGCATGTGCTTGATGGTTCTGACTGGCTCCTTGCTGCCCATCACCGCCTTAATCGTCTGCACGCCTCCGGTATATAGCTGCTCGATGAAGGTATATATAGTCTTTAGCTTCAGCATGCAGTCGTCTGGAAGATTGGCGGCTCGTGAACCTACAAAGGATACATCAGTATTTGATAAGTTTTTGGGAGACCAGATTATTTCTTCAAAAGGCAAGGGTTAATGCTTACCAAACATAGCGACAATCATGTTGGAAATGTGCTTTTTTAAGCCGGACAGTTCTTGCTGGGCGGCTTCCAATTTTTCCTCAGCTTGCTCAGCATGCTTAAGGATGGCGGCTTGGTCAGTTTTGGCTTTCTTCTCTAGTTTTTGATGGTCAGCCTTCACCCTCTCCAGCTCACCCAGAATCAAGCGGTATTTCCTCTCCGATTCAGATTACGCATCTTGTTGTTCAGCCAGATTCTTCCTTAAGTCGGCTAAAGCCGACTCAGTCTGGGTCACAGACTCCTGCACATAAAATTTGGGGAGACAAGTTTCAACATTATTGCAAGCAATACTCCTGACACTTGGGGGCTAATGTATGATTTTATTCAAAGTCATACCATATTAAAGACCCGGCTCATCTTTCAAAAGATGACCCGACCCTTGGGGGCTAGAGGTTGAAGATTTTCACTATATTCAAGACCCGGCTCATATTTCAAAAGATGACCCGGCCCTTGGGGGCTACAGGTTGAAGATTTTCACTGTATTCAAGACCCGGCTCATCTTTCAAAAGATGACCCGGCCCTTGGGGGCTACAGGTTGAAGATTTTCACTCTATTCAAGACCCGACTCATCTTTCAAAAGATGACCCGACCCTTGGGGGCTACAGGTTGAAGATTTTAACTATACTCAAGACTCGGCTCATCTTTAAAAAGATGACCCAACCCTTGGGGGCTATAGGTTGAAGATTTTAACTATACTCAAGACCCGACTCATCTTTCAAAAGATGAACCGGTCCTTGGGGGCTACAGGTTGAAGATTTTAACTATATTCCAGACCCGGCTCATCTTTCGAAAGATGACCCGGTCCTTGGAAGGCTAATGGGTGGAAGATAATACATAAGTAGATGTACCTCATGCTTAAACTTCATAAGATGAATTAAGCTTTTGTCCATCTCATAACTCGTCTCTAGGCGACTTACGAAGCCAGAGCAAAGTTGGTCAAATTCCAGCTTCTCATAATGGGGGAGCTTGAATTTACTGGTGTCTTGATCAGTGGAAGGACGATATTCCTTGGAGGTATGCTTAGACAGTACCGCAAATGGAGGAGTGGAGTAGCCAATACCGGTGACTACGACATCATCTAGATCTTCAGTCGCCTTGAGAGGGCTTGGCGGTTTAACATTGTCAGCAGACTCCTTCAAAATTATGGGCGAGTCATCCTGGACATCGGGAATATCGTCCACAGGAATATCATGAGTTGCCGCTTGCTCCTCATCAATCTCTGGGACACAGGCGCTTGTGCATAAGGCTTCAGTTGTTTTAGGAGCAGAAGATAAGTCCCCAGTTTTCCTTCTCTTCGCTTGCGCTCTGAGACAAAGGCACCAAGATTAAAAGCACATATCGTTATTTAGAAGAAATTGGGATTAACAAAGGGACTCACCCTTGCACACGAACCATCGGCGGGAGAGCTGATATTGTGGAGTCGCCAGATGTAGGGGGAGAAGTCTCGTAGAATAAAGGCTTAAAAGTTAAAGAAGTTGCGAGTCATATTTTACACAAGGAAGCGTATGATAAAACAAAAGTGTACCTCGCTGGTGCGCTTCCGACTGATTGTCTTCTGAGGCAGTCCGGAGATTAAGTCGCCAGAGTGACTATGGGTTTTGCGCTTGGGGGTATATCTTGCTTTCTTCAAAAGGAAATCAGGGTCCATATAAGCATATGGGTGAGACATGGGCAGTTTCCCATAGATCCGTCTGGCTGGTCTAGGAGAAGGAGAAGGTGAGTCACAAGAAATAGAAATTACCTCGACCGCATCATCTTGTATCTCATTGTCCTCGCCCTACACATAAAGACGCATGGTATAAGCATGAGTCGGAATACACAAGTAATGAGTGAGGGGAAGTCTTACCTCTGAGTGTTCTTCGTCAGCTCGTGACTCACCGACAACAGATGAATCTTTGGCAGCGGCTTTACCTTTGCTTGTTTTCTTCTTCTTCTTTGGTGGCGGCTTGGTGGTCTTTTGGGCGGTCACTTTGGGGCCCCTTCGCCAAAATGGATCACTTTTCTGATGAATAGAAGTGAATTTCAAACCAAGAGCATTGGTAAGTATAAAGAAACGAAAGGCGGCTTGGATTCTTACTGGCAGCACCGGGTTGGTGCGGCAGAAGGCCTTGAGCCCAATCTTGGCACTTTCTTCCAAAGGCTCACCGGTTAGCTTCTTGATGATTCCAACAATTTCACTCTCTGAGAGTCTTTTGTGGTGGAAGCACTGCGGATGGTTTACCATACCATCATATTCGTACATTAACACATCTCGGCGACTCAAGGGAAGAATATTCCACTCCACCTAGCAGCGGAACAGATCAATCCCGATGAGCCCGTTGTTGGTCAAAGACTTTAACTCGAAGAAAATGGGGATAAATTCCGACTCTTCCTCTTCTGTGAGTTTCTCGGGCAGTTTGAAGTCCATAGGCAGGCGATCTACTCTGAAACCCGGGAGTGGATTTTCGCCAGGTGGAGAGGTGTCCCGGCAATAAAACCATGACTCGGCCCAGCCCTTGGGGTGGCTGTGCAGAAGGACTGATGGAAATCCACGCTCATGACGTCTTTGAATGTTGACTCCTCCAAGTTCATGGTTGGGACCGTTGGGAAACTTGGTCTGGCTATTCAAATGGAAGAGGTTCAAAAATAAAGGAACTATGGGCTCTCTCTGCAAGTATACCTCACAAAAGACCTGGAACTGGCAAAGGTTGTTGATGGAGTTGGGTCCCGGGTCTTGAGGATGAACGTTAAGGAAATGCAAGATGTATCGAAAAAACTTCGACCCGGGCGGTTTAAAACCTCGTTCAAGTTAATCGGTAAAGATGACTACTTCTCCTGCAGCGGGATTGGGTATCAACTCGCTCAGGGCGGTTGTCCAACCAATGGTTTCCTTGTTGTCAGGAAGACCCGCCTTAACAAACTTCTCGAGAGTAGCGTCATCGATTTTTGTTGGTAACCAATTGCACTTAGAAATAGCCATGACTACAAAAGAGAGGGGAACAAGGCGATTCATTAAAAACTATGAAGTGTTCTAACTCGCCAGTATGGGTCTACAATATGTTCAAAAAGGATTTGGTGATTCGCCAATGGGTGACATACATCATAACTCGCTACTCGGGCAATTCATGGAAGTATCTTTGAAGTATTGTAACTCGCTTTTCAATTGGAGAGGAAGGGGGCATAGCTATGGTGATAAATTTAAGTCGCTATGGAAGCAGGAGCTAAATGGCGACTCTCAAGGGTCCTTTTTCCTTAGGGATGTTCTCGGGAGACGAACAAACATGTTTCTAAAAACAAGCAGTAAACTATGGATTTATGAGTGGATTAAAATAAAGGAATAATGCTCGGAAAAATGATGAAAGGCTATGAACATAAGGCAGCGACAGTATTGGATCCACGGCGTGAAGGATTAAGATAACAAAAGGACGCGATAAAGTGGCCATGGTTTGCCACTGCGTGAATCTACTACGAAGATATAAGGCGGATTTAAAGAAGGAAAGGTCGCTTGTCGCGTCACGGAGCTAGCTCGTGGGAACAATGGTCATGGCATTCTCGGCTTAACCCTAATAAGGGAATGTGTGTACCTGAGGAAAGGAGATCGGTGCCGGGGATGAAAGCGGAGAACTTCGTGCTTCTTGTTGACTTGAAGGCGCCCGGAAGACCACGGTCGACGGAGGAGCTTCAGGAGACGGTGACGACGCCGGGGTGCTGGCGCAGGAAGAGGAAGAGCGCGGGGAAGACGAGCGAAGAGATGGAGGTAGGTGACGGAGCTTCCCTCCCATTTCTCCTGTGGTTATTAAAAGGGCCAGAACGAGAATCGAGGTTGTCAAGGCGGAGATCGAGGCGACAATTCACAAACTGCGATAATGGCGCCTAGGTTTTCGGGATAAGTGAATATGGAGCAAAAGATCCGTTGGATGGTTGCGGTGTTAAAAACCCCGGAATTAAGGGGATAAGGTGGTGTCATCAAAGATTACACGGCGGGTCAGATAAAATTACAACGAGTGGCGACTTATCGTTCGTCGAAAGATAGAAATGGTAAGAGTCGCCCCAAATTGGTGAAGGTTTATTGACATGAATGAATTCAAGACAATCTGGGGCCTAATGTTGGTGATATTACCTGCGGATAACCCGCCCTTAGTGGGCCGGGTCATCAAAGGGGCGACTTACCATTCAACGTGTGTTTCGTGGCCCAGAAGCTGGATGGCAGTTCAAGAGGTCGTGATGATGGTAGATTACCAAGGGAGTTCCCACATCGTGGAGAGCATGGCAACTTAGAGATAGGGAAAGCCACAAGGAGTAGCATGGCAGGACTTTGTAAACCCTAGGGCCTTGACCTGTATATAAAGGCGAGTCCCGGGGAAAGGTCAGGCGAGTTAGAGAGAATCGAGAGCTAGGTCAGGCGAGTTACGCCCTCCTTGTAATCGAAATCACCATTAATCCACACAAAGCAGGACGTAGGCTTTTACCTCCTCACGAGGGGCCGAACCTGGGTAAATATGAGTCTCGCTTTCGCTCACCCCCTTCAAGTCGCCACCAAGGTGCGATGGCTCCATCTTCAAGTCTTTTTACGAGGACATCTGTCGTGACAAAACCACGACAGATGGTAAGGAAATCTACCACAGGGCATAAGAAGGGGAACAAAACTATGATCGTGATGATTGTGTGGGAGATTTGAATGCTAAGAAACGAGTGTGTATTTAGAACCAAGATCACAAGATCAATACGCCCAAGCATTTATTTTTCTTTATTTGTTTTCTTGAGTTGATTTTTCTTTATTTGTTTGAGGTGTAGCTTACCATTTTTTTCTTTACAAAAGTGTAATCTTATCCCACCTCGAAGAAGTTCTGTTTTTAATATTTAAATCCAAACATTTAATTTGGATTGAGGAGGTAAAGTTTTAAATATATTTTTTACAAACATTACTCTCAGTCATCATTAACATATAAACAACAAAGCATACAACAAGTGATGATACTGCAACTATCTAATTCAAGGCATCCAGCTGGACGGGACACTCTGCCTTCGCGCCACTGAATCGACTGCAATCCTCATCGATGAAACACATGCAAGCAATGGTGAGGAAATCTGCTACATGACATAAGAAGGGGATCAAAACTATGATCGTGATGATTTCTTTGGAGATTTGGAAGTCGAGATATGAGTGTGTGTTCAAAGCCAAGATCCCAAGATCAACACGTCCAAGCATTTTTTTTTATTTTTTGAGTTGATTTTCCTTTATTTGTTTGAGGTGTAGCCTACCATTTTTTATTCTTTAAAAAGGTGTCATCTCATCCCGCCTCGATGAAGTTCTATTTTTTTATATTGAAAACTGTGACATTATTTTGGATTGAAGAAGTAAAGTTTTAAATAAAAATCCTACAAACATTACTCTCAGTTATCACTAACATAGAAACAACAAATCATACAACAAGTGATGATACTGTAATTGTCTAATTCAAGGCATTCAGCTAGATGGTATGCTCTGCCTTGGCGCCAGTGAATCGATTGCAATCCTCATCAATGAAACCTGTGCAAGCGATGGTGAGGAAATCTTCCAGACAACATAAGAAGGGGATGAAAACTATGATCATGATGATTGCTGGGAGATCTGGAAGCTGAGAAACGAGTGTGTGTTCACAGGCAAGATCCCAAGATCAACACGCTAAAGCATTTATTTTTCTTTATTTGCTTTTTAGTTGATTTTTCTTTATTTGTTTGAGGTGTAGCTTACCATATTTTCCCTTAAAACAGTGTCATCTTATCCCAGCTCAATGAAGTTCTGTTTTTTATATTTGAAACAACGACAATTATTTTGGATTATGGAAGTAAAGTTTTAAATAGAAAAGCCTACAAACATTACTCTCAGTTATCAACAACCGCCCTCCCCACGTCGTCCTCCCCCACGGCGACTCGGGCGGCGCTGTGTAACTCCCAAGATGCGTTCCTATCCGTATTTTGGCGTGAGGGCCTCGACAGGTAAAGAAACGCATCTCGTCGTTTCGCAAGAATGGATATTGTTACAAGTATATGTACTGAAAAGATGAATATAAGGAGTTGGCTTACACTCGCCACAAGCTACATCAGAGTCACATCAGTACAATACATACAATCACCATGAAGAAGAGAAGGGTCCGTCTACGGACGAAAACAAACGATAAAAGAATGACGTCCATCCTTGCTATCCCAGGTTGCCGGCTTGGAATCCATCCTAGGTCGATGAAGAAGAAGAAGAAACTCCAAATGAAAAATCAACGCGCTCGCGTTAAGTACCCCTTTACCTGTACCTACAACTGGGGTTGTAGTAATCTGTGAGCCACAGGGAACTGAGCAATCTCATTTCCAAAGGTATCAAGACTAGCTAAGCTCAATGGGTGAGGTATGGTTAAGTGGTGAGGCTGCAACAACCGACTAAGCATTTATTTGAGGTGGCTAACTTACGAGTACAAGAATAAGAGGGAGATGATCTACGCATATCGAACTTGAACTACTGATGATCAAATGAATGATCCTGAACACCTACTTACGTCAGACATAACCCCACCGTGTCCTCGATCGGAGAAGGAGCTCATGAAAGAGACAGTCATGGTTACACACTCAGTTGGCAAGTTTTAATTAAGTTTACTTCAAGTTTTTAGAATCGGATGTTAAACAAAGTTTCCACGTTGCCACATAACCGCGTGCACAGATTTCCAAAAGATTTAACCATGCAGGGGTGCTCCAACTAGTCCATCATAAATTACCACAAGCCGCATAGAAAGCCTCAATCACGAAACTCGTGACTTCGTCGGATTCCTTAGTGGAAAACCTCAACTCTGAGAAATCCCAAAGCTTCACAGAAATCCCGATGCACAAGATATTTCGTAAAAGGTAAAACTAATCCAGCAAGGCCGCCCGACGTGTCGATGAACCCAATAGGAGCTTCCTATCTCGTTCTCAGGACATGACTAGATGGGAAAGCCTACGTGTAAAACCAAACCTCGAGTTGCCCCGTGGTGGCCCCGCAGTCTGCCCTTTTTGGACCGACAGTCATGAGGAGCACTGGCTCGGGGGTTTATTAAATTTCCTCGAGTTAATTACTCCCTATGTGGTTCATTAGTTATTAGGAAAATGTAGTACCAAAGTTGAGCCTTGCTAGACCAATTTTAAACTAAAACGAATTATCAAGGGGGTCCCCATAACAACCCCGATCATGTTAGGAGTGCTCGATTATGGAATATAACACCGGTAGCCGAAACTGAGGGGGCAAAGGTGGAACAAAACACCAGGCTAGAAAGGCCGAGCCTTCCACCTTTTACCAAGTATATAGGTGCATTAACTTAAATGACATTAATATGGTGATATAACAAGGAACCCATGTTATCACATGGAAGCAATTGCACCTGCAACTAGCAACACTAACACATGGTTAAGCAAGCGGTAACATAGCCAATCAGTGGTTTGCTAGGTTGTGAACAGGTTGAAGGTTTTCACGGCAATGTTGAGAGGCTCACATTTAACAGGTGGTAGGCAACGAGACATAGCGATAGAAACAAAACAACTAGCATGGAAATGATAGTAATGGTATCTAGGGAAATGGTCATCTTGCGTGAGATCCCGCTTGGAAGAAGATCGACTCCGTGAAGCAGACGAACCGACGTAGTCGAACGGATCCTCACATTCTGACATGCTTGCGGAACACTATCGAGACGAAGCAAACCAAAAACAAGAATCAACACACGATATACACCACAGCAGAAGCACAACATCATGCACTAGCTAATATAATCCATGGATGCTCAACCCCTAATTATGCACTTAAACCTGCCTACGTAGGTAAATAAGTGCCACCTCATCACAAAGTGACACTTCTGCAGAACTGCTCAAACTGGAATCCAGTGCCACCATTGGATTCCTTGGGTTCTCCTACCCCAAATCCATATATCATACTGTTATATATGCATGGAGAAAAACACCACAAGCAACAAAAGAAATATTACACAAGATTAAAACTAACTCTGCCAAGAACAGGAGCTGTTCTTGCCCTGCCATGTCTAGTATAGATCAGATTAGGCAATTCCAACTTCTGGAATTCATCCACAAAAGGTAATATCACAGCCAAAAAGAAGAAGAGAAATGCACATAGATTCCAATTCAACTACAAGTCAAATCTTGCCTAAAGTGGAAACTTTCCAATCTATCTATTTCCCCACTAGGATTTACCTAAGGAGGAAATGCACTCAAAACTACACCAAACACAAAAGAATGCATGGGGCCCAATGGTCATTGAACCATGGCCACTAGTGAGTGTATGCAAGTGGGTCATGCCCACATGCACACACACACACACCCACTCACACTCACATACACCATGCACACACACATATGCATACCTGCACACACACATATCACCTATGCATGAGCACATTGACCTCCACACTAGGGCTCACACACTCACATATGTACCCACACCACAGGCACACACGCCCGGATACACACACTCATGCAAAAAAAAACAGAAACAAATAACATAAAAGAAAGAGGCACGGGGGATTCGAACCCTGCATCTGGCGCACCACATGCACAACACCACACCACTATGCTACTACAGCACAGCCGACCATAGAGGGGAACTTAACCTAGCTAAGCCATCTCTACTGCTACCGCAACAGGAAAAACAAAATAAAAGAAAGGGGATACCGACCGGATTCGAACCCACGACCACGGGGTCGAGGCGAATTGCTGGAACCACTAGGCTAGGAGGGGCGATCTAAACACAGAGGGGGTCTTGCTCTTTTGAGCAGGCCCCTCTGCGCTGCACTGCTGCTCCGGCGACCGAAACATAGGCGATCGTCGGTGAGCACACGGGCCACCAACGACGGGGATGGCCTCCGGCGGGGGTTGCGGGGTCCTAGGGGTTTCATTCCCGGGGCTAATGCGGCGGAAGGGGAACCTGCTGGCGGCGCAAGAAGCTTGGTGCTTCCGGCCATGGCAGAGCACTACAGCGGTGACGACTACGTGACAGAGAGGGATAGAGCACGCAGGAGGGGAAGAGGACGACGCTGGCTCACCCAGGGGCACGGAGGTGAGGCGATCAGGCGCGGGAGAGGAAGAAGAGGGCTTGAGGCGCTCTGCGGTGAGGCTGCTCAAGCCCAATGATGGTGACGGGGAGGCGACGCCAGGGAGGTCTCCCGCCTCCCTTAGCGGCGGGAATGGGACGAGGATGCCTCCTCCATCCTCGTGGCTACATAGAAATCCACGAGGAAGGCTGCCGGTGACGATGGGGATGCGGGAACGGTGACGAGGATCTGTCTCTCTCTTTGAAACTCTGCATCGCACTCAAGCTTACGAGAGAGGGAGAAGGAAGAAGGGGCAAAGGGAGATGGCGGCGGCGACAGGAGGAGCGTGAAACCCTAGGCTGTAGGGGGCAAAATATGGCGACGGAAGATGGACCTCGATGTCCGTGAGGTGCCACGGCGACAGCCTCTCTCTCACTGTTCTGCTGACTGACGGAAAGGAGGAAAAGGGAGACGTCGTCAGGAAAGAAAGGAGAGGGGCGTGGGCTGGCGCCAGGAGAAAGAAGATGGGCGAGGAGTGTTGGAAATATGCCCTAGAGGCAATAATAAAATAGTTATTATTATATTTCCTGTTTCAAGATAATCGTTTATTATCCATGCTATAATTGTATTGAATGAAAGCATAGATACATGTGGATACATAGACAAAACAATGTCCCTAGCAAGCCTCTAGTTGGCTAGCGAGTTGATCAAGGATGGTTAAGATTTTCTGATCATATGCAAGTGTTGTCACTTGATAACTGTATCACATCATTAGGAGAATCATGTGACTAACTAGACCCAAACTAAAGAACGTAGCATGTGATCGTGTCATTTTGTTGCTATTGTTGTTCTGCGTGTCAAGTATTCATTCCTATGACCATGAGATCATGTAACTTACTGACACCGGAGGAATACCTTGTGTGTATCAAACATCACAACGTTACTGGGTGACTATAAAGGTGCTCTAAAGGTATCTTCAAAGGTGTCCGTTGAGTTAGCATGGATCAAGACTCGGATTTGTCACTCCGTGTGAGGGAGAGGTATCTCGGGGCCCACTCGGTAATACAACATCACATACAAGCCTTGCAAGCAATGTGACTCAAGTATAAGTCACGGGATCTTGTATTACGGAACGAGTAAAGAGACTTGCGGGTAACGAGATTGAAATAGGTATAGGGATACCGACGATCAAATCTCGGGCAAGTAACATACCGAAGGACAAAGGGAATGTTATATGGGATTATATAAATCCTTGGCACAGAGGTTCAACCGATAAGATCTTCGTAGAATATGTATGATCCGATATGGACATCCAGGTCCTGCTACTGGATATTGACCGAGGAGTGTCTCGGGTCATGTCTACATAGTTCTCGAACCCGCAGGGTCTGCACACTTAAGGTTTGATGATGTTTTAGTACAGTTGAGTTATATGTGTTAGTGATCGAAGGGTTCCGGGAGTGACGAATGGGTTCCGGGTATTCACTAGGAGGGGCTCACCCACCCGGGAGTGAGCCCAGTGAACCTAGGGTGGCGCACCAGCCCTTAGTGGGCTGGTGAGGCCAGCCCAAGAGGGGTATGGCACCACAAGGGAAAAATACGAAAGGAAAGAAAAAAAGGAAAGAGGGGGTGGGAAGGAAGGAGTGGACTCCTTCCCCTAAACCGAATTGGGGTGGGAGTCCACCTCTCCCTTCGACCGGCGCCCTTGGGGCTCCCTTGAGCCCCAAGGCTAGCCCCTCCCCTCCTCCTATATATATTGGGTGATTTTGGGGGTTTTGAGACACAACTTTGCCACGTGCAACTCAAACCTATACCACGTAGTTCTTCCTCAAGATCGGATTTCTGCGGAACTCGGGCGGAGCCCTGCAGGAGTAGATCATCACCACCACCGGTGAGCCGTCACGCTGCTGGAGAACTCATCTACTTCTCCGTCTCTCTTGCTGGATCAAGAAGGCCGAGATCGTCATCGAGCTATACGTGTGCTGAACGTGGAGGTGTCGTCCGTTCGACGCTAGATCGAACGAATCGTGGGACGACGGTGATTTGAATCACGAAGTTGTACCACTACATCAACCGCGTTTCTTAACGCTTCCCTCTTAGCGATCTAGAAGGTTATGTGGATCTAATCTCTCCTCGTAGATGAACATCACCATGATAGGTCTTCGTGTGCATAGGATTTTTTTTGTTTCCCATGCAACGTTCCCCAACAGTGGCATCGTGACCTAGGTTCATGCTTAGATGTTATCTCGAGTAGAACACAAAAGGTTTGGTGGGCGTTGATGTTCGATTTGCTGCTCTCCTTAGTATTTTCTCGATTCGACCGTATTGTTGGATTGAAGCGTCCCGGAATGACATTACTCGTACGCTTACGAGAGACTGGTTTCATCGACCAACATGCAACTCGTTGCATAAAGATGACTGGCGGGTGCCTGTTTCTTCAACTTTAGTTGAATTGGTTTTGACTGAGGCGGTCCTTGGAGAGAGGTTAAATAGCAATTTGCCCATCTCCATTGTGGTTTAGTGTAAGTAAGATGCGATCATACTAGATACCCATAGCAGCCACGTAAAACATGCAAAAACAAATTAGAGGACGTCTAACTTGTTTTTGCAGGGTATGCTTGTGATGTGATATGGCCAAAGACATGATGTGATATACTGGATGTATGAGATGATCATGTTGTAATAGTTAATATCGACTTGGACGTCGATGCTACGGCAACTGGCAGGAGCCATAGGGTTGTCTTTAAACTAACGTTTTGTGTTTGCAGATCTGTTTACTATATTGCTAGGTTGTAGCTTTAGTAGTAATAGCATAGATAGCACGACAACCTCGATGGTGGCACGATGATGGAGATCATGATGATGGGGATCATGGTGTGGCACCGGTGACAAGAAGATCATGCCGGTGCTTTGGTGATGGAGATCAAGAAGCACAAGATCATGGCCATATCATGTCACTGATGAATTGCATGTGATGTTAATCCTTTTATGCACCTTATCTTGCTTAGAACGACAGTAGCATTATAAGGTGATCCCTCACTAAAATTTCTAGATGAAATTGTGTTCTCCCCAACTGTGCACCGTTGCGACAGTTCGTTGTTTCGAGACACCACGTGATGATCGGGTGTGATAGACTCAACATTCACATACAACGGGTGCAAAACAGTTGCACACACGGAACACTCGGGTTAAACTTGACGAGCCTAGCATGTGCAGACATGGCCTCGGAACACAAGAGACCGAAAGGTCAAGCATGAATCGTATAGTTGATATGATTAGCATGGAGATGTTTACCACTGAAACTATACTCAACTCACGTGATGATCGGACTTGAGTTAGTGAATTTGGATCATGTACCACTCAAATGACTAGAGGGATGTACTTTTTGAGTGGGAGTTTATTGGTAATTTGACTAGTTAAACTCTAATTGTCTTGAACATAGTCTAAGTCCACTTTGCAATATTTTTTGTTGTAGATCAATGGCTCACGCAGTAGCAACCCTGAATTTCAATACGTTCCTAGAGAAAGCTAAGTTGAAAGATGATGGAAGCAACTTTGTAGACTGGGCACGTAGTCTTAGGCTCATCCTACAAGCTGGGAAAAAGAATTATGTCCTTGATACTCTGCTAGGAGTTGAACCACCCGCTACGTATGACCAAAATGTTTTGAACGCTTGGCAATCGCGTAAGGAGGACTACTCGGTAGTTCAATGTGCAGTCTTGTATGGCTTAGAACCGGGACTTCAACGTTGCTTTGAGCGTCATGGAGCATATGGGATGTTCCAGGATTTGAAGTTTACCTTTCAGAAGAATGCCCGGATCAAGAGGTATGAGACCTCCGATAAATTATATTCTTACAAGATGGAGGAGAATTCGACTATCAGTGAACATGTGCTTAAAATCTCTGGGTACTCAAACCATCTGGCTGAGCTGGGGATTGAACTCCCGCAAGAGGCTATCACTGACAGAATTCTTCAATCACTGCCACCTAGCTACAAGAGCTTTGTGTTGAACTATAACATGCAAGGGATGAACAAGTCACCCGGCGAGTTATTCACAATGCTGAAAGTCGCAGAGTCAGAACTCCGGAAAGAGCATCAAGTGTTGATGGTCAATAAGACCACTGGTTTCAAGAGAAATGAGAAAGGCAAGAAGGGTAACTCCAAGAAGAGCGGCAAACCTGTTGCCAATCTGACGAAGAAACCCAAGGCTGGACCTAAGCCGGAAACTGAGTGTTATTATTGCAAGAGGATGGGTCACTGGAAGCGCAACTGCCCCAAGTTTTTGGCTGATAAGAAGGCGGCCAAAGAAAAATCAGGTATATGTGATATACATGTTATTGTTGTGTACTTAACCAACTCTCATAGTAGTGCCTGGGTATTTGATACTAGTTCTGTTGCTCATATTTGCAACTCGAAACAGGAACTGCGGAATAAACGAAGGCTGGCGATGGATGATGTGACGATGCACGTGGGAAATGGTTCCAAGGTTGATGCAATCACCGTCGGCACAGTCTCACTTCAGTTACCATCAGGATTAGGTATGAACTTAAATAATTGTTATTTAGTGCCTGCGTTAAGCATGAACATTATATATGGATCTTGTATATTGTGAGACGGTTACTCGTTTAAGTCAGAGAATAATGGTTGTTCTATTTCTATGAGTAATATCTTTTATGGTCATGCACCCAATGTGAGAGGATTGTTCATATTGAATCTTGATTGTGATGATACACATATACATAACAGTGAGACCAAAAGATGTAGAGTTAACAATGATAGCGCCACATTTTTGTGGCACTGCCGCTTAGGTCCTATTGGTGTAAAGCGCATGAAGAAACTCCATTCTGATGGGATTTTGGAGTCACTTGATTTTGAATCACTTGACACGTGCGAACCATGCCTCATGGGCAAGATGACTAAGACTCCGTTCTCCGGAACAATGGAGAGTGCAAGTGACTTGTTGGAAATCATACATACCGATGTGTGCGGTCCGATGAGTGTGGAGGCGTGCAGCGGATATCGTTATTTTCTCACCTTCACTGACGATTTGAGTAGGTATGGTTATATCTACTTGATGAAGCACAAGTATGAAACGTTTGAGAAGTTCAAGCAATTTCAGAGTGAAGTTGAAAATCATCGTAACAAGAAGATCAAGTCCCTACGTTCTGATCGTGGGGGTGAGTATCTGAGTTTCGAGTTTGGTGCTCACTTAAGACAATGTGGAATTGTTTCACAGTTGACACCGCCTGGAACACCACAGCGTAATGGTTTGTCCGAACGTCGTAATCGTACTTTGTTAGATATGGTGCGATCTATGATGTCTCTTACCGATTTGCCATTATCGTTTTGGGGTTATGCATTAGAGACAGTTGCATTCACTTTAAATAGGGCACCATCAAAATCCGTTGAGACGACACCATACAAGGTGTGGTATGGCAAGAGGCCAAAGTTGTCGTTTCTTAAAGTTTGGGGATGTGATGCTTATGTCAAAAAGCTTCAGCCTGAAAAGCTAGAACCCAAAGCGGAAAAGCACATCTTCATAGGTTACCCAAAGGAGACAGTTGGGTACACATTCTATCTCAGATCCGAGGGCAAAGTGTTTGTTGCTAAAAACGGAGCTTTTCTTGAGAAGGAGTTTCTCTCGAAAGAATTGTGTGGGAGGAAGATAGAACTTGATGAGGTTGTCAAACCTCTACTCCCTCTAGATGGTGGCGCAGGGCAGGGGAAACCTCAAATGAAGCGATGCCGGTTGAGAAGGAAGTTAATGATGATGATCATGAAACTTCGGATCAAGTTCCTATCGGACCTCGCACGTTGACAAGATCACGTACTGCTCCTGAGTGGTATAGTAATCCTGTCTTATCAATCATATTGTTAGACAACAATGTACCTGAGAATTATGAAGAAGCAATGGTGGGCCCGGATTCCAACAAATGGCTGGAGGCCATGAAGTCTGAGATAGGATCTATGTATGAAAACAAAGTGTGGACTTTGGAATTATTACCTGAGGGCCGCAAGGCTATTCAGAACAAATGGATCTTTAAGAAGAAGACGGACGCGGACGGTAATGTGACCGTTTATAAAGCTTGACTTGTGGCAAAGGGTTTTTCACAAGTTCAAGGAGTTGACTACGATGAGACGTTCTCACCGATAGCGATGCTTAAGTCCGTCCGAATCATGTTAGCAATAGCTACATTTTTCGATTATGAAATCTGGCAGATGGATGTCAAAACGGCGTTCCTTAACGGTTTTCTTAAGGAAGAGTTGTATATGATGCAACCCGAAGGTTTTGTCGATCCAAAGAATGCTAACAGAGTGTGCAAGCTCCAGCGATCCATTTATGGACTGGTGCAAGCATCTCGGAGTTGGAATAAGCGCTTTGATGAAGTGATCAAAGCGTTTGGGTTTATACAATTTGTTGGAGAATCTTGTATTTATAAGAAAGTGAGTGGGAGCTCTGTGGTGTTTCTAATATTATATGTGGATGACATATTGTTGATTGGAAACAATGTGGAGGTTTTAGAGAGCGTGAAAGATTACTTAAGCAAGTGTTTATCTATGAAGGACCTAGGAGAAGCTGCTTACATTCTAGGCATTAAGATCTATAGGGATAGATCGAGGCGCCTGATAGGACTTTCACAAAGCACATACCTTGTTAAAGTTTTGAAGAAGTTCAAAATGGAACAGTCCAAGAAGGGGTTCTTACCAGTATTACAAGGTATAAAGTTGAGTAAGACTCAGTGTCCAGTAACTGCGGAAGATAGAGAAAAGATGAGTACCGTCCCCTATGCTTCAGCCATAGGGTCTATCATGTATGCAATGTTGTGCACTAGACCGGACGTCAGCCTGGTCATAAGTATGACAGGCAGGTTTCAGAGTAATCCAGGAGTGGATTACTGGACGGCGGTCAAGAATATTCTGAAGTACGTGAAAAGGACTAAGGAAATGTTTCTCGTTTATGGAGGTGACAAAGAGCTCGTCATAAAGGGTTACGTCAACGCAAGCTTTGACACTGATCCGGATGACTCTAAGTCTCAAACCGGATACATATTTATTCTTAATGGGGTGCGGTAAGCTGGTGCAGTTCCAAGAAAAGCGTCGTAGCAGATTCTACATGTGAAGCAGAGTACATGGCTGCCTCGGAGGCAGCAAAGGAGGGTGTCTGGATGAAACAGTTCATGACGGATCTTGGAGTTGTGCCGAGCGCACTAAATCCAATAACTCTGTTCTGTGACAACACTAGTGCCATTGCTTTAGCAAAGGAACCAAGGTTTCAGAAAAAGACCACACACATCAAACGACGCTTCAACCTCATCCGCGACTACGTCAAAGGAGAGGACGTCAAAATTTGCAAAGTGCACACGGATCTGAATGTAGCAGATCCGCTGACTAAACCTCTTCCACGAGCGAAGCATGATCAACACCAGAACTGTATGTGTGTTAGATTCATTCTAATGTAAATCGCATAGCGATGTGAGACTAGATTATTGACTCTAGTGCAAGTGGGGGACTGTTGGAAATATGCCCTAGAGGCAACAATAAAATAGTTGTTATTACATTTCCTGTTTTAAGATAATCGTTTATTATCCATGCTATAATTGTATTGAATGAAAGCATAGATACATGTGTGGATACATAGACAAAACAATTTCCCTAGAAAGACTCTAGTTGGCTAGCCAGTTGATCAAGGATGGTTAAGGTTTTCTGATCATATGCAAGTGTTGTCACTTGATAACTGGATCACATCATTAGGAGAATCATGTGATGGACTAGACCCAAACTAAAGAACGTAGCATGTGACCGTGTCATTTTGTTGCTATTCTTTTCTGCGTGTCAAGTATTCATTCCTATGACCATGAAATCATGTAACTTACTGACACCGGAGGAATACCTTGTGTGTATCAAACATCACAATGTTACTGGGTGACTATAAAGGTGCTCTACAGGTATCTTCGAAGGTGTCCATTGAGTTAGCATGGATCAAGACTCGGATTTGTCACTCCGTGTGACGGAGAGGTATCTCGGGGCCCACTCGGTAATACAACATCACATACAAGCCTTGCAAGCAATGTGACTCAAGAGTAAGTCACGGGATCTTGTATTACGGAACGAGTAAAGAGACTTGCCGGTAACGAGATTGAAATAGGTATAGGGATACCGACAATCAAATCTCGGGCAAGTAACATATCGAAGTACAAAGGGAATGTTATACGGGATTATATAAATCCTTGGCACAGAGGTTCAACCGATAAGATCTTCGTAGAATATGTAGGATCCAATATGGACATCCAGGTCCCGCTACTGGATATTGACTGAGGAGTGTCCCGGGTCATGTCTACATAGTTCTCGAACCCGCAGGGTCTGCACACTTAAGGTTCGATGATGTTTTAATACAGTTGAGTTATATGTGTTGGTGACCGAAGGTTGTTCGGAGTCTCGGATGAGATCACGGACATCACGAGGGTTTCCGAAATGGTCCGGAAACGAATATTGATATATAGGATGGTTTCATTTGTTCATCGGAAAGATTTCGGGCATTACCGACAGTGTACCGGGAGTGACGAATGGGTTCCGGGTATTCACCGGGAGGGGCCCAATCACCCGGGTGTGCGCCCAGTGACCCTAGGGTGGTGCACCAGCCCTTAGTAGGCTGGTGAGGCCAGCCCAAGAGGGCTATGATGCCACAAGGGAAAAATACCAAAGGAAAGAAAAAAAGGAAAGAGGGAGGTGGGAAGGATGGTGTGGACTCCTTCCCCCAAACCGAATTAGGGTGGAAGTCCACCTCTCCCTTCGGCCGACGCCCTTGGGGATCCTTTGAGCCCCAAGGCTAGCCTATCCCCTCCTATATATATATTTGTGGTTTTAGGGCTTTTGAGACACAACTTTGCCACGTGCAACTCAAACCTATACCACGTGGTTCTTCCTCAAGATCGGATTTCTGCGGAACTCGGGCGGAGCCCTACAGGAGTAGATCATCACCACCACTGGCGCGCCGTCATGCTGTCAGAGAACTCATCTACTTCTCCGTCTCTCTTGCTGGATCAAGAAGGCCGAGATCGTCATCGAGCTGTACGTGTGCTGAACGCGGAGGTGACGTCCGTTCGGCGGTAGATCCAAATGGATCGTGGGACGGATCATGGGACGATGGTGATTTGAATCACGAAGCTGTACCACTACATCAACCGTGTTTCTTAACGCTTCCCGCTTAGCGATCTACAAGGGTATGTGGATCTAATCTCGCCTCGTAGATGAACATCACCATGATAGGTCTTCGTGTGCGTAGGAAATTTTTTGTTTCCCATGCAACGTTCCCCAACAAGGAGCCCATCCTGCTCTCTCACTCCCTCTTAATAAACACCGACTCAGTTTATAATCAAATCTCAGCTCAGTTTTGAAAAAGAACCCAGGAAAAGAAAAGGGGGTTATTGGACAAGTAAAAAAATACTTTTGGGAATATAAAATGAACCTCCTATTTATAAAAATAGGTGGGACATTTTAGGGTAAAAGAAAATAAATTGTTTTATTATAAATTGACCATGTTTTAAAATAAAAACAAAGGAATAACAAATTCAAATTGGTGAGGGATGCCACCCACAATATTTAAAAGGATTTTCAAAGAAGATGAACATTTTTGATGGTCAAAAACAGAAACTTTAAAACAGCCACAATAATTGAAAGGAGAGGGAAGGGTTTTTATGGTCATGGTACAACAAGGGTTTGGAAGTGGATCTTGTTGCACCCACTCTCACTTCCACAAGATCACACATGAGCACATGCACTCACATACATCACCAAGGTGGCAACACAAAACAACAGGACAAACAAAGGAGGATGTCATGCATGATGTCTAATGCACATGGAATGAAGACACAATGATGGGCTCACACCACATCATCACCAAAACATGGTTACCAAACATGGAAAGGATAACAAAAGGGGGAAGAATTGCATTGGGGCTGTCACACGCTGACTCCTCCCGACGCAACCAATCCCGTTCTGGGTTCTCCTCCTCCGCCGCCTAAGGTATCCCCTGGCCAAATCCTTGTCGGATCTGGCTGCGGCAGGCGGGGGATCTCAACGCAGCACCATCCCTCTTTTCTATATATGAATCTTCGTCTCCAGACCATTCCGTAACTCCTCGTGACATCCGGGACTCGAAACAACCTTCAGTCACCAACATACATAACTCAACTATATCGAAACGTCACCGAACCTTAAGTGTGCATACCCTGCGGGTTCGAGAACTATCTAGACATGACCGAGACACACTCCGGTCAATAACAAATAGCGGGACATGGATTGCCATATTGGCTCCTACACATTCTATGAAGATCTTTATCAGTCAAACCTCTATGTCTAGGATTCAGTCAATCCCGTACGTTGTTCCCTTTGTTCATCGATATGTTACTTGCCCGAGATTCGATTGTCAGTATCTCCATACCTAGTTCAATCTCGTTACCGGCAAGTCTCTTTACTCGTTGTGTAATACAAGATCCCGTGACTAACTCCTTAGTCACATTGCTTGCAAGGCTTGTTGTGATGTTTGCATTACCGAGTGGGCCCTGAGATACCTTTCCATCACACGGAGTGACAAATCCTAGTCTTGATTCGTGCCAACCCAACAAACACCCTCGGAGATACTTGTAGAGCACTTCATAGTCACCCCGTTACTTTGGTTACAATGTATTCCTCCTGTGTCCGAGAGTTGCATGATCTCATGGTCATAGGAACACATACTTGACATGCAGAAAATGTTGGGTAACGTAGCATAAATTCAAAATTTTCCTACGCATATTCAGATCTTCCTATGGAGAGACCAGCAACGAGAGAGGGGTAAGAGCATCTTCATACCTTTGAAGATCGCTAAGAGAAAGCGTTGCTAGAATGCGGTTGATGGAGTCGCACTCGCAGCGATTCCGATCTAGTGTCGAACTACGGCACCTCCGCGTTCAACACACGTGCAGCCCGGTGACGTCTCCCGCACCTTGATCCAGCAAGGAGGAGGGAGAGGTTGGGGAAGAACTCCAGCAGCACGACGGCATGGTGTCAATGGAGAGACGAGGTCTCCCGGCAGGGCTTCGCCAAGCACCGGCACAGAGGAGGAGGAAGAAGGGCAGGGTTGCGCCGAGGGAGAGGGAGAAGTCTATCTCCCAAGGGCCAAAACCCCTCTCTATTTATAGGAGGAGGGGGAGGGGGTTGCGCCACCCCTAGGGTTCCCCCCTAGGTG
The DNA here is from genome assembly GCF_904849725.1 of Hordeum vulgare subsp. vulgare. NCBI lineage: Eukaryota > Viridiplantae > Streptophyta > Magnoliopsida > Poales > Poaceae > Hordeum > Hordeum vulgare. The sequence goes on along the minus strand of NC_058520.1, from coordinate 387,066,375 downwards.
GTGCGGCAGCCACCAGATGGGAAAGGCGGGCGGCGGCTAGGGTGGGAGGGGGTGGCGCACCACCTGGTGGGCCTAAGGCCCACCTGCGCCTAGGGTTGCCCCCTCTCCCCACCACTTGCGCATTGGGCTGGGTGTGGGAAGCGCACCAGCCCACCTAGGGGCTGGTTCCCTCCCACACTAGGCCTATCTAGCCTTTTGGGGTCGTTGCCCCCCTTCGGTGGACCCCCGGGGCCACCTCCGGTGGTCCCGGCGGTCCCGGTACGTTACCGGTGACGCCCGAAACACTTCCGGTGTCCAAAACCATCCGTCCTATATATCAATCTTTACCTCCGGACCATTCCGGAGCTCCTCGTGATGTCCGAGATCTCATCCGGGACTCCGAACAACTTTCGGTAACCTCGTATAACAATTCCCTATAACCCTAGCGTCATCGAACCTTAAGTGTGTAGACCCTACGGGTTCGGGAGACAGGCAGACATGACCGAGACGCCTCTCCGACCAGTAACCATCAGCAGGGTCTGGATACCCATGGTGGCTCCCACTTGCTCCACGATGATCTCATCGGACGAACCACCATGTCAAGGATTCAATCAATCCCGTATACGATTCCCTTTGTCTGTCGGTATAGAACTTGCCCGAGATTCGATCGTCGGTATACCTATACCTTGTTCAATCTCATTACCGGTAAGTCTCTTTACTCGTTCTGTAGCACATCATCGTGTGACTAACTCCTTAGTCACATTGAGCTCATGATGATGTTCTACCGAGTAGGCCCAGAGATACCTCTCCGTCACACGGAGTGAAAAATCCCGATCTCGATTCATACCAACCCAACAGACACTTTCAGAGATACCCGTAGTGCACCTTTATAGTCACCCAGTTACGTTGTGACGTTTGATACACCCAAAGCACTCCTACGGTATCCGGGAGTTGCACAATCTCACGGTCGAAGGAAAAGACACTTGACATTAGAAAAGCTATAGCATACGAACAATATGATCTAGTGCTATGCTTAGGATTGGGTCTTGTCCATCACATCATTCTCCAATGATGTGATCCCGTCATCAATGACATCTAATGCCCATGATCAGGAAACCATGATCATCTATTGACTAACGAGCTAGCCAACTAGAGACTTGCTAGGGACACATTGTGATCTACTTATTCACACATGTATTACTGTTTCCTGTTAATACAATTATAGCATGAACAATAGACTATTATCATGAACAAGGAAATATGATAATAACCATTTTATTATTGCCTCTAGGGCATATTTCCAATAGTCTCCCACTTGCACTAGAGTCAATAATCTAGTTACATTGTGATGTAGCGAACACCCATAGCATTATGGTGTTGATCATGTTTTGCTCGTGGAAGAGGTTTAGTCCACGGGTCTGCAATATTCAGATCCGTGTGTACTTTACAAATATCTATTACTCCACTTTGGACATGGTCCTGGATGGAGTTGTAGCGGCGTTTGATGTGCTTCGTCTTCCGGTGAAACCTGGGCTCCTTGGCTATGGCAATGGCCCTAGTTTTATCACAGAAGAGAGTCATTGGACCCGACACGCTTGGAACCACTCCAAGGTCGGTGATGAGCTCCTTCATCCAAATTCCTTCATGAGCCGCTTCTGAAGCAGCTATGTACTCCGCTTCACATATAGATGCTGCCACGACTTCTTGCTTGCTGCTGCACCAGCTCACTGCCCCAGCATTCAAAACATATACATATCCGATCTGTGACTTAGAGTTATCCGGATCTGTGTCGAAGCTAGCGTCGGCGTAACCCTTTACGACGAGCTCTTCGTCACCTCCATAAACGAGAAACATTTCCTTAGTCCTTTTCAGGTACTTAAGGATATTCTTGACCGCTCTCCAGTGTTCCATACCGGGATCACTTTGGTACCTCCCTACCAAACTTATGGCAAGGTTTATATTAGGTCTGGTACACAACATGGTATACATTAGAGAGCCTACGGCTGAAGCGTAGGGGACAGAACTCATCTTCTCTCTATCTGCTCCCGTGGTCGGCGACTGAGTCTTACTCAATCTCATACCTTGCAAAACAGGCAAGAACCCTTTCTTTGAGTTTTCCATATTGAACTTCTTAAATATCTTGTCAAGGTATGTACTTTGCGAAAGACCTATGAGGCGTCTTGATCTATCACTATAGATCTTGATGCCTAATATGTATGCAGCTTCTCCAAGGTCCTTCATTGAAAAACTCTTGTTCAAATAGGCCTTTATGCTCTCCAACATCTCTATATTATTCCCCATCAATAATATGTCATCCACATATAGTATGAGGAAAGCTACAGAGCTCCCACTCACTTTCTTGTACAGACAGGCTTCTCCGTAAACCTGTATGAACCCAAACGCTTTAATCACCTCATTAAAGCGAATGTTCCAACTCCGAGATGCTTGCACCAGCCCATAGATGGAGCGCTGGAGCTTGCACACTTTGTTAGCACCCTTAGGGTTGACAAAACCTTCTGGTTGCATCATATACAACTCTTCCTTAAGGTTCCCGTTAAGGAACGCTGTTTTGACGTCCATTTGCCAAATTTCATAATCATAAAAGGCGGCAATCGCTAACATGATTCGGACTGATTTCGGCTTCTCTACGGGAGAGAAAGTCTCTTCGTAGTCAACTCCTTGAATTTGTCGAAAACCCTTTGCGACAAGTCGAGCTTTATAAACGGTTACATTACCGTTTGCATCAGTCTTCTTCTTGAAGATCCATTTATTTTCTATGGCTCGCCGGTCATCGGGCAAGTCCACCAAAGTCCATATTTTGTTCTCATACATGGATCCTATCTCGGATTTCATAGCTTCAAGCCATTTGTTGGAATCCGGGCCCGTCATCGCTTCTTCAGAGTTCGAAGGTTCACCGTTGTCTAACAACATGATTTTCATCACAGGGTTGCCGTACCACTCTGGTGCGGAGCGTGCCCTTGTGGACCTTCGCGGTTCAGTAGTAACTTGATCCGAAGCTTCATGATCATTCTCATTAACTTCCTCTTCAGTTGGTGCACGCGCCACAGGAACAATTTCCCACGCTGTGCTACTATCTTGTTTGAGAGGGGGTGTAATTACCTCATCAAGTTCTACCTTCCTCCCACTTACTTCTTTCGAGAGAAACTCTTTCTCTAGAAAGGATCCGTTCTTGGCAACAAAGGTTTTACCTTCGGATCTAAGATAGAAGGTATACCCAATAGTTTCCTTAGGGTATCCTATGAATACGCATTTCTCCGCTTTGGGTTCGAGCTTTTTTGGTTGAAGTTTCTTCACATAAGCATCGCAGCCCCAAACTTTAAGAAACGACAACTTAGGTTTCTTGCCAAACCATAGTTCATACGGTGTCGTCTCAACGGATTTAGACGGTGCCCTATTTAAAGTGAATGCTGCAGTTTCTAATGTGTATCCCCAAAATGATAGCGGTAAGTCGGTAAGAGACATCATAGATCGTACCATATCTAATAAAGTGCGATTACGACGTTCAGACACTCCATTGCATTGCGGTGTCCCAGGCGGCGTCAGTTGTGAAACGATTCCACACTTCCTTAGGTGTGTGCCAAACTCGTGACTCAAATATTCTCCTCCACGATCAGATCGTAGACACTTGATTTTTCTGTCACGTTGATTCTCGACCTCACTCTGAAATTCCTTGAACTTTTCAAATGTCTCAGATTTGTACTTCATCAAGTAGATATACCCATACCTACTCAAATCATCGGTGAGAGTGAGAACATAACGATAGCCACCGCGAGCTTCAACGTTCATTGGACCACACACATCAGTATGTATTATTTCCAATAAGTTGGTTGCTCTCTCCATTATTCCTGAGAATGGAGTCTTAGTCATCTTGCCCATGAGGCACGGTTCGCATGTGTCAAATGATTCAAAGTCAAGAGACTCTAATAGTCCATCAGTATAGAGCTTCTTCATGCGCTTAACGCCGATATGACCAAGGCAGCAGGGCCACAAGTATGTGGGACTATCATTATCAACTTTACATATTTTGGTACTCACACTATGAATATGTGTAACATCACGATCGAGATTCATCAAGAATAAACCATTCACCAGCGGAGCATGACCATAAAACATATCACTCATATAAATAGAACAACCATTATTCTCTGACTTAAATGCGTAGCCGTCTCGCATTAAGCAAGACCCTGATACAATGTTCATGCTTAAAGCTCGTACTAAATAACAATTATTAAGGTTTAAGACTAATCCCGACGGTAGATGTAGAGGTAGCGTGCCGACGGCGATCACATCGACCTTTGAACCATTCCCGACGCGCATCGTCACCTCGTCCTTGGCCAGTCTCCGCTTATTCCGCAGTTCCTGCTTTGAGTTGCAAATGTGAGCAACAGCACCGGTATCAAATACCCAAGAGCTACTACGAGCGCTGGTAAGGTACACATCAATAACATGTATATCACATATACCTTTAACGTTGCCGGCCTTCTTGTCCGCTAAGTATTTGGGGCAGTTCTGCTTCCAGTGACCCTTTCCCTTGCAATAGAAGCACTCAGTCTCAGGCTTGGGTCCATTCTTTTTCTTCTTCCCGGCATCTGGCTTACCGGGTGCGGCAACAGCTTTGCCGTCTTTCTTGAAGTTCTTCTTACCCTTGCCCTTCTTGAAACTAGTGGTCTTGTTGACCATCAACACTTGATGCTCTTTCTTGATTTCTACTTCTGCAGACTTGAGCATCGAGTACAACTCGGGAATGGTCTTCTCCATCCCTTGCATGTTGTAGTTTGGTGGGAGAGACTAGAGGATTCTGTCAATTATAGCATCATCCAGAAGTTCAACTCCAAGTGAAGTCAGACGACCGTGTAACCCAGACATTTTGAGTATGTGCTCACTGACAGAACTGTTCTCCTCCATCTTAAACTAAAGAACTTGTCCGAGACTTCATATATCTCGACACGGGCATGAGCTTGAAAAACTAGCTTCAGCTCTTGGAACATCTCATATGCACCGTGTTGCTCAAAACGCCTTTGGAGCCCCGTTTCTAAGCTGTATAACATGCCACACCTAACCAGAGAGTAGTCATCACTCCGCGTTTGCCAGACGTTCAGAATGTCCTGGACTGCTGCGGGAGCGGGAGGGTCACCTAGCGGCGCATCAAGGACATAAGCCTTTTTAGCTGCTTCAAGTTGCGAACCCAGTCCGCATAGTTGCTACCATCATCTTTCAGCTTGTTTTTCTCTAGGAATGCGTTAAAATTGAGGTTGACGTTGGCCATCTAAAATATTTATAAATACAACTTTTAGACTAAGTTCATGAAAATTAAGTTCATTTAATCATATTAAGTATGAACTCCCACTTAAATCGACATCCCTCTAGTCATCTAAGTGATACATGATCCATGTTGACTAACCCGTGTCCGATCATCACGTGAGACGGACTAGTCACCATGGTGAGCAACTTCACGCTGATCGTATTCAACCATAGGACTCATGTTCGACCTTTCGGTCTCTTGTATTCGAGGTCATGTCTGTACATGCTAAGCTCGTCGAGTCAACCTAGGTGTTTCGCGTGTGTAAATCTGGCTTACACCCGTTGTATGCGAACGTTAGAATCTATCACACCCGATCATCACGTGGTGCTTGGAGACAACGAACCTTCGCAACGGTGCACACTTAGGGGGATACGTTCTCGAAATTTTAAGAGGGATCATCTTATTATGCTACCATTGTTCTAAGCAATAAGATGAAAAACATGATAAACATCACAATGCAATCATATAGTGACATGATATGGCCATTATCATCTTTGCCCTTTCGATCTCCATCTTCAGGCATCGCATGATCATCATCGTCACCGGCGTGACACCATGATCTCCATCATCGTGTCTCCGTGAAGTCGTCACGCCAACTACTACTATCACTACTACTATAGCTAACCGTTAGCAATGAAGTAAAAGTAGTAAGCACATGGCGTTGCATCTCATACAATAAATTAAGAGAACTCCTATGGCTCCCGCCGGTTGTCATACTCATCGACATGCAAGTCGTGAAACCTATTACAATAACATGATCATCTCATACATGATACATGCAACATCACAACTTTGGCCATATCACATCACATGTCAAACCCTGCAAAAACAAGTTAGATGTCCTCTAATTGTTGTTGCAAGTTTTACGCGGCTGATTTGGGTTTCTAGCAAGAGCGCCTTCTTACCTACGTGACAGCCACAACGATGATATGCCAAAGCTATTTACCCTTCATAAGGACCCTTTTCATCAAATCCAATCCGACTAGAGTAGGAGAGACAGACACCCGCTAGCCACCTTTATGCACGGTGTGCATGTCTGTCGGTGGAACCAGTCTCACGTAAGCGTACATGTAAAGTCGGTCCGGGCCGCTCCATCCCACAATACCGCCGGAAAAGAATAAGACTAGTAGTGGCAAGCAAATTGACAAATCATCGCCCACAACTTTTGTGTTCTACTCGTGCATAGAATATACGCATAGAAAACCTGGCTCGGATGCCACTGTTGGGTAACGTAGCATAAATTCAAAATTGTCCTACGCATATTCAGTTCTTCCTATGGAGAGACCAGCAACGAGAGAGGGGTAAGAGCATCTTCATACCTTTGAAGATCGCTAAGCGGAAGCGTTGCTAGAACGCGCTTGATGGAGTCGTACTCGCAGCGATTCCGATCTAGTGCCGAACTACGGCACCTCCGCGTTCAACACACGTGCAGCCCGGTGACGTCTCCCGCACCTTGATCCAGCAAGGAGGAGGGAGAGGTTGGGGAAGACCTCCAGCAGCACGACGGCGTGGTGTCGATGGAGATACATTCTCCTAATGATGTGATCCCATTATCAAACGACAACTCATGTCTATGGTCAGGAAACCTTGACCATCTTTGATCAACGAGTTAGTCCTTAAGAGGCTTACCAGGGAGAGTGTATTGTCTATGTATTCACACATGTATTTGAGTTTCCAATTAATACAATTCTAGCATGTATAATAAACAATTATTATGAACAAGGAAATATAATAATAACCAATTTATTATTGCCTCTAGAGCATATTTCCAACAGGTCCGACCAGAGTTTCCCCCGGATCCCAAGCTGCTCCACCAAACGTCGCCAAAGCCAGACCAAGCGACCGAGTCGCGACCATAGGCAAGGCGAGGGGAAGGGAACAGGGGGAGGGGATGCAGACCTCCAGATTTTACGGAGAGAGACTCCGCATCGCTCCCAGACACCACCTACGGCCCGCCACCCACACGGCCGAGCACGCTAGCCAACATCTACCTACGAGCATTGTCGGCTGTCTGACGGTGCCGCCTCACCGGGTAGGGCCGCAGCCCTAGACACCACTAGCCTTCGATGAGGAACGGAGCGCCGAGATCCTCGCCGCCACCTTCGCCGGCGTCCGCGTTGGCGTACCGACGGCCGTCTTCGGTGGTGACGAGGGAAGGGAGGGGATGGAGGAGTGGCGGCGACGACGGAACCCTAGTCGCCACCGAGCCGCCCGAGGGGGCGACGCGAGGGAAGGGAGGGGGAAAGGTAAATGTTCGCATCCATCACTTACCATTTATACATAGGTCTCTTTGAGATTTCAAAAATTGTACCCGGGTTGGGCCATCATTTCTAACAACTAATAAGTACAAATACATTATGTGAGGACGGACGAGTATAATATAATCAGAAGCTCAAGTTATGTTGACTATATTATTTGGCTGATATTTTGGACGTCGGGTTTATAAGATAATGATTTAAAATTTGCATCTATAATAAAGCATGAACAAAGCTTCCTCATTCCCTATTCCGGTTGGCACTTAAAAGAAAACAGATCATCGAAGCCACCTTGGTTAATTTTTTTAAGGATACCCCTGGTGAGAGATTTTCATTTTCCTTATTTTGTGAAACATGCTTTGGATGTCCTAGGCAATTTATAAATTGTTAACGCCTCGAATTCACCGGCCGAATAAAACCTTTTACCTAACAATTTTTTATTTCCTTTTCTTTGAACATATATATGTTCCAAACGACATAGATCATTTAAAACCCAATCAATCCACGAGCTCAACTAAACAACAAACCCACAAAAACAAAGCCATGCCAGCGCGCGAGAACCAATCCTTTTAGGATATCTTTCAAAAGAATTCTACAAAATACTTTTGTAATATTTTTATTTAAATATTTGGAAGTATAAATGAAATTCAGAAAAATAAAAGAAAAATATAATAAATAACATGATAAGAAACCCCAAAGAAACGAGGCGGTGATCTCCCGCGCCGCTGGGCCGGACGATCAGGCGCTCCTTGACGCGAGGCTTTCCCTACATCTCGCTATAAGCGAGACATAGGTGGGGCGTCCAGCCAGCGGCCACCTGAAATCCGGGACTCCACAAGAGGATAAGATAGGAAGAAACAGGGAAGGAAGCCAACAAGTCGTCAGCCATGGCGCTCTACCTCTCCACCTCCTTCCTCCCGACCTCGGGCGCCGTCGCCGTCGCGAGAAATTCAAACCGTACCCTCCGCTCCCTCGTCCCCTCCCAGGTACTGAACTCGCTCCATACTTAAACTTCATAAGGCTCTGAATTGTACGAGACAGTTGTGAATCCTTAACGCGTGTGCTGTGCGCGCGTGCAGAGGATGAGGTGCTCGATGCGGAAGAAGGGGCTGCACCCGGAGATTTTCGAGGACGCGAAGGTGTACTGCAACGGTGAGTTGGTGCTGGTGACGGGGGGCACGAAGCCGGAGTACTCGGTGGATGTTTGGTCAGGGAACCACCCCTACTACGTCGGCGACTCCTCGGCGCTGGTCGTCATGGACAGCCAGATCGAGAAGTTCCGCAAGAAGTGGGGGCACGTCAAGGAGTACTGGACCAAGGAGCAGTGGCTTGAGATGCACCCCGACGGCGACCCGGAGTTTGAGCCAGAGGACGACGAGACCCGCAAATGATGGCTCTGCCTGTCCCCTACTATTCGTCTTCCTGCTGCGTCTCTCTTGCTGTTAACTCTCGAACTCAATTATGCTAGTTTGCGTGGCTTGATTCCCCAGATGTACCGTCTGCACGTTGATTGATTTGGTTCACGGGGAGCCCTCGTGGTGTTCGGGTAATGGTCGCGACGACTCTGGTAATACTGTTTTCCAGTATGTGTCGACGTTGAGCTTCATGAAATCGGTGCTCTAAAAAGCTTGTTTTTTCAGAAACCAAATTTTCCAATGTATGACGTTTACTTCTTCTTTTTTCATTCAATTTTATTATTCACGCCATAGCATATGAGCATGAGTTTCGTTTTGAATTTTCATTCTGAAACATGTGCTCATGAGTGGTTCGACACTGACTATTATCCCTCGAGGCTGGAATACTCATCTCCAATATGCAAATGACACCATGAAGATGAGGGGTCAAAACTTGATATCATCAACTTCAAATTCCTTTTACTTTGCTTTGATGCCATGTCTAACCTTAAGATCAGTTTCAATAAAATGAGGTTGTGGTATTTCACACCGGGCATAAAACCCGATACCCGAAGCCTCAACACGAAGTACCTGAAACCGAAATCCTGAGAACATATTTAGGTAGCAACTCCAGAAACCCGCATTTTATTTAGAAAATCTTTGGTTTGTACTCCTGGTACCCGAATAACCTGAATTATATAGGTGATTATTGCCTAATAGGGCAACCAAACACATCTTTGCAGTTTTGCATTGTCCCGCCCTAGCAGCCCACTCAAGCACGCATGCGGCACACCCACCTCTTCCCGGCCAACTTTAGCTGCCGCACAAGCACACAGACGTCCTCACACACAACCTAAATAGTATGTGGTCTTTGTCATGATCTAGCTGCTATCCAATGTGGTCGACGCCTCCCTAGCTCCCTCCATCTCTCGCATCCTGGCATCCTCGCCTGAGAGGGACAAGGAGCAGCATCGTGTGGCCATCCTTCCTTCGTTCCATGACAACACGTAGGGAGCAGCGTTGGGCAACCCCCTTCCTCCGTTCCTCGACATCACGCATGAGCAGTGCCGCAGCGACCCTCTTCCTCCGTTCCCCGGCAGCAAGCGGTGGCGCAACACCACTCCTAGTTTCCTCATTCCCAACCAGCTGTGGGTAACCAACAGTGCTCGACCTTCTCCCCAAGTCTGCATCGAAGGCTAGGAACTTTTCAAGGCGCTACTCATGTTCGGGTCACGAGGGAAGGCTTGTGCCTTTCTCGTATCCCCTTGTACATCATTGTGTTGTATACTTTTCCTGAAGGTGTACATAACTCATTTGATAAAGACTTACTGCGGCTCATCTCGTAGACGATGAATGGGCGTCAGAAGTACCATATGATCAAGTGGGCAAATATGTGCTTGCCGAAGGACCTTGGGGACTAGGTATTCTCGTGTCCCGCCACTTGAACGTGGCCCTTATGTTGAAATGAGTTTGTAGGATCCTTGGAGAGGATAGAGGTTTGTGGTGGCATCTTATTAAAGCAAAGTAGAGAGAGGTCTTAGTTCTAGAGACCATTCAGTCGATAAAGCATGACATTTGACTAAGGCTTTCAGTCTTTATAGGCAACAAAGATGATACCCTATTCTGGTTTGATCCTAGAATGGGTAGATCTTAGCTTTGCTATTAGTTTCTAGACTTGTTTGCCAACTTCTTGGGTCCAATGATGTTGATTTCCCTCTTCAACCATGATGAGATTTGCAATGACTATTTTCGACCAATATTTGGGCCTAAGGAAATCGTTGCTTGTGTCGACCTTCAGGTGGCCCTCCCGACGATGCTTCTGGAATATTCGGACGCTATATCTTAGAGCTTGACCCCTTCGGGGTTCCTCTCAGCTGGATCAGTGTACCATGCCCTATGCTGACGACCGACTCTCATGTGGACCACACCTTTGTGGAAAATAGCCTTATGGAGATCAGGATCCTTGTGCGACACCTTGCACATGATCACCTTTGATCGAGGACAGAAATGGTTAAGCAAAATGGGTCTAGCAATGATTATGCCATATTTGTCATGTCCCGAAGATTAGGACCCACATCTTATTCACTTACCTCGTTTTTTGTTCTCCTTGGTGTTCTATTTGTGAGGCTCTTGGCCTGAATGGTGGTCCCAAGACCCGACTGGGGTCCTTCAAACTCGGACCAATCATAGTGGTAGGAGGACATGCCTCTTTCTATTAGCGTTTGCAGTGATGACCTAGACTATATTCATTACGTGTATAAAGATGGTTCTTGAGTGTTCTTAGAAGATTGTGGCCCCATGTTTGGTTTTGATATTTGTTAACAATCCCTATGGACTAATGGTTGCCTTGAGTTATATTTTAAGTATTTGCCCATAGGCACTTCTTGAAGTCCATTTGTTGGTTTTAAGGAGTTTATATGGTGACCAGGGTGGTATTCAAGGATTTATCCAAAGATGGGTGATGTGAGAGTTGAGCTTATTGCAAGCATGTCTTGAAGAAGAAGATTGTGTGAACATTAATGTTTACCTTCAAGACATCATCTTTATGAAAAGAATATAAGAGACGAGGTTGATCAAGAAATAAGTACAAAGAGTGGATTCAAGTTGATCAGCACACAAAGCTTGGAAGATGTACCGTGTGGGATCGAGTGATCTAACGACATGGTAAGCATTGTCCTTTGTGCCTTGTTTACTAACCCATGATCTATTTGTGTGGTAGTTCTTTGTGGGGTTAGATATGTTTCCATGGGCATGCATCAAAAGGAAGATCTCATACATCCCATGGAGGAGGACATCAATTGGTGATCGTCATCAAGGTTGAGGTGTACAAGTTCAAGTGAAGCATCACGAAGAGATCACATGCTTGAAGATTTCCATCCATTATGGTGATAAAGGACATGTGAAGATGTGCCTAAGAAAGGCTCACCCATAGTGGAGTACAAGGGAGCAATATACTAGTCTTCATCGAACCGACGCAATCAAGAAAGGCGGTCCAACTTGATGAGGTCAAGATTATCATCACCTAGATCAAGTGAATTATGCGCAAGGCAAAGGTTTTCCCTTGATAGGTTTTCTATTTTTTCCAGTCTCATGGTGGTAGTTGGGAGACCGGGTTATAGGATCAATTGTCGTACTATCAAGGGGGGCTCTCGAGTGAGTAGCTTGATTGTATCATTCGTAGATAGCTCAAACCATATAATTATTGGCATCTTCATATTCATTGGTTCTTTTTGGCTTTTCGCTATGTGAGTTTTGGAGCTTATTGTCTTCATCGTGATAAGCTCAAGTTCATCGAAAATAGGTTTCGTATGCATCAACTTTGTGTTTTCGATGTTGGAGATTTTGCCAGATCATATTTGGGAAGGTCATCTTCCTTATCCTAGTGGCATTTATTATCCATTGATTGGTCTTAATTTAAACAAGCTTGAGATTTTGGTGTTCGAGATTTTGATGCTTGATAGATCTTGTCGTCCTCTATCCAACAAACTTGAGTTTGCTCAATACGGAGCCCGTAGATGAAAGTTATGGCGGTTTCATTGTGAGGACAAATTTTCACTCCTCACGCGGTAGTACCGCATATAAGCGGAAGTACCGATGTCCAGTACCGCTCTTACTAACACAACTTGTGGGGTTTCAGATTTTCGTATTGTGTTACGCGGTAGTAGAACGGTAGTGCGAGCGATAGTACTGGCCACCGACTACTGCTCCACTCCCGTTTATAAGCGGTAGTACCGCTCCGGAGGTACTACCACCACGTGGCTCCTTGCCATTGCTCTACTCTATGGTACTATCGTCCAGGTGGTAGTACCGTTTGTGTGCAGGCTGTGGGCATAACGGTAGGATTTGGGAGGGTCTATTTAAGGTGGTGTTCTTCCCCAATGGATCTTATCCTTTCATCTCGTGTTTCCTCCCCGTCATTGTTGAACTTCTTCGATCTTGCTAACTCTCAATCCCTCCAATGATTCTTGCTAGTTCTTGAGAGAAAAGAGAGAGGAGATCTAGATCTACGTTTCCACCAATCACTTTCTCCTCTATATGAGGGGAACTCCTTGGATCTAGATCTTGGAGTTCTTTGCGAGCTCCTTGTTTTTTCCTCTCGTATTCATCTATAGCTTTTATTTTTGTGTTTATGCCAAGTAAAGTCTTTGGGATGATGTGAATGATAGTAGAATTGATGCGGTGCAAAAACAGAAACTTTGACGTCAAGTGCAGAATTCTGTGATTTTACTAGAACGCAAGTACTTTTATACAAATTCCTCAGGTCGTCCTAATGTTTCAGAATTTTTGGATCTACAGAAGTATGGTACTTAATTATATCATTACAGACTATTTTTTAGACAGATTATGTTTTTTGCTTTGCTTGTTTTGATGATGCCATGGATTGTATCGGGGGTATAAGTCATGGAGAAGTTAGAATATAGTATCTTATACAATAATAAAATTGTTTGAAATATGCCCTAGAGGCAATAATAAATTGGTTATTATTATATTTCCTTGTTCATGATAATCGTTTATTATCCATGCTAGAATTGTATTGATTGGAAACTCAAATACATCTGTGGATACATAGACAACACATTGTCCCTAGTGAGCCTCTAGTTGACTAGCTCGTTGATCAAAGATGGTCAAGGTTTCCTGGCCATAGGCAAGTGTTGTCACTTGATAACGGGATCACATCATTAGGAGAATGATGTGATGGACAAGACCCAAACTATAAATATAGCATATGATCGTCTCAGTTTATTGCTACTGTTTTGTGCATGTCGATGTATTTGTTCCTATGACCATGAGATCATGCAAATCCCGGACACCGGAGGAATACCTTGTGTGTGTCAAATGTCGCAACGTTACTGGGTGACTATAAAGGTGCTCTACAGGTATCTCAAAAGGTGTTTGTTGGGTTGGCATAGATCAAGACTGGGTTTTGCTCACCGTGACGGAGAGGTATCTCGGGCCCACTTGGTAATACAACATCACAACAAGCCTTGCAAGCAATGTGACTAAGGAGTTAGTTACCGGATCTTGTATTACGGAACGAGTAAAGAAACTTGCCGGTAACGAGATTGAACTAGGTATGGAGATACCGACGATCGAATCTCGGTCAAGTAACATACCAAAGGACAAAGGGAACATCATACGGGATTAACTGAATCCTTGACATAGAGGTTCAACTGATACATATCTTCGTAGAATATGTAGGAGCCAATATGGACATCCAGGTCCCGCTATTGGTTATTGACCGGGGAGTGTCTCAGGTCATGTGCGCATAGTTCTCGAACCCGCAGGGTCTGCACACTTAAGGTTCGATGACATTTTGGTATTATTAAGTTATGTATGTTTGGTAACCGAAAGTTGTTTGGAGTCCAGGATGAGATCCCGGACATCAGGAGGAGCTCTGGAATGGTCGGGAGGTAAAGATTGATATATAGGAAAGTGGGTTTTGAACTCCGGAAAAGTTTTAGGCATTTCCGGGAGTGTATCGGTAGTGACGAATGGGTTCTGGAGGTCCACCAGGTGGGCCCACCCACCCCAAAGGGTCTCATGGGCTGTGAGAGGACGTGGACCAGCCCTTAGTGGGCTGTCCGAATCATCCACTAAATCCCAAGGCGGGTTGGAGGTGGGAAGGAAAGAAACCCAAAGGTGGAAAAGGTGGAAAGGGTTTCCAAATGGAGAGGAGGAATCCTACTCCTAGTAGGATTGGATTAGGACTCCTACACCTCCAATTTCGGCCAAACCTTGAGGGTTTGAGGCTGCCTCCTCCCCTCCCTGCCTCCTATATATACTAGAGGCTTTAGAGGTGAGGGCTAACCCTAATTGCCACGTGCTCCCTATACTTCTCTCTAGATCTGTTTCTCCTCTAGTCTAGTTCGGTGGTGCTTAGGCGAAGCCCTGCTAGATTAGTTGACCACCACCACCACCACGCCGCCGTGCTGGAGAACTCATCTACCTCTCCACCCCTCTTGCTGGATCAAGAAGGTGGGGATCGTCATCGAGATGTACGTGTGCTGAACGCGGAGGTGCCGTCCGTTCGGCACTAGATCGGGATGGACCGTGATGGGATCGGGGGACGGATCGTGATGAGATCGCGGGACGGGATTCAATTTGGATTGCGAAGATGCTCCACTACATCAACCGCGTTATATACGCTTCCACTTAGCGATCTACAAGGGTATGTAGATTCACTCTCCCCTCTCGTAGATGATCATCACCATGGATAGGTATTCCGTGTGCGTAGGATTTTTTTTGTTTCCCATGCAACGTTCCCAAACAGTGGCATCATGAGCTAGGTTCATGCGTAGATGATATCTCGAGTAGAACACAAAAGAGTTTGTGGGCGGTTATGTTCAATTTGCTGCCCTCCTTAGTCTTTTCTTGATTCCGCGGTATTGTTGGATTGAAACAGTCCAGACCAACTTTACTCGTACGCTTACGAGAGACCGGTTTCATCGACTGACATGCAACTTGTTGCATAAAGATGACTGGCGGGTGTCTGTTTCTTCAACTTTAGTTGAATCGGATTTTACTGAGGCGGTCCTTGGAGAAGGTTAAATAGCAATTTGCATATCACCGTTATGGCTTTGCGTAAGTAAGATGCGATCATACTAGATACCTATAGCAGCCACGTAAAACATGCAACAACAAATTAGAGGACGTCTAACTTGTTTTTGCAGGGTATGCATGTGATGTGATATGGCCAAAGACATGATATGATATATTGGATGTATGAGATGATCATGTTGTAATAGCTAAATATCGACTTGCACGTCGATGCTACGGCAACCGGCAGGAGCCATAGGGTTGTCTTTAAACTAATATTTGTGCTTGCTGATGCTTTTACTATATCGCTAGGTGGTAGCTTTACTAGTAATAGTATAGATAGCGCGACAACCTGGATGGCGACACAATGATGGAGATCATGGTGCGGCGCCGGTGACGATGGAGATCATGCCGGTGCTTTGGTGATGGAGATCAAGAGAAGCACAAGTTCATGGCCATATCATGTCACTTATGATCTGCATGTGATGTTAATCCTTTTATGCACCTTATTTTGCTTAGAACGACAGTAGCATTATAAGGTGATCCCTCACTAAAATTTCAAGATAAAATTGCGTTCTCCCCGACTGTGTACCGTTGCGACAGTTTGTCGTTTCGAGACACCACGTGATGATCGGGTGTGATAGACTCAACATTCACATACAAAGGGTGCAAAACAGTTGCACACGCGGAACACCTGGGTTAAACTTGACGAGCCTAGCATGTAGAGCCATGGCCAAGGAACACAAGAGACCGAAAGGTCGAGCATCAATCATATAGTTGATATGATCAACATGGAGATGTTCACGACTGAAAGTATACTCAACTCACGTGATGATCGGACTTGAGTTAGTGGATTTTGATCATGCACCACTCGAATGACTAGAGGGATGTCTATTTGAGTGGGAGTTATTAGAAATATGATTAGCTAAACTTAATTATCATGAACATAGTCAAAAGGTCTTTGCAAATTATGTTGTAGCTTGCGCTGTAGCTCTACTATTTTTGATATGTTCCTAGAGAAAATTTAGTTGAAAGATGATAGTAGCAATTATGCGGACTCGGTCTGTAAACTGAGGATTGTCCTCATTTGCTGCGTAGAAGGCTTATGTCCTTAATGTTGGGGAACGTTTCATGGGAAACAAAAATTCTCCTACGCACACAAAGACCTATCATGGTGATGTTCATCTACGAGAGGGAGATCGGATCCACATACCCTTGTAGATCGCTAAGCGGGAAGCGTTTAAGAAACATGGTTGATGTAGTGGTACAACTTCGTGATTCGAATCACCGTCGTCCCACGATCCGTCCCGATCTAGCACCAGACGGACGTCACCTCCGCGTTCAGCACACGTACAGCTCGATGACGATCTCCGCCTTCTTGATCCAGCAAGAGAGACGGGGAAGTAGACGAGTTCTCTTGCAGCGTGACCGCACGCCGGTGATGGTGATGATCTATTCCTCGAGGGTTCCGCCCAAGCTCCGCAGAAATCCGATCTAGAGGAAGAACTACGAGGTATAGGTTTGAGTTGCACGTGGCAAAGTTGTGTCTCAAAAACCCTAAAACCTCTAGTATATATAGGAGGAGGGGAGGGGCTAGCCTTGGGGCTCAAGGGAGCCCCTAGGGTGCCGGCCGAAGTGGAGAGGAGGACTCCAACTCCAATTTGGTTTGGGGAAGGAGGAGTCCTCCTCTCCCTTCCCACCTCCCTCTTTTTTTATTTTTTTGGTTTTCTTCTTCTAGCGCCATAGCCCACTTGGGATGGCCTCACCAGCCCACTAAGGGCTGGTGCGCCACCCTAGGACTATTGGGTTCACTCCCGGGTGGGTGGGCCCCTCCCGTGAAAAACTGGAACCCATTCATCACTCCGGGTACAGTGCCGGTAATGTCCGAAATCTTTCCGGTGACCAAATGAAACCATCCTATATATCAATCTTCGTTTCCGGACCATTCCGGAAACCCTCATGACGTCCGTGATCTCATCCGGGACTCCGAAAAACCTTCGGTCACCAACACCTATAACTCAACTATACCGAAACGTCACCGAACCTTAAGTGTGCAGACCCTGCGGGTTCGAGAACTATGTAGACATGACTTGAGTCACTCCCCGGCCAATATCCAATAGCGGGACCTGGATGTCCATATTGGAACCTACATATTCTACGAAGATCTTATTGGTTGAACCTCTGTGCCAAGGATTCATATAATCCCGTATAACATTCCCTTTGTCCTTCGGTATGTTACTTGCGAGAGATTTGATCGTCGATATCTCTATACCTATTTCAATCTCGAACCCGGCAAGTCTCTTTACTCGTTCTGTAATACAAGATCCTGTGACTAACGCTTGAGTCACATTGCTTGCAAGGCTTATATGTGATGTTGTATTACCGAGTGGGCCCTGAGATACCTCTCCATCACACGGAGTGACAAATCCCAGTCTTGATCCTTGCTAACTCAACGGACACCTTCGGCTGTAGAGC
Organism: Hordeum vulgare subsp. vulgare; assembly: GCF_904849725.1. Taxonomy (NCBI): domain Eukaryota; kingdom Viridiplantae; phylum Streptophyta; class Magnoliopsida; order Poales; family Poaceae; genus Hordeum; species Hordeum vulgare. Next base: position 387,048,412 of record NC_058520.1, on the reverse strand, counting down.
ACCTTTATAGTCACCCAGTAACGTTGTGACGTTTGATACACACAAGGTATTCCTCCGGTGTTAGTGAGTTACATGATCTCATGGTCATAGGAATGAATACTTGACACGCAGAAAAATATCAACAAAATGACACGATCACGTGCTACGTTCATAGTTTGGGTCTTGTCCATCACATCATTCTCCTAATGATGTGATCCAGTTATCAAGTGACAACACTTGCATATGGTTAGAAAACCTTAACCATCCTTTATCAACTGGCTAGCCAACTAGAGGCTTACTAGGGATATTGTTTTTGTCTATATATCCACACATGTATCTATGCTTTCATTCAATACAATTATAGCATGGATAATAAACGATTATCTTGAAAGAGGAAATATAATAATAACTATTTTATCATTGCCGCTAGGGCATATTTCCAACACTTAATGCACCGCTCGATATGCTAAACCTCGAGCTTCGTCTGTGGATGTTGTGAACATCTGACATACACGTTTTTTGTTGACTACGTGGTAGTTCAATGCGTACTGCTTAACGGCTTAGAATTGAGGCGTCAAAGATGTTTTTGAATGTCTCGGAACATATGAGATGTTCCAAGAGATGAAATTGGGATTTCATGCTCGTGCCCTTGTTGACAGGTATGAGACCTCCCATAAGATTCTTTGTCTACAAAGTAAGGGAGAAAAGCTCAAACGTTGAGCATGTGCTCAGATTGTCTAAGTGCTACAATCGCTTGAGTCGAGTGGGAGTTAAGCTTGCACATGAGATAGTGATGGTTCTCCAAAGTCACTGCCACCAAGCTACTAGAGCTTTGTGATGAACTATAACATATCAGGGATAGATATGATGATCCTTGAGCTGTTTGCGATGTTTGACACTGCGAAAGTAGAAATTAAAAAGGAGTATCAATTGTTGATGGTTAGTAAAACCAGTAGTTTCAAGAAGGGCAAGGGAAAGAAGGGATACTTCATGAAACGACAAACCAGTTGCTTCTCTAGTGAAGAGACCCAAGGTTGAACCCAAACCTGAGACTAAGTGCTTCTGTAATGAGGGGAACAGTCACTGAAGAGGAACTACCCTAGATACTTGGTAAATGAGAAGGCTGGCAAAGCCGATAGAAATATATTGGATATACATGATATTGATGTGTACTTTACTAGTACTCCTAGTAGCACGAGGGTATTAGATACCGGTTCGGTTTCTAAGTGTTAATAACTCAAAATAAAAGCTACGAAATAAACGGAGACTAGCTAAAGGCGAGGCGACGATATGTGTTGGAAGTGTTTCCAAGGTTGATGTGATCAAACATCGCACACTCGCTCTACCATCGGGATTAGTGTTAAACCTAAACAATTGTTATTTGGTGTTTGCATTGAGCATGAACATGAGTAGATCGTGTTTATTGCAATACGATTATTCATTTAAAGAGAATAATGGTTATTCTATTTTCTTGAATAAATTCCTTCAATGGTTTATTGAATATCGATTGTAGTGGTACATGTTACCTCTTGAGCTTGCATTGGTTTTTCCCTTGAAGAGGAAAGGGTGATGCAGCACAGTAGCAGTAAGTATTTCCCTCAGTTTGAGAACCAAGGTACCAATCCAGTAGGAGTATCAAGGCAAGTCACCAATGTACCTGCGCAAAAACAAACAAACATGCACCCAACGCTATAAAGGGGTTGTCAATCCCTTCATGGTTAATTGCAAGGTGAGATGTGAAGGTGGAAAGTGCAACAAAGTTAAAGTGTAGAGCTGAAAATATGATGTGAAGTAGACCCGGGGGCCATAGTGTTCACTAGAGGCTTTTCTCATGATAGAAAGTATTACGGTGGGTGAACGAATTACCGCCGAGCAATTGATTGAACCGCGCAAAGTCATGATGATATCTAAGGCAATGATCATACATATAGGCATCACGTCCGAGACAAGTAGACCGATACTGTCTGCATTTACTGCTATTACTCCACACATCGATCGTTATCCAACATGCATCTAGTGTATTGAGTTCATAACGAACAGAGTAACACCTTAAGCAAGATGACATGATGTAGAGGGATAGATTCATGCAATAGATATAAACCCCATCTTTTTACCCTTGATGGCAACAAAACGATGCGTGCCTCGCTACCCCTTCTGTCACTGGGTGAGGACATCGCACGGTATGAACCCAAAACCAAGCACTTCTCCCATTGCAAGAATTATAGATCAAGTTGGCCAAACGAAACCCACAACTAGAAGAGAATTACAAGGATACGAAATCATGTATATAAGAGATCAGAGAAAACTCAAATAATATTCATAGATAATCTGATCATAAATCCACAATTCATCGGATCTCGACAAACACACCGCAAAAGAAGATAACATCGGATAGATCTCCATGAAGATCATGGAGAACTTTGTATTGAAGATCCAAGAGAGAGAAGAAGCCATCTAGCTACTAGCTATGGACCCGAAGGTCTATGGTGAACTACTCACGGATCATCGGAGAGGCAATGGTGTTGATGAAGAAGCCCTCTGTGTCTGAATCCCCCGTCTGGCAGGGTACCAGAACGTGCCCCAGATGGGACCTTGCGGAGACAGAAGCTTGCGGCGGTGGAAAAGTATTTTCGTGGCTCTCTCTGGTAGTTTTGGATTTTTAGGGAATTTATAGGCGGAAGAAGTAGGGCAAAGGAGCCACGGGGCCCACAAGCCTGGTAGGCGCGACCCCCCATGCCGTGGCTAGGGGGCTTGTGGCCTCCCCCGGGATCCTTTGCCTTGGTACTCAAGTCCCGTGCGTACGTTCTCTTACGGAAAAAATCTTTCCGAAGGTTTTATTCCGTTTGGACTCCGTTTAATATTCTTCTCTGAAAAGGGTCTAAAACACGGAAAAAACAGGAACTTGCACTTGGCACTGAGTTAATAGGTTAGTCCCAAAAAAGATATAAAATACCATAATCATGCAAACAAAACATCCAAAGTTGACAAGATAATAGCATGGAACCATCAAAAATTATAGATACGTTGGAGACGTATCAAGCATCCCCAAGCTTAACTCCTTCTCGTCCTCGAGTAGGGAAGTGATAAAGACTGAAATTTTGATGTGGAATGCTACCTAACATATTTGTCCTTTGTAACTTCTTTCTTGTGACATGAATGTTCAGATCCGTAAGATTCAAAACAATAGTTTACTATTGACATGAAACAATAATACTTCAAGCATGCTAGCAAAGTAATCATGAACTTTTGAAGTAACAAGGCCAAATAAAGTTATCCCTACAAAATCATATAGTCTGGCTATGCTCCATCATCCCCACACAACGAATTTAAATCATGCACAACCCCGGTATTGGCCAAGTTATTGTTTTCGCACTCTTACTTTCTCAAACCTTTTCAACTCTCACGCAATACATGAGTGTGAGCCATGGATATAACACTATAGGTGGAATAGAGTGTGGTGGAGGTTGTGAGGCAAAAAGTAGGAGATGGTCACATTGACTCGACGTATCAACGGGCTATGGAGATGCCCATCAATAGATATCAATGTGAATGAGTAGGGATTACCATGCAATGGATGCACGAGAGCTATAAGTGTGTGAAAGCTCAAAAGAAGAACTAGTGGGTGTCCACCCAAATTGCTTGCTCACCAAGACCTAGGGCAATTTTGAGGAAGCCCATCATTGGAATATACAAGCCAAGTTATATAATGAAGATTCCCACTAGTATATGGAAGTGTTAAAACAAGAGACTCTCAATCATGAAGAACATGGTGCTATTTTAAAGAACAAGTGTGGAAAAAGATAGTAGCATTGTCCCTTCTCTCTTTTTCTCTCTCTCTTTTTTTTGTTTGGGCTCTTTGGCCTCTTTTCATTTTTTGGTGGACATCTTTGGCCTTTTTTTATTCCACACATGGGACAATGCTCTAATAATGATGATCATCACAGTTTTATTTACTTACAACTCAACTCTTAGAGCAATGATGACTCTATAGGAAATGCCTCCGGCAGTGTACCGGGATGTGCAACGATTTAGCTTAGTGTATGAAGTTGAAACATCTCGCTAGCTATCTTATGATCATACAATGACAATATGAAAGTGACGACACAAGTCATGAGACGAAACGGTGGGAGTTGCATGGCAATATATCTTGGAATGGCTATGAAAAGGCCATAATAGGTAGGTATGGTGGCTATTTTGAGGAAGGTATATGGTGGGTTTGTGCACCGGCGAAAGTTGCGCGGCACTAGAGAAGCTAGCAATGGTGGAAGGTGAAAGTGCATCTATACCATGGACTCACATTAGTCATGAAGAACTCATATACTTATTGCGAAAGTTTTATTAGTAATCGAAACAAAGTGCTAAACGCATACTCCTAGGGGAAGGGTTGGTAGGTGTTAACCATCGCGCGATTCCGACCGCAACACAAAGGATGACAATCAATAAATCAATTATGCTCCGACTTCCTAACATAGCGGTTCACCATACGTGCATGCTACAGGAATCACTAACCTCAACACAAGTATTTCTAGATTCACAACACCCTACTAACATAACTCTAATATCACCAAATCCATATCTCAGAACTAATTTTGAGTAATCAAACTTCTCTTTCTAATCAATGCACATGAATATGGAAGTTTTATTATATCCTCTTTGGATGCCCATCATCTTTAGGACTCTTTCATGGCACACGCCAACTACCAAGTTACTCAGAGAGAGCACTCTCAAAAAGATATAAGTGAAGATCGAGAGTTGTTATTTCTCCAAAATATGACACCGCCGTGCTCTAAAAAGATCTAAGTGAAACACTAGAGCAAAGTTATCTAGCTCAAAAGATATAAGTGAAGCACATGCGAGCTAAATTGCCTAACTCAAAAGATATAAGTGAAGCTCGATGAGTGCATGTCTCTCTCAAAAGGTGTGCAGCAAGGATGATTGTGACACAACAAAAAGAAAAGACACTACAACAGGACCCCCCCTTATAGCAACACAATTTTCTGTATCTAAAAATCCATATATGCGTTGTTATTGTCTTTACCAACGGTTTACGTTGCGTTGCCTTATCCAATGTTGCTAAAGCATATTACATTGCTTATACTACCGTTGGTAAAAGGGTCTGTTGCAAAAATGCAACACAAAAAACAGACTTGTACAACACTTTTATACGTTGGTTGTACAGGAAACAAAATCCCTTTGCTTGGCAACAGAGAGTTCGCAACGCTTCAAGTCTTGGTACATATATAATATGAATAATATTATTTTGTATATATACATTGTCAGCAATTAAATTAATGCCACACGTAATGGTGACAATTATGTATTACAAGTGAAAAAACAAAAGAATATACTCACAGGAGGAAGAAATCATATATTATAGAAAGTGGTTGGATTACACCAAGTGGATATTACAGGAGAAACATCATATAAATGTGATACAGAGTCTAAATATTTCCTTGACAACAAAACTAAAGTGAAAGCATCCATGAACAACAATACAACTTTACTAACACTTAATCGAGGAACATCATCATCCGTACAACTAAACTAAAATTGGAAGCATCCAACATCATCATCATGAACAGGATCATCATCATCATCATCAGTATACTTGCCACACACCCATATAATCATCCATTTATCTTTTGGATCTACAAACAGAAAAACCAAATGTTGTTAATGCAAAATGCATTAACATATAAAACAAAAAATTAAATAACTTTCCGTGGTAATGTAATAGCAATTAGAAAACATGTAATACATTTTGAACATCTCGCAACTAGTCATTTTATGTTATGAATTCAAAAGAAAAACAAGTTGGCCAGCATAGGATAATAAAACTAGAAACTCAAAATAAAATATTCCAATGAATATTTAGAAATGGTCATGTATATATGTTTCTGCAGAAAGAGGTGTTTTGCCTCCTGTATGCGGGATGAACCCTTAAAAAGAGGGCATATACTTTGTATTAATGATATACAACAAAGCAATTAAATTTTTCTATAGAAAACACAAATGAGATGACTGGTTTTAATTTTACATAACATAAAAGAGGTGACTAGTTTTTCTGTTTGGTCTATATCATTTTTACACTATTTAATGTGAGGCAGACAACGTGGATTTCTAGTTCATTTATGTTTGAAGTTTTTCGAAAGTAATTTCCATTGTAAGAATAAACAAATGCACATGTACGATATCAAATCTATGATATGCATACTCAACTGTAAGATATATATTTTTTGTGCATGATACATACATGTAGCTTAATTGTTTCCTTTTTACTTAGTATAGGAAATCATGGATTAATTAATAGTTGTATTTCGCCAGTACTGATTTTGATATCGTTTTTCTCTCTTTCTTATAAGGTCAAAATAAAAACAAAGATTTAGAGCTTAAAAAACATATAATATATACTATACATACCAATATCACAGCATGAGTGGATGTGTATATATTGTATATATGGTAAGCATCGATAATCCTCTTTAACTTAGCCCCACTGCAACTAATCATATGATCCATTCTCTCCAAAGTTATATGACCTCATCATCCATGCATCATGCGAAAAGGTGTAAACTGGTAATAAGAAATTGTCCTAGAGATCAAACATGTAGTCCAGTATGTACGTGTATAAAATAGAATTGTATGAAGCTAATACCTACACACCTAGAGATACGAGATGCAGCCAAAGTACATATGAGAAGCTCATTCAGCCATTATACGTCCTCTTTGGGGGCTCTCAACTTGATTATCGTCTTCATCGCATGGGCTTTCGTGAGGTAATCTGTAATGACCTGCTCAGTGAGCTTCCTTTTGTTGCTAAAGATATTTTCCTATTATCCTATTATGTGAAAAAGAAGAATTGCGGCAAGGAGGTTACACAGTTTCAACATGAATCAGAAGCATACAACATGAGTCTTTCCTTCAGTATATATTCGATTATATGAGAATGGAAATACATGTATGCAAGGTCATATTTTGTGCTTAACGAAAGATGCGTGCCTAGCAACTGCACGTGTGTGTATAACACACACACATACACACACACACACAAATATATATATATATATATGAATTATAACAACATACAATTTAGTATCATGGATTCAGTCAGCGAATTGCAAAAAGCAGATCTTAATTACAAAGCAGTTCTTCCTAAGCAGGTTCTAGCTCCATACGCCAGATGCATGAACTTAGAAAGAAATCAACACAAATATGTTCTTATTAACAATAGAACGAAATTAAAAGAAACCAAGCAGGAAAAATATGAGGAAAGAGCTTAACTTAGAATCATTTTTTGATCTCGCATGCAGTTTCAAATAAATATTGTTATGGTGCCACCTTAACCCCCTAATGCATATACATCCAAGTCTGCAACAATACTATCAAAGAATTCCATCTGAACATAGTTGTTTGAAACTAAAGAACGCCTAATTGCTTGTATATAGCACCTACAAATCTTAGCCATCCAAGTAATAGTCTTCAAACTTTTGAAACTAAAGAGCGCACATCATGAACATCCCCCATTACGAGACCCTAAGCTATTCTTTTTCATTATATACTAAGTAGAGGTCTGAAACTAAAGAAAGCACATCATCAATATCTCCCAAAACAGAATTTTAGATTGTACGTCTCAGATTTCAGTAGCACAAAACAATATAAAAATCGTCAAAAGCAAAAACATTCTCTCTTCTTGCTCCTTTCCTTGCTTACCTGCGACCAGTCTGCAATGGTTCCTCTTCTCGGAAACTTCATCAAAAATAGCGGTTGTCCAATCAGATACAAATTGCAGTTTTGGTCGGGCATGGAATCTGAGATTGCAACGACGTCCTCGTGAGCCAATTGTACAGAAGGGATCAGGCAGACGCTGCCTGGATCGTGTTACATGGCCGACACGTGAATAGCCAAGAACAATTAGGGGGAGGAGTCCCGGTGGAGGACGAACGTGGATACATAGGTGGATGATGCATTAGTACCCCGAGGGGCCACAGATGTGGAATGAGGGATGCGGTTGCGTGTGCTTGTCATGGCCGTACCTTGGATTCGCCATTGGTCGCAGCAGAGCGGTGACGAGGAGCGGCGCGCCGGGATACAGAGTCGCATGGTGGTGACGAGGGACGGCGCGCCAGGTCGGAGGGTCGCAGACTCGAAGGGGCAGTAGTGAGGAGAGGAGCGCCTGGATGCAGGAAGGTCGCAGCCGCGCAAAGGAGTGGCAACGACTGACGAGGGGCGGCGGCCAACGTGGGAGGGCTAGAGAGGAATTGGGGAAGCTGGAGAAAGGGGAGAGAACGACCTAGATTAATGGGATAAGCCAACTTGGGCTGGGCTAGACAAGAGGCTAGGTAAGTGCATTGGGCTTTACTTGGAGTTGTGTGGTCGGTTGCAATGGGTCACGAGCTGCAGTACAACGCATATCCAACTACCCTTATATGTGTATCTATATTGTAAATTTTGCAACATATAGTTAAAACGTTGTATACTATATGTTGCTTTATAGGGGATATCCTTGTAGCGATACTCCTATAATACACGACGCTCCAAGCAAAACACATATCATGTGGTGAATAAAAATATAGCTCCAAGTAACGTTACCGATGGATTGAAGACGAAAGAGGGGATGCCTTCCCGAGGCATCCCCAAGCTTAGGCTTTTTGGTGTCCTTGAATTTGGCTTGCGATGCCTTGGGCATCCCCAAGCTTGAGCTCTTTCCACTATTTTATCCCATTGTCCATGAGAACATCACCCAAAACTTGAAAACTTCACAACACAAAACTTAAACAGAAACTCGTGATATCATTAACATAAGAAAACAAACTACCAACTCTTTTAAGTACTGTAGTAAACTTGATTTCTATTTAGATTGATGTTAGATTACTGTATTATCACTTTTCCATAGCTAGTACCCCCGATACTATCCATAGTTTCATCAAAATAAGCAATCAACACAACAAAAACATAATCTGTCAAAAACAGACTAGTCTGTAGCAATCTGTATACTTCGTATACTTCTGTTATCCCAAAAATTCTGAAAAATTATGAAAATTAGGGAAATTTTCATATCAACCAGCAGCAAAAATAATCAACTCAAAATCTCTTTATGGATAGGAATTAAAAATAATTTCGTGAGCGCAAAGTTTCTGTCTTTTTGAGCAAGATCAAACAACCATCACCAAAACTGATCATAAAGGTTTTACTTGGCACAAACACAAAAAGAAACATAAAAACACAATCATAACAGAATTATGATGGTGTGGACACAACAAAACAGAAAGCAAAAAGCAAAGATAAATTCATTGGGTTGCCTCCCAACAAGCGCTATTGTTTAACGCCCTTAGCTAGGCATTGTTAATTCAATGATGCTCACATAAAAGACAAGAATTGAAGCACAACTAGAGCATCATAAAGCATGTGAAAATCACATCTAAGTCTAACATACTTCCTATGCATAGGCATTTTATAGGAAAACAAATTATCAAGACAAGCAATAACGACCAGATGCAAGGAAGAAGAAAGAGACAATAGCAATCTCAACATAACGAGAGGTGATTTAGTGATATGAAAGTTTCTACCACAATATTTTCCTCTCTCATAACAATTACATGTGGCATCATATTCAAATTCAACAATAAAGCTATCACATAGAATATTCTTTTCATGATCCACATGCATGCAAAGTTGACGCTCTTCAAAAATAGTGGGATTATCATCAAGTAAAGTCACGACTTCTCCAAACCCACTTTCAATATTATTGCAAATATCATATTCATCATGAGGCTTAAACAAATTTTCAAGATCATAAGAAAAATCATTACCCCAATCATGATCATTGTAACAAGTAGTGGACATAGCAAAACTAGCATCCCCAAGCTTAGGGTTTTGCACATTTTTAGCATGATTGACATTAATAGAATTCATAGTGAAACCATTGCAATCATGCTTTTCATTCAAGGAGCCCTCGTGAATCACTTCATAAATTTCTTCATCACAATTTTCAGATTCACGCATCTCAAGCAAAACTTCATAATGATAGTCAAGTGCAGTCAACTCACTAGCAATTGGTTCAACATAATTGGATCTCTTAAAGAGATTAACAAGTGGATGAGGATCCATATCAATAGATTTTTAGAAAGCGAAGATGCAAGCATATTGAAGACACATAGCACACAAGCGAACAGAAAGCAAGCGAAAGAAAGGGCGAACGCAAAAGGCAAATATTTTTGTATTTTTTTTGTTTTTCACAAGTGGGGGAGAGGAAAACGAGAGTCAAAAGGCAAAAAAGTAGATGCAAGAGCTGAGTTTGCGACAATTACTTGGATAAGCTTCACTTAGAATAATCCCCGGTGCCAGAAATTGACACGTTGAAGGGAGACTATTCTTGACTTGGTACTCCCCGGCAATAGCGCCAGAAATTATTCTTGCTACCTCTTGAGCTTGCGTTGGTTTTTCCCTTGAAGAGGAAAGGGTGATGCAGCACAGTAGCAGTAAGTATTTCCCTCAGTTTGAGAACCAAGGTATCAATCCAGTAGGAGTATCAAGGCAAGTCACCAATGTACCTGCGCAAAAACAAACAAACTTGCACCCAACGCCATAAAGGGGTTGTCAATCCCTTCATGGTTAATTGCAAGGTGAGATCTGAAGGTGGAAATGCAACAAAGTAAAAGTGTAGAGCTGAAAATATGATGTGAAGTAGACCCGGGGGCCATAGTGTTCACTAGAGGCTTCTCTCATGATAGCAAGTATTACGGTGGGTGAACGAATTACTGTCGAGCAATTGATAGAACCGCGCAAAGTCATGATGATATCTAAGGCAATGATCATACATATAAGCATCACGTCCGAGACAAGTAGACCGATACTGTCTGCATCTACTCCTATTACTCCACACATCAACCGTTGTCCAGCATGCATCTAGTGTATTGAGTTCATAACGAATAGAGTAACGGCTTAAGCAAGATGACATCATGTAGAGGGATAGATTCATGCAATAGACATAAACCCCATCTTTTACCCTTGATGACAACAACACGATGCGTGCCTCGCTACCCCTTCTGTCACTGGGTGAGGACACCGCACGGTATGAACCCAAAACCAAGCACTTCTCACATTGCAAGAATTATAGGTCAAGTTGGCCAAACGAAACCCACAACTCGAAGAGAATTACAAGGATACGAAATCATGCATATAAGAGATCATAGGAAACTCAAATAATATTCATAGATAATCTGATCATAAATCCACAATTCATCGGATCTCTAAAAACACACCGCAAAAGAAGATTACATCGGATAGATCTCCATGAAGATCATGGAGAACTTTGTATTGAAGATCCAAGAGATAGAAGAAGCCATCTAGCTACTAGCTATGGACCCGAAGGTCTGTGGTGAACTACTCACGCATCATCGGAGAGGCAATGGTGTTAATGAAGAAACCCTCCATGTCCGAATCCCCCCTCCGTCAGGGCACCAGAACGTGCCCCAGATGGGATCTTGCGGAGACAGAAGCTTGCGGCGGCGGAAAAGTATTTTCGTGTCTCTCTCTGGCAGTTTTGGATTTTTAGGGAATTTATAGGCGGAAGAAGTAGGGCAAAGGAGCCACGGGGGGGCCACAAGCGTGGTAGGCGCGCCCCCCAGGCTGCGGCTAGGGGGCTTGTGGCCTCCCCCGGGATCCTTTGCCTTGGTTCTCAAGTTCCATGCGTATCTTCTGTTACGAGAAAAATATTTCCGAAGGTTTTATTCCGTTTTGACTCCATTAATATTCTTCTTTGAAAAGGGTCAAAAACATGGAGAAAAACAGGAACTGGCACTTGGCACTGAGTTAATAGGTTAGTCCCAAAAAAGATATAAAATAGCATAATCATGCAAACAAAACATCCAAAGTTGACAAGATAATAGCATGGAACCATAAAAAATATAGATACGTTGGAGACGTATCAGTACACATGTTCATAATATTGATGCCAAAAGATACAAAGTAGTAATGATAGTACCACTTACTTGTGGCACTGCCGCTTGAGTTATATTGGTATAAAATGCATGAAGGAGCTCCATGCTGATGGATCTTTGTACTCACTCATTTTTGAAACGTTTGAGACATGCAAACCATGCCTATTGGTATAAACACATGAAGTAACTCCATGCAGATGGATCATTTTGACTCTGAGGTATGCAAATCACACCACATCGGCAAGATGACTGAAGGCCTCATTTTCCAGTGAGATGGAACAAGAAATTAACTTGTTGGAAGTAATACATTTTGATGTTGTCGAATGATTGCTGAGGCATGCAGTGGATATCGTTATGTTCTTACTTCACTGACGATTTGAGTAGATACATGAGTATATGCTTGATGAATCACAAGTTTGAAATATTGAAAAGTTCAAGCTATTTCAGAGTGAAGATCGTCGTGATAAGATGATAAAATGTCTACGATATGATCACAGAGATGAATATCTGAGTTGCGAGTTTGGTACACAGTTAAGACAATGTGGAAATTGTTTCGCAACTCATGCCACCTAGAGCACCATAGTGTGATGGTGTGTCCGAACGTCATAGCTGCGCCCTATTGGATATAGCGCATACTATGATGTCTCTTATCGAAATACCACTATCGTTTTGGGTTAGGGATTAGAGACAACCGCATTCACTTTAAGGGTGTGTTTGGTTTCAGTCACCAACTGGAATGGCATGGGTCAGAACCGTTCCGAGGCTCCGTTCCTGTGTTTGGTATGTAACTAGAACTAGAACCAACTCGTTCCCACTAAGGGAATATTCGGGCCAGATGCGGAATGCGCTGGTACCTCCAAATTAGAGGAACCATGCAGAATGGGTCTCGCTCTCGCTCTAACTCCTCACCCGCGATAAATCCGGCTCCTCTCTCGTCTTCCCCCCACTCGATCTGAGAAGCAGGTGCGGCGGCGGCAGTGGCGTTCCAAGGACCCGTTCTGGCGGCGGCGGCGGCCCGAGATGCTGGTGCCTGGCGGTGGCCCGAGCTGCTAGTGCCTCACGGCGGCGGCGGCCCGATCTGCTCGTGCCTAGCGACGGCGGCCCGAGCTGCTCGTGCCTCGCGGCAGACCGAGCTGCTGGGGCCTCGCGGTGGCGAACGCCCGAGCTCTTGGTGCCTGGTGGCGGCCCGAGCTACTGGTGCCTGGCGGCGGCGGCCCGAGCTGCTGGTGCGTGGCGGTGGCGGTGACCAGGCATGCTGGGCTGCACTTCTTCACCAAATTTTTATTCTGTCCCACCAACCAAACGCTCAAATATAACCATTTCATTCCATCTATTGTTTCAACCAAACATATGAACGTAACTAACCCATTCTAGTCGAATGGAATGTCATGGAACCGTTCCATTCCGTTCCACCTCGTTCCCCAACCAAACACACCCTAAATAGGGCACCACGTAATTCTGTTGAGATGACAACGTATGAACTATGGTTTGGAGAAACCTAAGGTGCCGCTTCTTAAAAGTTTGGGGCTACGACGCTTATGTGAAAAAGTTTAAGTCTGATAAGCTCGAACCCAAAGCGGATAAATGCATCTTCATAGGATACCCAAAACCGTTGGGTACATCTCCTATCTCAGATCCGGAAGCAAAGTGTTTGTTTCTAGAAACATGTCCTTTCTTGAGGAAAAGTTTCTCTCGAAGGAATTGAGTGGGAGGATGGCAGAAACTTGATGAGGTTACTGAATCGTCACATCAACCAGTGTGTGGCAGGGTGCAGGAAGTTGTTCCTGTGGCGTCTACACCAATTGAAGTGGAAGCTAATAATAGTGATCATGAAACTTCATATCAAGTTACTACAAACCTCATAGGTCGACAAGTTCACGCACTGCTACAGAGTGGTACGGTAACCCTGTCTTGGAGGTCATGTTGTTGGACAACAATGAACCTACGAGCTATGGAGAAGCGATGGTGGGCCTAAATTCCGTCAAATGGCTGGAGACCATGAAATCTGAGAGAGGATCCATGTATGAAAACAAAGTGTAGACTTTGGAAGAACCAGTTGATGGTTGTAAGACTATTAAGTACAGATGGATCTTTAAAAGGAAGACACACGATGATGGTGAAAAGTCACCATTAAGAAAATCTCAACTTGTCGTAAAGATGTTTCCGACAAGTTCAAAGAGTTGACTATGATGAGACTTTCTCACTCGTAGCGATGCTAAAAGTCCGTTGGAACTATGTTAGCACTTGCCGCATTACTTATGAAATATTGCACATAAGATGTCAAAACATTGTTTCCTCAATGGTTTCCTTGAGGAAAGGTTGTATGTGATACAACCAGAAGGTTTTGTCGATCCCGAGGATGCTAACAAGTATGAAAGCTCGAGCGATCTTTCTATGGACTGGAGCAAGAATCTTGGAGTTGGAATATACGCTTTGAAGAGATGATCAAAGTTTTTGGTTTTATAAAAGTTCATGAGAAACTTGTATTTCCAAAGAAGTGAGTGGGAGCAATATATAATTTCTCATTAGTATATGTGGTTGACATATTGTTGATCGAGAATAATATAGAATTTCTGGAAAGCATAAAGGGTTCTTTGAAAGGAGTTTTTCAAAGGAAAACCTGGATTGAGCTACTTGAACATTGGGCACCGAGATCTATGGAGATAGATCAAGACGCTTGATAAAACTTCCAATGAATACATACCTTGACAAGATTTTTGAAAGAGTTAAAAATGGATCAGTTAAAGAAGGAGTTCTTGACTGTATTGTAAGGTGTAATTTTGTGTAAGACTCAAAAAGCCTAACCACGACAGAAGAAATAGAAAGGACGAAGGTCGTCCCCTATGCCTTAGCCATAGGCTCTAAAGTATGCCATGCTGTGTACCGCACCTGACGTGTGCCTTGCCATGAGTCTGTCAAGGGGTACAAAGAGTGATCTAAGATTGAATCGCTGAACAACGGTCAAAGTTATCCTTAGTAACTAGTAGACTATGGAATTTTTCTCAATTGTGGAGGTGATTAAAGAGTTCGTCGTAAAGAGTTACGTCGATGCAAGCTTTGACACTAATATGAATAAGTATGACTAGTAAACCGGATTCGTATAGTGGAGCAGTCATTTGGACTAGTTCCAAAATGGCACGTTGGTAGCAACACCTACAGGATGACATAGGGATTTTTAAAGCACACTCAGATCTAAAAGGTTCAGACCCACTGACTAAAACCTCTCTCAGAATCAAGACATGATCAAACCCGAGAACTGTATGGGTGTTAGATTCATCAAAATCACATAGTTATGTGAACTAGATTACTGACTCTAGTGCAAGTGGGAGACTGTTGGAAATATGGCCTAGAGGCAATAATAAATTGGTCATTATTATATTTCCTTGTTCATTATAATCGTTTATTATCCATGCTAGAATTGTATTGATAGGAAACTCAAATACATGTGTGGATACATAGACAACACACTGTCCCTAGTGAGCCTCTAGTTGACTAGCTCGTTGATCAAAGATGGTCAAGGTTTCCTGGCCATAGGCAAGTGTTGTCACTTGATAATGGGATCACATCATTAGGAGAATGATGTGATGGACAAGACCCAAACTATAAATGTAGCATATGATCGTGTCAGTTTATTGCTACTGTTTTCTCATGTCAATGTATCTGTTCCTATGACCATGAGATCATGCAACTCCCGGACATCGGAGGAATACCTTGTGTGTATCAAATGTCGCGACATTACTGGGTGACTATAAAGGTGCGCTACAGGTATCTCCAAAGGTGTCTTTTGGGTTGGCATGGATCAAGACTGGGATTTGTCACTCCGTGTGACGGAGAGGTATCTCGGGGCCCACTCGGTAATACAACATCACAACAAGCCTTGCAAGCAATGTGACTAAGGAGTTAGTTACAGGATCTTGTATTACAGAACAAATAAAGAGACTTGCCAGTAACAAGATTGAACTAGGTATGGACATACCGACGATCGAATATCGGGAAAGTAACATACCAAAGGACATAGGGAACAACATACGTGATTAACTGAATCCTTGACATGTAGGTCCCTCTATTGGTTATTGACCGGGGAGTGTCTTAGGTCATGTCTGTATAGTTCTCGAACCCGCAGGGTCTGCACACTTAAGGTTCAATGACGTTTCGGTATTATTGAGTTATGTGTGTTTGGTAACCGAAAGTTGTTCGGAGTCCCGGATGAGATCCCGAACATCGCGAGGAGATCCAGAATGGTCCGGAGGTAAAGATTGATGTATAGGAAAGTGGGTTTTGAACTCCGGAAAAGTTTCACGCATTTCCGGCAATGTACCGGGAGTGACGAATGGGTTCCGGGGGTCCACCAGGTGGGCCCACCCACCCCAAAGGGTCTCATGGGCTGTGGGAGGACGTAGACCAGCCCTTAGTGGGCTGGCGAAGCGTCCACTAAATCCCAAGGTGGATTGGATGTGGGAAGGAAAGAAACCCAAAGGTGGAAAAGGTGGAAAGGGTTTCCAAGTGGAGAGGAGGAATCCTACTCCCAATAGGATTGAATTTGGACTCCTCCACCTCCAATTTTGGCCAAACCTTGAGGGTTTGAGGCTGCCTCCTCCCCTCCCTCCTTCCTATATATACTAGAGGCTTTAGAGGTGAGGTCTAACCCTAATTTCCATGTGCTCCCTCTACTTCTCTCTAGATCTGTTTCTCCTCTAGTCTAGTTCGGTGCTGCTTAGGCGAAGCCCTGCTGGATTGGTTCACCACCACCACCACCATGCTGCCGTGCTGGAGAACTCATCTACCTCTCCGCCCCTCTTGCTGGATCAAGAAGGTGGGTTCTTCATCGAGTTGTACGTGTGCTGAACACGGAGGTGCCATCCGTTCGGCACTAGATCGGGATGGATCATGATGGGATCGCGGGACGGATCGTGTTGAGTGATGTCTACTACGCAACCTTCTCCTTGTAGGCGTTGTTGGGCCTCCAAGTGCAGAGGGTTGTAGGACAGTAGCAATTTTCCCTCAAGTGGGTGACCTAAGGTTTATCAATCCGCTGGAGGCGTAGGATGAAGATGGTCTCTCTCAAGCAACCCTACAACCAAATAACAAAGAGTCTCTTGCGTCCCCAACACACCTAATACAATGGTAAGTTGTATAGGTGCACTAGTTCGGCGAAGAGATGGTGATACAAGTGCAATATGGATGGTAGATATAGGTTTTTGTAATCTGAAATTACAAAAACAGCAAGGTAACAAATGGTAAAAGTGAGCACGAACGGTATTGCAATGCGTGGAAACAAGGCCTAGGGTTCATACTTTCACTAGCAAAGTTTTCTCAACAATGATAACATAATTGGATCATATAACTAGCCCTCAACATGCAACAAAGAGTCACTCCAAAGTCACTAATAGCGGGGAACAAACGAAGAGATTATTGTCGGGTACGAAACCACCACAAAGTTATTCTTTCTGATCGATCTATTCAAGAGTCCGTAGTAAAATAACACGAAGCTATTCTTTCCGTTCGATCCATCATAGAGTTCGTACTAGCATAACACCTTAAGATACATATCAACCAAGACCCTAATGTCACCTAGATACTCCATTATCACCTCAAGTATCCGTGGGCATGATTATACGAAATGCATCACATAATCTCAGAATCATCTATTCAACCAACACATAGAACTTCCAAGAGTGCCCCAAAGTTTCTACGAGAGAGTCAAAACGTGTGCCAACCCCTGTGCATAGGTTCCTAATGTCACGAACCCGCAAGTTGATCACCAAAACATACATCAAGTACTCACATGAACCCACGTGTGCCAATCCATATGCATAGGTTCCCAATTGTCACAAACCCGCAAGTTGATCACAACAGAGATACACGTGCAAGACATACATCAAGTGTTCTCAAAGACTCAATCCGATAAGATAACTCCAAAGGGGAAACTCAATTCGTTACAAGAGGGAGTGGGGGAAGAACATCATAAGATCCAACTATAGTAGCAAAGCCCATGGTACATCGAGATCAAGACATCTCAAGAACACGAGAGAGAGAGAGAGAGATCAAACACATAGCTACTAGTACATACCCTCAGCCCCGAGGGGGAACTACTCCCTCCTCGTCATGGAGATCGCCGGGATGATGAATATGGCCACCGGAGATGGATTCCCCCTCTGAAAGGGTGCTGGAACAAGCTCCAGATTGGTTTTTGGTGGCTACAGAGGCTTGCGCCGGCCGAACTCCCGATCTAGGTTTCTTTCTGGGTGTTTTTGAATTTATAGGAATTTATGGCGGTGGAATTGCGTCAGTTGGGCCCACGAGGAGGTCACAAGCCTGGTGGCCACCACCTAGGAGGGTGGTGGCGGCGTCAGGGCTTGTGACTCCCTCGTGGCTCTTCTGGCCTTCTTTCAAAGCTTCGGGGGTCTCTTTTCGTCCCAAAAAAATCATCGTAAAGTTTCATTCCATTTGGACTCCGTCTGAAAATGGGCCAAAAACACGGAAAAATAGAAACTGGCACTTGGCACTGAGTTAATAGGTTAGTCCCAAAAAAGATATAAAATAGCATATTCATGCATATAAAATATCCAAAGTTGACAAGATAATAGCATGGAACCATAAAAAATTATAGATACGTTGGAGACGTATCAAGCATCCCCAAGCTTAACTCCTGGTCGTCCTCGAGTAGGGAAGTGATAAAGAATGAATTGTTGATGTATTCATGATACCTAGCATAGATGTCCTTTGTAACTCCTCTTATGTGACATGAATGTTCAGATCTGTTAGATTCAAAACAATAGTTTGCTATTGATGTGGAGACAATAATACTTCAAGCAAACTAGCAAGGTAATCATGAACTTTCAAAATAACAAGGCCAAAAGAAAGTTATCCCTACAAAATCATATAGTCTGGCTATGCTCTATCGTCCTTGCACAACAAATTTAAATCATGCACAACCCCGGTATTGGCCAAGTAATTGTTTTCACACCTTTACTTTCTCAAACTTTTTTGACTCTCACGCAATACATGAGCGTGAGCCATGGTTTTAGCACTATAAGTGGTGTGGAGTGTGGTGGAGGTTGCAAGGCAAACAAGGAGAAGATGGTCACATTGACTAGGCATATCAATGAGCTATGGAGATGCTCATCAATAGATATCAATGCGAATGAGTAGGGATTGCCATACAAATGATGCACTAGAGCTAAGAGTATGTGAAAGCTCTTAAAGAAAACTAGTGGGTGTGCATCCAACTTGCTTGCTCACGAAGACCTAAGGCAATTTTGAGGAAGCCTATCATTGGAATATACAAGCCAAGTTATATAACTAAAATTTCCCACTAGCTATATGGTGGTGACAAAACGAGAGACTGTCAATCATGAAGATCATGGTGCTTAATATGCACAAGTGTGGAAAGGTGGTAGCATTGTCCCTTCTCTCTTCTTCTCTCATTTTTTTTGGTGGGCTCTTTGGCCTCTTTTTATTTTATTTTATTTTGGTGGGCATCTTTGGCCTCTTTTATTTCCTCACATGGGACAATGCTCCATTAATGATGATCATCACACTTTCAACTCAAAACTTAGAGCAACGATGACTCTATATGGAATGCCTTCGGTAGTGTACTGGGACAATGATCTAGCATGGCATAGACATTAATGGAAACATCATGCTAGCTATATTACGATCATGCAATGGCAATGTAGACGTGGTGGCACATGTCATGGTGGTAGTTGCATGGCAATATATCTCGGAATGACTTCGAAAAAGCCATAGTAGGTAGGTATGGTGGCTGTTTTGAGGGAGGCTAATGGTGGGTTTTGTGCACCGGCGAAAGTTGCACGACACTAAGAAGATTGTGATGGTGGAAGGTGAAAGTGCATCTAAACCATGGACTCAACATTAGTCATGAAGAACTCATATACTTGTTGCAAAAGTTTTATTAGTAATCGAAACAAAGTATTCAACGCATACTCCTAGGGGAAGGGTTGGTAGGTATAAACCATCGCGTGATCCCGATCGCCACGCAAAGGATGACAATCAATAGAGTAATCATGCTCAGATTTCATCACATAGCGGTTCACCATACGTGCATGCTACGTGAATCACTAACTTCAACAAAAGTATGTCTAGATCCACAACACCTTACTAGCATGCCTTCAATATTACCAAAACCACAACTCAAAACTAATTGAGATGAATCAAACTTCTCTAACTATTCAATGCACATGAAGGTGGAAGTTTTCGTATCCCTTTGGATAACTACCCCTTTTGAGACTAGTTTTGAAGCATAGATCAACTACCAAGCCACGCACCGCTGCGCTCTAAAAGATATAAGTGAAGCACAAAGAGCAAAAGTATCTAGCTCAAAAGATATAAGTGAAGCACATGTGAGCTGAATTGTCTACCAAAAGATATAAGTGAAGCTTGACAAAATCACGGTGAGTGCATGTCTCTCTCTCTTGGTGTGCAGCAAGGATGATCGTGACACAAAAAAAAGACTCCTACGATACAATACGCTCCAAGCAAAAACACATAACATGTGGTGAATAAAAATATAGCCCCAAGTAACGTTACCGATGGATTGAAGACGAGAGAGGGGATGCCTTCCTGGGGCATCCCCAAGCTTAGGCTTTTACGGTATTCTTGAATCTCTTGGGGTGCCTTGGGAATCCCCAAGCTTGAGCTCTTGCCACTCTTTATCTCTTTGTCCATAAGAACTTCACCCAGAACTTGAAAACTTCACAACACAAAACTTAAACAGAAACTCGTGATATCATTAGTATGAGAAAGCAAACCACCACTTCCTTAGGTACTGTAGAAAACTTAAATTATACCTGTGCGGATGTTGGGTTACTGTATTTTAAATCTTCCATGGCTAATACCCCCCGATACTATCCATAGTTTCATCAAAATAAGCAACCAACAAAACAAAAACAGAATCTGTTAACAACAGACCAGTCTGTAGCAATATGTATATTTAGTATACTTCTGGTACTTCAAAGGATCTGAACAATTACTACAGTCTGAATAAATTGCATATAAATCAGAAGCAAAAAGAATCAACTCAAAATCTCTTACAGAATAAAAATGAAAATTCTTTTCGTGAGAAGAAAGTTTCTGTCTTTTTCCAGCATGATCAAACAATCATCACCAAGACTAATCATAACGGTTTTGCTTGGCACAAACACAAAAAGAAACACAAAATACAAAATCATAATAGAATTATTATGGTGTGGAGAAAACAAAACAGGAAGCAAAAAGCAAAGAAAAAATTATTCATTGGGTTGCCTCCCAACAAGCGCTATCGTTTAACGCCCTTAGCTAGGCATTGATTTCAATGATGCTCACATAAAAGTTAAGGATTGAAACACAACAAGAGCATCATGGAGCAAATGACTAGCACGTTTAAGTCTAACCCACTTCCTATGCATAGGGATTTTGTGAGAAAACAATTTATTGGAGCAAGAATCAACTAGCATAGGAAGGCAAAACAAGCATAGCTTCAAAAATTTCAACATATGGAGAGGAAGCTTGATACTATCGCAATAAGTAGAAGCATATGATCCTCTCTCATAGTAATTTTCATTAGCATCAAGAATGAATTCAACAATATAACCAGCACCTAAAGCATTCTTTTCATGATCTACAAGCATAGAAATTTTACTACTCTCCACATAAGGAAATCTATTCTCAAGGATAGTAGTGGGAGTATCGTAAGAGACTCGAGCACTACAAATTGTGTCCACAATGAAAAAGCAAGGTTTGGCAAAGGGGTTTTCGAAAGTATGACAAGTTTTATCATCCCTCTTCTTCAAAGCATAAGTATCCTCACAATAATCATCATAGATAGGGGGCATGCTTTCATCAAAATAATTTTGATCATTCAAAGTGGAAGAACTAAAAAGATCATCTTTATCAAATATAGCATCCCCAAGCTTGTGGCTTTGTATATCATTAGCATCATGGGTATTCAAAGAATTCATGCTAACAACATTGCAATCATGCTCATCATTCACATATTCTAAGCCAAGCATTCTATGTAATTCTTCTTTCAGCACTTGAGCACAATTTTCCTTCCCATCATGCTCACGAAAGACATTGAAAAGATGGAGCATATGAGGCATCCTCAATTCCATTTTTTTTGTAGTTTTCAGCGAAAGAACAAGAAACAAAATATTCGATTGCAAGATCTAAAGATATACCTTCAAGCACTAACCTCCCCAGCAACGGCGCCAGAAAAGAGCTTGATGTCTACTACGCAACCTTCTCCTTGTAGACGCTGTTGGGCCTCCAAGTGCAGAGGGTTGTAGGACAGTAGCAATTTTCCCTCAAGTGGGTGACCTAAGGTTTATCAATCCGCGGGAGGCGTAGGATGAAGATGGTCTCTCTCAAGCAACCCTGCAACCAAATAACAAAGAGTCTCTTGTGTCCCCAACACACCTAATACAATGGTAAGTTGTATAGGTGCACTAGTTCGGCGAAGAGTTGGTGATACAAGTGCAATATGGATGGTAGATATAGGTTTTTTTAATCTGAAATTACAAAAACAGCAAGGTAACAAATGGTAAAATTGAGCACGAACGGTATTGCAATGCAGGGAAACAAGGCCTAGGGTTCATACTTTCACTAGCGAAGTTCTCTCAACAATGATAACATAATTGGATTATATAACTAGCCCTCAACATGCAACAAAGAGTCACTCCAAAGTCACTAATAGCGGGGAACAAACGAAGAGATTATTGTCGGGTACGAAACCACCACAAAGTTATTCTTTATGATCGATCTATTCAAGAGTCCGTAGTAAAATAACACGAAGCTATTCTTTTTGTTCGATCCATCATAGAGTTCGTACTAGAATAACACCTTAAGATACATATCAACCAAGACCCTAATGTCACCTAGATACTCCATTGTCACGTCAAGTATCCGTGGGCATGATTATACGATATGCATCACATCATCTCAGAATCATCTATTCAACCAACACATAGAACTTCAAAGAGTGCCCCAAAGTTTCTACCAGAGAGTCAAAACGTGTGCCAACCCCTGTGCATAGGTTCCTAATGTCACGAACCAGCAAGTTGATGACAAAAATATACATCAAGTACTCATATGAACCCACGTGTGCCAACCCATATGCATAGGTTCCCAATTCTCACAAACCCGCAAGTTGATCACAGCAGATAGACACGTGCAAGACATACATCAAGTGTTCTCAAAGACTCAATCCGATAAGATAACTCCAAAGGGGAAACTCAATTGATTACAAGAGGGAGAGGGGGAAGAACATCATAAGATCCAACTATAGTAGCTGTCGTGGGTATAAGTCTGACACTAGATGTGTAGGGTACGAAAGGATGGGCAGAGCCTTAGCTACGACGAGGTTGTTTGAGGTCAGGCCCCTCTACGGTGGAGGTAAAAGCCCTACGTCTCAGTGCTCTTGGGAGCTTGATGTCGAGTGGAATATGGATTACAGTAAATTGCTAACCCCTGCACCAGTGGGGAAGGGCGACTTATATAGAGTGCGCTGCCCTTCACAACGGTTTAGTGCACAGGGGTGGAGTAGTGGCGATTAAATGTCTACGTTACAGGTAACGTATGCCTTAAATGCTAATAAAGGTACATGAAAACGTATGACCGTTGCCCTCCAGTGGAGGTTACGATGTACAGAGTGGAATCCAGTTGGTAGGTTTGATACACTCCGAATGCTCATCTCCGAGTAGATGATGGAGGAATCGTCACCGACTGGATGATGGGAAGTCCTTAATTCAGTCGGAACTGACTAAGGGCCTTGTCCCTTATGAAGGGTAGTCCTTGGGTAGGACCTATAGGGCAGGCCTATGACCCTACCCTAGGACTATAACCCCATCATTAGTCCCCGAATGGATCGGGGTTGGAACGACGAAGCGATGCGTGGAGTACGGATCCGACTGGTATCGATGCGACTTCGGCGTTGTTTGCCTCGATCCATTTTATCCTCTTGACCAGTGATCCGAGTGGATATATCTGTGAAACAAACCGTTAGAGACCGAGTGCTACCGTGGAATCTTTTGACGTGACCGGTCAACTAACAGCGGCGGATTTTCTGGGATCCTCAAATTTCGGTTGTCGCGGCTCAGCGGGGATGACGACATCGTCATCGGGTAGTATCTGCCGCCTCGATTTCCACGCCTTCATCTCCTCCGCTAATATCGCAGCAACCGGTGGGGGGATAAGATTTCGGGGCCACCTGCTAGTGACCTAGTCGGTACCTTATTTAAACCTCTCCAGCGAGGGTTTCTCGTTGCACTCGCCTGATAACTCGCACTCGCCCCACTTCTCCCGTGACTTCCTGCGCATCCCAAGCTCCTTCCTTCTTCTCCTCCTCCGCGGATCTGCAGCCTCCACCATGACAAAGGGGCAGACGAGCAAGCTCGAGGCGCGGAAGAAGAAGACGGCGGCTCCCGGTCAACGGCGAGAGCGGGCACTGTCGGCGGGTTGGATCAGGGGGACTTCCTCCCCTCCACGGTGACGAAGAGCGACATGTTGGAGCTGGTGGAGCAAGGCCTGATCGAGAACAAGATGTGGAGGCTGCCGACGGAGGGCGAGACGGAGCCGACGCCCCAGGAGGGGGAGCGCGTCTTGCTGCTCAGTCATGTGTACCGAGGCTTCTCTCTGCCTCCTCATCCCTTCTTCAGAGGTATAATGAACCACTTCGGGGTGCAGCTCCACCATTTTCCTCCCAACGCAATAGCTCATCTCTCTGCCTTCGTCGTGCTTTGCGAGTGTTTTATTGGTTGTCCTCCTCATTGGGGGCTCTTTAAGCACATCTTCTCCGCTAGATCCCAAACCATCAAAAGACTTAGCCAGTCGGACGACAAAACTCATCTCCTCCAGCTTTGCGGAGGCTTAGGCTTCCAGAAGAAAAGCAAAAGTAGCTATCCCGCTCTTCAGTTGTCTGAATCCATTAGGAACTGGCAGTCGACTTGGTTCTACTGCCAGGACGTCGCTTGTCCGAATGACGCAACTGGACTGCCACCTTTTAGCCTAGACCGACTGGCTCCGCCTAGGAAACTTGCGCTCACGAAGATGGAAAAGATCCAGATTCAGCCTCTGGTCGACGCGCTGGTATATGTCGTTCGCAAGGGAGTCACCGGCATAGATTTGCTAGAGGTTTTTCTGGGTCGGCGTATCCAGCCTTTGCAAGCTCGACACCACGCCATGTGGCACTACACGGGGCCTGAGGACTCCACTCGGACTCACCCCGAGTGCGTGACCGGGGAGGTTGTGATGGTGTGGGTCCGCGGCATCACAGGCGCCTGCGATAACCCCAGAGGAGCCCGGCGAGTGAAGCCCTTCCGCGCGGACAACCCTCCTCCGAATGAGGTGAGTATACCTTGCCGAGTGCTTACAATTCCCTTAGATTTGCCGCTTTTTCTCGCATCACTGTCTGACGTCTGATGTTGTCGACTGTATCTTGTGCAGGCGTGGACTAACTAGCATTCCCCCGTCTCGAATGAGAATCCGGCTAAGGAAGAGGAAGGCAACGTGGAGAGCGCCGAGTATGTCTCAGACAGTGGGGAGATGGAGGAGGAGTCCGAAGAAGAGGAGGGGGAGGATGAAGAGCAGAGCTCGCCACCCCCACCACCAGAGCCTCAAACTAAGCGCCGTCACGAACCCGTGACTCCGTCGGCTCCTCCAACGGCCCCAAGTGCCCCGTCAGCTCCTGTGACTCCGTCGGCTCCTCCAGCGGCCCCGAGTGCCCCGTCAGCTCCTCCCGTGGTTCCGAGCGCCTTGCCAGCTACTCCCGTGGCTCCGAGTGCTCGGAGCACAAAGAGGACCAGGGACGCTGCTGCTGAGCCTGCGGGCCAACCTTCCAAGGTGGCCAAACCGAGTGGATCCAAACCTCGGAAGGCTCTGCCTCGGATGAGGATCGCCGTTCCCGTTGCCTGAGCGTAAGTGTCTTGTTCTCCTATCTTCTTTCAGTATTTGATTGAACTTATGCTTATCGGTCGAGTGAATTTTACTCGACAGAGCCGCCACCTCCGCCACTTCCCTGCCACGCCAGGAAGACGATCCCATGGATATGGACAACGTTGCCACATCCCAGCAAGGTACGTCGTGGCAACTCCGAGAGCTTACATTATTGTTTCACGAATTCTGTCTTTGATCTTGCCCTTGTTCCTGTGGTGTCACGTCGTTCGGTCGGGCTTCCTTCAGAGGCGATTCATGTGGAGGAGGACGACCAGAAGAAGTCTGAGCAAGCCGTGGTGCCTGTCCTTGAGGCTGTCCCATCTGCTACTACTCCTGCCATGGACGTGCCGCCAGCCGAGACAATGCCGTCGACTAAAACGGCGCTCCACGCTGCTGAACCGACTGGAGCAGGACTTGGGATGCCCAAGGAGTCTCTTGTGGTGCCAGGTCCGTCGACCGTCCAGTACTACGCCCAACGCCTCCCGGAAGATCAGGTGGGAGCTGCCAAGGGGGCCATGGTGCAGGTGGAGTTGATGACGGGTGATGCCAAGAGAGCGTACGACTCCATCGCGTCTCTGTACAAGCGAAGCTTGGAACTTCGGGACGATATCCGAGTAAGTGGGCTAGTAAGTATTTACTTTCCTCTTGTAACCCAGTGGGTGTTTAAGCAATATACTCGGATGCATTATGATTATTTTGAAGTGGGTTCACCCTTAGTGAACCCAGTGGGTGTAGTCCCCGAGACTTCTGTCGAGTGCTTGCACCGGCAGTTGTCCTTATATACATTTTCTTTAACTTGATCAGATCAAAACTAATCTGTTCGAATGTTACCGGT
The DNA here is from genome assembly GCF_904849725.1 of Hordeum vulgare subsp. vulgare. Taxonomy (NCBI): domain Eukaryota; kingdom Viridiplantae; phylum Streptophyta; class Magnoliopsida; order Poales; family Poaceae; genus Hordeum; species Hordeum vulgare. The sequence goes on along the minus strand of NC_058520.1, from coordinate 387,021,730 downwards.
GGGGGCACTCCGAGTACACCTACTGGAAGTAGTCTCCGAGAGTAATTTTACTCAGGTCGGGTAGTAGTAGCCTCATAGGCTTGTTTTTTGTTATGTAGCTCAATAGGGCGGACCTGTTTGAGCTTCATGCCAGTGGGGTCACTCTTGGTGAACCCACTGGGTGTAGTCCCCGAGACCACTGTCGACTGCTTGCGTCGGCAGGGGTGTGAAGAATTTTGAGCTTTTATTGTTTTCCTTGTTGAATTTGTCTGATCTTCTCTTCTCGCTGATTTGCAGAAGACTTGCGAGATGGGATCAACGTACAACGCTGTGAAGGCTGAAAAGATTCAGCTTGCTGCGGAACTGGAGGCAGCTGTTCATGACTTGGCTGGTGTGAAGGGCGCTCTGGCTGAACGAGAGAAGTCCTTGGAGGAGTCCCGTGAGGCAAACAAGGCATTGGTGGCCGAAATGGAGAAAATGGGGAAACAAAGAACCGAGCTGATGGGACAGATGAAGGTGATGAACAGGCGGTGCATATCACAGGAGAAGTACGTAAGTGACTGGGCAAGGAAGATGATTGCGCTTCTCGGTGGTAAGTTCTATTTTTCCGAGTGCTTCTTGACTTTGCATTTCATTCTGCGCTTACTTTCTGCTCGTCTTGTCTTTGTAGATTTTTGTATGGACCCTGAGGCTGAAGCAGCTGATATTGAGCGGTCGGTTGTTACGAACGTTCCACTCGGCGAGGACGCCTATCGAGACATGCTCCGAGCGCACGTTCGCCTTGGCAAAGTGGGACCTTTTATCGGTCGCCTGAGAGAGGTAGTCGGCCGAATCGACAAGGAGCTGTGGCCTGAAGACGAGTCCTGGCAGGAGATGGAAGGGTTGATGACTCGGCCGGAGGACGTCCCGAACCGAGTGCAGGAGAGGAAGAAGTCTGCTGCTCGCTGTGGTGCGGACGTGGCGCTGTCGCTAGTCCGAGTGCACTGCAAGGAAGCTCGCGAAGAGAAGCTGAAGGCGTTGCAAGTTGCCAACACCAAGAAGCTTTGATTCGAAGATTTCATGGAGACCTTCCTTGAGAGCGCCACTCGCATCGCAGACGGGATCGACCTCGACACTTTCGTGGAGCCTGCCAGTCCCAGTGCGAGTCCTGACGACGCTTGAAAAAACTTTACCTCAGTATGCCGAGTGGTAGTTGTATCAAACTTTGGCCACTGCTATTGTCCGTCACATTCGTGGTTCGGTGTGGATAAGCTTGATCTACACCGAACCGACTATCTTTAAACCAACTTTGAATTGGAACCGAATATTTTGCTCTTCCTTTGCCAAACAATTGTTGACACGATTATGGCTCGTGGTTTTTGTTTGGCGTTTCTTGGTGAAGCCAGTGGCAAACATGCGGAGCATGTAGTTGTCAGTTCTATTGACATCTGCATGAGCCTCAATGAGGGTCTGCTAAGTCCCCGAGTGGATGTCTAGGATACAGTCGAAGGCAATTGTTTACTTACGCGATTCGTGATCGCAGCTAAGTCTTCGAGCGCGACTGTAAGGTCGTACTCGGAGCGAGTTGCTACTCATGTAATTGTCAGTTGTCTTGACATCTACATGAGCCTCGATGAGGGTCTGCTACTCATGTAATTGTCATTTGTCTTGACATCTACATGAGCCCCGATGAGGGTAGTAGCTAACCTCCGAGTGAGAAAGTTTGTACTTAGGCGATTCTGGATCGCAGCTAAGTCCCCGAGTGCGACGGTTAGTGCACACTCGGAGAAAGTTTGTACTTAGACGATTCTGGATCGCAGCTAAGTCCCCGAGTGCGACGTTTAGTGCACACTCGGAGAAAGTTTGTACTTAGGCGATTCTTGATCGCAGCTAAGTCCCCGAGTGCGACGTTTAGTGCACACTCGGAGAAAGTTTGTACTTCGGCGATTCTTGATCGCAGCTAAGTCCCCGAGTGCGACGTTTAGTGCACATTCGGAGGAAGTTTGTACTTAGGCGATTCTTGATCGCAACTAAGTCCCCGAGTGCGACGTTTAGTGCACACTCGGAGAAAGTGTGTACTTAGGCGATTCTTGATTGCAGCTAAGTCCCCGAGTGCGACGTTTAGTGCACACTCGGAGAAAGTTTGTAATTAGGCGATTGTTGATCGCAGCTAAGTCCCCGAGTGCGACGTTTAGTGCACACTCGGAGAAAGTTTGTACTTAGGCGATTCTTGATCGCAGCTAAGTCCACGAGTGCGACGTTTAGTGCACGCTCGGAGAAAGTTTGTACTTAGGCGATTGTTGATCGCAGCTAAGTCCCCGAGTGCGACGTTTAGTGCACACTCGGAGAAAGTTTGTACTTAGGCGATTCTTGATCGCAGCAAAGTCCCCGAGTGCGACGTTTAGTGCACACTCGGAGAAAGTTTGTACTTAGGCGATTCTGGATCGCAGCTAAGTCCCCGAGTGTGACGGTTAGTGCACACTCGAAGAAAGGTTGTACTTAGGCGATTCTGGATCGCAGCTAAGTCCCCGAGTGCGACGTTTAGTGCACACTCGGAGAAAGTTTGTACTTAGGCGATTCTAGATCGCAGCTAAGTCCCCGAGTGCGACGGTTAGTGCACACTCGGAGAAAGTCTTTTTTCTTAGAGACCGGAGTCTGCGAACGCGGAAGAATTTTGCATCTGCAAAAACTCAATCTGCTTTGTATTACTTCAACGATACTTGTTCTTTACATTACTTCAGTCGACGGTCACGTGTAGAAGCGCTTCAGAAGATCTCCGTTCCATGCTCTCGGCTCGTCCGTTTCCCTGTCGAGGTTGTAGAGTCGATATGCTCCGTTGTTCAGCACCTTGGAGATGATGAAGGGTCCTTCCTGGGCGGAAGCCAACTTGTGAGGTCTCTGCTGATCCACTCGGAGCACCAGGTCGCCTGCTTGGAATGTACGACTCCTGACGTGTCGCGCATGAAAGCGCCGCATATCTTGTTGATAAATGGTTGAGCGAGTCAGTACCATCTCGCGCTCCTCCTCTAGAAGATCCACTCCGTCTTGCCTTGCTTGCTCTGCTTCAGCTTTGGAGAAGAGTTCAACTCGTGGAGCGTTGTGAAGCAAGTCACTCGGAAGGACTGCCTCTGCTCCGTAAACGAGGAAGAACGGGGATCGCCCTGTAGATCTATTTGGGGTTGTGCGGAGACCCCACAGCACCGAAGGCAGCTCGGTGACCCATGCGCCGGCAGCATGTCCCACTTCTTGCAGGAGTCGAGGCTTCAAACCTTGCAGAATAAGTCCATTCGCCCGCTCTGCTTGCCCGTTTGTTTGGGGATGCGCCACACATGCAAAATCCACTCGGATACCTTGGCCTGTACAGAAACCTTTGAATCTGTCCGAGTCAAAGTTCGGGCCATTGTCAATGATTATGCTGTGCGGTACCCCGAATCTGGAGATGATGTCCCGGACAAACTTGTTGGCTGTAAGGGCGTCGATCTTCTTGATGGGCTTGGCTTCAATCCACTTTGTGAACTTGTCGACTGCCACCAACAGATGTGTGAATCCCCCTTGGCCTGTCCTGAATGGACCGACTGTATCTAATCCCCACACTGCAAACGGCCAAACAAGAGGGATTGTCTTCAACGCAGATGTTGGCTTGTGGGACTTGTTAGAGTAGAACTGACAACCTTCGCATCGGTCGACCATATCCTTTTCCATTTCAGTCGCCTGCAACCAGAAGAAACCGGCTCTGAATGCTTTGGCGACGATTGCCCTTGAGGAGGCGTGACGACCGCAGGTTCCCGAGTGAATTTCTTCTAGGATTAACTGTCCCCTCAGGGGAGATGCATCGTTGAAGGACGCCTGAAACGCTTTCCTTGTACAACTGGCCATCAATGACAGTGAACGACTTTGACCTGCGGACGATCTGTCTGGCTTGGACTTCGTCTTCTGGTAATACTTGCCTCAAGATGTATGCAATGAACGACACAGTCCAATCGGGGATGATAGCCAGAATCTCCATGATCAACTCAACCACAGCAGGGACTTCGACTTCAGTCGGATCTGTTGAGCTCTTTGGTTGTACTGGTTCCTCTGTGAAAGGATCTTCTTTAAATGAGGGAAGGTGAAGGTGCGCGAGGCAGACGTCACTCGGGACTGGTCTCCGAGTGGATCCAAGTTTCGCCAATTCATCAGCTGCTTGGTTTTTCAGTCGCGGAACATGGTGGAGTTCCAGACCTTCAAACTTTTTCTCGAGCTTCCTCACTGCATTGCAGTATGTGGTCATGGTGGGGTTCCTTACGTCCCACTCCTTCATCACTTGCTTAACTACCAAATCTGAATTGTCGTAGACCATCAGGCGACGGACGCCGAGTGCGACGGCCATGCACAATCCATAAAGGAGAGCCTCATACTCTGCCTCATTGTTGGAGGAATCGAAGTGTATCTGCAACACATACTTGAGTTTGTCACCCTTTGGCGATATGATCACAACGCCAGCGCCGGAGCCATTCAACATCTTGGACCCATCGAAGAACATTGTCCAATGAGCCGAGTAGATGTGGGTCGGTTGCTGTTGTTCTACCCATTCTGCTATGAAGTCAGCCAGAGCTTGAGACTTTATAGCTTTCTTGGCCTCGAACTTGATGTCGCAGTATAACATCTCCATTGCCCACTTCGCCACTCGGCCCGATGCGTCCCGATTGTGGAGGATTTCCGACAATGGAGCATTGGAAACGACAGACACCGAGTGGTCTTGGAAATAATGAGCCACCTTCTTCGCAGTCATGTAAATCCCGTAGATAGGTTTTTGATAGTGGGGATACCTCTGCTTGGAAGGAGTCAGGACTTCGGAGACATAATACACTGGCCGCTGAACCTTGTATGCTTTGCCTTCTTCTTCGCGTTCGACTGTGAGAACAGTGCTGACGACTTGATTTGTAGCCGCGATGTACAGAAGAAGGGGTTCTTTACTGAGCGGAGCAGTAAGAACCGGCTTGGTGGAAAGTAGGACTTTGAGGTCGTTGAATGTGATTTGGGCTTCATCTGTCCACTTGAAAGTATGTGATTTCTTCATGAGTCGGTACAGAGGAAGTGCCTTCTCGCCGAGTCGATTGATAAACCTGCTCAAAGCCGCTAGGCAACCTGTGAGCCTTTGAACATCGTGTATTCTGACCGGCCGCTCCATTCGGACGATGGTCCCGATCTTTTCTGGGTTGACATCGATCCCTCGTTCGGAAACGAAGAAACCGAGTAACTTTCCGCTGGGAACACCGAATGAATGGCTGGGTTGAGCTTGATATCGTACCTACGAAGGTTGGCGAATGTTTCTGCCAAGTCAGTCAGCAGGTCGGAACATTTGCGTGACTTGACTACGATATCATCCATATACGCCTCCACATTTCGACCGATCTGGTCAAGGAGGCATTTTTGGATCATACGCATAAAGGTTGCTCCTGCATTCTTCAAACCAAATGTCATAGTGATGTAGCAGAAGCAACCGAATGGGGTGATGAAGGCTGTTTTTAATTCATCGGGGCCATACAGACGGATCTGATGATAGCCCGAGTAGGCATCAAGGAATGACAAACGCTCGCAACCCGCAGTCGAATCGACAAGTTGATCGATGCGGGGGAGTGGGAAATGGTCTTTCGGTTAGACCTTGTTGAGATGCTTGAAGTCGATGCACATTCGGAGAGACTTGTCCTTCTTGGGCACCATGACAACATTGGCGAGCCACTCGGAGTGGTGTACCTCGCGAATGAAGTTGGCTGCCAAGAGCTTAGCCACCTCTTCTCCGATTGCCTTCCTCTTGTGCGCGGCAGACCGACGCAGGCGTTCTCGGACAGGCCGAGCAGCAGGATCCACATGCAGTCGGTGCTCAGCCAACTCCTTGGGTACACCTAGCATGTCAGCGGGCTTCCATGCGAAAATGTCCCAGTTCTCACGGAGGAATTGGATGAGCTCGGCTTCCTATTTAGGATCGAGGGTGGTGGATATGTTCGTCGGGGCAGCGGCGTCGTCTGTCGGGTGGATGCTGACCTTCTTTGTTTCTCCCGCCGACTGGAATGCGGATTCCGAAGCCGGCTTCTTCGAACGCATCAAGTCAGCGGGGTCGACTGTCTTCTTGTACTCGTCAAGCTCGAGGAGAGCCATCTGTTGATCGGCGATCCTCGATCCCTGCTGCAGACACTCCTCGGCCCGCTGCCGATTGCCTGTGATAGTGATCACACCTTTTGGGCCTGGCATCTTCAGCTTCAGGTACACGTAACATGGACGGGCCATGAAACGCGCATACACTGGGCGGCCTAGAATCGCGTGGTACGCACTCTCGAAGTCCACCATCTCGAACGTCAGTTTTTCCTTGCGGAAGTTCTTGTCGGAGCCGAAGACGACGTCCAACGCGATCTGGCCGAGTGACTTGGCCTTTCGTCCAGGGACGACTCCATGGAACTGCATGCTGCTCTTGCTAAGTTCGGACATCGGAATGCCCATCCCCTTGAGAGTGTCAGCGTACATGATGTTCAAGCCCCTGCCGCCGTCCATGAGGACTTTGCGCAGTCGGACTACTTCCACCACCGGTTCGATGACTAGGGCCTGCCTCCCTGGGGTGGGTACGTGTGCTGGATGATCCGACTGGTCAAAGGTGATCGCAGTCTGAGACCATTCGAGGAACGTGGGATTGGTCGGGGTGGCCATGTTCACCTCCCTGTTCACCAACTTCAGTCGACTCTTGCTTTCAACGTCAGCAAAAATCATCAGTGTCGCATGGACTTGGGGGAACGAATCCTCCTTGTCCTCCTCATCCTGTTCATTGTCCTTTTCACTCGGCTGCCCTTCTTCGAATCCCTGGATCAGGAGGCGACATTGCTGAGTGGTATGCTTCAGAAATATGGCGTTGCCCTCTTCATCCATCTTCGTGTGGATTGGACATGGCTGGTCCAGGATGTGGTTTCTGAACTGCTTCTTCTTGGGGGTGAACTGAGCCTTCCCCTTGCCCTTGAACTTGGCATTGGTAACGGCTGCGGCCTCTGCCTGCGGAGTGGACGGAGCTTTCTGCTTCTGCTTCCGAGTGTTGTTCCCATCTTCATCGACGACTGCTTTGTGCTTGCCGCTACGAATGCGGTCCTCTTCTTCGCCATTTGCATAGCGTGCCGCTATCTCCATCATCTAGGCGATATATCCTCTTCCTCTTCCTCTAGGCGATATATCCTCTTCCTCTAGGCGATATATCCTCTTGCGTCGGGCCTTGGATCATAAGTGTCACCGACCGAATGCCGATCATCATGATGTCGGGGCCCGTAGGGCCCACCCCGCGGAGGGGTGCGTGAACGGCGAAGATCTTCGGGATTCATGGAACGGCTGCCTCCCCTGTGTCGCTGATGAGAACCGGGGTTGTGAACTGACCGATGCGTGTTCGTGTGAACAGAACTATTGTGGATCCTGTTGTGCGACTGGGAGACCGCCGATTTTTGCTGCTGCGCCGTGTGCAGCAGGGCATAGATCTGCTTGATCCCTCTGCCAGCCTCTGAATCAGTCGGCTGGAGGGAATCGGCTATCTTGGCAGCCGCAGCCAGGTTGAGAACGGGTGTGCGGAACACCTCCACGTTGCTCTGACGAGTGCGCCGACTGGCAGAACGGCAAGGCTGACGGCGAGCACCGGATGTTTCGCCGACCTCGTGCTCGTTCCGGCTGGTTTGGCGGGGACTTTCATGGGAGTTGGCCATGTGCACTTCGGCTGCAGGCCCGCGACCCAAGTACTCGGAAGGAAACTCAGTCAGAACTGAGTCCGAGCGCTGGGACGGCAGCGCAACTACAACCGACTCGAGGACCGCCACTTGTGAAGACGCGCTCTGGCGCGCCTGGGCGTGTTGCACCCAACGCTGGAGCCGCGGACGGCGAGACCGCTTGTTGCGGCGCGTGATGGGGGCAAAGGTCGACACCGCATCCGACTGCTCAAGAAGAAGGATGCCGCAGGCACCGGCACGGAAGTGCGTAGCCCCGCGACTGGGGAGCGCCTCGACGTCGAGAGGAGCATCCCGAAGCCATGCCGAATCATTGACGATGAAGGAGAGAGCACCGAAAAGGATCTCATGACCCATGCACAAATCTCCACCGGACGACATGATGAAAAGATGTAGTCGCAAACTTGCTGAAAGTCGCTTAGACGCCTGCCCCACGGTGGGCGCCAACTGTCGTGGGTATAAGTCTGACAGTAGATGTGTAGGGTACGAAAGGATGGGCAGAACCTTAGCTACGGCGAGGTTGTATGAGTTCAGGCCCCTCTACGGTGGAGGTAAAAGCCCTACGTCTCAGTGCTCTTGGGAGCTTGATGTCGAGTGGAATATGGATTACAGTGAATCGCTAACCCCTGCACCAGTGGGGAAGGGCGACTTATATAGAGTGCGCTGCCCTTCACAACGGTTCGGTGCACAGGGGTGGAGTAGTGGCGATTAAATGTCTACGTTACAGGTAACGTATGCCTTAAATGCTAATAAAGGTACATGAAAACATATGACCGTTGCCCTCCAGGGGAGGTTACGATGTACAGAGTGGAATCCAGTCGGTAAGTTTGATACGCTCCGAATGCTCATCTCCGAGTGGATGATGGAGGAATCGTCACCGACTAGATGATGGGAAGTCCTTAATTCAGTCGAAACTGACTAAGGGCCTTGTCCCTTATGAAGGGTAGTCCTTGGGTAGGACCTATAGGGCAGGCCTATGACCCTACCCTAGGACTATAACCCCATCAGTAGCAAAGCCCATGGTACGTCGAGATAAATACATCTCAAGAACACGAGAGAGAGATCAAACACATAGCTACTGGTACATACCCTCAGCCCCAAGGGAGAACTACTCCCTCCTCGTCATGGAGATCGCCGGGATGATGAAGATGGCCACCGGAGATGGATTCCCCCTCCGGCAGGGTGCTGGAACGGGCTCCAGATTGTTTTTTGGTGGCTACAGAGGCTTGCGGCGGCGGAACTCCCGATCTAGGTTTCTTTCTAGGGGTTTCTGAATTTATAGGAATATATGGCGGTGGAATTGCGTCAGGTGGGACCACGAGGAGATCACAAGTCTGGTCGCCACCACCTAGGGGGGGGGGTGGCGGCGTCAGGGCTTGTGACTCCCTCGTGGCTCTTCTGGCATTCTTTCAAAGCTTCGGGGGCTCTTTTGGTCCAAAAAAATCATCATAAAGTTTCATTCCATTTGGACTCCATCTGAAAATGGGCCAAAAACACGGAAAAAACAAAAACTGGCACTTGGCACTGAGTTAATAGGTTAGTCCCAAAAAAGATATAAAATAGCATATTCATGCATATAAAACATCCAAAGTTGACAAGATAATAGCATGGAACCATAAAAAATTATAGATACGTTGGAGACGTACCAATGAGATCGCGGGACGGGCTGCGATTTGGACCGCGAAGATGTTTCACTACATCAACCGCGTTATATACGCTTCTGCTTAGCAATCTACAAGGGTATGTAGATTCACTCTCCCCTCTCATAGATGATCATCACCATGGATGGGTATTGCGTATGCGTAGGAATTTTTTTGTTTCCCATGCGACGTTCCCCAACAAAAATATGAATCAATTTATAACAATACCAAAAGTATTTGATATGTTTATTATACTAGCAGATCTCACGAAGTTTTGTTGAGTTCTATGTGCTGGAGTTTTCAAGTTTTGGGTGTTATCACGATGGATGAAGGAATAAGGAGCAACAACAACCTAAGCTTGGGGATGCCCAAGGCACCCCAAATTATTAATCTAGGAATACTCAAGCGTCTAATCTTGGGGATGCCCGAGAAACCCTCTTTCGTATCAATCCATGGGTATGTCACTTGGAGCTATATTTTTATTCATCACATGATATGAATTTTGCTTGGAGCATCGTTTGCTTTAGTTTGATTTTTGTCTTAGTTTTCCATAATCATTGTACTCTATATACACCAACTTGAGAGAGACATGAGACAACCATAATTTATTAAAATATCGTGCTTCACTTATATCTTTTGAGCTTAGCAGTTGCTCTAGTGCTTCAATTATATCTTTTAGAGCACGATGGCGTATAGATTTTGAAGAATTAATTGCACTCTGGTTCATCACAGCTATTCGTCTAAGAGAGCTAATAAATAAATATGGTAATTTGCATGGGTTGTAATACTAGTACAAAAATAATAGGTATCCAATGAGTGAATAATCAAAACCACATGCAACACATAAAAGGGAAACCATGCTTAATGATATTAACGTGGTAATGTGAAAAAGCATGAGTGCATAATCATTGGTTAATGTAAGTATCGTGAATTAGAGGTTATTAACTTGCTTTTCATCCAAATATTTTTATGGCATGGTGATGATCTGTGATACGTCTCCAACATATCTATAATTTTTTATTGTTCCATGCTATTATTTTATATGTTTTGGATGTTTTATGCATTAATATGTTGTTTTATATTATTTTTGGAACTAACCTATTAATCTAGAGCCTAGTGCTAGTTTATGTTTTTTCCACGTTTTTGAGTATTGCAGATAAGGAATATTAAACGGAGTCCAAACGGAATAAAATCAGTGGAATGATTTTTCTTGGACCAGAAGAAACCGAGAAGACTTGACTAGGGGGCAGGGCACCTACCGGGAGGCCACAAGCCTGTAGGGCGCGCCCTATGGGGTGGGCCGCATCCCCTGGCTTGTGGGTCCCTTGTAGGTCTCCTAACCCTATTCTTCGGACTATAAATTCCCAAATATTCCCATATCGCAAAAAAGAGCCACAAAAATACTTTTCCACCGCCGAGAGCCTCTGTTTCCGTGAGATCCAATCTGGGAGCCTTTTCTGGTAATCTGCCAGAGAGGGAATTGATCACGGAGGGCATCTACATCAACTCCATTGCCCCTCTAATGATGCGTGAGTAGTTCACCACGGACCTACGGGTCCATAGCTAGTAGCTTGATGTCTTCTTCTCTCTCTTTGATATTCAATACCATGTTCTTCATGATCTTCATGGAGATCTATCCGATGTAATACTCTTTTGCGGTGTGTTTGTCGAGATCCGATGAATTGTGAGTTTATATTTAGATTATCTATGAATATTATTTGAGTCTTCTCTGAATTCCTATATGCATGATTTCATATCTTAGCATGTCTCTTTGAGTTATTAGTTTGGTTTGGCCAACTAGATTGGTAATTCTTGCAATGGGAGAAGTGCTTAGTTTTGGGTTCAATCTTGCGGTGTCCTCACCCAGTGACATAGTAGGGGTAGCGAGGCACATATTGTATTTTTGCCATCAAGGATAAAAAGATGGGGTTTTCATCATATTGCTTGAGTTTATCCTTGTACATCATGTCATCTTACTTAATGCGTTACTCTTTTCTTCATGAACTTAATACTCTAGATGCACGTAGAAGACGGTCGATGTGTGGAGTAATAATAGTAGATGTAGAATCGTTTCGATCTACTTGACACGGACGTGATGCCTATATGCATAATCATTGCCTTGTATATCTTCATAATTATTCACTTTTCTATCAATTGCTCGACAGTAATTTGTTCACCCACCGCATTATTTTCCTTTATGAGAGAAGCCTCTAGTGAAACATATGGCCCCAGGGTTTATTTTCCATATTATACTTTCAGATCTATAAACTAAAAATACCAAAAATATCTTGATGCAATTTATTTACTTTTGTTTCCGCAATCTTTTATATCTATCTCTATCAGATCTCATCCTTGCAAATAAATCTGAAGGGATTGACAACCCCTTTTTAGCGTTGGGTGCAAGTGTTTGATTGTTTGTGTAGGTATTACGATTGGAGCCTTGCTTGTTTCTCCTACTTGATTGATACCTTGGTTCTCAACAAACTGAGGGAAATACTTATCTACTTTGCTGCATCACCCTTTCCGCTTCAAGGGAAAACCAACGCAAGCTCAAGAAGTAGCAAGAAGGATTTCTGGCGCCGTTGCTGGGGAGGATGCATTACAAGATCAAGCCTACCAAGTACCCATCACAAACTCATCTCTTGCATTTACTTTATTTGCCATTTGCCTCTCGTTTTCCTCTCCCCCACTTCACCAATTTTCCGTTTTATTCGTCTTTTTCTCGCCGGATCTCTTTTTGGCTACTTGTGTTACCATGTGCCTTCTATTTGATTGCTAAAAATCTATTGATATGGATCCTCATCCACTTTCTATTCTTTTGAAGAGATCCAATTATGGTGAACCAATTTCTAGTTAGTTGAGTTTACTTGATTACCTCCATGAAGTTTTGCTTAAGATTCGTGAAACTAAAAATTGTGATGGAGTGATTCACGATGTTTCCTTGAATGAAAAGCATGATTGCAATGATATTTTTATAAATTCCATTAATATCAGTTGTTCTAATGATATGCAAACCCACATGCTTGGGGATGCTATATTTGATGAGTGTGCTAGGACCACTACTTATTGCAATGATCATGATTGGGGTGATAATGCTTCTTATGATCTTGATAATTTATTTAATACTCTTGATGAATATGATATCGAAGGTGGGTTTCGAAGAGTGTCAAATTTATGTAAAAATAATCCCACATATTTGGAGAGTGTTCAATCTTATGATATTTTTTTTACAAAAATGGGTTTGGAGAGGTCATGACTTTAGTTAATTATAATCCAACTATTTTGGAAGAGTGTCAACTTTGCATGCATGTGGACCATGAAGAGAAAATTTTATATGATAGTTATATTTTTGAATTCCTTCATGATGCTACTAAAATTTATTATGAGGGAAGAACATATGTTTGTACGGATTGCAATAATATCAACTTTCCTCTCTATGTGTTTAAAGTTTTGAAGTTATGCTTGTTTTGCCTTCCTATGCTAGTTGATTATTGTTCCCACAAATTGTTTGCTCTCAAAATCCCTATGCATAGGAAGTGGGTTAGAATTAAATGTGCTTTTCATGCTATTCATGATGATCTTTTCCATATCTCAGTTACTACTTTTTATGCGAGCATCATTAAAATCATCATGCCTAGCTAGGGGCATTAAACAATAGCGCTTGTTGGGAGGCAACCCAATTTTATTTTTATGCTTTTGTTTTTGATTATGTTTTTGAGTGCTGCACAAATTATTACCTCTGTAATAATTGTGTTTTCTTGTTTTTAATTAGTGTTTGATCCAAGTAAGACCTTTGGGATGGTCTACGGTGTTTACAAAGTTGATTTTGTTGAAAAACAGAAACTTTCGCTCTCAGTCCAGAAATTTTGTAAATTCACTGGAACGTGATTTTGATCTGAATTTTTTACACAATATTGATTTGCAAATGTACCATATTTTCCTAATTCTACAGAATTTTTGTATTTACATAAGTATTCTAAGTAAACAGATTGCTACACACTGTTCTGTTTTTGACAGATTCTGTTTTCTTTGTGTTGTTTGCTTATTTTGATGAATCTATGGGTTGTATCGGGGGGTATGAACCATGGATAAGTTGGAATACAATAAATATTGCATCAGTATAAATAAATAATTATTCACAACAGTACCTAAAGTGGTGATTTATTTTTCTAATACTAACGGATCTCATGAGTTTTCTGTTGAGTTTTGTGTTGTGAAGTTTTTAAGTTTTGGGTAAAGATTTGATGAACTGTTGAATATGGAGTGGCAAGAGCCTAAGATTGGGGATGCCCAAGGCACCCCAAGCCGTATTAAAGGATACCAAAGAGCCTAAGATAGGGGATTCCCCGGAAGGCATCCCCTCTTTCGTCTTCAATCCATCGGTAAATTTACTTGTGGCTATATTTTTATTCACCACATGATATGTGTTTTGTTTGGAGCATCTTGTATGATATGAGTCTTTACTTTTTAGTTTGCCACAATCATCCTTGCTGCACACATCTTTTTAGAGAGACACGCTGAATCATGAATTTATTAGAATACTCTTTGTGCTTCACTTATATCTTTTGAGCTAGGTAATGTTGCTCTAGTGCTTCACCTATATCTTTTAGAGCACGACGGTGTTGTATTTTATAGAAATGATTAAAATATAGTAGCTCACTTATATTATTTTGAGAGTAATTTAAACAACATGGTAATTGGTTTAGGTTATGAATTTAGTCCTAATATAATGGGCATCCAAGAGGGATACAATAAAAACTTTCATATTAAGTGCATTGAGTATGATCAGAAGTTTGATTCCTTGCATATAGTTTTGAGATATGAAGATGGTAATATGAGAGTCATGCTAGTAAGTAATTGTGAATTGGAAGGAACACTTGTGTTAAAGCTTGTGATTCCCGTAGCATGCACGTATGGTGAACTGTTATGTGATGAAGTCGGAGCATGATTTGTTTAATGATTGTCAACCTTTGTGTGGAGGTCGGGATCGCGCGATAGTTAACTCCTACCAACCCTTCCCCTAGGATCATGCGTCTAATACTTTGCTTCAATAACTAATAGGATTTTGCAATAAGTATGTGTGTTCTTTATGACTAATGTTGACTTCATGGATTATACACACTCTCACCCTTCCACCTTTGCTAGCCTCTTTAGTACCGCGCAACTCTCGCCGGTACATTAAACCCACCTTCCTCAAAACATCCACCATATATTTTCCTCAAAACAGCTACCATACCTACCTATTATGGCACTTACATATCCACTCCGAGATATATTGCCATGCAAAACCATCGTCCCGTTTTTATGACACGCACCATCACTTACATGTTGCTTATAGAGTCATATTTTGTTCTAGATATCGAGTTGTAATCTTTTGAGTTGTAAGTAAATAAAAGTGTGATGATTTGCATTATTAGAGCATTGTCCTGTGTGAGAAAAGGATGATGGAAGCTATGATTCCCTCACATTGGGATGAGTCTCCAGACTTTACAAAAAATAAAAGAGGCCAGTGAAGACCATAAAAAAAATAAAAGAGGCCAAAGAAGCCCACCAAAAAAAAGAGATAAAAAAATAAAAAATGAAAAAATGAGAGAAAGAGAGAAGGGACAATGCTACTATATTTTTCCACACTTGTGCTTCGAAGTAGCACCATGTTCTTCGTATAGAGTCTCCTATTTTGTCACTTTCATATTACTAGTGGAATTACATCTTTTGCACAACCACTTAGTTTCCTTTTGAGCTTCCAAACACTTATAGGTCTAGTGCATTTGTTGCATGGTAATCCCCACTCACTCACATTGATATCTACTGATGGGATCTCCATAGCCCGTTGATATGCCTAGTTGATGTGAGACTATCTTCTCCTTTTTCCGAAACCTCCACCACACTCTATTCCACCTATAGTGCTTTATCCATGGCTCATGCTCATGTATTGCGTGAGAGTTGAAAAGGTTTGAGAACATAAAAAGTGTGAAAGAATTTCTTGATTTTCATCGGGGTTGTGCATGATTTAGATAAATTGTGTGGTGAAGATGGAGCATAGCCAGACCATATTATTTTGTAGGGATAACTTTCTAAGACCATGTTATTTCGAAAGGAAGCAATTACCTTATTAGTATGCTTGAATTATTATTGTTTTTATGTCAATATTAGACTTTTGTTCTGAATCTTATGGATCTGAATATTCATGTCACAATAGACAATATTACATGGATAAATATGTTAGGTAGCATTCCACATCAAAAATTCTGTTTTTTATCACTTACCTACTCGAGGACGAGGAGGAATTACGCTTGCGGATGCTTGATACATATCCAACGTATCTATAATTTTTGATTGTTCCATGCTATTATATTATTTGTTTTGGATGTTTTATATGCATTAATATGTTGTTTAATATTATTTTTGGGACTAACCTATTAATATAGAGCCTAGTGCAAGTTTCTGTTTTTTCCACGTTTTTGAGTATTGTAGATAAGGAATATTTAACGGAGTCCAAATGGAATAAAATCTCCGGAACAATTTTTCTTGGACCAGAAGAAACCCAGAAGACTTGGAGTAGGGGGTAGGGCACCTGTCGAGAGGCCACAAGCCTGCAGGGCACGCCCTAGGGGGTGGGCCGCGCCCCCTGGCTTGTGGGTCCCTTGCAGGTCTCCTAAATATATTGTTCGGCCTATAAATTCCCAAATATTCCTGTATCGCAAAAAGAGCCATGAAAATACTTTTCCACCGCCGAGAGCCTGTGTTCCCGTGAGATCAATCTGGGAGCCTTTTCCAGTAATTTGCCGGAGAGGGAATTGATCACGGAGGGCATCTACATCAACTCCATTGCCCCTTTGATGATGCGTGAGTAGTTCACCACAGTCCGACGGGTCCATAGCTAGTAGCTAGATGGCTTCTTATCTCTCTATGATCTTCAATACCATGTTCTTCATGATCTTCATGGAGATCCATTCGATGTAATACTCTTTTGCGGTGTGTTTGTCGAGATCCGATGAATAGTGAGTTTATGTTCATTATCTATGAATATTATTTGAGTATCTTCTGAATTCTTATATGCATGATTTCATATGTTAACAAGTCTCTTTGAGTTATTGGTTTGGTTTGGCCAACTAGATTGGTAATTCTTGCAATGGGAGAAGTGCTTAGTTTTGGGTTCATTCTTGTGGTGTCCTCACCCAGTGACATAGTAGGGGTAGCGAGGCACGTATTGTCTTGTTGCCAACGAGGAGAAAAAGATGGGGTTTTCATCATATTGCTTGAGTTTATCCCTCTACATCATGTCAGCTTACTTAATGTGTTACTCTGTTCTTCATGAACTTAATACTCTAGATGCACGCAAGAGTCAGTTGATGTGTGGAGTAATAGTAGTAGATGCATGTTTCGGTCTACTTGACACGGACGCGATGCCTATTTGCATAATCATTGCCTTGGATATCTTCGTAATTATTCTCTTTTCTATCAATTGCTCGACAGTAATTTGTTCACCCACCGTATTATTTTCCTTTATGTGAGAAGCCTCTAGTGAAACCTATGCCCCCCATGTCTATTTTCGATATTATACTTTCAGATGTGTAAACCAAAAATACCAAAAATATCTGCTGTAATTTATTTACTTTTGTTTCTACAATCTTTTATATCTATCTCTATCAGATCTCATCCTTGCAAAAACCTCTGAAGGGATTGGCAGCCCCTTTTTAGCGTTGGGTGCAATTGTTTGATTGTTTGTGTAAGTATTACAATTGGGGCCTTCCTGGTTCCTCCTACTGGATTGATACCTTGGTTCTCAACAAACTGAGGGAAATAATTATCTACTTTGCTGCATCACCCTTTCCTCTTCAAGGGAAAACCAACGCAAGCTCAAGAAGTACCAATGTGTGAGCATACTTATTCCTCGTTGAAATCCTAGTGTTGTTTAAGTTGGGGTGTGAACTTGGTTAACTCCTACCAACCTCCTCCCTAGGGGCATGCGAGTATTGCTTTGCTTCCAGAGAGCTAATAAAATCCTGCAATAAGTATGTGAGTTCTTTATGACTAATGTGAATCCATGTATATACACAGTGTCACCTCCACATATTTTCTAGCCTCTTCGATACCATGCATTGCCCGTTCTCACCTCGAGGATCGGTGCAACCTTCGTCGGTGCATCCAAAACCCGTGACCTGATACACTCTCTTGCACATAAACCTCATTATATCTTCCTCAAAATAGTCACAATACCTACCTATCATGGCATTTCCATAGCCATTCCGATATATATTGCCATCCAACTTCCACCATCACATCATATGACTAGTACTTATATTGTCATATTGCTTTGCATGATCGTAAGATAGCTAGCACGATATTTCCATGGCTTCTCTATTTTTTTATATCTTTTGCTACGCTAGATCATTGCACATCCTAGTACACCGTGAGAGGCATTAATATAGAGTCATACCACAATTTTTCATGTTGAGTTGTAATTAAATAAAAGTGTGACAATCATCATTATTAGGGCACTCTCTGAGTGAGGAAAAGACGATGGAGACAATGATTCCCCTACAAGTCGGGGTGAGACTCCCGACGAAAAATGTGAAAATAAAAAAATAGAAAAAAATAAAAAGAAAGAAAGGAAATTTTTTTAAAAAATAGAAAGAAAGAAAAAAGTAAATAAATGAGAGAAAAGAGAGAAGGGATGGTGCTACCACCTCTTTTTCCAAATATGTGCCTCAAAGTGGCTCCATGTTCTTCATATAGAAAATATCATATTCTGTCACTTCCATATGCTAGCGGGAATTTTTCATTATATAACTTGGCTCGTATATTTTGATGACGCACTTCCTCAATTGCCTGAGATCTTCATGAGCAACCAAGTTGGATGCACATCCACTTAGCTTTAGTTGAGCTTTCATACACTTATAGCTCTAGTGCATCCGTTGCATGGCAATTCCTACTCATTGCATTGATATCTACTGATGGGAATCTCCATAGCCCGTTGATACCCCTAGTTTATGCGAGACTTTCTTCTTCACTTTCACCCACTTGAAACCTACCACCATATTCCATTCCACCTTTATGCTATATCCATAGTTTATGCTCATATATTGAGTGAGTAATATTAAACTAAAGCGTTTTAAAGAGTACGATCCATTTGTCTGACTTGACACTATGGTGTTTAAAATTTGTATTTATGTGATTAAGATGAAGCCATGCTATACGTATACGATAAAATGAATAGGGGGTGAACATTCTTGAAGGATCGTATATTTTGAAACTTTATGATTATGTTGCTTATGTTTATGAATAATACTATGTTAATTTTAATTGGTTCATATTTTCTGAGTGGTCAAACCTATAATAGATTACATGTTGGGTAGCATGCACATTAAAAATTCGGTTTCTTATCATTTACCTACCCCAGGACCAACAGGAATTAAGATTCGGGAGCATGTCTCCAATGTATCTATAACTTTTTATTGTTCCATGCTATAATATTATCAGCCTAGGATACTTTTTTGGTGTTTATATACCAATTATTATTATTTTTGAGCATTAACCTATTAACCTAGTGCCCGGTGCCACTTGTTCTATATGCATGGTTTTGGCTTTTCAGGTTTATAGTACCAAACAATGTCCAATTACCCCGATTTTTTTTTGATTTTCCTGGACTAAAATAAGAATTTGAAGCTTTGGAAGGAGGCCAGAGGCCACACGAGGGAGTCACCACACAATAGGGCACCCCCAAGAGGGGTAGCTGCACCTTGATGTGTGGTGGGCCCCCGTGGTGCCTCGTGACATCACTTTTTGTTCTATAAAGCCTCCGTTATCCCAAAAACCCTAGGTAGCCACCCGAAACACTTTTTCCACAGCCGCAGGTATTTGTTACGTCATGTGCCCATATGGAGCCCTTTCCCGGTGTCCTATCGGAGGGGGGATCAATCCCGGAGGACCTCTACATCAACCTTGTTGCTCTGATGGTGATGTGTGAGTAGTTTACCACAGACCTACGGGTCCGTAGTTAATACCTATATATATATATATATATATATCTTGATCTTTAATACAATGATCTTCACATCTTTGCTTTGATCTATCCGATGTAATCCTTTTGTGCGGTGCATTTGTTGGGATCCGATGAATGTAGGTTTATGTTCAAATTAATCATGATAAAGATTTGAGTCTTCTCTAAATTCTAATTCTGATTCATGTTTGCATGAATATGATAGCTTCATAAATCTCTCCGATCTATTGAAATAGTTTGGCCAACTAGATTGATATTTTTTCAGTGAGAGGGGTGCATTGTAGTGGGTTCAATCTTACGGGTTTCTATATCCCAGTGACAGAAGGGGACAAGATACGTCTTTGTATTGTGACCACTAAGGATAAAACGATGGGGTTAATTCATATTGATTGAATACTCTTTGTCTATATCATGTCATTGTTCTCCAAGCATTGCTCTATTTTACTTAATACTCTACATGCATGATGGATAGTGATCGATGGGTGGAGTAAAGGCAATAGGTGCAGATAGTTGTTGGCCTATTTGCTAATGGACGTGATGCTTCTATACACATGATCATTCCAGTGAATATCATATAACTATGCGATTTTCTATCAGTTTCCCAACAGTAATTTGTTTACCCACCGTATGCCTACTACATGAGAAATGCCACTAGGGAAAACTACGACCCCTGGGTCTATTCACTTATAAGTTTACAAACGCTACAATTTCCTTGGTGCCTTTTTAACTTTTAATTTACTTTGTAATTATAAACTTTCATCTACACACTTTACTTGTTTGCAAATAGTGAGTCCAAGGGGATTTGACAACCATCTTTTCCCGCGTTGGGTGCAAGTGTATGCTTCTTTGTGTGAAGTTGCTGAAGATGGGGCTTGGTTCTTACCCCTATTGGTTCGATAAACTTGGTTCTCAAGTGAGAGAAATACTTACATATATTTTGCTGCATCACCCGTTCCACTTCACAGAAAACCCAGTGCAGATCACAAGTATCAACCACCCATCCAGACAATGGCCACCTTGACCTCTTCTTCGGTGATGGGGTCGTCTAAAATGGACAAGTCATGGGTCTCCATACTAAGCTCTTCTCCATTGAAGTTAATGAATATTGGGCTCTCCCTTCCCATCACCACCAAGAAGCGGTTATGTATTAGCTCTTCTTTTGGCTTATTCCCGGTGACCCATCCATTGTTGTGCTTGAGCCAATGGATGTGATTTTGTCTCCTTCTAGAATTGATCTTCTTGTAGAAATTTCTAGTGCTTATGCCTCCTTCATTGAGGTTCGTCGTTCTACGTTGCTTATTTAGAGCCATTTGAACCACTGAGAGGTTAATGACTTGCCTTTTCAGCCTGATCCAAAGATCTTTCTCCTCATTGTAGAGCGATCGTTCTTCATGTGCGATGTAAAAATAAAGGATGACCATGAGGGTGGCATGAAGAGGATCTTTGTTTTTGAAAAGATCCCCTACTTCACTTGAGAAGCCTAATGCCCGTATTTTTGATCTTGTGGTGCAACATCAGATATGGTTCGCCATGCTTGGAAGGCTCATTTCAAGCCTTCTGCACCACCTCGTCGAAGCCTTACATGGAGGCCCAAAAATTCTCGAATTTGAAGACTATGAGCCTAGAAGGCCCTCTCTCATTGCCCAATAGGATGGGATCCTTTCGATTTTTATTCACGCACAAAATGAACCTAGCTAGGTTCCTACGATGAAAAAAATGAAGAGACGATATTGTAATTGTTAGAGGCGTTATCGTCTAGGTCTAGCTATATCAGCTTCTCGAGAGAAATTTCGTGCCCCCCTCTGCATCACCCTCCTCTCGCGACATGGGGTAACCACACCCACCGCTGCCCGGAAGCCCTGCCTCTGTCCACTACCGCAGCACCGCCATCGAAGGGCCAGTTGGTGAAGCCGCACTGCGCCCCTAGATGATGGTGACGGGCGGATCCATCGCTCGCATGCCATTACCACCGCGTCTACGCCCTAGATCCACCATCCGTTGCTATCGGGTCGAACAACCTGCTCCCACTACGCCGTCGCAGGAGGGCCGGCCGGCGAGACCATGCCGAGCCCCAGGATGGTGGAGGCAGGGCGGTGTCACCCCCCACGCATCCCCCTTCTCGCCCCCACATCCTCAAGCTACTGCGTGGGAGGCCCCCTCCCAACTGTTGCATGCTCCTGCACGTCCCACGGTGAGTGGGTCGTGCGTGGCCATGGCCACGGGCACCCTCCCCTACAGAACTTGCCTCTCCGCTACACGACACGACCTAATCCTATTGGTGTAGCTGTTGGCCATGGATTGGACTCGGGAACTGTGACCGGTGAGGGGGGTGTTCATGGACTACCTCTCAGTTGGCCCCCTCATCTCCAGCGGGCCTACCTCCCTCGAGCCATGGTGAAGGCTCGCATGCAGAGGTAGCAAGACTACAATGCTAGTGGTAGTCATGGATCTCCTCAAGGAGGGTGTCGGTGTCAAAATTGGAAGATCTCGGATAGGTAACAGGAGACAAAGGAGATGATGTTTACCAAGGTTTGGGACCTCTTAATAGAGGTCATGTCGGGGGAATAACCCCGGGTAGGCTCATCACGCCTGTTCCTTCATTCCCGGCCCAATGGACATGAACGTATACAAATTCCCAAGGCCCAAGTCTTCTGGCCGGCTAGGCAGCACCTACCGGTTAGAGGACGAGGCAGCCATCCCTCTAGCCGGCGAGGCAACCCCCGCCGGCTAGAGTCGAGGCGGCCTCCTCTTCCGAGCCGGCCTGGTCCCGCCATCCGGGCTAGGGATGAGGCGGCTGCACATAAGCCGGCTAGCCAAGCAGGCTAGCCGGCCGAAGATCACAAGTCACATCAGATCATAGGTCAGGATAAGACCTTACGATTAAAGGTAGCTACGCGTCAGCAAAAGTACTGGATCGGGGCGCCCGACAGGTACGAGCGTCGGCGGCCACGCCGCTGACCTAGCCCGGCTCTGATCCATCACATAGCTTAGTGCCGGACCGTCACACTCCCACTCCATTACTGCACTCGGCGTGGGGAACAGTGGAGGCGGCCGTACTACCTGCCCATGACGAATCTCGCGGGGAGACGCTTGACGTACAACGCGTGCTTAGCGTCAACCTCACGCGAGAGCCTCATTGGCCAGCCGGCGGGTCCCACTGCCAATCGAGACCATGCAGCCGACGGGCCCCTCAAGCAACAAGACAAGACTCTCGTGGGCCCCTGGCCAGCTGGCGAGGCTGCCAGCCGGGTCCCACCCTTGTACCCTTTATCCATATTGTAGGCCGGCGGGTTCGTCTATAAGACCCCCCGTCGCCCTCCATGCAGGGGGCCGATCATTCAACACTCATACAACACAACACACTCACCAACCACAGAGAGAGAGGCAGACACGAGCCGGCTGCTCCCCTCTTCCTCCTCCCAACACAGCTCCAGGAGCAACATTGTACTCTGTTCATACACATCAAACACTCCGGCAGGATTAGGGGTATTATCTCTACGGGAGAGCCCTGAACCTAGGTACATCGTGCGTCCCATGCGTGTACCAACCTCGTTCCCAGCGTCCACCTTTGTACCTTCGGTTCTCACCGACTTTAGCCTACCTATGGCATATGTTGTGAATATTCACCGACATTTGGCGCCCACCGTGGGGCCGATCGCGGCATCGGCTGGCTTTACGTGCTGGGCGGGGCCCCGCACCTACACCACCGGATGCATCATGTCCGGATCAGTTTGCATGCCCGTGGAGCCCGTTTTCGACGAGGCAACACCCATGATGATCGACGTCCCCATCCGCCATGCGGATTCAGACGAAGATTCTGATGCCGAGGCGCTCCCTAGCGTCGTCGTCGTTGCTATGGAGAACCTCAGCGTTCTCTTCAGCGACCTTCGGCTCAATGATGGTCCGCGCTACTTCGGCTAGGATTTCAACGTTGAGGCGCTCTGCGCCAGCTTCAGCAGGCTCTCTATCGCTGAGATGCCTGCTCACGACGTATACCCCAGCAATGTCCTCATCTTTGACGGCCCACCACCGTCAGTGGGGTTCTTCACCCCATACCACGTTGCTGCCATCTCCAACACCGTGGAAGTGATGGTTATCGGTACCGGCTCCAGCACAGCTCCCGGCAAGGCCTCAGCAGGTGCTGGCGAGCCCGCCGCTGCCGCCACCGATACTCTTTGGGACGCCATCGCCGGCCTGAAGACACCCGTCACAGCTTCCGCAAACCCTGCTGACGCTCGGGCCTTGCTGGAGGAGGCTCGCTAGCGTATCCTGGAGGAGGGCATCGCTATAGCTTCGGCGAAACATCGGTTGGAGGCTACGCAGCGCGAGTATAATTCCGCATATGGCCTTACTCTGATTTCCGAGGCCCCTAGCCGGCTTAGATCGGTTCGCAGCCGCGGCCGGTTCATGGCCGAAGTCCTAGGCAGCGATCTGCCCACCTACGAGACTCCTGCGGCCAACATGCGAGCGGCGCAGGCAGCCATGGAGGAGATGGCGAGCCTGGAAGCTGAGGAGCGCGCTTTCTAGGAGAAGTGGGTCAAGGACCTCCTTGATGCCGCCAACCAGCAACACGCTCGGCTGGACCCTAGTTAGGCTCAATCGGAGTCCCCGGGACCCAACTCTGGGGCACGCCGTAACCCTAGCGGTCAGCATCATGCAGAAGGATCTTCCTCGCATCGCCCTTCCGGCTGGAGTGGCGAGGGAAGCCAAGACCGGCGCTCTCTGCGCCAGAGCGAGCACACTTCGGGCTTGCGTCGCAGAGGCGACGAGGGCGACTTAGAGTGTGAGATTCTTCCCCCGCGAAGAACTCACGCCTCTGGTTCACGAGGCGCTTCCCCTCTCGCCACTAGGGCTGGCGCTCATGCCACCCAGGACGACCGGGATGCTCGCAGACGTCTCATCGTCCTGGCCCAGTCAGCCCTCCTAGAGGAAGAAGGTCCCGTCGGTCCAGCTTGCTTCGGCCCCCGAATCCGAGGGGAGCCGTTCCCCTGAGGTTTCACCTTGCCTCGGGACACGCCAAAGTACAATGGCACGGCCAAGCCGGAAGAATGGCTGATTGACTACACCACGGCCGTCGGCATTGCTAGGGGCAACAAGCGCGTAGCAGTCCGCTACGTGCCACTCATGTTGACCGGCTCTCCCCGGACTTGGCTTAACAGCATCCCGACCGTCAGTGTCAACTCCTGGGTGGACTTCGAGGAGGCGTTCGTCCGCAACTTCACTAGCACCTACAAGCGCCCTGGCCGGCCCCGCGAGCTGGCCATGTGCGTCCAGAAGGCCGACGAACCCCTTCGCGACTACGTCACCCGGTGGACTGAGCTCCATACTTCCTGCGAGGGGGTGCGTGAGGTACAAGCCATCCAGTACTTCATCGACGGTTGCCGGGACGAAACCCTCCTCAAGCACAAGCTCATGTGTACTGAGCCCACCTCTCTGGCAGTGCTCATGGCCAAGGCGGACAAATACGCCACGGCCGACTCAGCGATGCGCGTCAAGGTGACCTCTTCGTACAAGGTTGTGCCTACGCCGGCTACTCCCAAGCCGACTGGGGACAACCGAGGCGGCCAGAACAACTACAAATGCAAGGCGAATCAGATGGATCCCCGCTCCAACAGCAAGTTGGTGGCCAGCGTGGAGGGCGAAACATCGGCTCCTCAAGTCGGCCCTCCACGAAAGTGTCCCAACAGAAGCAACGCCAACTGGCTGCCCAAGCAATCCTTCGAGCAGCTGCTCGACGCCCCCTGCAAGATACATCCTGGGGTGCAGCCGTCTTCCCACACCCTTCGGCAGTGCAGCTTTGTGCGCCGGCTGACGCAAGGGGATGGCCTGACGGCTCCTCGAGGTGCGCAGGCGGCCCCTCGTGCACCGGCTCCCAACCACGCTCCGGCTCCGCCGCCGACGCCTCGCGACGACGGTCATCACCAAGACGACTACCCTCATCAAGATGGAGCGTTCGTCGTCTTCACCAGCGAAGGCGACGACAAGCACAGCGTGCGCCAGAGGCGGCACGAGGTAAACGCCATTGTCCCCCCGGTTCCCCAGTACATGCATTGGTCTGACAAAATCAATCACATGGAGCCGGGTCGACCATCCTGCGGTGATGCCCAACCCTAGATCATACACACTCGTCCTCGACCCCACCTTCGCCTCCAAGAGGCTCACCTGCCGATTCTCCCGGGTACTGGTCAACGGCGGCAGCAGCATCAACATCCTCTACCTCGACACCCTCCTCAAGCTCGGACTCAAGGAGACGGACGTCCTACCAACCAGTACTGTCTTCCATGGCATCGTGCCTGGGCAGTCCTGCTCGCCCATCGGCAAGATCCAGCTGGACGTCCTCTTCGGCGACAAATCCCACTTCCGTCGAGAGTCCATATGGTTCGAGGTAGTGGATCTCAGTAGCTCGTATCACGCGTTGCTGGGAAGACCGGCTCTCGCCAAGTTTATGGCTATCCCGCATTACGCCTACCTGAAGATGAAGATACCGGGTGCCAAGGGCATCATCACTGTTGTTGGCGACTACAAGAAGTCGCTCGAGTGTGCCCAAGTAGCAGCCGCCTCGCCGACGCCTTGGTGATCGCTGAGGAGAAGCGGTAGATCGACCAGCTCGTGGCCCATTCTACTGAGCAGGCGGCGATTCCTTCTCCTCTATCCCAATCGGCCGGCGAGGGCTCTTTCAAGCCGGCTAAAGAGACCAAGCAGGTCCTACTTGACCCTGCCAACCCGAAGCAGTGCGTCACCATCGGGGCTGGCCTCAGCCCCAAATAGGAAGGCGAGCTCGTCGACTGCCTCACTGAGAATCGATACATTTTTGCATGGTCCCCCAAGGACATGTCGGGTGTTCCGAGGAAGTACTCCGAGCACAAACTTCACGTGCGGCCGGATGCGAAGCCGGTGAAACAACCCTTGTGCCGCTTCGCCGAGGGGAAGCGGCGCACGATCAGAGAAGAAATCACCCGGCTCCTTGCAGCCGGCTTCATCATGGAGGTTTTCCACCCGGACTGGCTGGCTAACCCAGTCCCGGTGCTGAAGAAGAACAACACATGGCGAATGTGTATTGACTACACTAGCCTGAATAAGGCCTGTCCGAAAGACCCTTTCGTGTTGCCTAGGATAGATCAAGTAATCGACTCCACTGCAGGCTGCGAACTGCTGTCGTTTCTGGATGCTTATTCATGTTACCATCAAATCAAGCTGGATCTAGTTGATCGCCTGAAGACCTCCTTCATCACGCCCTTCGGGGCCTACTGCTACACCACCATGACGTTCGGTCTGAAGAACGCAGGTGCGATGTTCCAACGCTGGATGCAGCAGTGCCTACTGCCACAGATCGGTAGAAACATCCACGTCTATGTGGATGACATCGTCGTCAAGACAAAGCAGCACTGCAGCCTCTTCGACGACCTATGGGAGACGTTCGCCAATCTGCGCGAGTGCAAGATCCGGCTCAACCCTGAGAAGTGCGTCTTTGGGGTTCCAGGCGGCAAACTCTTGGGGTTCTTCGTGTCCGCCTGCGGCATCGAGGCGAACCCCGAGGAGATCGGCACCATCGAGCGGATGGTGCGGCCGGCTCGAATCCTCGATGTCCAGAAGTTCGCCGGCTGTTTGGCGTCCCTTAGCCGGTTCGTCAGCCGGCTTGGCGAGAAGGCCCTTCCACTCTACCAGCTCATGAAGAAGACAACGAAGTTCGAGTGGAACGACCAGGCGGACGAAGCCTTCCGCGACCTCAAGCGGGTAATTTCGAGCCTGCCAATCTTGGCAGCAACGTCTGAAAGTGAACCCATACTCATATACATTGCAGCGACCACTCGCGTGGTTAGTGTAGTGTTGATAGTTCAGCGTAAAGAGGAGGGCAAGGCCCTGACAGTGCAGCGCCCTGTCTATTACCTTAGCGAGGTCTTGTCCGCCTCTAAGCAGAACTATCCACATTATCAAAAAATGTGTTATGGTGTTTACCTTGCTGCAAAGAAGTTGAAGCAATACTTCTAAGAGCATGCCATCATTGTGGTGAGCACTGCTCCGCTTTCAGAGATCATGGGCAACCGTGATGCCATGGGCAGGATTGCCAAATGGTCCATCGCCATGGCGGACCATGATATTCGGTACGAACCTCGCACCGCCATCAAATCTCAGGTGGTGGCCGACTTCTTAGTCGACTGGGCCGAGACCCAGTTTGAGCCACCGCCTCCAGACTCCACGCATTGGCGGATGCACTTTGATGGCTCGAAGATGCGGACAGGACTGGGAGCTGGCATCGTCCTCACGTCTCCGAAAGGGACCAGCTCAAGTACGCTCTCCAGATCCATTTCGCCGCCTCCAACAACGTCACCGAGTACGAAGCACTAGCTCATGGCCTCCGCCTTGCCAAGGAGATCGGCACCCGACGGCTCATATGCTTCGGTGATTCAGACTTAGTGGTGCAGTAGGTCTCTGGCGAATGGGAAGCCAGGGACGCCAACATGGCGAGTTACCGCTTCCTCATGCAACAGCTCAGCGGTCCTTTTGAGGGCTGTGAATTTCACCACGTTCCCAGGGCAGAAAATGAGGCGGCCGATACACTCGCGACGATCGGCTCCACGAGACAAGCCATCCCAGCCGCGTCTCCCTCGAGCAACTCCATAAGCCGTCTATCAAGCAGTCTCCCGAGTCGGCATCGATCTTTGTGCCGTCTGACTCTATGGTGCAAGCGCCGTCGGCTCCTTCAGTTATGCCGGCTACGGTTCCCACGCCGGCTGCGCTGACTACGCCGACTCCAAAAGCGGCACCAACTGAATTCACGGCACAAACACCGTCGGCTCCGCCAACTACGCCGTTTGCAGTTCCTATGCCAACTCTATTGATCCCACCGACTCCAATGGCAGCGCCGGCTACGGCAACAACCCCGGCTCTACCTAGACTCGAATCCTCCCAGTGGGTGGACGTCATGGAGGTAGACAGTGAGCCGGCTACCGCGGAAGCACCAGAGACACCTTTGTCTCGAGCCCACAACCGCGACACCATCAAGCTCGGGGGCTGCGGAAGCCCCCAACAGTCAAGACGAAGCAGAGGCGACCCTTGTGTCGGCTCCATCATGGGCTCAAACTATTCTGGCCTTCCTTCTTCACGGAAAACTTCCTCAGAACAAGGCGGAGGCGAGACAGATCCAGCGCAGGTCCGCCGCCTACGCCATCATCAATCGTGAACTGGTCCGACGCAGTGTGACCGGCGTGTTCCAACGCTGCGCCGAATCAAAAAAGGGACAGGAGATCCTCAGAGACATCCACCAGGGGGAGTGTGGGTATCATGCCGCCTCCAGAACCCTAGTGGCCAAAGCATTCTGCCATGGATTCTACTGGCCCATGACCCTCGAGGAGGCCGTAGATCTGGTCGACAAGTGTGAAGGTTGCCAACGCTTCAGCACACAAAGCCACATGCCGCCTTCGGCCCTCAAAACCATTCCCCTGTCATGGCCATTCGCCGTCTGGGGACTGAACATGGTAGGGCCCTTCAAGACGGCTCGCGGAGGGATGACACATCTTTTGGTGGCCGTCGACAAGTTCACCAAGTGGATCGAAGGCAGACCTATCAAAAAGTTTGACAGCCCCACCGCTGTCAAGTTCATCACAGACATCTCTGTCCGATATGGCGTTCCCCACAGCATCATCACCGACAACGGCACCAACTTCGCCAAAGGCGCTCTAGCGCTCTACTGTTCCAAGGTAGGCATCCGGCTCGACTTGGCTTCGGTGGCACACCCTTAGTCGAGCGGCCAAGCAGAGAGGGCCAACAGCCTGATTTTGGCCAGCATCAAGCCAAGGCCGATGGCACCACTGGTCAGATCAGCCAGCTGCTGGATTGAGGAACTGCTGGCTGTGCTATGGAGCCTCCGCACCACGCCCAACCGGTCGACCGGCTTCACTCCATTCTTCCTGGTGTATGGGTCCGAGGCTATTATTCCCACGGATATCAAGTTCGACTCGCCTCGGGTCACCTTATACACAGAAACGGAGCGAAGGAGGCAAGAGAAGACGGTGTGGATCTCCTCGAAGAAGCAAGGGACTTGGCCTTGAGCAGGACGGCCATCTACCAACAAAAGCTGAGATACTACCACAGCAAGAAGATCAAGCCTCTCTCTTTCAGGGAGGGAGACTTGGTCCTCAGAAGAATCCAGCGCACTGCGGCCAGCACAAGATCTCATCCCCATGGGAGGGACCGTTCATCATCAGTAGGGCATTGCACAACAACGCTTACTACGTGATCGACACCCAAAAGCCAAGGAAGCGCAAGAGGGACGACTCCGGCCAAGAAACATAATGTCCATGGAACGCGGCGTTGCTTCGCCCGTTCTATTGCTAAAAGGCAAGAATCAAGCAAAGGAAAGAGCATGCACATGTATCTTTCTCCCTCTTCACGGAACAACAACAAATGCAATAAAAAGAGCATGCTTCATGTTTCTTTTTATTGAGAGTTTTCACTCAGTGTACGCCCTCTGACTAGCTTCAATAAGCTCGGGGGCTACACCGCGCACACCTCTTGCTGGCTTTATCAAGCTCGGAGGCTACGCAGCGCACGCCCCTTGCTGGCTTTAACAAGCTCGGGGGCTCGCTAGCCGCTCGGACGCCTTCCCTATTGTAAAAGGACACATAGTGTAACCGGCTGATCCCTGGTCACCTCGTACGAGCCTATGGGCTGGCTCCGGCCGCCTGGTTTGCGAGGTGACGCCAGGTCAGGTCGGATACATGCAAAGTTTGGCTACAAAGGGTCGCCGGCTCGGGCTGGCTCGATCATATATACGATCTCATTCAAGCCGGCCTCTGATTGGCTTATGTCTTGTTCTTTAAGTCTTGATGGCTTCGAAAAAAGGAGTCAACCAGGAATCAAAAGACAAGGTCATAAGACAACACGCTTGGCAATACGAATATAATGCTGAATATATACATTCACAAAAGCATTGGCCCATGGCCCACGTTCATAAAATCCCTCCGGGGGTAGAACAAAACACAAAAGGACACCGGCTATGGGGTTGCGGCCTCATCGGTCGCCCCGGCCGCTGCTCCTGATGTGGTAGCATCACCATCTTCGGCTACTCCCGAGGCAGTTGCGCCGTCTCCCTCGCGAGGGCTCCCGACTCTGTCCGCACCGGAGTCGGCGTACGCCGCACCACTGGAGGCGGCGGCAGATTGCATAGCCCGGGCCGCCTCGTCGGAGCTGCCGTCAGAGTCATCGGGCTAAAGGCCGTGCATATCTTCAGCGATCACACCGCCATCTTCACCCCGCTCCAAAGCAAAGTCGTCCCAGGCCGCGTACTCGGCGATGGCGCTGGCCCTCACACGAAGCGCCTCCTCCATGCCTTGCAGCTATGCCTCCGAGCCATCACGCTCGGCGGCAAGCTTGCCCAAGTCCAGGTTCCGATACCAGGACTTGGCCAAGCGTAGGGCCATGTAAGCCCCAGCCCGCACAACAGAGGCGCACCAGGCATCCAGGCGTTCTCCGCCTGCTGCAAGCCAGCGGGCGAGCCGACTCATGGATGCCGGCTCCACGCCTTCTATCCACAAGGCTGCCACCATCGACGAGCCTGTGACCTGGAGCTGAGCCATAGACTCACCTAGGGCGCGAAGGTGGGCCCGAAGGCCCACCCCGATCTCCTCCACGCTCCAGCCGGAGGTAGTGTCTACCTCCTGCCCGGCCGCGCGGCGCTCCTCGCGGCTCACCCCGACGGTGGTGTCGGCCGCGATCTGGGTCTCAGGGAAGAGACATGGAATGGCAGCATCCAGGACGTAAGAACACAACAAAAAAGAGGAGACGGCCAAAAAGACCAAAAACAAGACAAGGAAGAGAGACTCACGATGGAAGGCGCGATCGGTCTCATGGGAGACCTCGAGTACCTCTCGCTCCCGCACCTTAATCGCATGAGTAAGGCGGGCAACCTCCTCGTGAAGAGTCGCCGCAGACTCCAAGGCCTTGGCCAGCTGTGTTTGCTTCTCGACAAGGGCCTCCTCCTTCTCCCTTAAGGCGGTGTCCTTGAGGTCCATCTCCTTGAGATGAAGCGACACGAGGTGATCCACGTCGGCGGAGTAGGAGGCCTCCTTCTCCTGCAACGTGGCACGCAATCGCTCCAGCTCGACCCGGCCGGCCGCCTCGAGCTCCTTCTTCTCCGTCTGAAGAAGGTCCAGCTGCTCCTAAAGCTGGTTGCCGGTGTTACGCAGGGCGTCCCGCTCCGTGGCAGCTTCGCCCAGCCGGACTTCGAGCTCGGCGATTCGGCTATCGGCCCCTAGGTGCTGGGTCCGCAGCTCGTTATAGGCCTGCGCCTGAGCATCATAAAGCTCCTGCCAAAAGAGCGAAAAAGGAGCATGATTTAGATTCAGCCTGGTTAAAACTTAACCAGCCCAATTCTCGGGGGCTACACCCAGTGGGTGCGCCAGCGCGCCCCCACTGAAGAAGCCATACAGGGAAAAGGGCCTCCAAGAGATTCGGACCGATCGACGATCGACCGGCCCAATTTTCGGGGGCTACACCCAGTGGGTGCGCTATCGCGCCCCCACTAACGCAAAAGGAAGAGAGAAAAGTTCAAAAAAGCCAAAAAGGAAACACCTACCTGGGTGCGGGCCTCCAAGCGCTCCATATCGCCGCACACCACGCGGGCCGACTGCTCCACCTTGGACCGGCTGCTGGCAAACATCGTCACCAGCTCCGGTACGCCGGAGAGCACGGTGCCAGCGGGCAGTCACAGGCGGGCCAGGTTTGCCGCTCGCCACGTCCTCATGGACCGGCTCCCAGCCTGGCCCTCAGCTCCCGGCGCAACAGGGCCGTGCTCGGGAATGACGATGGCACCGGCTCATGATGCCGGCTCGGCAGCCTGCTCTGGCGCCATCCCGGCTGATGCTGCCTCCTCCGCGGGAGGCGGATGGGCCATATCCGGTGCATCCATTGTCGCCCCTAGGGCGTCAGGGGCCGTGTCCGGTGCGGCTAGGTCCAGCTCCGGCGCGTCGGGTGCTGCCTTGGCCCTAGGAGAGTCAGGGACCGTCTCAAGGTCCACCTGCGCCGAGGCTTCCGGCCCTGAAGGCCGGGCCTCCTCGGCCCTCGCGGCCGGCCTTGATGCGGCCTCGCTAGCTGGCTCCACCGCACGAGCATGTGCGGAGGGGTCATGTCTAGCCTTCGCCCGCTTCTCCACCGGCCTCTCGACCCGGCTGGGGCAAGGCTGGCCCACGGCGGCCTTCCCCGCAGCCGTGTCCGACCGGCGCTTGGACTCCGTCTCAAGCTCCCTCTGGGCAGCATCAGCTGCTGCCCAGCCAGCTCGCTCGGCTGCGGAGGTGGTGTCTTCATCCACATCCTCCGCCTCCCTGTCAAGCAAAACTCCTAAGGAAGAAAGCTCCTCGCAAGATGGACGAAGAAAAAGAGGAGGGAATCTTACCCCGCTACCACAGGGACCTGCCTCCGGCCAGCACCGCGGCGTCTCTTGACGCCGCCTGCTCGCTGTCCGGCTGGAGGGCCCGGCGCCGGCCGCTTAGAAGCCAGCCGGGAAGCTGTGGCACCTTTGCCCTTCTTCCCGGCTGCCTCGTCAGCAGCGGTCGCTCCGCCCCTTTGGCGCCTGCCGCGCGTCAGTGGCGGACTGGTGACCTCTTCCACCTCGTCAGAGTCCTCCTCGAAGGCTGCACCAGAACAGAATGAGGCTATCTCGTCGCCGTCCGTCCAGTTTGCAACGGAGGGCCGTGCGTACTCACCAGACGGCTCTGTCCCTTCCGACTCCAGGGGATTCTCCGAGCCGGTGGAGGAGTCCGAGCGGGATTCAATCACGCCCTCGTCCTCAATCTCCGAGGCGTAGGACACATCCACATTAGGAGCAGGCGGACGGAGGGACCCCTGCAGATTCTCGAACTGCTACGGAAAATGATCCAATCAATGTCTCAGCAACATAACCGGCTTCAAGGAAAACAACAAATAAGAAAGAAGCCACCTACCATCGTAGGCGGATGGGCCCTGTTGAAAAGGGACATCCCCTACGTCCATTCCCCGCTCTCATCCATGCGGGCGATGGAGATCAGGTTCACCCTTCGTGCTACATCGTCGGGGGTGAACCTCTTGGTGGCTGGCCGACATGGATCATGCCGGCCGCTCATCTGGCAGACCAAGCGCGGCCGCCTCTGCAAGGGCAGGATCCGGCGGACCACTATGGTGGTGAGAAGGTCACGGCCGAGGAGGCCGCTCTTCTCCAAAATGTCGAGGTGGGCACAGATCAGCGCCACCTCGGGAATCGGCTTGGGGGTCTTCGCATCCCAGTTCCGCCTCGTCGGCGGGGCGATGTCGAACAGGGGCATGTTGAGGGCGTCCTGGGCTGGGTCGGCGCTCTTCACATAGAAGAAACCCTTCTGCCAATGCTGGATGGACTCTTGCAGAGGCATCTGGGGGAAGCCCGACTTCGAGCGGTGGTGCACTAGCGCGGCCCCGCACGGTTTCATCGGGCGCAGCCCGTGGAGCTTCTCCACCTCGGATTTCTCCATAGCGATAGACTGCTGCTTGAAGAAAAATAGGCTGCACCATAGGTCGACGCGAGGCTCGATCCCCACGAAGCCCTCGCAGAGGACCACGAAGGCCGACAGCTGCAGAATGGCGTTCAGCGCCAAGTGATGCAGCTGCAGGCCGAAGAAGTGGAGCCATTCGGCGAAGAAAGCGCTAGCCGGCAGCCCGAAACCCCGGTAAAAATGCTCGACGAAGACCACAACCTCTACCGCGGCGGGTGCGGGAGCGGTCTCGGCGCCAGGGTGGCGCTCCAATACTTGGGAGGCCGGGGGCAGTAGTCAGTGGTGACGGAGCGCTTCGATGTGCCCCTCGCCGACGTCACTGCCCAGCCAGGCTCCCTGCGAGGACGCCTTCTGCGCCGAGGACCTCTTCGAAGAAGAACCACCGGCCATGACTGCGGATGATGGGAACCCGAAGGGGACGGTGAGAGGACAACCTCGCGGCGACGAAGATGAAGGATGCGAGCTCTTTCTCTCAGGGTGCAGGGTGGAAGAGAGCGCAGATGCGGGGCAAAAAGGAGGGTGAATGGCCTTCTCGGAACCCCCGCATCCCATTTAAACCCCCACGAGGCGTCGTGGGAGGGGATCCAGTGCGCTCCGGACCCCCATTAATCCCGTGTATTACGGGCAGTAGCGCTTCCCCAAGCCCAACCGTCGCGGAGTAAATCCGTAGAGGATCTCCCGCACGGGGGCCGAGGGGGCGTCGTGGTGGGACCCATGGCCCAGGCCCGGTCCCATCATTAGTAATCACCATCATTACGCCAGGCGGGGCCTGGCACGTGGCGTTCTCCGAGCGAGTTGAGACGAGACCGAGGCGTCGTTTCAAAGCCAACCGGATTCGAAGCCGGCGTCCTTCGTCGCGAATAGCGGCCAAAATATCAAGACAAATATACAAGCCGGTGAAGCCGCCCGCCCGCACGCGGCAGGCCTCGCCAGCTTCGGGGACTACTGTCGGGGGAATAACCCCGGGGTAAGCTCATCACGCCTGTTCCTTCATTCCCGGCCCAATGGACATGAACGTATATAGATTCCCAAGGCCCAAGTCTTCTGGCCGGCTAGGCAGCGCCTACCGGCTAGAGGACGAGGCGGCCATCCCTTTGGCCGGCCAGGCAACCCCCGCCGGCTAGAGTCGAGGCGGCCTCCTCTTCCGAGCCAGCCTTCTCCCGCCGGCCGGGCTAGGGATGAGACGGCCGCACATAAGCCGGCTAGCCAAGCAGGCTAGCCGGCCGAAGAATACAAGTCACATCAGATCGTAGGTCAGGATAAGACCCTATGATTAAAGGTAGCTACGCGTCAGCAAAGGTACTGGACCGGGGCGCCCGGCAGGTACGAGCGTCGGCGGCCACACCGCTGACCTACCCCGTCACACTCCCACTCCATTACTGCACTCGGCATGGGGAATAGTGGTGGCGGTCGTACTACGTGCCCATGACGAATCTCGCGGGGAGACGCTTGACGTACATCGCGTGCTCAGCATCAACCTCACGCGAGAGTCTCATTGGCCAGCCGGCGGGTTCCACTGCCAATCGAGACCATGTAGCTGGCGGGCCCCTCAAGCGACAAGACAAGACTCTCGTGGGCCCCTGGCCAGCCGGCGCGGCTGCCTGCTGGGTCCCACCCTTGTACCCTTTATCCATATTGTAGGCCGGCGGGTTCGTCTATAAAACCCCTCGGTCGCCCTCCATGCAGGGGGCCGATCATTCAACAGTCATACAACACAGTACACTCACCAACCACAGAGGGAGAGGGAGAGACGAGCCGGCTGCTCCCCTCTTCCTCCTCCCAACACAGCTGCAGGAGCAACATTGTACTCTATTCATACACATCAAACACTCCGGCAGGATTAGGCGTATTATCTCTACGAAGAGCCCTGAACCTGGGTACATCGTGCGTTCCATGCGTGTACCAACCTCGTTCCCAGCGTCCACCTTTGTCCCTTCAGTTGTCACCGACTTAAGCCTACCTATGGCATATGTTGTTAGTATTCACCGACAGGTCAAACCCTACGTCATGATGTTGTTTATATTGATGATGGAGTATCAAGTACAGAGTTGATCTACCTCGAGATTGTATGTTGTGGTCTAAACCCTAGGAGTATTGATCTTAACTTCTCCTATGGACTAAAGCCCTCCGGTTTATACAGATACCAGGGGTACTAGGTTACACAATGTTAGTTACACCAAGGACAAAACATGATGATTATCATCTTGCCGTGGGGGGCACACCAAGTCTGCGAAAGAGTACGTCTTGGATATACCATCGTCTTATAATCCGTATTCGAGTGATAATTATAGGATAACCGAGGAGTTCGGCCCATGAAAGTAGGTAATCGGCCCTAGGACCCCTTATTCCCGGACTCCCTCACTAGCCCCCGATGTGGCTTCAATTGGTGCAGTATTGATCTAGCATCTCCATGCATCGAAACTCCTTGGCTTGCGGGCAAGTTCCCCTTATCTCCTATGTTCGACCATCTCCAGTCCGGCTTGCACCACATTCCCGATTCTCGATACGTCGCATTGGCCTGAAAAATTATTTTTTGTTCTAGAGGGTTAATCACACCCCTCGATTCCTATGCACCAATAAGAGATAGGCTGTTCCAATAATATTTTCACAAAAGCCCTTCACGTGTAACAGGGAAAATCACTTATTACATTAATCGAGCGCTCTTCTAGCAACACACTCTGTCTCCCCAACCGTCGAGAAGAACAAGAGAAAGCCTGGAGACATGGAAAGTGCTCCAAGATCCTCCTCACGCCCTCATGGACCTCTCCCAAGCGACTGGGCAAGATGTTTTGTCTCCCGTCTTCGTTTGCGTGAACTAGAGGAGCAAGGGTACCTCCCTTCCCCAGATCTGGCGCCTTCCCATTTCGGATTAACTTCTACAAATGGTGAAGGTTTTGAAGAGAAATTCCCTACTCCCCACAAGGAAGAGAGGGTATGTTTCGTTCCCTTCCTCTTACAAGGCTTGGGCTTCCCTGTGCACCCTTTATGAAGGGGTTTATTAGAATTTGATGGGATTCAACTCCACGACCTCACCCCTGGATCCATTCTTCACATCTCGAGCTTTGTTGCCCTTTGTGATGTGTTTGTGGGCTGTGAAGCCCATTTCGATCTATGGAGGAAGTTTTTCTGGAACGTCCCCGATACTCAAGGAGGGACAATTTTTGAAGTAGGCGGAGGCGAATTGTGGCGCATAGCTGGGATGGGGTACCCTGTAGGGACCCCGAAGAAAGTCTCCAAAGAGTGGACCTCTTAATGGTTCTATATTTAAGACTTCCCTTTATTCGAGCCTGCTTGGAGGGGTCTACCCAAATTCTGAACCTCCCCCTAAAGAAACGGTTCACTGGGCGCCCGAAGATCCCTTCCCACGAGGATAGTTCGGAAATAAGACAACTGGTTCCCAAGGTGAGACTATTAGCACACTACAAAGTTGACCATCATCAATGTGATCGCCACAGTCAGAAATCGATGTGTCCAGCCTCTTCAATAAAGATCCCATCCAATGTGGTGTTTCAATGGCTTAACTAACACGACACGGTACAAACGAGAACTTCCCGCCGACCACGCAGCGATGGCTGCTATATTGGCCCATATTTTCAAAGGAGAAAAGGACGATTTCATCCGTATGAGCACCAAGGAAGGCTACTATAATCATAATCCCATCGAATGTGTGAGTATAACCCTATTTTCATAATTTGGATTTTCTTTTATAGTAATTTTGGCTAATTGAACCCTTAAAATTCTCCAAACGGGACTTTAGGCGCTGGATTGAGAAAGTTAGCTCCCTCCTCCACAGCCAAAGAATTATGCCCGGGACAACGATGCGGGGTTTCATGACGACCCACGTATGTCGATCATATTTGAAGATGGGGTACTTTTCCAAGCGAACATTGATGTCCCTGAGGTTGCTCTTATAGCTGATCATCCTGGGATACCCCTTCCTCAACTCAGGTAAAAAGAAGGCCTCTTCCCAAAAAGGGTGTCCGTCCGAGCTACGTCGACTCCCACTCCCAAGGGTTATTGCTCCACGCGTCGAACACCCGCTAGTACGGCGGCAGCTGAACCCATTCCAAACAACGACAATGCCTCTAAACATGGAGCATCCACAAGGACTACTTCGAACGCACCCCTGCCAAGAGGTAATGAATTTGCACTCATAATTTGGGTACTGTTTTACGACCACTTGTGGGTATTTACACTTGTTGCCGAATTCTGTAGGAACCGAACACAAACCCCTCCCTCCAATGATGTCGAGAGGGTTCAGGGTAATGATCCCAAGCCAACACGTCCCGTAACAGGGGAAGGTAATGCAGAGGTTCCTACTACAAACCAACTTCTAGAGGATCGTGAGGAGGTTTCGGGTACTAATTGTGAAGTTGAAAGCGTGATGAATCATCTTCGCCGGAAAAGAGTCACTACACCACCTTGAGTTTTCCGAACATGAGCTTAACACTCTTAATTCAATGGATGCTCACCTCGAAGGTACTCGAGCACGACTTGAGGGGGTTGCCAACCGTATGTCAACCAGTCTTAAGGTACTGTTTGATTTTAACAACCGAACACAAATCCCAACATAGTAGCCCCTGAGCCTTAGGTTGGTCGAGACGATCGAGTTAAGGGTCTAAATAACAAGTTTGCAATGTTTTACACGCTGCAAGAGATCAAAAACAAGAATTTTTCCAAAGAACTTGAGATCCACCGAACACAACTGGAGGGTGTGAAGGCTGAATTGGAGAAAGTGAAGAAATTCACAAGGGGAAGCACACGGTGAGGAATTACGTCAAAATTTCATAGTCGCACTATATGCCCTTTCCTAATGAAAGTTTACTTTATAGCAGCCGAATCCATAGATCATTTACAAAAAGATCTAGACACACGC
Source organism: Hordeum vulgare subsp. vulgare (assembly GCF_904849725.1). Taxonomy (NCBI): domain Eukaryota; kingdom Viridiplantae; phylum Streptophyta; class Magnoliopsida; order Poales; family Poaceae; genus Hordeum; species Hordeum vulgare. The sequence goes on along the minus strand of NC_058520.1, from coordinate 386,983,028 downwards.
AAAGAACCACAAAGATATGCCGAATCGCAACACGATGCTGTTTGTCGGTTATTATTCCGGAGTCTTGACGAAAAGGAAAAATTCGAGGCAGAAAACCAACGACATGTTGGTGAAATTATTGAAAACAAAGTGGCTAAGTATTTCCCTCAGCTATGAAACCAAGGTTTATCGAACCAATAGGTATATCAACCACAACCGTCTTCAGCGGCTACACACACAAGAATAAACAACTTGCACCCAACGTGGGCAATAGGGTTGCCAATCCTCTTGTCTTGTTATTTGCATGCAAGTGAGGGTTGTAGACAATTGTAGATAGCAATATAAAATAAAGCAAGTAAATAACAGCAAAGTAATAAAGGTTTTAACAATATGTTGTGAATAGACCCGTGGGCCATAGCTTTCCCTAATGGCATCTCTCATGAAAAATAGCATAAAGTGGGTGAACAAATTACTATTGGGTAATTGACAGAAAAGTGGATAGTTATGCGATATTCACGACAATGATCATGTGTATATAGCCATCACGTCCATAAAAAATAGGCCGACTCCCTCCTGCAACTATTACTATTACTTCACTTCAAGAGCCCTTCTATGCTTACCTCTCTAGTATTAAGTTCATGACGAACGAAATAATGCATGGATTAAGATGACATAATAAAGACAAAGTAAACTCAAGCAATATCCATAAACCCTATCCTTTTATCCTTAGTAGCAGCAACACAAGGACGCATCTTGTCCCCTTCTCTCACTGGGATATAGAAATTTGCCAGGTTGAACCTACTACAACACACCTCTCTCATGAAAGAAATATCAGTCTAGTTGGCCAAACTATTTCAATAGATCAGAGAGAATTAAAGAGCTATTATAATCATGCACATAAGCATCATATAAGTATTCAGAGAAGACTCAAATGTATATAATTGAATAATTTTAACATAAACCCACAATTCATCGGATCTCAATAAACGCACCACACAAAAGTGAATTACATCATGTGGATCAATACATAGATGTGATGATCATTGTATTGAAGATCGAAAGAGAGAGAGAGAGAGATTGCCGTCTAGGTACTGCCATGCACCCGTAGGTCTATGATGAATTACTCACACATCATTGTGAGGGCAGCAAGGTTGATGAAGAGGCCCTCCATGATCGATCCCCCTCTCATAAAGTGTCGGAATGGAGCTCGAGATGGCCTCCCATTAGAACACAGACTTGCGGCGGCATAAAAAGTGTTTCGGAACACCCTGCGATGTTTTTAGGGTAGGCGAGAATTTATAAGCCAAGGAACAGAGTCGGGATGGCCACAAGGGAACCACAAGCTATCAGCCCCCCAGGCCGCGCCATGATAGCTTTTGGGCCCCTCGTGGGTCCTCCAGCCGTCTCCCGATGCTAGTTGGTCTTCTTTTGGTCTAGAAAAAATCATCAAAAATTGTTAGGGGTATTGGACTTTGTTTAGTATGGAAAACCTGAAAAGTGAAAAACATGCGGAAAACAACAACTGGCACTCAGCAATGAATCAATAGGTTAGTTCTAAAAAATAATATAAAATGGTAAATAAATACCCCAAAAGTATTCTAGAATGACAATATATCACCATGGAACAATCAAAATTTATAGATACGTTGGAGACATATCAAGCATCCCCAAGCTTAATTCCTGCTCCTCCTCGAATATGTAAATGATAAAAACATAATTTTTGATGTGACATGCTATCCATGATGTAAGCTAATAAATGTATGCTCATTGAGAAATGATGAATTAACACATATTAACAAAGCAATACTTATAGGAATAAGTGATGTCTACTATGCAACCTTCTCCTTGTAGACGTTGTTGGGCCTCCAAGTGCAGAGGGTTCTAGGACAGTAGCAATTTTCCCTCAAGTGGGTGACCTAAGATTTATCAATCCGCGGGAGGCGTAGGATGAATACGGTATCTCTCAAGCAACCTTGCAACCAAATAACAAATAGTCTCTTGTGTCCCCAACACACCCAATACAATGGTAAGTTGTATAGGTGCACTAGTTCGGCGAAGAGATGGTGAAACAAGTGCAATAAGGATGGTAGATATAGGTTTTTGTAATCTGAAATTACAAAAACAGCAAGGCAACAAATGGTTAAAGTGAGCACGAACGGTATTGCAATGCGTGGAAACAAGGCCTGGGGTTCATACTTTCACTAGTGAAGTTCTCTCAACAATGATAACATAATTGGATCGTATAACTAGCCCTCAACATGCAACAAAGAGTCACTCCAAATTCACTAATAGCGGAGAACAAACGAAGAGATTATTGTCGGGTACCAAAACCACCACAAAGTTATTCTTTCTGATCGATCTATTCAAGAGTCCGTAGTAAAATAACACGAAGCTATTCTTTCCGTTTGATCCATCATAGAGTTCGTACTAGAAGAACACCTTAAGATACATATCAACCAAGACCCTAATGTCACCTAGATACTCCATTGTCACCTCAAGTATCTGTGGGCATGATTATACGATATGCATCACATAATCTCAAAATCATCTATTCAACCAACACATAGAACTTCAAAGAGTGCCCCAAAGTTTCTACCAGAGAGTCAAAACGTGTGCCACCCCATGTGCATAGGTTCCCAATGTCATGAACCCGCAAGTTGATCACCAAAACATACATCAACTACTCACATGAATTAAACGTGTGCCAACCCATATGCATAGGTTCCCAATGTCACAAACCCACAAGTTGATCACAGCAGATAGACACGCGCAAGACATACATCAAGTGTTCTCAAAGACTCAATCCGATAAGATAACTCCAAAGGGAAACTCAATTAATTATAGGAGGGAGAGGGGGAAGAACATCATAAGATACAACTATAGTAGCAAAGCCCATGGTACATGGAGATCAAGACATCTCAAGAACACAAGAGAGAGAGATCGAACACATAGCTACTGGTACATACCCTCAGCCTCGAGGGAGAACTACTCCCTCCTCGTCATGGAGATCGTCGGGATGATGAAGATGGCCACTTGAGATGGATTCCCCCTCCGGCAGGGTGCCAGAACGGGCTCCAGATTGGTTTTTGGTGGCTACGGAGGCTTGCGGTGGCGGAACTCCCGATCTAGGTTTCTTTTTGGGGGTTTCTGAATTTATAGGAATTTATGGTGGTGGAATTACGTCGGTTGGGCCCACGAGGAGGTCACAAGCCTGCCCTGCGCCACCTAGGGGGGTGGCGGCGGCGTCAGGGCTTGTGACTCCCTCGTGGATCTTCTGGCTTTCTTCCAACGCCTCGGGGGTCTCTTTTGGTCCAAAACAAATCATCATAAAGTTTCATTCCATTTGGCCTCCGTCTGAAAATGGGCCAAAAACACGGAAAAAACATAAACTGGCACTTGGCACTGAGTTAATAGGTTAGTCCCAAAAAAGATATAAAATAGCATATTCATGCATATAAAACATCCAAAGTTGACAAGATAATAGCATGGAACCATAAAAAATTATAGATACGTTGGAGACGTATCAAGCATCCCCAAGCTTAACTGCTGCTCGTCCTCGAGTAGGGAAGTGATAAAGAATGAATATTTGATGCTTTCATGCTAACTAGCATAGATGTCCTTTGTAACTCCTCTTATGTGACATGAATGTTCAGATCCGTTAGATTCAAAACAATAGTTTGCTATTGATGTGGAGACAATAATACTTCAAGCAAACTAGCAAGGTAATCATGAACTTTCAAAATAGCAAGGCCAAAAGAAAGTTATCCCTACGAAATCATATAGTCTGGCTATGCTCTATCATCCCTGCACAACAAATTTAAATCATGCACAACCCTGGTATTGGCCAAGTAATTGTTTTCACACCTTTACTTTCTCAAACTTTTTCGACTTTCATGCAATACATGAGCGTGAGCCATGGTTTTAGCACTATAAGTGGTGTGGAGTGTGGTGGAGGTTGCAAGGCAAACAAGGAGAAGATGGTCACATTGACTAGGCATATCCATGAGCTATGCAGATGCTCATCAATAGATATCAACGTGAATGAGTAGGGATTGCCATACAAATGATGCACTAGAGCTAGGAGTATGTGAAAGCTCTTAAAGAAAACTAGTGGGTGTGCATCCAACTTGCTTGCTCACGAAGACCTAGGGCAATTTTGAGGAAGCCCATCATAGGAATATACAAGCCAAGTTATATAATGAAAATTTCCCACTAGCTATATGGTGGTGACAAAACGAGAGACTCTCAATCATGAAGATCATGGTGCTTAATATGCACAAGTGTGGAAAGGTGGTAGCATTGTCCCTTCTCTCTTTTTCTCTCATTTTTTTTGGTAGGCTCTTTGGTATATTTTTTTTGGTGGGACTCTTTGGCCTCTTTTATTTCCTCACATGGGACAATGCTCCATCAATGATGATCATCACACTTTCAACTCAAAACTTAGAGCAAAGATGACTCTATATGGAATGCCTTCGGTAGTGTACCGTGACAATGATCTAGTATGGCATAGACATTAATGGAAACATCATGCTAGCTATCTTAAGATCATGCAATGGCAATGTAGACGTGGTGGCACATGTCATGGTGGTAGTTGCATGGCAATATATCTCGGAATGACTTTGAAAAAGCCATAGTAGGTAGGTATGGTGGCTGTTTTGAGGGAGGCTAATGGTGGGTTTTGTGCACTGGTGAAAGTTGCACGGCACTAAGAAGATAGTGATGATGGAAGGTGAAAGTGCATCTAAACCATGGAATCAACATTAGTCATGAAGAACTCATATACTTGTTGCAAAAGTTTTATTAGTAATCGAAACAAAGCATTTAACGCATACTCCTAGGGGAAGGGTTGGTAGGTATAAACCATCGGGCGATCCCGACCGCCACACAAAGGATGACAATCAAAAGACTAATCATGCTCAGACTTCATCACATAGCGGTTCAGCATACGTGCATGCTAAGCGAATCACTAACTTCAACAAAAGTATTTCCAGATCCACAACACCTTACTATGATAACTTCAATATTACCACAACCATATCTCAAAACTAATTGAGAGGAATCAAACTTCTCTAACTATTCAATGCACATGAAGGTGGAAGTTTTCGTATCCCTTTGGATAACTACCCCTTTTGGGACTTCTTTCAAAGCATAGATCAACTACCAAGCCACACACCACTGTGCTCTAAAAGATATAAGTGAAGCACATAGAGCAAAAGTATCTAGCTCAAAAGATATAAGTGAAGCACATGTGAGCTGAATTGTCTACCAAAGGATATAAGTGAAGCTCGACAAAATCAAGGTGAGTCCATGTCTCTCTCTCTAGGTGTTCAGAAAGGATGATTGTGACACAACAAACAAATAAAAGACTCCTACGATACAATACGCTCCAAGCAAAACACATAACATGTGGTGTATAAAAATATAGCCCCAAGTAACGTTACCGATGGATTGAAGACGAAAGAGGGGATGCCTTCCCGGGGCATCCCCAAGCTTAGGCTTTTACGGCATCCTTGAATCTCTTGGGGTGCCTTGGGCATCCCCAAGCTTGAGCTCTTTCCACTATTTATCTCTTTGTCCATAAGAACTTCACCAAAAACTTGAAAACTTCACAACACGAAACTTAAACAGAAACTCGTGATAACATTACTATGAGAAAGCAAATCACCACTTCCTTAGATACTGCAGCAAACTTAAATTCTACTTATCATGATGTGTGGTTACTATATTTGCAATCTTCCATGGCTAATACCCCCCGATACTATCCATAGTTTCATCAAAATAAGCAACCAACACAACAAAAACAGAATCTGTTAACAGCAGACCAGTCTGTAGCAATCTATATATTTCGTATACTTCTGGTACTTCAAAAAATCTGAAAACTTACGACAGTCTGAAGAAATTGCATAGAAATCAGCAGCAAAAATAATCAACACAACATATCTTACGGAATAAAAATGAAAATTATTTTCATGAGCAGAAAGTTTCTGTCTTTTTCCAGCATGATCAAACAATCATCACCAAGACTAATCATAACGGTTTTGCTTGGCACAAACACAAAAATAAACACAAAAGACACAATCATAACAGAATTATGATGGTGTGGAGAAAACAAAATAGGAAGCAAAAAGCAAATAAAAATTTATTCATTGGGTTGCCTCCCAGCAAGCGCTATCGTTTAACGCCCTTAGCTAGGCATTGATTTCAATGATGCTCACATAAAAGGTAAGGATTGAAACACAACGAGAGCATCATGGAGAAAATGTCTAGCACATTTGAGTCTAACCCACTTCCTATGCATAGGGATTTTGTGATCAAACAATTTATTGGAGCAAGAATCAACTAGCATAGGAAGGCAAAACAAGCATAGCTTCAAAAATTTCAACATATGGAGAGGAAGCTTGATACTATTGCAATAAGTAGAAGCATATGATCCTCTCTCATAGTAATTTTCAGTAGCATCATGAATGAATTCAACAATATAACCAGCACCTAAGGCTTTCTTTTCATGATCTACAAGCATAGGAATTTTGCTACTCTCCACATAAGGAAGTCTATTCTCAAGAATAGTATCGGGAGTATCGTAAAAGACATGAGCACTACAAATTGTGTCCACAATGAAAAAGGAAGCTTTAGCAAAGGGGTTCTTGATATTATGACAAGTTTTATCATCCGTCTTCTTCAAAGCATAAGTATCCTGACAATAATCAAAATGATTTTGATCATTCAAAGTGGAAGAACTAAAAAGATCATCTTCATCAAATATAACATCCCCAAGCTTGTGGCTTTGCATATCATTAGCATCATGGGTATTCAAAGAATTCATGCTAAGAACATTGCAATCATGCTCATCATTCACATATTCTATGCCAAGCATTCTATGTAATTCTTCTTTCAGCACCTGAGCACAATTTTCCTTCCCATCATGCTCACGAAAGACATTGAAAAGATGGAGCATATGAGGCATCCTCAATTCCATTTTTTTTGTAGTTTTCTAGTGAAAGAACAAGAAACAAAAAGATTCGATTATAATATCTAAAGATATACCTTCAAGCGCTAACCTCCCCGGCAACGGCGCCAGAAAAGAGCTTGATGTCTACTGCGCAACCTTCTCCTTGTAGACGTTGTTGGGCCTCCAAGTGCAGAGGGTTGTATGACAGTAGCAATTTTCCCTCAAGTGGGTGACCTAAGGTTTATCAATCCGCGGGAGGCGTAGGATGAAGATGGTCTCTCTCAAGCAACCCTGCAACCAAATAACAAAGAGACTCTTGTGTCACCAACACACCCAATACAATGGTAAGTTGTATAGGTGCACTAGTTCGGCGAAGAGATGGTGAAACAAGTGCAGTAAGGATGGTAGATATAGGTTTTTGTAATCTGAAATTACAAAAACAGAAAGGTAACAAATGGTCAAAATGAGCACGAACGGTATTGCAATGCGTGGAAACAAGGCCTAGGGTTCATACTTTCACTAGTGAAGTTATCTCAACAATGATAACATAATTGGATCATATAACTAGCCCTCAACATGCAACAAAGAGTCACTCCAAAGTCACTAATAGCGGAGAACAAACGAAGCGATTATTGTCGGGTATGAAACCACCACAAAGTTATTCTTTATGATCGATCTATTCAAGAGTCCGAAGTAAAATAACACGAAGCTATTCTTTCCGTTCGATCCATCATAGAGTCCGTACTAGAATAACACCTTAAGATACATATCAACCAAGACCCTAATGTCACCTAGATACTCCATTTTCACCTCAAGTATCCGTGGGCATGATTATACGATATGCATCACATAATCTCAGAATCATCTATTCAACCAACACATAGAACTTCAAAGAGTGCCCCAAAGTTTCTACCGGAGAGTCAAAACGTGTGCCAACCCCTGTGCATAGGTTCCCAATGTCATGGACCCGCAAGTTGATCACCAAAACGTACATCAAGTACTCACATGAATCAAACGTATGCCAACCCATATGCATAGGTTCCCAATGTCAGAAACCCGCAAGTTGATCACAGGAGATAGACTCATGCAAGACATACATCAAGTGTTCTCAAAGACTCAATCCCATAAGATAACTCCAAAGGGGAAACTCAATTCATTAGAAGAGGGAGAGGGGGAAGAACATCATAAGATCCAACTATAGTAGCAAAGCCCATGGTACATCGAGATCAAGACATCTCAAGAACACGAGAGAGAGAGATCAAACACATAGCTACTAGTACATACCCTCGGCCCCGAGGGAGAACTACTCGCTCCTCGTCATGGAGATCACCGGGATGATGAAGATGGCCACCGGAGATGGATTCCCCCTCCGGCAGGGTGCCAGAACGGGCTCCAGATTGGTTTTTGGTGGCTACACAGGCTTGTGGCGGCGGAACTCCCGATCTAGGTTTCTTTTTGGGGGTTTCTGAATTTATAGGAATTTATGGCGGTGGAATTACGTCGGTTGGGCCCACGAGGAGGTCACAAGCCTGCCATGCGCCACCTAGGGGGTGGTGGCGGTGTCAGGGGTTGTGACTCCCTCGTGGCTCTTCTGGCCTTCTTCCAAAGCTTCGGGGGTCTCTTTTGGTCCAAAAAGTAATCATCATAAAGTTTCATTCCATTTGGACTCCGTCTGAAAATGGGCCAAAAATACGGAAAAAACAGAAACTGGCACTTGGCACTGAGTTAATAGGTTAGTCCCAAAAAAGATATAAAATAGCATATTCATGCATATAAGACATCCAAAGTTGACAAGATAATAGCATGGAACCATCAAAAATTATAGATACGTTGGAGACGTATCAATAAGCAACATTTTTTTTTCGAACTATAGGATCCTCGAAGATTGTTTAACCCCCATCCATCTTTATTACATTAGGAAGGCATGGCTCCACCACATTAATACAAATGTCAAGCACCGCGATGTCCAAGTGAGGTGATTGGATTATACTTTTTCAATATGCATCAACTTTTTATTCTTCACGCAATACATGAGTATGAACCATTGGGCATAGCATAAAGGTGGAATATAATATGGTGGTAGGTTTTTCAGGAGTGAAAGTGGAGAAGATAGTCTCACATCAACTAGGTGTACCATCGAGCTATGGAGATGTCCGTCGATAGATATTGAAGCGAGGAGTAGGGATTGCCATGCAAATGATGCACAAGAGCTATAAGTGTATGAAAGCTCCACTGAAGCTAAGTGGGGCGTGCATCCAACTTGCTTGCTCATGAAGACCTCGGGCATTTGAGGATGCCCATCATTGGAATATACAATCCAAGTTTATATGAAAAAGTGATTCCTAGTAGCATATGAATGATGTAAGATGAGACTCTCTACATGAAGAACAACGAGCCACTTCGAGGCACAAGTGTGGTAAAGGATAGTAGCCAAGTCCCTTCTCTATTTTTCTCTTTTTTTTTATTACAGTGGGCTCATTTCGCTTCCTCCATTTTTATTTCCTCACTGGGACAATGCTCTATTAATGATGACCATCACACTTTTATTTACTTACAACTAATTGACAACTCGATATGATGAACTATGAAGTGACATGAATCCTATATGAATGCCTCTGGTAGTGTACCAGGATGTGCAGTGATCTAGCGTGACATGAAAACATGATGAACGGTGGTTTTGCCACAAATACTATGCCAGCTCTATATGACCATGGAAATAAATATGATGATGAACGAACTAGTCATGTGAAGTGACAGTCGCATTTGCATGGCAATATATCTCGGAATGGCTATGGAAATTACATGATAGGTAGATATGGTGGCTCTTTTGAGGAGGATATAAAAAGGTTTATGTGCGACATAGCATGTCATGGCACGGGGTTTCGATGCAACGGCGAAAGTTGCACCAATCTCAAGGTGAGAACGGGCGATGAACGGTACCGAAGAGGCTAGTAAATATGAGGAGGTGAGAGTGCGTATGTCCATGGTGTCACATTAGTCATGAACAACTCATATACTTATTGCAAACTTTTATTAGTTTTATCATCTATCAAAGTACTACTTGCTTGCCCCAAGGGAGAGGGTTGGTAGAAATTAACCATCGCGCGACTCCGACTCAAAACAACACAAGGATTTCAACGAGGAATAGAAATTCTCACACATTATCACCATGCCCTTTTAGTTTGTTAGATGAACAAGAAGTTGAACACATCTTAATATAGACACCTATCTGAATTAATAATAATGCACTCACACCTTTTTCATATCACCACATCAATATCATTAACCCACAATTTCTCTATATTTGCTACATGATGGTTTTTGCATCACTCATTGGATACTCATTATTTTTTATCTAGTCTTATGACCCATGAAAATTGCCATGCCTATTTTTCTAGCTCTCAAACAAATATAAGTGAACAACGAGAGCATAATTGTTTTATAAAATCTACACGCCAGCATGCTCAAAAAGATATAAGTGAAGTACTAGAGCAACTGCTAACCTCACAAGATAAGTGAAGCACATAGAGTATTCTACCAAGTTGTGATGATGTGGTTTCTCACTAAAATAGGTGTGACCAACAAACTATGATAGTGGCAAACTGGAAGTAAAATAAAACAAAACCTAAGGACGCTCCAAACAAAACTCATATCATGTGACGAATAAATATATAGCTCTAAGTAACATGCCGATAGATTGAGATGAAAATAAGCTTGGAAGCTGGATTCTTCCTAGAATATTACCTTGGGGTGACTTGGGCATCCCCAAGCTTAGGATTTTTCTGCTCCTCAATCCTTTGTCCATCGAGACAATACCTAAAACATGAAAACTTCAATCACACAAAACTCAACAAAACTTCGTGAGATCCATTAGTATAAGCAACATACCAAATACTTTCAGGTAGTGTTATAAATTGTTTATTAATTTATTTTATAATAGTTTATTGTATCTTAACTCCTCCATGGCTTATACCCCCCGATACAATCCATATCATCATCAAAAACAAGCAAACCACACATGCAAAAATAGAATGTGACTCAAGCACAAGAGTGTGTAGTAATCTGTAATGAACCTATAATTTTGTATCTCCAAAAACTCTAAAAACTTTGAACAACCTGAGGAATTTTTATATAAATACTGTGTCAAAAAATCATATTTAAAAGACGCTCGAGTAAAATTAGAGAAATTCCGCACTTGACGTCAAAGTTTCTGTTTTTGCACCATATCAATTCTACTCATCATGCAAATCATACCAAAGGGTTTACTTGGCACAAACCATAATTAAAATATAGAACACAATCATTAAATAGCAAATAATCATGTTATCAAAAAATAACATAAATAAAAAGCAAAAAATGAAAGATAACTATTGGGTTGCCTCCCAACAAGCGCTATTGTTTTACGCCCCTAGCTAGGCACATTGCATAGTTTCAAGTGTTGTCATCTTTGTCATCAAGCTCCTTAATAATATAAACATGGATGATAGGAACAAGAGAATACTTTATAATAGGATATTTTATCATGTCTATGAAGTTGGGGTGAACAATAATCATTTTGAGATCTTGGTTTCTTTTGGTGGGAGGTGGACTAATGCTCCTAGGAACATATATGAACTTGGGACTTTTGTCCCGAGAAGCACTATCATTAGTTTCAGATGGTGTAGAAGAGGAACCTAGTTTGTCAATAACCTCCTCCATTTTATCAATTCTACTCAAACCTTGTTCCACCTTCTCGCCAAAAAATAATGTCCTTTTCCTTTAAGGATTTCAAAGTCATTCCTACACGTGACCCAAGTTGAGTGACATGATTATGCAATTTTTTATCTAACTCATCAATTGGTTCCCGAGTAACCATTTTCATTTCAATAGCATCAAGTATTTTCATAAATGTTCCAAGGTTGAATTGGTTTCATTAATGATAATGGTTGGTGTTCCAACAAGATGTTCAATGGCATTATAGGCATCCAAAGTGTGACACATTAAGAAGTTCCCACCGGTGATGGTGTCAAACCTATACCAATTTGTCACACCAACATAAATATTGTGAAGCAAAGTATTTGCGGATAGCTTATTAGTTGCTTTATTTTCAACTTAGAAAATACTATACCATGGATCTTTCAAACTTTGTCCTCCCCTTTGTCTAAAATTGACAACGTCATCATCACGAGTAACGCGAACAAAGGAATAACTAGACATGACTTCAAACAAGACACTAGTAACAAGCAAAGGTAAATATTTTTGTATTTTTATTTTTTTATGAGACAAAATAAGTATACCAGAAAATAGAAATACTAACACGTGAATGAAATTTTGTGTGGATTTACTTGGTAGATGGTGATGATATTCCCTCGCAACGGCGCCACAAATCATTCCTGATACCCGTGATCTGCGTTAGGTTTTCCATGAAGAGAAATGGGTTATCACAACACAAAGTGGAAGTATTTCCTTCAGTTACGAAACCAATGTTTATAAAACTAATAGGAATATTAACCACAACCTTATTCAGCGGCCGCACACAAAAGAACAAACAACTTGCACCCAATGCGGGCAAGAGGGTTGTCAATCCTCTTGTCTTGTTATGTGCAAGCAATTGAGGTGTGTAGATAATTGTTGATATCTCAGTAAAATAAAAACCCGGGGTCAATATGTCTTGTCTTGTTATTGTGAAGCAAGGTATTGAAGGTTTTATCAATATGTTGTGAATAGACCCGGGGTCCATAGCTTTCCCGAGTGGCAACTCTCATGAAAATATCATACGATGGGTAGAGAAATTATTGTTGGGAAATTGACAGAAAAACGGATCGTTATGCGATATTCACCGCAATGATCATGTCTATATAGGCATAACGTCCATTAAAAAATAGGTCGACTCCTCCCTGCACCTATTACAATTACTTCACTTCAATAATGCTTCTATGCTTGCCACTCTACCTACTAAGTTCATGACAAACAAAGAAATGTATGAAGTAAGATGATATGATGTAGACAAACTCAAGCAATATGAACAAACCCCATCATTTTATCCTTAGTAGAAGCTACACACAGACACATCTTGTCCCATTCTGTCACTCGGATATAGAAATTCGCAAGGTTGAACCTACTACAACGCACCTCTCTCATCGAAGAAATATCAATCTAGTTGGCCAAACGATTTCAATAGATCAGAGAGAATTAAGAAGGTATCATAATCATGCACATAAGAACCATATAACTATTCAAATAAGACTCAAATATTTATCATGAAAAATTTGAACGTAAACTCACAATTCATCGGATCCCAACAAAAGCACCACACAAAAGTGAATTACATCATGAGAATCAAAGCGAAGATGCGATGATCATTGTCTTGCTAGTCAAAAGAGAGAGACAGAGATTGCCATCTATGTGCTGTTATGGACTCGTAGGTATGTGATTAACTACTCATGCATCATCATGAGGGTAACAAGGTTGACTAAAATGCCCTCTATGAGCGATCCCCCTCCGACAGGGTGCCGAAACGGAGCTCCAGATGGCCTCCCGTTGGGACAAAGACTTGCGGCGGCATAAAAAGTTTTTCAGGACTCCTTTGGTGTTTTTAGGGTAGATGAGAGTTTATAAGCCAAAGAACGGAATCTAGAGGGCCATGAGGGAGGCACAAGCTATCAGGGCGCCCAGAGTGCGCCCTAATGGCTTGTGGGCCCCTCGTAGGTCCACCAGCGTTCTTCCGATGTTCGTTGGTCTTCTTTTGGTCTAGAAAAATCACCAAAGAGTTTTAGGGCAATTGGACTTTGTTTATTATGGAAAACCCGAAGAGTGAAAAACAACAAAAAAGAACAACTCACATTGGGCCCTAGGTCAATAGGTTAGTGCTAAAAATAATATAAAGTGGTAAATAAATACCCCAAAAGTATTCTAGAATGATAATATATCAGCATGGAACAATAAAAAAATATAGATATGTTGGAGACGTATCACATCTCTTTGTAGCTCTCCTAACTTGGTGTCCAGAAGAGGAAGCCTTCTCGTTTGGGGGGAACCTTTACAGGCACTATCCATCGTGCATGAGTGAGGGCGAAAGGCGATGAAGAGGATGATAAAGGCACTATGGACGGCCGAGAAGCCCCCGAAAGGGATGGCCGAACTAGCATCCCGTTTTAAAGGGGCTCGACGCCGGTTTGAATAATTGAAACCATGACCCTTATAAGAAGGTGCACGAGAGGCATGTGGAATGGTGAAGATCGGATTCACCAAACATGAGCAAGAGCAATTGGATCAAGTTGGGACGATAGGGCCACATGGTCAAGAGGTGCCTCTGCACTTGGTATATGATCGAGTGATGCCTGCCGCTTGTCTCTGATGACCCACAAGTATAGGGTATCAATTGTAGTCCTTTCAATAAGTAAGCTTGTCGAACCCGACGAGGAACATAAGGAAATGATAAGCAATTTTCAGGAAGGAATTCTCTACAAGTGTTGTAAGTAACAATGATAGGTAGTTTTGTAGCATGATAATTTGTAACAAGTGACAAGTAACAATAGTAGCAAAGGTGCAACAAGGTATCCCAATCCTTTTTATAGCAAAGGACAGGCCTGAAAGTTCTCTTATATAAAGCAAGTGTTCCCGAGGACACATGGGAATTTCTGTCTAGTCATGTTCATCATATTAAGTTAATTCTTGTTTAATACTTTGATGAGTTGATATGTGGGTGGACTGGTGCTAAGGTGTTTTTCTTACTTGAACTAACAACCTACTTATGATTAGCCCCTCTCGCAAGCATCTGCAAATTTGAAAGAAGAATTAAGATAAATCTAACCATAGCATGAAACACGTGGATCCACATTAGCCCCTTATGAAATAACACATAAGCTCGGGTTTAAGCTTCTGTCACTCTCGCAACCCATCATCTATTTGTTACTATATAATGACTTCCCTTAGGCCCATAGCATGGTGAAGTGTCATGTAGTCAACATTCACATGACACCACTAAGAGAAGTAACAATATCCATATCATCAAAATATCGAACGAATACTAACTTTATATGATATCTTATAACAAGACTTCTCCCATGTCCTCAGGAACAGTAATTTCTACTCACACATCATTAGCATGTTCAAAATCAGAGGTGTAATAATAATAATTAAGGATCTGAATATAATATCTTCCACCAAGTAATCCGACAAGCATCAATAAAGATGTAATCAACACAACTAGTAACCCACATGTACCAATCTAAGGTTTTGTGACAAAGATTGAATACAAGAGATGACCTAGGGCTGGAGATGAGATGGTGTTGGTGAATATGTTGATGAATATTGGTCCTTCCATGTAGGAGGAAGCGTTGGTGATGATGATGGCTTCAATTTGCCCCTCCCAGAGGGAAGTTTCCCTAGCAGAATCTCTTTGTCAGAGAGAAAAGGGCCCTCTACCCAGTTTTCTGCCACGAGATGGCGGCTCTTCGTTCCGAAAGATGACTTATAATTTTTCTAAGGTAAAACACTATATATAGGAGAATATGATCTCGAGAGGGCCAGCTCAGGCCCCATAAGCCATCACGGCGCAGCGAGGGGGGCACACCCTGTTGGCTTGTGCCGAGCTGGTGCCCTTCTCCGGTATATTTTCTCCCCATAAATTCTAAAATATTCTAGAAAACTTCTTCATAAAGTTACATGTCATATGGAGCAAGTTGATTTTGGTGCCTTTTTCTCGGTTTCTCAGTCCAGAATTCCAGTTTCCTGATATTTTCCTATCAGTGATGTACCTTGCATATTAACAGAAGAAGAGCATAAGAATTGTATGATAATAAGGGATAATGGGTAGGATCAACACAAATATGAGTAGTAATTGATGATGCAAAATGAGTGTGTCAACTCCCCCAATATTAGACCTCGCTTGTCCTCGAGCGGAAGCTGAGCTCAAAAATAATGACCACGTGATTTGAGAGAGAGGTGTCGATGAAAACAGAATACGAGCATGAGAGCATCATGAATATTATCATAGCAGCAAGTATTTTAGCATATAGATTTTCATAAACAAGCACCAATCCATTCTTAACCTTGGAGTATGAAGCATAAACCTTATTGATAATCAAGAAACTATGTTCTAAGACATTGGGGCAATTATAATCAAAGGAAATTTATATGTAAGAGCTTTTTTTTTGGCAAGTTCACATACCCACATATCATTTAATCCTCTATGATTGCTGACGCTCAAGCCAAATTTTTGGAGCTCATGTTTCCATAGGACACATAGGAAGATAGGGGCTTGAATGATTTCCACCCAACTTATTTACCTCAAGGATAATGTCAACAATAATAAATCATGACCATTTATATCCACTTGGATATATAAATCTCAATCTTTTCTCAACACATGGTGCTTGCACTATAGGATTAAAAAGTTCGAAGAGGGATAAACTTTATTGACTCAAGCACAGGGTTGAACTTTTGAAAGTAAAAGATAGGCCCTTCACAGAGGGAAGTAGAGTTGTCATGCACTTTCAATTTGTTGGATGTGTTAACTCTTAATGCAAAGGAACGTAACTTTATATTGCCCCTTTGGCCGATCCAAATCTGTGTATATTGACCACGTCGGGCTCTAAGGCCGGGCAAAGGATCAGTTGCCCCGGTAGTAGGATCCATGGCTTCCAAAGTAAAGGCATCGGAACTCGTGTGCTCCTCGAAAGGAGCTAGGAGCCTTGTAAATACAAGATCTCCCCAAGGGTCGGTGGTGAACTCTAAGCTCCCAAACCTTACTTCCTGCCCAGGGGTGAAGCTTCCCACATGGACAAGGTGGCCGGCCGGATCAGCATGCAAAATGATGCTTCCGAAAGCAAAGATTTCTCCAGACACAAAGATGTCCTTTATGCGAATATCTTCATGGATAACTAGTCGTGCCATCAATCCTTCAGGCGATTCTACCACGGAACTCTCAATGAAAGCACCAATGTCGGTGTCAAAACCGGCGGATCTCGGGTAGGGTGTCCCGAACTATGGACCTTCAATCGATGGGTTGCAGGAGACAAAAAGGACAGTGTTTTACCATGGTTCGGGCCCTCTTGAGGAGGTAAAACCCTACATCCTGCTTGTTTATATTGATGGAGCATGAGATTGCAGAGTTGATCTATCTTGAGATCGTATGAGCTAAACCCTAGATGAATCAACTTGGCTATGCGGATGAAACCATTTGGTTTATATAGACACCATGGGTCCCTAGGGTTACGTACAACCGACCTTTAGTCGGGGGCAGAGGTGCCAGCCTAGACTAATAAACTTGGGTGATTGTCGGTGAATACTCACAACATATGCCATAGGTAGGCTAAAGTCGGTGAGAACCGATGTGGCAACGGAGGGCGCTGGGGACGAGGTTGGTACAAGCATGGGACGCACGATGTACCCAGGTGCAGGGCTCTCCATAGAGATAATACCCCTAGTCCTGTCGGAGTGTATGATGTATATGGATGGATTACAAGGTTGCTCCTGGAGCTTTATTGAGGAGGAGGAAGAGGGGAATAGCCGGCTCGTCTCTGCCTCTCTCTATGTGGTTGGTGAGTGTGATCTGTTGTTCGACCAGCCCTCTGCATGGAGGGTGACCGGGGGGTTTTATAGACGAACCCACCGGGCTACAAAATGGATAAAGGGTACAAGAGTGGAACCCGGCTGGCAGCCTCGCCGGCCGGCAAGGGGGGCCACGAGGGTCTTGTCTTGTCGCTTGAGGGGCCGGCCAGCTGCGAGGTCCCGTCAGGCTGTGGGACCCGCCGGCTAGGCAATGAAGCTCTCGCGTAATGTTGATGCCGAGCACACGCGGTACGTCCAGCGTCGTCTAGCGAGATTCGTCATGGGCAGATAGTATGGCCGCCTCCACTGTTCCCACGCCGAGTGCAGTAATGGAGTGGGAGTTTGACGGTCCGACACTATGCTGGGTGATGGATCAGAGCCGGGGTAGGTCAGCGGCATGGACGTCGACGCTCGTACCTGCCAGGCACTCCGATCCAGTACCTTTGCTGACGTGTAGCCAACTTTAATCGTAGGGTCTCGTCATGACCTACGATCTGATGTGACGTGAAATACCCGGCCAGCTAGCTCGCTTGGCTAGCCGGCTGGGGCACGGCCGCCTCGTCCCTAGCCGGCTAGCTTGGTGAAGGCGGTCAGGGAGAGGAAACCGTCTCGCCCCTAGCCAGCGGGGGTTGCCTGGCCGGCGAGAGAATTGGCCGCCTCGTCCTCCAGCCGGTAGGCGCAGCCTAGCCGGCCAGAGGACTTAGGCATTGGAGAATTATGCTTGGTCATTCCTTTTGGGCTGGAGATGAAGGAGCAGGCTCGATGAGCCTACCCCGGGGTTATCCCCCCGACAGTAGTCCCCGAAGTGGGAGAGGCCCGCCGTCTGCAGACGGGCGGCCTCACTGGCTTGATTTTTTGTCTTGGTATTCCTGCCGCCATCCGCGGCAGGGGACGCCGGCTCCGAAGCCCGTTGGCTTCGAAGTGATGCCTCGGCTTCATCGTAGGCCGCGCAGATCATGCCACATGCCAGGCCCAGCCTAACGTAATGATGGTGATTACTGGTGACAGGACCGGGCTTGGGCCCCGCCACGACGCCCCCTCGGCCTTCGCACGGAAGATCCTCTGCGGATTTACTCCGTGACGGTTGGGCTTCGGGAAGCGTTACCGCCCGTAATACACGGGGTTAGTAGGGTTATGCGTGCACCGGATCCCCTCCACACGATGCTCCGTGGGGTTTAAATGGGATGCGGGGGTTCCTTAAATGGGATGCGTGGGTTCCAAGGAGGCCACTCGCCCCCTTCTCGCACCGCATATACGCCCTCTGCTTCCCTGAGCCCAGAGAGAAAGAACCCATCCTCTTCGTCTTCTTATTCTTCATCGCCGTTGAGCCACCAGCCTTCCCGAACTTCTGCCGCTGATGACACACAAGTATAGGGGATCAATCATAGTCCTTCCGATAAGTAAGAGTGTCGAACCCAACGAGGAGCAGAAGGCACTGATAAACAGTTTTCAGCAAGGTAATAACTGCAAGCACTGAAAGTAGCGGTAACAAGTGATGGTGTAGTGAGGTGAAATGTAGCAAGCGAAAAGTAACAAGTAACAAGTAGTAGAAACGGTGCTGCAAGTGGCCCAATCCCTTTTGTAGCAAGGGACAAGCCTGAACAAAGTCTTATAGGAGGAAAAACGCTCCCGAGGACACACGGGAATTTCTGTCATGCTAGTTTCATCATGTTCACGTGATTCACGTTCGTTACTTTGATAGTTTGATATGTGGGTGGACCGGCGCTTGGGTACTGCCCTTACTTGGACAAGCATCCCACTTATGGTCAACCCCTCTCGCAAGCATCCACAACTACGAAAGAAGAATTAAGACAACGTCTAACCATAGCATTAAACTAGTGGATCCAAATCAGTCCCTTACGAAGCAACGCATAGACTCGGGTTTAAGCTTCTGTCACTCTAGCAACCCATCATCTACTTACTGCTCCCCAATGCCTTCCTCTAGGCCCAAACATGGTGAAGAGTTATGTAGTCGATGTTCACATAACACCACTAGAGGAAAATACAACATACATCATATCAAAATACCGAACGAATACCAAATTCACGTGACTATTATCAGCATGACTTATCCCATGTCCCCAGGAACAAAAGTAACTACTCATAAAGCATAATCATAATCATGATCAGAGGTGTAATGAGTAGCATCAAGGATCTGATCATAAACTCTTCCACCAAGTAATCCAACTAGCATCAACTACAAAGAGTAATCAACACTACTAGCAACCTTACAAGTGCCAATCGGAGTCGCGAGACGGAGATTGGTTACAAGAGATGAACTAGGGTTTGGAGACGAGATGGTGCTGATGAAGATGTTGATGGAGATGACTCCCCTCCGATGAGAGGAGTGTTGGTGATGACGATGGCGACGATTTCCCACTCCGGGAGGGAAGTTTCCCCGGCAGGATCGTCCTGCCGTACCTCTAGATTAGATCTGCTCAAGTTCCGCCTCGTGGCGGCGGAGAATCCACGAAAAAGCTCCGCCTTGATTTTTTATGAATGAAACCCTTCATTTAGCAAAAGAGGGGGGCCAGTGGGCCATCAGGGAGCCCACAAGCCCTGTAGCCGCCACCAGGGGGTGGCGGCTACCAGGCTTGTGGGGCCCTGGTAGCTCCCCTCTGGTACTTCTTTCGCCCAGTATTTTTTATATATTCCCAAAAAATTCCACGTTGATTTTCAGGGCAATTGGAGTTGTGCAGAATAGAGGACTCAGACTTGTTCCTTTTCCAGTCCAGAATTCCAGCTGCCGGTATTCTCCCTCTTCAAATAAACCTTGCAAAATAAGAGAGAAAAGGCATAAGTATGGTACCACAAGGTAATATAACATCCCATAAAGCGATAAATATCAACATGAAAGCATGATGCAAAATGGACGTATCAGCCACCCGCAGTCATGGCCGGCGGCTCCTCCTCGAGGAAGACCTCGTCGCAGAGAGCTTGGCTTGGCAGCGAGATCTGCGAAGGCCATATCACGACGCTCCGTCATCACCGGCTGTTTCCCCCGGACTCCCAGGTGCTGGTGCGGATCCCTGACGCTGAGACCGCCCCAACACCAGCAAATGGGGAGATCGTCGTTTTCGACGAGCACTTCTACACGGGCTTTGGGCTCCCGGCAAGCCCCTTCTTCTCCGAGTGGCTCCACTTCTTCGGCCTGCAGCCGCATCACCTGGCGCCGAACGCCATCTTGCAGTTGTCGGCCTTCATGGTCTTATGCGAGGGCTTCCTGGGAATCGAGCACCGCCTCGATCTCTGGCGAAGCTTGTTTTTCATTAAGCAGCAGTCCATTGCGAGGGACAAGGCCGCGTGGGAGAAGCACGTCGAGCCTCGCCTGATGACGCTGTGCGGAGCCGCACTAGTGCTTCCCCCAGCTGCCGCTGCAGGAGTCCATCAAGCAGTGGTAGAAGGGCTTCTTCTACGTGAAGAACGCCGACCCTGCCCGCGACGCCCTCAACATGGCCCCGTTCAACATTAATGCTCTGACGAAGTTGAACCTGGGGGCGAAGTTCCCGAAGCCGATTCCCGAGGTGGCACAGATCGGCACCCACCTCAATATTTTGGAGAAAAGCGGCCTCCTTGGCCGCGACCTGCTGACCACCATGGTTACCTGCAGGATTCTGCCGCTGTAGAGGCGGCCTCATCTGGTCTGCCAGATGAGCGACCGGCACGACCCCTGGCGGACATCGACCAAGAGATTCACCCCCAGCGCGGTGGCGCGAGGGGTGAACCAGATTTCCACCGCCCGTATGGACGATAGTGGGAACTGGTCGTGGGGGATGATCCCTTACTACAGGGCCCGTCCGCCTCCGGTGGTAAGCACTCTTTGTTGTTTTGTTTTTTTCTGTTTGTCTTGCGACTGACCGCCTCGCTGAGCCGGCCTTCAACTCCTTCGCACAACTGTTCGAGAAGCTGTAGGGAACACTCAACCCGCCTACCCCTAACATGCCGATGTGTGACGCCTTGGAGATTGAGGACGAGGGCATGATCGAGTCCCGTTTTGCCTCCTCCAAAGGCTCGGAGAACGCGCTGGAGTCGGAAGGGACGCAGCCGTCTGGTGAGCATCTGCGGCCCTCCATCGTAGATTGGACCGATGATGACGAGACTCCCTCCTCCTTATCTGATGCAGCCTTCGAGGAAGACTCCGATGGGATGGAGGAGGCCACCAGCCCGCCTCTGACGCGCGGACGTCGTCATAGGGCCGAGGCGACTGGACCTGACGAGCCGGCCAGGAAAAATGGCAAGGGTGCGTGATACGTCTCCGTCGTATCTACTTTTCCAAACTCTTTTTCCCTTGTTTTGGACTCTAATTTGCATGATTTGTCTGGAACTAACCCGGACTAACGCTGTTTTCAGCAGAATTGCCATGGTGTTGTTTTTGCGCAGAAATAAAAGTTCTCGGAATGACCTGGAAATTTACGGGGATTTTTTGTGGAATATATAAAAATACTCGCACAAGAATCAACCGGAGAAGTGGAGCATGGAGCCCACAAGCCCACCAGGCGCGGCCAGGGCCGCGCCTCGCGGGCTTGTGGGGCCCACGAAGCTCCACCTCCTCCAATTCCAGCTCTATTTAGTCCCTTTCGTCTGAAAAAAATCAAGAAGAAGAGTTCATCGCGGTAACGATACGGAGGCACCGCCACCTCGTGTTCTTCCTGTGGAGGGCACATATGGAGTCCGTTCTGGGCTCTAGAGAGGGGAGATCGTCCCCATGGTCATCACCAACCTTCCTTCATCGCCAATTCCATGATGCTCTTCACCGTTCGTGAGTAATCTCATCGTAGGCTTGCTCGACGGTGATGGGTTGGATGAGATCGATCATGTAATCGAGTTAGTTCTGACGGGGATTGATCCCTAGTATCCACTATGTTCTGAGATTGATGTTGCTACTACTTTTCCATGCTTAATGCTTGTCACTAGGGCCCGAGTGCCATGATTTCAGATCTGAACCTATTATGTTGTCGTCAATATATGTGTGTTCTTGATCCTATCTTGCAAGTTGTAGTCACCTACTATGTGTTATAACCCGGCAACCCCGGAGTGACAATAGCCGGAACCACTCTCGGAGATGACCATAGTATGAGGAGTTCATGTATTCACTAAATATTAATGCATTGGTCTGGTTCTCTATTAAAAGGAGAACCTTAATATCCCGTAGTTTCCATTAGGAAACCGATGCCACGGGAGGGATGGACAATAGATGTCATACAAGTTCTTTTCCCTAAGCATGTATGACTACATACGAAATACATGCCTATATTACTTTGATGAACCGGAGCTAGTTACATATCTCTCCATGTTATAACTGTTGCATGATGAATAACATCCGGCCTAATCATCCATCATCGATCCAATGCCTATGAGTTTTTCCTACTGGTCCTTGCTTCGTTACTTTGCCGCTACTACTATCACTGCTGTCACTTTGCTGGTACTATTGTCACTGCTGCTACTGTTACTCTGTTGCTACTGCTGTCACTTTGTTACTACTGGTTACCGTTGCTACGGTTGCTATCACACTACTTTGCTACTGATACATTTCTGCAGATACTAAGTCTTTCAGGTGTGGTTGAATTGACAACTCAACTGCTAATACTTGAGAATATTCTTTGGTTTCCCCTTGTGTCGAATCAATAAATTTGGGTTGAATACTCTACCCTCTAAAACTGTTGCGATCCCCTATACTTGTGGGTTATCAAGACCTTTTTCTGGCGCCGTTGCCGGGGAAGCATAGCTATATTCTCTGAGTCACTTGGGATTTACCTCTACTGATCACTATGACGAATCCGAAAGATCCAAGAACTAAAGTCTTGCCCTCAACTACGTGGACAGGTAAGGAAATGCCATCTAGCTCTGTACTTGATTCACCTTCAGTTATGATTAAGTTTGCGACACCACCATCTGCTAGAACTTTTGATGTGTCACCTGTGCTTGATTATGCTACTTCTGCTATCCATGATGCTTGTGATGATGCTATGCTTGATACTGCTTTGCCACTAGGTGCATTCCTTGATGCACAAATTGCTAGAGTTGCTGCTAGATGTGATGATACTTCTGAAACAGTTGAGATTATTGAAGTAGAACCTGCTATTTTGCCTGTTAGAACTACCTCTCCTAGATATGAATTGCCTGATATGCCTGAGGGTTATGATATGGAGGGAGATATAGCTGAGGACTTTCTTGCTTGTAAGGATAGCTATGATGTTGAGAAATTACTATGCAAGCGGAAATAAAAATCTTTGAACGCTAGGATGAAATACGACCCAAAGTTTGCTACTTCTCCTATCTTTGTGACCGATAAGGATTATGAATTCTCTGTCGACCCTGAGTTAATCACTCTGGCTGAGTGTGATCCTTTTCACGGTTATGAGTCTGAAATGGTTATAGCACATCTTACCAAGCTGCACGATATAGGCATCCTATTCATGAGTGAGGAAAAGATCCACCACTACTATATCCTTAAGATGTTTCCTTTCCCGCTAAAGGATGATGCTAAGATTTGGTTCACTTCTCTTGCTCGTGGTTGTGTGCATAGCCCCCAGGATATGATCTACTACTTCTCTGAAAAATATTTCCCTGTCCATAAGAAGCAAGCTGCCTTGCTAGAAATATACCACTTTGCGCAAGTTGAAGAAGAGAGTCTCCCACAAGCTTGGGGGAGGCTTGTCCAGCCGCTGAATGCTTTCCCTGATCACCCTCTTGAGAAGTATGAAATACTTGATATCTTCTATAATGGACTAACCGATGCTTCTAGAGACCACCTAGATAGCTGTGTTGGTTGTGTTTTTAGGGAACGAACCATAGAACAAGCTGAGATCCTATTGAATAATATCTTGTGCAATGAGAATGCTTGGACTATTCCCGAACCACCTCCTAAGCCAACTCCGAAGAAAAGAGGTATTCTATTCCTCAGTCCTGAAGATATGCAAGAAGCTAAGAAATCTATGAAAGAGAAAGGCATTAAATCTGAAGATGTCAAAAATCGACCACCTATCGAAGAGATCCATGGTCTTGTTAACCCATACAGGTAAATTCTCTTCGTAGATTCAATGAGAGTGATATTCCTTTTGATAAACCTGCTAGCTTATGCCTGGATGAATTTGATACCTTTGTTGCCATTTGGAACAGAATGCTCGCGTGCTTAGTCATTTAAGTGCTTGTGTGGATAGAAATGTCAATGATCTTAAGCTCTAGAGTAAACATGCCTCTATGGTTACTACTCAAGTAGAACAACTACTTAAAGCTCAGAATGACCTGCTCAATGAGTTGAATGACAATTCTGTCAGAGTCGTCACTAGAGGCAGTAGAATGACCCAGGAACCTTAGTATCCCGAGGGTCATCCGGAGAGAATTGAACAAGATTCTCAAGGAGTTAGCACCGATGCACCTAGTCATCCTAGAAAGAAGAAGAAAGATGATAGAAACTTGCACGCTAGCAACCCTGTTGCTGTTACACGTGAGAGTCCAAACGATGCCTCTGTTTCTGATGCCGAAACACAATCTGGCGATGAAGATGAGCCTAATGATAATATCAATAGTGATGTTCATGATGATGCTCAACCTAGCAATGATAAGGATGTGGAGATTGAATCTGTTGATCTTGATAACCCACATCCTAAGAATAAGAGATACGATAAGAACGACTTCGCTGCTAGGAAGCACGGTAAAGAAAGGGAACCGTGGGTTCAGAAACCCATGCCCTTTCCTCCCAAACCATCCAAGAAAAAGGATGATGAGGATTTTGAGCGATTTGTTGAAATGATTAGACTTGTCTTTCTGCAAATGCATTTGACAGATATGCTCAAAATGTCTCCGTATGATAAGTACATGAAGGATATTGTGACTAATAAGAGGAGGATACCGGAGGTTGAGATTTCCACCATGCTCGCTAATTATACCTTCAAGGGTGGAACACCTAAGAAACTAGGTGATCCTGGAGTGCCCACTATACCTTGCTCCATTAAAGGAAACTACGTGAGAACTGCTTTATGCGACCTTGGAGCCGGTGTTAGTGTTATGCCTCTCTCTCTTTATCGTAGGCTTGAATTGGATAAGTTGACACCCACTGAAATCTCTGTGCAAATGGCCGACAAATCAACTACTTTTCCTATCGGCATTTGCGAGGATGTGCGTGTTGTGGTTGCTAACGTTACTATCTTAACGAACTTTGTTATTCTGGATATTCCCGAGGATGATGCCATGGCGGTCATCCTTGAAAGACCCTTTTTAAACCTGCAGGGGCTATTATAGATTGCAACAAAGGCAATGTCACTTTCCATGTTAACGGTAATGAGCATATGGTGCACTTTCCGAAGAAACAATATCGAGTATATTGCATCAATGCTATCGAAAAAACTTCATCGATTCTTATTGGGAGCTTTGAATGCCCTATACCTACTGTCAAGATAAAGTATAATTTGCTTGTTGGGGATATGCACATCCCCATTGAGGTAACCTAGTGACTATTCGAAAATTCCCCGTTTCCTTTCGCGATTCGAAAAAGTTTGTCAAGGAGACTTGATCAACCTCGTTGACGGATTTCTTTCGATGACCATGAGATGGATGAATCGAGGAGTCACAAACCTCTGTTCCAAGCTTTCACCTTCGGTTGCTTAGAAGAAAAATGATAGATTTAGTTTAGTTTTTCCCAGATTTCTGCTTTTAGCGTCCCGTAGAAAAGTACCCCGAAAATAAAAGTTCTCCGAATGCCGTGAAAATAAAGTATGATTTTTTCTGGAATTTTTGAAAAATTCTGAGACGGAGAGCTAGTCAGGGGGCTGCACCAGTGGGCCACAAGCCCTGGAGGCGCGGGCACCCCCCTGGCCGCGTCTACCAGGCTTGTGGGGCCCACGTGTACCCCCTCCACTTATTCTAGCTCCCATCTGCTTCTCCTACCTCCAGAAAAAATTGTTTCACAGCTCAAACCCGTTTTCTTGCTCTTCTTGCTGCGATTTTTGATCTCCTTGTGCAAAGCCCCATTCACCAAACTGTTTTGGGGAAATTGCTCCTTGGTATGTTACTCGTCCATTGGTCCAATTAGTTTTTTCTCTAGTGCCTTATTCGTTGCGTATTTTTGCTGCCTTGGTGACGCTGTTCTTGAGCTTTGCATGCTAATTCTAGCTGGTCCCAAATAGTTTTGATGCGTGATATGGCCTCTGTGCACTTGTCGGAGTAGTTGCTATGAGTTTCGTTGAGCCTTGTTCACTTTTCCTTAGAGTCACTAAAAATTTCAGAAATTTTCAGAGATAAGAAAAGGAAAAGATGAGGAGGTTCTTAAGAGGCTCTTCAAGCCGTGACCCCAAGGATGATGAAAATGAGAAGAAGAAACCCAATTATCCGGTCCCTAGAGTTGCAGAAGTTCGAGCGTGCGAGTGGCCAAGTGATGTGTTCTTACGCGCTGCCGAACTTTATGAGGACTTTTACTACTTTGTGGAGAACGCAGGCCTTACAGCCTTCGTTGAAGATAAGTGTCCGCAATACCTCCTCCTCACTAATATTTTCATGCAAAGCTTTAATTTCTATCCAAGGAAGAACCCTCCTATGGTTGAGTTCAAGTTATATGATATCCCCCAGCGCATGTCACTTCAGGATTTTTGCAATGTTTGCAAACTACCTTATGTTGGGGATATTCATGAACCTCGTCCACGGGACTTGGAAGCTTTCATAGATACTATTGCTGTAGGAGAGAAGAGAGGAGTGTCTTGTGCTAGAGCTGCTAGCATACATTTTCCCGTGCTTCGGTACTTCTCATTATTTGTGGGAAAAATGTTTGATTGGCCGTGGGAAAGCTGGGGCCCTTAGCTCCCCAGATCTTGCGGTTTGGCGTGAAGCCCTTTATAATGATAAAGCTTATAGCTTGGGCGCTATAGTAGCTCAACGGTTGAACACGAACAGTTCTAAAGGTGTTGTCTATGGAGGTATCTATGCTACTCGTCTTGCTAGACATTTTGAGATACCTTTTAGACTGGACGAGGAAGAAGAGATTCTTCTTCCTGAGGTATATCTAGATTATGATAGCATGGTTCGCCATGACTTTCTTGATAAAGATATAAATAGGAGGATGATTTATAATCTGGTATTTAGTCAGGGTACTCGTGAGACTATTACCTTGCCTGCTCCTTCTTTGTTCAATCTTCATCTAGGCAGGTACATTATCATGCCCTCGTACATCTACGCGTATTGGGGCATAACCCAACCACATGCGCCCGTGCCCGAGCTACCAGTCGAGTACCAGACGCCAGTTTATCAGTGGGAGCCAGAGGAGCTCACACAGCAGTGGTGCCCTCAGTCCACTCCGGAGTACCACACAGCTGGTTATTTCCCTCCTTGGGAGTAGACCAACTTAGGCCAAAAGCCTAAGCTTGGGGGACTACGTGTTTCTCACCGATTTTATATTCATGCTCACACTTTCACTTTGTTAGTCGGTGTTCACACTTTGCCACTGTATCATTCATGCTAGTTTATTTCTTTTTCTCGCTTTCCTCTCGTGTGTTTGTCTAGTTTGAGAAAACCCAAAAAGATTTCCCGTTCTTCTTTTGCTTGTTGGGAGCTTTCCCGTGTAAATAGTTTTCTTTTTCTTTGGGTCAAGGTAGAAGACCATGGTCACAATGTTTAGTGGCTCTCGCATGCATATCTATTTATCTATTAAAGAGCCATATTACTTTGTCATCTCCTTTGTGTTTGGTTGCAGATTCCAGCTTAGTCCAATGCACGAGCACTCTTATTATTGTTCACATCATTCGGTCGTGCAAGTGAAAGGCAATAATGACGATATATGATGAAGTGACTGAGCCTGGAAAAGCTGGTATAAACTCGATCTATTTTGTTTTTGTAAATATGACTAGCTCGTCGTTCCTAGTTCAGCTCTGTTGTGAGAGAAACATGTTTGCAATGACAACTCATAGATCATAGTTTCTGATGCCATGCTTAATTAGCTAGGAGCTTATAATGGTTTGTCTTGGATGCCAACATGAATTTCGACATGCTTATGATGTAGTATGATAGGATGGTATCCTCCTTTGAATGATTCAAGTGGCTTGACTTGGCGGATGTTTATGCATGTAGGTGAAACAAAATCAACATAGCCTCTATGATATTCATGTTCATGGTGATTTATGTCCTACCCATGCTTGCACTCAATGTTGGTTAATCTCAATGCATTTTGATGACTGTTGTCGCTCTCTAGTTGGTCGCTTCCCAGTCTTTTGCTAGCCTTCACTTGTACTAAGAGGGAATACTGCTTGTGCATCCACTTCCATAAACCCAAAGTTGTTCCATATGAGTCCAGCATACCTACCTATATGCGGTATCTACTTGCCGTTCCAAGTAAATTTGCATGTGCCACTCTCTAAATCTTCAAGAAATAATTTGTTTTGCATGCCCGAACCGCTCATGAGGTGACAGGGGCTATCAGTATCTTCCATGCTAGGCGTGTTATACTCGATATCTGTTTATTCACTATCACTCACGACAAAGGGGCCGGTAATTGGAATGCCCAGTTCCATGCTCAAATCGAAAAGATAATTGCAAACAAAACTCACCTGGATTGATGTTGGTATGGACGGCACCCGAGTATTCGGCTAGTCGGGGAGTGTGGTTGATCGGTGGTGGGGGAGTCAAAACTTTACTTTTATGTTTGGGAACCGCCTATAGTATGTGTAGCATGGAAGATAATGAAAACTCTTGGTCATTGCGTTGGCAATGAAAGCATACCACCCAAAATTATTTATCTCTGTTTTAAAAGCTTGAGCTCTGGCACCTCTACAAATCAATGCTTCCCTCTGCGAAGGGCCTATCTATTTATGTTTCTGTTAAGTCATCCTCTTCCTATAAAAGCACCAATTAGAGAGCATCTTCGTCATTTTTATGCTTTGCTTTTGACTGATATTGAGTGTGACTGTGACTGGATCTTCTTTTCCATGAATTACAATGTTCAGTCAGCCCTTGGTCTTTGAAGGTGCTCTGCATTTATGATTTGCGGTCTCAGAAAGAGCTAGCGAGATACCATCTGTTCACATTGCTTCGTGATTGTTTTGATTGAAGTGCTGACTTTTGAAACTTATTATTATTGCTCGCTAGTTGATTATGCCATTGATATGAGTTTACCATGAGACCTAGATGTCATTTGCTTATGTGGTTTGCTTTCGATCTTGCTGAAAATCTGAATATGAGTTAGACATAGTTGCAACAACAAGATCAAACAGAGTTCGTAAAAGTTTTTCTATTGTCTCTATCAGTTTGGCAACTGAATTGCTTGAGGACAAGCAAGGCTTTAAGCTTGGGGGAGTTGATACGTCTCCGTCGTATCTACTTTTCTAAACTCTTTTCCCCTTGTTTTGGACTCTAATTTGCATGATTTGAACGGAACTAACCCGGACTAACGCTGTTTTCAGCAGAATTGCCATGGTGTTGTTTTTGCGTAGAAATAAAAGTTCTCGGAATGACCTGGCAATTTACGGGGATTTTTTGTGGAATATATAAAAAATACTTGCGCAAGAATCAACCGGAGAAGTGGAGCGTGGAGCCCACAAGCCCACCAGGCGTGCCCCCCTGGTTGCGCCTAGCAGGCTTGTGGAGCCCACCGCCTCCAATTCCAGCTCTATTTAGTCCCTTCCGTCCGAAAAAAATCAAGAAGAAGAGTTCATCGCGTTTTATGATACGGAGGCGCTGCCACCTCCTGTTCTTCCTCTGGAGGGCAGATGTGGAGTCCGTTCTGGGCTCCAGAGAGGGGAGATCGTCGCCATCGTCATCACCAAGCTTCCTTCATCGCCAATACCATGATGCTCTTCACCGTTCGTGAGTAATCTCATCGTAGGCTTGCTGGACGGTGATGGGTTGAATAAGATCTATCATGTAATCGAGTTAGTTTTGACGGGGATTGATCCCTAGTATCCACTATGTTCTAAGATTGATGTTGCTACTACTTTGCCATGCTTAATGCTTGTCACTAGGGCCCAAGTGCCATGATTTCAGATCTGAACCTATTATGGTGTCGTCAATATATGTGTGTTCTTGATCCTATCTTGCAAGTTGTAGTCACCTAGTATGTGTTATAACTCGGCAACCCCGGAGTGACAATAGCCGGAACCACTCCCGGAGATGACCATAGTATGAGGAGTTCATGTATTCACTAAGTGTTAATGTGTTGGTCCTGTTCTCTGTTAAAAGGAGAACCTTAATATCCCATAGTTTCCATTAGGACCCCACTGCCACGGGAGGGATGTACAATAGATGTCATACAAGTTCTTTTCCCTAAGCACGTATGACTACATACGGAATACATTCCTACATTACATTGACAAACTGGAGCTATTTACATATCTCTCCGTGTTATAACTGTTACATGATGAATAACATCCGGCATAATCATCCATCACCGATCCAATGCCTACGAGTTTCTCCTACTGGTCCTTGCTACGTTACTTTGCCGCTACTGCTGTCACTGCTGTCACTTTGCCGCTACTTATGTCACTGCTGCTACTGTTACTCTGTTGCTACTGCTGTCACTTTGTTACTACTGGTTACCATTGCTACTTTTGTTATCACACTACTTTGCTACTGATACATTTCTGCAGATACTAAGTCTTTCAGGTGTGGTTGAATTGACAATTCAACTGCTAATACTTGAGAATATTCTTTGGCTTCCCCATGTGCCGAATCAATAAATTTGGGTTGAATACTCTACCCTCGAAAACTGTTGCGATCCCCTATACTTGTGGGTTATCAGTGCCACAGCTTCGAGGTCGGCTCCTAAGTGCCCGGCGGCAGGTCCACAACCCGGAGCATAGGCAGGCGGCGCTAAGAAGCGCTGTGCCAGTGGCGGTTGGAGGCAAGTGCCCATCGTCGCAGGGTAAGGGTTCCTCTCCCTTCTTTTATTTTATCTGGTGTGAAGCTTCATTCCTCAAAAAGGTCGCCCGGCAGGGTGGCGAAAGACGAGGAGGAAGACACCGCCTCCGTAGCCGAACGGGCCGGCTGGACAGCAACTAACGCTGCCCAGAGGGAGCTCGAGGCAGAGTCCAAGCGCCGGTGGGACGGGGCCGCGGGGAAGACACCCGAGGGCCAGTCTTGCCCCAGCCGGGCCGAGAAGCCGGCGGAGAAGCATACGAAGGCTAGGCATGACCCCTCCATGCGTGCTCGCGTGGAGGAGCCAGCTAGTGTGGCGGCCCCGAGGCGCGCCCCAAGGACTGAGGAGGCCCAGCGCTCCGAGACGGATGCCTCTGCGCCGGTGGATCTTGAGGTGATCCCTGATTCACCTAGGGCCGAGGCGGCGCCCAACGTGCCGGAACTGATCCTGGACGTGCCAGGCGCGGCCCCTGATGCGCCAGGAGTGAACATGGATGCGCCAGACGCGACCCATCCACCTCCTACCGAGGAGGCGGTGCCGGCCAGAATGCCAGTGGAACCGGCCGCCATGCCGGCACCTGGAGACAGCACCATCGTCGTCCCCCACCACGGTCCGGCTACTCCAGGAGCTGGTGCCAGGGTCGGGAACCGGCCGATGAAGACTGGGCGAGCGGCCAACCTGGCGCGCTCGAAGCTGCCTGCAGGCTCCATGGCGTCCCGGAGCTGGTGTCGATGTTTGCCAGCATCCGGTTGAAGGTGGACCAGGCGGCCCACGTGGTGGGCGGCGATCTGGAGCCTCATCTCTGTCTTGGAGGAACGCACCAGGGTAAGTGCCTCATCTGTGTCTTTGATTTTTTCTTTTCTTCTTCTTGAATTAGTGGGGGCACGCCAACGCACCCACTGGGTGTAGCCCCCGAGAGTCGGGCCGGCCGAGCGTCGGCCGGGCCGAATCTCTTTTGAGCTTCTTCTCTTGCACTTGCTTCTTTAGTGGGGGTGCGCTAGGGCACCCACTGGGTATAGCCCCTGAGAATCGGGGTGGTTATGATTAACCAGGTCGAATCTTACTTCTGCTTTTTCCTTGCTTTGTAGGATATTTATGATGCCCAGGTGCAGGCCTACAACATGCCGCGGGCTCAAAACCAGACAGCTGATGGCCAGATTGCCGAGCTTCAAGCCCGGCTAGGCGAGGTGGTCGTGGAGCGGGACGCCCTGCGTGACGCGGACGGCCGGCTCAAGGAGCAGTGACACTTCTCCAGATGGAGAAGAAGGAGCTCGAGGCGGCTAGCCGGGCCGAGCTAGAGCAGTTGTGTGCCTCTCTGCAGGAGAAGGACGCCTCCCATACTGCCGACGTGGAACGTCTTGAGTCGCGTCATCTCGGGGAGATGAAGCTCAAGGACGCCGTCTTGAAGGAGAAGGAGGACGCCTTGGTCCAGAAGCAGATGCCTTGAAGGAGGAGGATGCCTTGGTCCAGGAGGAAGTCGCCCGCCTTACTCAAGCGAGTAAGGTGTGGGAGCTCGAGGTCCTCGAGAGCGCCCATGAGACTGACGGTGACTTCAACCGTGAGTCTTCTTTTGTTTCTTCTTGAACTTTCTTTGTCGTCTCCTCTTCTTACTCATCTTTGCGCCCCTTTCCCTGTCTCAGGCCTCTTCCCTGAGACACAAGGCGCAACCAACACGGCCGTCGAGGTGAGCCGCGAGGAGCGCCGCGCGGCCGGACCAGAGGTAGATGCTACCTCCGGTTGGAGCGTGGAGGAGATCGGAGTGGGCCTCAGGGCCCGCCTGCGCATCCTGGGCGAGTCCGTGGCTCAGCTCCAGGTCGCAGGCTCGTCGATGGTGGCTGCGCTGTGGCCTGATGGCGTGGAGCCAACGTCGATGAGCCGGCTCTCCCGCTGGCTTGCGGATGATGAGGATCGTCTTCACGACTGGCGTGCTTCGGTTGCGCACGCTGGAGCCTACATGGCCTTGCGCTTGGCCAAGTCTTGGTACCGAAACCTGGACTTGGCCAAGCTCGTCGCTCAGCGCGACGGCTTGGAGGCGGAGGTGTAGGCAATCGAGCAGGCGCTGCGCGTAAGGGACAGCGACATCGCCTCGTATGCCACCTGGGATGAGCTCAACTTGGAGCGGGGTGAAGGCGGCAATGTGATCCCTGAAGATCTGCATGGCCTTCAGCCCTATGACGCTGATGGCAGCTCCGACGAGGCGGCCCCTGAGATGGAGTGTGCTGCCGCCTCCAGCGGCGCGGCATACGTCGAATCCTGTGCGGACCGAACCGGAAGCCCTCTCGGAGGAGACGACGCAACCGCCTCGGGAGCAGCCGGCGATGGTGAAGCCACCAATTCAGGAGCAGCAGCGGGGGCGATCGATGAGGCCGCAGCCCCTTAGCCGGTCTTGTTTTTTCTTTTTGTTGTCTGAAATTGTATTGTCAGTCCAACAGTTCCACCCACTGGGGTGTAATGAAGTTCGGCCGTGGGCCAACTCATTTTGAATGTATGGATTGAGCATTATATTCGTATTGCCATGTGTGTTGTTTTATATCTTTATCTTTTGATTCGTGTTTGACTTCTTTTTCTCCAATTCCTGTGCCCCCAAGTTTCCACCCCGCCAGCCCGACAGCCGGGAGCCGATCTGTGACTGGGTTGAGGTTTCTGGCCTTGAGAATACAAGACATAGATTTTTCGAAGCCATCAATACTTAAAGATTCGGACATAAACCAGTAGAGGCCGGCTAGAATGAGATCGTAAAATAGATCAAGCCAACCCGAGCCGGCGACCTTTTTGTAGTCAAACTTTGCATGCATCCGGCCTTACCTGGCGTCGCCTCGCTAGCCGGACAGCCGGGAGCCGGTTTGTAGCTGTTACGAGGTGACCAGGGATCGGTCCGGCGTACACTATGTGTTTTTCTACAACATAAGGAAGGCGTCCAGGCGGCTAGCGAGCCCCCGAGCTTACTAGAGCCAGCAAGGGGCTTCGCAGAGTGAGAACTCTAGATATGAACTTAAAAAGAAGCATAAGGCATGCTCTTTTCATTGCATTCATTGGAAATCCTTGAAGAGGGAGAAAGATACATTTGTGCATGCTCTTTCCATGTCTGATACTTGCCTTCTAGCAGTAGAACGGGCAAAGCAATGTCGCGTTCCATGGACGTTCCGTCTCCCGGACGGAGTCATCCCTCTTGCGCTTCCTTGGCTTCTTGGCATCAATCAGGTAGTATGTGTTGTTGTGCAATGCCCTACTGATGATGAAGGGTCCCTCCCATGGGGATGAGAGCTTGTGATGGCCGGTGGTGCGCTGGAATCTTCTGAGCACCAAGTCTCCCTCTCTAAAAGAGAGAGGCTTGATCTTCTTGTTGTAGTAGTATCTCAGCTTCTGTTGATAGATGGCCATCCGGCTCAAGGCCAAGTCCCTTGCTTCCTCAAGGAGATCCACACCGTCTTCTCTTGCCTCCTCCGCCTCTGTTTCCCTGTACAGGGTGACCCGAGGCGAGTCGAACTCGATATCCATAGGGATAATGGCCTCGGACCCGTATACAAGGAAGAACAGAGTGAAGCCGGTCGACCGGTTGGGCGTGGTGCGGAGGCTCCATAGTTCAGCCGACAGTTCTTCGGTCCAGCAGCCGGCTGACCTAACAAGTGGTGCCACCAGTCTTGGCTTGGTGCCGGCCAGGATCAGGCCGTTTGCCCTCTCCGCCTGGCCATTGGACTGGGGATGTGCCACTGACGCCAAGTCGAGCCGGATGCCTACCTTGGAGCAGTAAAGCACCAGAGCGCCCTTGGCGAAGTTAGTGCTGTTGTCGGTGATGATGTTGTGGGGGACGCCATATTGAACAGAGATGTCCGTGATGAACTTGACAGCCGTGGGGACATCAAGCTTCTTGATGGGTCTAGCCTCGATCCACTTGGTGAATTTGTCGATGGCTACCAAGAGGTGAGTCTTGCCACCACGAGCCGTCTTGAGAGGCTCCGCCATGTCCAGCCCCCAGACGGTGAAAGGCCATGACAAGGGGATGGTTTTGAGGGCCAAAGGCGGCATGTGGCTTTGTGTGCTAAAGAATTGGCAGCCCTCGCATTTGTCGACCAGATCCACTGCCTCCTCGAGGGCCGTGGGCCAGTAGAATCCGTGGCGGAACGCCTTGGACACTAGGGTTCTAGAGGCGGCATGATGCCCGCACTCCCCCTGGTGAATTTCTCTAAGGATCTCTTGTCCCTTTTCTGATTCGACGCAGCTCTGGAACACGCCAGTCACGCTACGCCGAACCACCTCGCGATTGATGATGGCGATGGCTGCAGATGTGCACTGGATCTGCCTCGCCTCCGCCTCTTCTAGAGGAAGCTCGCCGCGAAGGAGGAAGGCCAGGATGGGTAGAGCCCATGACGGAGCCGCCACAAGGGCTGACTCCGTCTCGACCTAACTTTCAGGGGCTTCCGCAGCCCCCGCGCTTGATGAAGCACTAGTCGTGGGCTTGAGACCAGGTGTCTCTGATGCCGTCGTGGCAGCTGGCTCGCCGTCTACCTCCATGACGTCCACCCACTGGGTGTCGAGACGACATGATTCGAGGTAGGGCGGAGCCGGAGTTGTAGTTGTAGTCGGTGCCGGTATTGGAGTCGGCATAGCCAGCGTAGCCGACACAAGAGCTGTAGCCGACGTAGGTGGTGGAGCCGACGGCGCTTGCACCGAAGATTGAGCCGGTGCCACAATTGGAGTCGACATAGCCAGCGTAGCCGACACAGGAGCTGTAGCTGGCACAGCTGGTGGGCGCAACAGCGCTTGCACCGAAGATTCAGCCGGTGCCGCAATTGGAGTCGGCAGAGCCAGCGTAGCCGGTAAAGGAGCTGTAGCCGATGTCGCATGTGGAGCCGATGGCGCTTGCACCCAGGAATCAGCCGACACGAAGATCGATGCTGACTCTGGAGACGGCCTGATAGACGGCTTGTGGAGCTGCTCGAGGGAGACACCGGCTGGGGTAGCCTATCTCATGGAGCCAATCTTGGCCAGTGTATCAGCCGCCTCATTGTCTGCTCTGGAAACATGGTGGAACTCGCAACCCTCGAAGGGGCCGCTGAGCTGCTGGATGAGGAGGCGGTAGCTTGCCATCTTGGCGTCCCTGGCATCCGATTTGCTAGAAACTCGTTGCACCACCAGATCCGAGTCGCCGAAGAAGATGAGACGCCGGATGCCAATCTCCTTAGCGAGCCGGAGGCCATGACCGAGCGCTTCGTACTCGGCGACGTTGTTGGAGGCGGCGAAGTGGATCTAGAGAGTATACTTGAGCTGGTCTCCTTTCGAAGACGTCAAGACGATGTCGACTCCCAGACCAGTCCGCATCTTTGAGTCGTCGAAGTGCATCCGCCAATGCATAGAGTCTGGAGGTGGTGTCTCGAACTGGGTTTCGGCCCAGTCGACTAAGAAGTCGGCCATCACCTGAAATTTGATGGCGGTGCGAGGCTCGTAGCGGATATCGTGGTCCGCCATGGCAATGGACCACTTGGCGATCCTGCCGGTTGCATCACGGTTTCCCATGATTTCTGAAAGTGGAGCAGTGCTCACCACGGTGATAGCATGCTCTTGGAAGTATTTCTTTAACTTCTTTGTAGCAAGGTAAACACCATAACATATTTTTTGGTAGTGGGGATAGTTCTGCTTGGAGGCGGACAAGACCTCGCTGAGGTAGTGGACATGGCGTTGTACTAACAGTACCTTGCCATCCTCCTTGCGTTGAACTACCAGCACTACACTAACCACGCGAGTGGTCGCTGCAATGTATATGAGTATGGGTTCCCTTTCAGCCGGCGCTGCCAAGATTGGCACGCTCGAGATGACCCGCTTGAGGTCGCGGAAGGCTTCATCCGCTTGGCCGTTCCACTCGAACTTCGTCGTCTTCTTCATGAGCTGGTAGAGTGGAAGGGCCTTCTCGCCGAGCCGGCTGATGAACCGGCTAAGGGACGCCAGGCAACCGGCGAACTTCTGGACATCTAGGATCCGAGCCGGTCGCACCATCCACTCGATGGTGCAGATCTTCTCGGGGTTCGCCTCGATGCCACGAGCGGACATGCAGAACCCCAAGAGTTTGCAGCCTGGAACCCCAAAGACGCACTTCTCCGGGTTGAGCCGGATCTTGTATTCGCGCAGGTTGGCGAACGTCTCTCGCGTGTCGTCGAGGAGGCTGAATTGTTGCTTTGTCTTGACGACGATGTCATCCACATAGACGTGGATATTTCTGACTATATCTGGTAGTAGGCACTCCTCTATGCAGCGCTAGAACGTCGCACCTGCGTTCTTCAGACCAAACGTCATGGTGGTGTAGCAGTAGGCCCCGAAGGGCGTGATGAAGGAGGTCTTTAGGCAATCCGCTGGATCCAGATTGATTTGATGGTAGCCTGAATAAGCATCCAGAAACGACAGCATTTCGCAGCCTGCAGTGGAGTCGATCACTTGATCTATCCTAGGCAACGCGAAAGGGTCTTTCGGACAGGCCCTATTCAAGCTAGTGTAGTCGATACACATTCCGCAGGTGTTGTTCTTTTTCAGCACTAGGAATGGATTGGCCAACCAGTCCGGGTGGAAAACCTCCAAGATGAAGCTGGCTGCAAGGAGCCCTGTAATCTCTTCTCCAATTGTGCGCTGCTTGCCCTCGGCGACGCGGCGCAAAGGTTGTTTTACCGGCTTTGCATCCGGTCACATGTGAAGTTTGTGCTCGGCGTACTTCCTCGGAACACCCGGCATGTCCTTGGGGGACCATGCGAAGATGTCCCGATTCTCACAGACGAAGTCGATGAGCTCGCCTTCCTATTTGGGGCTGAGGCCAGCCCCGATAGTGACGCACTGCTTGGGGTTTGCAGGGTCGAGTGGCACCTGCTTGGTCACTTTGGGCGGCTTGAAGGAGCCTTCGCCGGCCGACTGGGATGGAGGAGAAGGGATCGCCAGCTGCTCGGTACCCTGAGCCACGAGTCGGTTGATCTGTCTCTTCTCCTCAGCAATCACCATGGCATCGGCCAGGCGGCTACTGTCTTGGGCGCACTCGAGCGACTTCTTGTAGTCCCCAGCAATGGTGATGATGCCCTTCGGACCCGGCATCTTAATCTTCAGGTAGGCGTAGTGCGGGATAGCCATGAACTTGGCCAGAGCCAATCTGCCCAGAAGCGCGTGATACGGGCTGCTGAGGTCCACTACCTCAAACCATATGGACTCGCGGCGGAAGTGAGCCTTGTCGCCGAAGAGGACGTCCAGCTGGATTTTGCCGATAGGCGAGCAGGACTGCCCAGGCACGATGCCGTGGAAGACAGTGCTGGTCGGCAGGACGTTCGTCTCCTTGAGCCCGAGCTTGCACAGAGTGTCGAGGTAGAGGATGGTGATGCTGCTGCCGCCATCGATGTGACATCCTCGACTTTTGCTACAGTAATGATTGTAATTAAGCAAGATTGATCCCGCGCTAATGATGCCACATCATCGCAAGTGATATCAATGATCTCGTGTTGGTTGAAACCGAATCAAATTCGAAGCTTTGAAATAAAGTGAGACGAGAAAAGATTTTTTTGTTGTTAAAATAAAAACGTCGGGGAGTTATCAAAAATTCCCTAACGGATTATAATATCGAATCGGGCACTTTTAGAATTATTGATAATCCCAATATATTTGAAAGTGGAGCTTTAAATCAAATAAATAAAAGAAACATAGTAAATGAAAATAAATATATAAAAGAAAGAATTAAAAGTATATATAGTAAATTATAAAAGAAAGTAATAGAATTGAATAACAAAGAGAATTAGATTTAATAATAAAAAGAACGTAGACAAAAAAAAGGAACCCACCCCCTGGCCCAACTAGGCCTAGAGGCCCAACCGGCCAGGCTAAAGCACCCGCAGAGGAAACCCTAACGCTGCCCCCCGGCTCCCGCCGTTCCCATCTGCCGCCGCCACGGGAGCGCCCCACGCTCGATCCCCCTGGATCCCATCAATCCACCGAGGGGCTCCCTCCCCACGAGCCCCCTCCCCCGCACCCCTCCCGCGTACCACCCAACTGAGGGCCCCCCTCCTCTAGGTCCTCACCCCCACCGACATCTCTCTCTCCCCCGAGGCCAAACCCCACGAGAGCCCCAGCCCCTCGTTCCCAGCAGCCACCGGCCCCCCATGCGCAACCGCCAGATCCACCCGAGCCTTCTCCCTTCTCCCGATTTTCCCACCGAGCCCCAACCCTAGTTCGACCTCCCTCTCCCTCCCACCTCGCGTTCTCCTTTCCAGGTCCTCCCGCCGGCGGCCCCCCTGCCCCTCCTCCACTCGGCTCCTCTCACCTCGAGCCGAGAGGAACCTCCCGTCGGCCCCTCCTACCTCCTCGGTCGACCGAGCCTCCTGGTCCCCCCGTCGGCCAAGGCCCCCAAGGAGCCCCGCCGACCGACCAACATCACCCCATCTCGCCGGCCGGAGCCCGCTCGGCGGCTCCATCTCTGGGGCCCCCTCCTCACCGGGGCCCCTCTCGGCGACCTCTCCGGCGACCGTCCTCACCGGAACCGCGCCGTTACCGTCACCGCCTCGTCCTCCTTCTCGCCGTCACCTCTGCCTCCCGAGAACTCCGGCTTCACCGGGCCCTCTCGTCAACGTTGCTGAGCCCCTCCCACCATCGCGTTCCCCTCACCGTCCTGGTTCCGTTCCGGCAAACGGGGCTCCGGTCCGTCGACGTTTGACTCCGGTAGGAGGAGTTGCAGTTGGCTCTCTTCTATGTTGAGGAGGTTAACACAGACTCTGTGTTGTGTTCTCTGTTTTTTGTTAACAGAGAGAGATGGGAGTGTTGAGAGTTAAAAGATAATAAAACAAAAGATGTATTAGATGCCGTATGTATGTATGTATGTATGTATGTATGTATGTATGAGATGCGATGTATGTATTTTCGTATATAGATATTTGGAGGAATACGATATTTACATGATTATGTATCTGTGAATAAAATCGGGTATTTGGCCTAAGGTCACTTACCGGTGGGGCCAACGCACCCGCTGTCTATGACAGGGAGTCCCCACGCGATAGTTAAAAAAATAAAGATAATGTTAATGTTTTTATTAAATAAATAAATAGATTTATATTAGTGAAATTAATTAATTGGATAATTAGAATAATTAGAGAATGACACGTGGGTCCCCCACTTGATTAATCTGATTAATTAATATTTAATCTTAATTAAAATTTGTGCCAATGACGTTCGGGACCCGCTGGTCAGTTGACCAGTCAACTGTTGATGTCAGCATGAGATCATGCTGATGTCATAATAGCTTTTTACTAAATTATTTAAATATGTTTTTAATTCCTAATTATTGAATAAAACTTTAAAAATTAAAATTAAATAATCCGTAAGTCAGATCGAAATATTTTCAACATGAAAGTTGATCAGCAGAACGAGACGAACCCGGATACACGACCCGTTCGTCTGTCACGCGTCCCTAGCATAGCAAATATGGAACTTTTCCATCGTTTCCAGTATAACCGGTAGTAGCCCGAGACCCGGAAAATATCGTCAGATATTCTTCCGACCCGTCTCTGACGGATGTTGCTGCGTTAGCTCATGTCTAGCCTGCATCTTGCCATGTCATGCTTTGTGTTGCACCGTTGCTATTATTTATTGTTTCTTCCCCCTCTTCTTACTGGTAGACCCCGCGACTGACGCTGCTGCCGGGTACATCTACGACCCTGCCGATCAGTCCTTTGCCGCAGAGCAGCAAGGCAAGCAACCCCCCCTTGATCATTCCTATATCGCCTATGTCTTTCTTCCTACTGCTTGCATTAGTATTTTGCTACTGTTGTAGTTAGCTCCTATATCTGATGCATAGACTATTTTTGATGAACTGCTACTTTCAGTCTTGTACCTTTAATATGCTTAGTATAGGTGGAGAAGTCATCCGCTCTGACCCGTAGTCCAGTTGCTCCGCTTTGCTTTCAATCTCGATCCCTGATCGACAAGCCAGACCCGACACAGCACATACACCCCCTTCATTGTACGAGCTACACAGATACTATCGGGTACCGAGGGTGACACCTCGCTATGTACTCCTGATGATATCTCTTTAGTATAGCTAGTCGGTCGTGGTTATCGAGGGTGATTCCTCTTTCACAATTCCCGATGACGCCTCTGTCGTGCAACCCCTCAAGTGTGGGACCCTCGAGGGTGATTCCTCTAAGCCCACCTTGACGGGTACATCATTCGGAGTCCAACGAGGGTGATACCTCGGATTCCCCCCGATGTTACAGCCACACAGTTACTCGACCATGTTACTTGGATCTTTGGTGATTAGTTGTAAGACGGGTGGATTCCCGTGAGACTGTGTTGTTGGTCTAATTAAAATGTTAATGGATTTGGGTGTTTGATCTGGGTTGGTCAGAGACCTTTTCGCACTAACTGGCTACACGGGAAGAATTATGGGTACTCGGCGTCGCGGTATCAGCCGAAGCTTTTCAGATGCCAGCAATGTAGCGGCGCGTGCCCGAGTGGTCCCGAGATGCATCGCTCTTGTGATTAAGGGATGCTAGGACTGATGTCGGCCGCCCACGCCACGTGCAGGAGCGCGAAGGGGAACTGGGCCCACGAACCCTTTGTGCTTAGGAGTTAGACCAGCGGGCTGTCCTCTCTGATTAGTCTTAGGTGGGGCTGCGACGTGTCGATATTCCGAGGCCGGGCAGGACCCAGAAAAGTATGTCCGGCCAGAGTGTTATCGAGCGTGACGGGACATGTGGTGCACCCCTGCAGGGATGAAAATTAACTATTCGGATAGCCGTGTCCACGGTTACAGGACGACTTGGAGTTGTGCCTCGATCTTATACAACTACAATTGTTACTTAACTGGATCATTAGTTTGCCTCGGGATTGCTTCCTCACAGGGAGTCGAGGGAGGATCTTTAGGCGTGACCTCACTTCAATATTGCTGCAACAATATGACTATTAATGTGTTACCCCTGTTCTACTCTCGTCTATTGCTGCAAGACCCTGAAGATGCTAGTCTTCGATAGGACTAGGCCTTCTCTCTTTATTCTCGCATTGCTGCTGTCAGTCCACATATAACCCCCCCTTCTTTGATACTGATGCATAATTAGAATAGTTCTGATGTAAGACTTGCGAGTACTTTGGATGAGTACTCACCGCTGCTTTGCTCCCCCTCTTGTCCCCTCGAGCCGTTGCTGCGACCAGATGATGGAGCCGAGGAGATGGAGGTCCCCGCCGCCGAGGCCTGCCGTCCCGATGGTGTCTCCTACGTGTTGGCCGCTGATGATCAGGAGTAGTTTGGAGGTTCCTAGGCAGGAGGCCTCGCCTCGTTCGATCGTTGTATCTTTTGTGTTAGCCTTCTGTAAGGCACCCCTTGTTTTATGTCTGTGCTCAGATTTTGTTGCTTCCGCTGACTCGTGTGTTTATCGAGCTTCTGTATTCTAGCCCTCGAGGCCCCTGGCTTGTAATATGCAGCTTGTATTATTTTTATTTGTGTCTAGAGTTGTGTTGTGATATCTTCCCGTGAGTCCTTGGGTTTGATCGTACGCATTTGCGTGTATGGTTAGCGTACGATTAAATCGAGGGCGTCACAAGTTGGTATCAGAGCCGACTGCCTGTAGGTATCCCCCTTTCCAAGTTCTTGGCCGAAGTTGAGTCTAGTGTTTGAAAAAACTTTACTATAACTGATGTTGTGGCTTACGAGCCCACATCTCAATTGGGTGGTATTAGTATCTTTTACTCCTTTCCTATACTCTGGGCTCTACTCTCTCTTCTCTTTCGGGTTAAAGATTTTACTAACTCTAACATTAGGTTCTCGTAAATACTTCCTTCCAAAGAGTCCCTCATTCCTGATAATGACTCGATTCGTCAGGAGACTCCAATGATATTATCCGATGCTTTCTCTCGAGAACTTGTGCCCATCGCTCTTGCGATTACCCTTGCTTCGTCAACCACTATGGATGACTACCTGCAAATGTCGTTCATACCTTCTTTTCTAATTGCTCTTGTTTTACGAGATGCAACGAATTATTTTATCAGGGATTCGTCCATCATCAGTTGTCATGGGTTTCGAAAGTTCTTCGGATTACTATTCGATCTTTCGGAATCCCCAGTAGCCTATTGCTTTTGACCTTTCTCACCAGCTGGTGTTATGGTTAAATCCATATGTCTAGCAGCATTCGTTAAAATCCTTGGTGATTTTCCTATGATCTTATTGATTCTACCTTGGGGTGAATTCACACAATCATCTGTTGTGACTCAAAAATTATCTTCCGGCTCAAACGTCCTTCAAGACTGAGCTGGTTATCGACATATCAACTTTGGTTGGTTGTCCACCTAAGTTCATTCAACTTACTTAAATTTAATCGGAACATCTGATTATGATACACCAACCTCGAACTCGTAATTCCTTTGGTAGTTGAGTATCGTTATTTTCCAGATGTCCTATAATCCGATGCCTTGCATTTTACCCCCCCCCCCTTGATTGAGTACCGATACTCACATCAGATCATTTGTGGATTGCTAGACTCATTTGAGTTATTATTCGATGACATCCTTTTGCTTTAGAAAATTCTTGTGATTGCTCCCCCTGACGCATGATGCCATTGGTAAAATTGTGTCTTCTCCCTTTGATAAATTGTATCCTATACTTTTGTCGGCCATGCTCTGTTGTCAAGCATGTGTTAATTACTCTTGAAGTTTGCAGTATATGTTCCTAATATGCCCCGACTCGTTGAAACTATGCCTTCCTAAATCAATATGACTCGACAAGTTTTCATGAGTCTTACTCTTCTGGTGTTATGCCGGATCTTGTTTCAAAGCTACAACCTGATCAAAGATGAGGAATAAATGGAAGGTGAAGCATTGATGAAGTGGGAGTCTACCTTGAACTTTGTGTTCATGCCCATGGAAACGATGTTGATCCTATCATAGAAACTTCTCGTATCAATAATCATTCAATTTGTGGTTTAAATCTGGTATTGGTGATCTTGTCCTTTGCAATCATGGTTCCGAGTCCGACCATGTTGTCCTACCTTGATTTCATTCTTAGACGAGTTGAAGTACTTGTCTTCTTCAGATCAACACGCCGGTCCAAACCTTAAAGTTGATCTACCTCCGTGTATTATTCCTTGTAGCTCGAGGATATCGCGGAGCTATGGAACTTCTTGTGAGCTCCTCATCAACTATGATATTTTCCTTAATTCTAGTTGCCTCGTGTTTGAGTTGTTGGACACGCGAGTACATCGATAACTGAATCGAGTACGCATTACGATTCAACAATTTTTAGTAATATTCCTTGTTTACGAGTTTGTACTCGATCCTGTCATTCCAAGCTGTTAAGCTACATCATCATCGTCATGTTGGAGCTCTACCATGCTATCTATATCCTTCATCCCTGGAACACAATTCCAACTGTGCGTTAAGCTTGCATCGAGCCTTCCACATCTTGTTGGTTGTCTTGAAAGGCAATCTCAATTCTAAGCTAGTAGTCTTATCTGTGTTTCCGACAACCTCTTGCTTCATCATTCCGTTGCTTGATGTCATCGCTAAACGATTACATCTTCGTGAAGTTTCTCGACAAAAGTGTCGTGATCATCATCAACATTCTGAGTTCTTGCAGGGTATCAATCGAATGCATGTTGACAAATACCATCCTTGCCCCTCGATGATTGTATTATTATCGGCATCATTGTTTACCTTCCCTCCAACACAAA
The DNA here is from genome assembly GCF_904849725.1 of Hordeum vulgare subsp. vulgare. Lineage (NCBI taxonomy): Eukaryota > Viridiplantae > Streptophyta > Magnoliopsida > Poales > Poaceae > Hordeum > Hordeum vulgare. The sequence continues at coordinate 386,938,063 of NC_058520.1, read as the reverse complement.
CGTGTTCATGTTTTGTGTTGTCCCTTAAGTCCCTTGCTATTCAGCTTACGTTATCTTCTACCTTGGAGTATTACTATCTTTTCTGTCAAGAATGTGGTGAGCATCATTGCACCTCTTAAGAATTCTTGATATAGTGATACTTCTCGACGTCACCATTCATTTCTTGGGCCCGTGTTGTTTCAAACCGGAATACCAACAAGTGAACTCAGATGTGTGATTCCAATACTTCTGGCAACCCTATTATCTTGAGGTTAACAACTGATTGTTTCATTCTTAGTGTGTTGGGTGTTGACTCATCATTTTAGCATTTGTCGTGCTTCTCACTCTGTAATTCCGAGTGCACCCTTTTACCAATGTTTAATTGTCGATGTTCCCTCGAGCATACGACATTATACCATTTGATTTGACATATGCTATCTCCTTGATATTATAACTTTGGAAATTCATCCCTGTCAAAATCTTGAGGGATTGATGCTGAGCACATCGACCACACCCTCATAATATTCATGGTTCACAATGAAGCCCTTGAAAGCTTTATCTTTGTGCCTAGCTTGTGAAGAATACGTTTGATAGAAGAAGTGTATTCCCCCAAAATTCACGTGCACTCTTTCCGCCGTGAATATGTGAAAGTTTTGTTTTGCTTTCTCTACGATCATCCCAAGCCATTCACGCATGTGCGAAGTGTTAGATGTTTTGATGATTTGCTATCCTCACTGCATATAACTTGCTCAGCATGCCAAGCCACTAACTGAATTGATCAAGGAAAAAGAAGTTCCTTCATAAGAACTAATCCAGACTTACACATGGAGCCTTGTTATCCTCGATGATGGTTCGCAAATCAGAACTCAGTTGCATTTTGATGTAAGAATTCCACGTGGGCACGAATGTCTTGACATTGTGTTCATATATCTTAAAGTCGAACTCATGATTCAAGGATTGCTTGTGTAGTTCATATTCTGAAAATCCTACATCATCATCTTTTCTTCTCGGACATCTTGAGTCTGAGGTGTCCCTACACCTATCAGATAGGATTCTCGGGCAGATATGATGGTTGGAACATTTTCCCAATAATTATAGCTTTGGTCTTTTCGTAACCGGTATGGTGATGTCTTGTATGGCACACTAGGCCGAAGGACCTATTGTTATAAACTCTCCCATAGGTAAGATTCGCCATCCTTTCATGTGGAAACTATATGACTTATTTCATAAGATGACTCTCATGAATCCTCTTTGTGTGCCCATTGGTCCGACCTTTATCGGATGACCATGACGATGCTACCTCGAAGCATGGATGTGGTACTCCAAATTTCAACAGGAACATTGGAAGCGCGATGCTAAATTGTTCCTGGTCAATTATCCAAACCGCATGGTATGGATGAACATGATGATTCTTCTTGCCTCTTTATCTAAATGGTTAAGTACTTGATGACCTACCACGTATACCATACCCTATGTTTTCCTCGGGAATGGTATATTTTAATACTTGTGTGTGTGAACACATTCTCCTATGGCATAGCTTATCTAAGCAGTGTTAATTCCCTGTTTAGGTAAAAATCTCGGTATACAACTCTGTCAGTAATACCCCATTAGTATTGTGGATAACATTCCGGTAATCTCCGGTGGATGAGAACCTTGCCTATTGGTCCGCCTCGTTCCAACGAGCAGGAAAATGGTTCTATTCGTCCCCCGCCCTTGGTACCGATGTTGTTACCGACATAACTGACAGGTTATCCTCTGACATGTCTTGCTACCAATACCGTACAAGATGTCACCCCTCTAGCTACTCCCAACCCACATGGTGGACCCATAACCCAAAGTTCCACAGGATTGAAACCTGACTCTCCTATACATTTTTGACTCCAAAGTATCCTTTGCACTTGGCTTCATATCAAATTCGCGAGCCACCGTCCAATGGAGCGATCACTCTTCGGTACGGATATTATTCAACATGCCGAAGATCAAGTCCGCATTATTCATGAAAATCTGAAGGTTGCTCAGTCTCATCAGAAGAGTCAGTATGACCGTCATCATCAAGATATGGTCTATCAACCTGCCGAAAAGGCTTATCTTTGTGTCACGCCAATGAGAGGCGTACATCGCTTTGGGATCAAAGGCAAGTTATCTCCTTGCTATATTGGTCCTTTCACTTTTCCCGAAAGGCTTCGAAAGTGGCTTATCAATTGGAACTACCGGCGAACCTTTCTCAGGTTCACGATGTCGTCCTTGTTTCTCAGCTCAGCCGTTGCTTCAAGGATCCTATTCGAGTAGTGGATCACGGTATGCTTGAGCTGCAACAAGATCTCTCTTACAAAGAGCATCCGGTCCGTATTCTCGACCAAACTGAACGTAAGATTCGTCGTAAAGTCACCAAGTTCCTTAACGTGTAGTGGTCGAATCATTCTGAAGATGATGCCACTTGGGAACGCGAGGATCATCTCCGTGATGAATACCCCGGGCTTTTTCCTTCTACCTCTTAATTCTCGGGATGAGAATTCTTGTTAGTAGGGGAGAATTGTGACATCCTCGACTTTCGCTACAGTAATGATTGTAATTAAGCGACACTGATCCCGCGCTAATGATGCCACGTCATTGCAAGTGATATCAATGATCTCGTGTTGGTTGAAACCGAATCAAATTCGAAGCTTTGAAATAAAGTCAGACGAGAAAAGATTTTTTTGTTGTTGAAATAAAAACGTCGGGGAGTTATCAAAAATTCCCTAACGGATTATAATATCGAATCGGGCACTTTTAGAATTATTGATAATCCCAATATATTTGAAGTGGAGCTTTAAATCAAATAAATAAAAGAAAGATAGTACATGAAAATAAATATATAAAAGAAAGAATTAAAAGTATATATAGTAAATTATAAAAGAAAGTAATAGAATTGAATAACAAAAAGAATTAGATTTAATAATAAAAAGAACGTAGACAAAAAAAAGGAACCCACCCCCTAGCCCAACTGGGCTAGAGGCCCAGCCTGTCAGGCTAAAGCCCCCGCAGGGGAAACCCTAACGCTGGCCCCCCGGCTCCCGCACCCCCTGCTCCTCCCATTCCCATTTGCCGTCGCCAAGGGAGCGCCCCACGCTCGACCCCCCTGGATCAGATCGATCCACCGAGGGACTCCCTCCCCACGAGCCCCCTCCCCCGCACCCCTCCCGCCTGCCACGCAACCGAGGGCCCCCCTTCTCTCGGTCCTCACCCCCACCGACATCTCTCTCTCCCCCGAGGCCAAACCCCACGAGAGCCCCAGCCCCTCGTTCCCAGCAGCCACCGCCCCCCCATGCGCAACCGCCAGATCCACCCGAGCCTTCTCCCTCCTCCCGATTTTCCCACCGAGCCCCAACCCGAGTTCGGCCTCCCTGTCCCTCCCACCTCGCCTTCTCCCTTCCAGGTCCTCCCGCCGGCGGCCCCCCTGCCCCTCCTCCACTCGGCTCCTCTCACCTCGAGCCGAGAGGAACCTCCCGTCGGCCCCTCCTACCTCCCCGGTCGACCGAGCCTCCTAGTCCCCCCGTCGGCCGAGGCCCCCAAGGAGCCCCGCCGGCCGACCAACATCACCCCATCTCGCCGGCCTGAGCCCTCTGGGCGGCTCCAACTCCGGGCCCCCCTCCTCACCGGGGCCCCTCTCGGCGACCTCTCCGGCGACCGTCCTCACCGGAACCGCGCCGTTACCGTCACCGCCTCGTCCTCCTCCTCGCCGTCACCTCCGCCTCCCGATAACTCCGGCTTCACCGGGACCTCTCGTCAACTTTGGTGAGCCCCTCCTCGGGATCCTCCCACCATCGCGTTCCCCTCACCGGCCCGGTTCCGTTCCGGCAAACGGGGCTCCGATCCGTCGACATTTGACTCCGGTAGGAGGAGTTGAAGTTGGCTCTCTTCTATGTTGAGGAGGTTAACAGAGACTCTGTGTTGTGTTCTCGGTTGTTTGTTAACAGAGAGAGCTGGGAGTGTTGAGAGTTAAAAGATAATACAACAGAAGATGTATTAGATGCCGTATGTATGTATGTATGTATGAGATGCGATGTATGTATTTTCGTATATAGATATTTGGAGGAATACGATATTTACATGATTATGTATCTGTGAATAAAATCGGGTATTTGGCCTAAGGTCACTTACCGGTGGGGCCAACGCAACTGCTGTCTATGACAGGGAGGCCCCACGCGATAGTTAAAAAAATAAAGATAATGTTAATGTTTTTATTAAATAAATAAATAGATATATATTAGTTAAATTAATTAATTGGATAATTAGAATAATTAGAGTATGACACGTGGGTCTCCCACTTGATTAATCTGATTAATTAATATTTAATCTTAATTAAAATTTGTGCCCATGACGTTCGGGACCCGCTCGTCAGTTGACCAGTCAACTGTTGATGTCAGCATGACATCTTGCTGATGTCATAATAGCTTTTTACTAAATTATTTAAATCTGTTTTTAATTCCTAATTATTGAATAAAACTTTAAAAATTAAAATTAAATAATCCGTAAGTCAGATCGAAATATTTTCAACATGAAAGTTGATCAGCAGAACGAGACGAACCCGGATACACGGCCCGTTCGTCTGTCACACGTCCCTAGCATAGCAAACATGGAACTTTTCCATCGTTTCGAGTATAACCGGTAGTAGCCCGAGACCCAGAAAATATCGTCAGATATTCTTCCGACCCGTCTATGACGGATGTTGCTGCGTTAGCTCATGTCTAGCCTGCATCTTCCCATGTCATGCTTTGTGTTGCACCGTTGCTATTATTTATTGTTTCTTCCCCCTCTTCTTGCCGGTAGATCCCGAGACTGACGCTGCTGCCGGGTACATCTACGACCCTGCCGATCAGTCCTTCGCCGCAGAGCAGCAAGGCAAGCAACCCCCCCCCTTGATCATTCCTATATCGCCTATGTCTTTCTTCCTACTGCTTGCATTAGTATTTTGCTACTGTTGTAGTTAGCTCCTATATCTGATGCATAGCCTATTTTTGATGAACTGCTACTTTCAGTCCTGTACTTTTAATATGCTTAGTATGGGTGGAGCAGTCATCCCCTCTGACCCCGTAGTCCAGTTGCTTTGCTTTGCTTTCAATCTCGATCCCTGATCGACGAGCCAGACCTGACACAGCACATACACCCCCTTCGTTGTACGATGCTACACAGATACTATCGGGTACCGAGGGTGACACCTCACTAAGTACTCCTGATGATATCTCTTTAGTATAGCTAGTCGGTCGTGGTTATCGAGGGTGATTCCTCTTTCACCATTCCCGATGACGCCTCTGTCGTGCAACCCCTCAAGTGTGGGACCCTCGAGGGTGATTCCTCTAATCCCACCTTGACGGGTACATCGTTCGGAGTCCAACGAGGGTGATACCTCGGATTCCCCCCGATGTTACAGCCACACAGTTACTCGACCATGTTACTGGGATCGCTGGTGATTAGTTGTAAGACGGGTGGATTCCCGTGAGACTGTGTTGTTGGCCTAATTAAAATGTTAATGGATTTGGGTATTTGATCTGGGTTGGTCAGAGACCTTTTCGCACTAACCGGCTACACGGGAAGAATTATGGGTACTCGGCATCGCGGTATCAGCCGAAGCTTTTCAGATGCCAGCAATTTAGCGGCGCGTGCCCGAGCGGTCCCGAGATGCATCACTCTTGTGATTAAGGGATGCTAGGACTGACGTCGGCCGCCCACGCCACGTGCAGGAGCGCGAAGGGGAACTGGCCCATGAACCCTTTGTGCTTAGGAGATAGACCGGCGGGCTGGCCTCTCTGATTAGTCTTAGGTGGGGCTGCGACGTGTCGATATTCCGAGGCCGGGCAGGACCCAGAAAAGTATGTCCAGCCAGAGTGTTATCGAGCGTGATGGGACATGTGGTGCACCCCTGCAGGGATGAAAATTAACTATTCGGATAGCCGTGTCCACGGTTACAGGACGACTTGGAGTTGTGCCTCGATCTTATACAACTACAATTGTTACTTAACTGGATCATTAGTTTGCCTCGGGATTGCTTCCTCGCAGGGAGTCGAGGGAGGATCTTTAGGCGTGACCTCACTTTAATATTGCTGCAACAATATGACTATTAATGTGTTACCCCTGTTCTACTGTCGTCTCTTGCTGCAAGACCCTGAAGATGCTAGTCTTCGATAGGACTAGGCCTTCTCTCTTTATTCTCGCATTGCTGCAGTCAGTCCACATATAACCCCCCCTTCTTTGATACTGATGCATAATTAGAATAATTCTGATGTAAGACTTGCGAGTACTTTGGATGAGTACTCACCGCTGCTTTGCTCCCCCTCTTGTCCCCTCGATCCGTTGCTGTGACCAGATGATGGAGCCCAGGAGATGGAGGTCCCCGCCGCCGACGCCTGCCGTCCCGATGGTGTCTCCTACGTGGAGGCCGCTGATAATCAGGAGTAGTTAGGAGGTTCCCAGGCAGGTGGCCTCGCCTCGTTCGATTGTTGTATCTTTTGTGTTAGCCTTCTCTAAGGCACCCCTTGTTTTATGTCTGTGCTCAGATTTTGTTGCTTCCGCTGACTCGTGTGTTTATCGAGCTTCTGTATTCTAGCCCTCGAGGCCCCTGGCTTGAAATATGCAGCTTGTATTATTTTTATTTGTGTCTAGAGTTGTGTTGTGATATCTTCCCATGAGTCCTTGGGTTTGATTGTACACATTTGCGTGTATGGTTAGCGTACGATTAAATCGAGGGCGTCACAATCGACCAGCGCGTATGAGCCCGGGTTGGGCATCACCGCTGGATGGTCTACCCGGCTCCATGTGTTTGGTCTGTCAGACCAATGCATGTATTGGGGAACCGGGAGAACCGTGGCATTCACCTCACGCCGTCTGTGGCGCACTCTATGCTTGTCTTCGCCTTCACTAGTGAAGACGATGAATGCTCCGTCTTGATGGGGGTAGTCGTCGTGGAGGCGACCGTCCTCGTGAGGCGACGTATGTGGAGCCGGAACAGGACCAGGAGCCGGGGCTTGAGGCGAAGCGTGCTGATACGTCTCCAATGTATCTATAATTTTTTATGGTTTCATGCTATTATATTGTCAAACTTTGGATGTTTTGCATGCCTTTTATATATTTTTTGGGACTAACTTATGAACTACGTGCCAAGTGCCAGTTCCTGTGTTTTCCATGTTTTTGACCCCTTTCACAGGAGATTTTGAAACGGAGTCCAAGCGGAATAAAATCCCCGAAAATATTTTTTTCTGTAACGGAAGAAGATCAGGAGACTTGAGATCCAAGGCAGGGGAGCCCTAGGGGGCCCACAAGCCCCCACCCCGCGTCCAGGGGGGAGGTCGTGGCCTACAGGCTTGTGGACCCCCTGGACGTCCTTTGCCCTAGGTTTTGCGCCTATATATCCCCAAAAATTCCACAAAAAATCAGGAGATCATCGAAAGGACTTTTCCGCCGCCGCAAGTTTCAGTCTCCGCAAGGTCCCATCTGGGGCACATTCTGGTGCCCTACCAGAGGAGGATTCGGATACGGAGGGCTTCTTCATCAACACCATGACCTCTCTGATGATGCGTGAGTAGTTCACCATAGACCTACGGGTCCATAGCTAGTAACTAGATGACTTCTTCTCTCTCTTGGATCTTCAATACAAAGTTCTCCATGATCTTCATGGAGATCTATCCGTTGTAATCTTCTTTTGCGGTGTGTTTGCCGAGATCCGATGAATTGTGGATTTATGATCAGATTATCTTTGAATCTTATTTGAGTTTCTTCCGATCTCTCTTATGCATGATTTCATATCCTTGTAATTCTCTTCGAGTTGTGGGTTTTGTTTGGCCAACTAGATCTATGATTCTTGCAATGGGAGAAGTGCTTGGTTTTGGGTTCATACCGTGCGATGATCTCACCCAGTGACAGAAGAGGTAGCAAGGCACTCATCATGTTGTTGCCATCAAGGGTAAAAAGATGTGGTTTTCATTATTGGTTTGACATTATCCCTCTACATCATGTCATCTTGCTTAAGGTGTTACTGTGTTCGTCATGAACTCAGTACACTAGATGCATGTTGGATAGCGGTCGATGTGTGGAGTAATAGTAGTAGATGCATAAAGTATCGGTCCACTTGTCTCAGACGTGATGCCTATATGTATGATCATTGCCTTAGATATCGTCATGACTTTGCGCGGTTCTATCAATTGCTCGACAGTAATTTGTTTACCCACCGCGATATTTGCTATTTTCAAAGAAGCATCTAGTAAACACTATGGCCCCCGGGTCTACTCCACACCATATTTTCAGCCTTACACTTTTTACTTCTTTGCACTTTTCGCCTTCAGATCTCACTTTGCAAACAATCTTGAAGGGATTGACAACCCCTTTATAGCGTTGGGTGCAAGCTCTTTTGTGTTTGCGCAGGTATTCAGGACTTGACGGGATTCTCCTACTGGATTGATACCTTGGTTCTCAACCTAAGGGAAATACTTACTGCTCCTGTGATGCATCACCCTTTCCTCTTCAAGGGAAAAACCAACGCAAGCTCAAGAGACGACACAAGGATCTCTAGCACCACTGTTGGGGAAGGACTTTTGTTGATTTAGCAGAAGGATTTCTGGCGCCGTTGCCTGGGAGGATCAAGTCAAGAACTCATCCAAGTAGGTGTCGCAAACTCATCTCTTGCATTTACTTTGTTTGCTAGTTGCCTCTCGTTTTCCTTTCCCCAACTTCAATTTGCCTTTTTCGTTTGCCTTTTTCGTTCGCCCTTTTTCTCGCTTGCTCTTTGTTCGCTCGTGTGCTTGCTTGCTTGACGAAGTCACCATGAATGAAAGCACCAAACTTTGTGACTTCTCTAATACTCATAATAATGATTTTATTAGTACTCCGATTTCTCCCGCCATTAGTGCGGAGTCATACGAAATCAATGCCGCTTTGTTGAATCTTGTTATGAAAGAGCAATTCTCTGGCATTCCTAGTGAAGATGCCGCATCCCATCTCAATACCTTCATTGAGATTTGCGATATGCAAAAAAATAAAGATGTGGATAATGACGTGATTAAATTGAAGCTTTTCCTTTCTCGTTGCGAGATCGCGCAATAACTAGGTTTTCTTCTTTGCCCAAAAATAGTATCGATTCTTGGGATATGTGCAAAGATGCTTATATATCCAAGTATTTTCCACCAGCTAAGATCATCTCTCTCTGTAATGATATCATGAATTTCAAGCAACTTGATCATGAAGATGTTGCACAATCTTGGGAGAGAATGAAATTAATGATTAGAAATTGTCCCGCTCACGGCTTGAGTCTTTGGATGATTATTCAAATCTTTTACGCTGGCTTGAATTTTTCTTCTAGAAATATCTTGGACTCCGCCTCAGGTGAAACGTTCATGGAAATCACGTTAGGGGAAGCCACAAAGCTCTTAGACAACATCATGATGAACTATTCTCAGTGGCACACTGAAAGGTTACCTACTAGTAAGAAGGTACACGCTATAGAAGAAATTAACTCATTGAGTGCTAAGATGGACGAGTTAATGAATTTGGTTGCTAGTAGAAGTGCTCCTTTGGATCCCAATGATATGCCCTTGTCATCTTTTATTGAGAGTAGCAACGCTACCTTGGACGTTAATTTTGTTGGTAGGAATAACTTTGGCAACAACAATGTTTTTAGAGGAAACTATGTTCCTAGGCATTTTCCTAGTAACTCCTCTAATAATTTTGGCAACTCCTACAACAATACTCATGGAAATTACAACAGGTTACCCTCTGATCTAGAGAGTAATATCAAAGAATTCATGAACTCTCAAAAGATTTTCAATGCGTCCATAGAGGAAAAACTATTCAAAATTGACGATTTGACTAAAAGCGTTGATAGAATGTCTAGTGATGTTGATGCTTTGAAAGTTAGATGTGCTCCTCCCAAAATCAACATGGATGAAACTTTGAAAGCTATGTGTGTCTCCATGATTGAGATCCAAGAAAGAACCGCCCAAATTCGTGCTAGACACGAATGGCTTAAAAAGGCGTGTTCTCGTGATAAGAATCACGACGACCTTAAAGTGATTGGTGTGACTCCCAATGAATCTTTGTTTTATTGTGTCAAACCTAATGATTATGCGGCTGGATATGAATCCACTTTGGTTGAAAAGTGCCCCAATGATTCGGAGTCCATCTATCTTGATGCTAAAAGCATTGAAAGTGGAGTAGAGGATGTTAAAACTTTGAGTAGTAATGAAATTACTACCATGGATTTCAAGGAATTCAATTATGATAGTTTCTCCTTGATTGAATGCATTTCTTTGATGCAATCCAAGTTAAACTCTCCACACGCTTATAGCCAAAACAAGGCCTTTACCGATCATATCGTCGAATCTATGATAAAATCTCTTGAAGAGAAACGTGAATTGAAAGTCTCTATCCCTAGAAAGCTTCATGATGAATGGGAACCTACCATCAAAATCAAAATCAAAAACTATGAATGCAATGCTTTGTGTGATTTGGGTGCTAGTGTTTCTGCGATTCCAAAGTCTTTATGTGATGTTCTAGTTTTTAATGAGATTGAAGAATGTTCTATTAATTTGCATCTTGCTGATTCTATTGTCAAGAAACCCATGGGAAAGATCAATGATGTTCTTGTTATTGCAAATAGGAACTATGTACCCGTGTATTTTATTGTGCTTGACATTGATTGCAATCCTGCATGCCCTATTATTCTTGGTAGACCTTTCCTAAGGACTATGGATGCTATCATCGATATGAAGGAAGGGAATATTAGATTTCAATTTCCCTTAAGGAAGGGCATGGAACACTTTCCTAGAAATAAAATAAGATTGCCTTATGAATCCATGATGAGGGCCACTTATAGTTTGAGCGCCAAAGACGACGATACGCGATTCTATCGCTTTTATGCCTAGCTAAGGGCATTAAACAATAGCGCTTGTTGGGAGGCAACCCAATGAATTTATCTTTTTCTTTCTGTTTTGTTGCGTCCACACCATCACAATTCTGTTGTGATTGTGTTTTCTGTGTTTCTTTTTGTGTTTGAGCCAAGCAAAACCTTTATGACTAGTCTTGGTGATGGTTGTTTGATCCTGCTGGAAAAAGACAGAAACTTTTCGCTCACGAGATGATTTTTCATTTTTATTCAGAAAGAGATTTTGAGTTGATTCTTTTTGATGCTGGTTGATATGCCATTTGCCCAGGTATTCGTAATTGTTCAGATTTTTGGAGGTAACAGAAGTATACAAAGTATACAGATTGCCATAGACTAGTATGTTTTTGACATATTCTATTTTTGACATAGTATCCAACGTATCTATATATTTTGATGGTTTCATGCTATTATCTTGTCAAACTTTGGATGTTTTGCATGCCTTTTATATATTTTTTGGGACTAACTTATTAACTTAGTGCCAAGTGCCAGTTCCTGTTTTTTCCATGTTTTTGACCACTTTCAGAGGAGATTTTGAAACGGAGTCCAAACGGAATAAAATCCCCGAAAAGATTTTTTTTGTAATGGAAGAAGATCAGGAGACTTGAGAGCCAAGGCAGGGGAGCCCCACGGGCCCCACAAGCCCCCACCCTGCGGCCAGGGGGGAGGCCGCGGCCCACAGGCTTGTGGGCCCCCTGGACGTCCTATGCCCTAGGTTTTGCGCCTATATATACCCAAAAATTCCACAAACAATCAGGAGTTCGTCGAAAGGACTTTTCCGCCGCCGCAAGTTTCTGTCTCCGCAAGATCCCATCTGGGGCACCTTCTAGTGCCCTGCCGGAGGGGGATTCGGATACGGAGGGCTTCTTCATCAACACCATGACCTCTCCGATGATGCGTGACTAGTTCACCATAGACCTACGGGTCCATAGCTAGTAACTAGATGGCTTCTTCTCTCTCTTGGATCTTCAATACAAAGTTCTCCATGATCTTCATGGAGATCTATCTGATGTAATTTTATTTTGCGGTGCGTTTGTCGAGATCCGATGAATTGTGGATTTATGATCAGATTATCTACGAATCTTATTTGAGTTTCTTCTTATCTCTCTTATGCATGATTTCATATCCTTGTAATTCTCTTTGAGTTGTGGGTTTTGTTTGGCCAACTAGATCTATGATTCTTGCAATGGGAGAAGTGCTTGGTTTTGGGTTCATACCGTGCGGTGACCTCACCCAGTGACAGAATGGGTAGCGAGGCACGCATCGTGTTGTTGCCATTAAGGGTAAAAAGATGGGGTTTTCAACATTGGTTTGAGATTATCCCTCTACATCATGTCATCTTGCTTAAGGCGTTACTCTGTTTGTCATGAACTCAATACACTAGATGCATGCTGGATAGCGGTCGATGTGTGGAGTAATAGTAGTAGATGCAGAAAGTATCGGTCTACTTGTATCGGACGTGATGCCTATATGTATGATCATTGCCTTAGATATCGTCATGACTTTGCGCAGTTCTATCAATTGCTCGACTGTAATTTGTTTACCCACCGTGTTATTTGCTATTTTGAGAGAAGCCTCTAGTGAACACTATGTCCCCCGGGTCTACTCCACACCATATTTTCAGCCTTACATTTTTTACTTCGTTGCACTTTTCGCCTTCAGATCTCACTTTGCAAACAATCTTGAAGGGATTGACAACCCCTTTATAGCGTTGGGTGCAAGCTCTTTTGTGTTTGCGCAAGTATTCTGGACTTGACGAGATTCTCCTACTGGATTGATACCTTGGTTCTCAAACTGAGGGAAATACTTACTTCTCCTGTGCTGCATCACCCTTTCCACTTCAAGGGACAAACCAACGCAAGCTCAAGAGACGACAGAAGGATCTCTGGCACCACTGTCGGGGAAGGACTTTTGTTAACGTAGCACCTACGCACCTGGGGCAGCCGGCAGGCCCTCCCCTTGCGACAGCCGTCGTGCGAAGCTGCACTGTCGAAGGGTGTGGGTAGAAGGTTGTGCCCCAGAATATATCTTGTAGGGGGCGTCAAGCAGCTGCTCGAAGGTCTGCTGGGGCAACTAGTTTGTATTGCCCCTGTTGAGCTGCTTCAATTGAGAGTCGGCTTGAGGAGCCGACGTCTCACCCTCCACGCTGGCTACCAACTTGTTGTTGGAGCGCGAATCTAGCTGATCCGGCTAGCGCTTGTTGTTGTTCTGGCTGCCTCGACCATCTCCAGCCGGCTTGGGAGTAGCCTGCGTGGGGACAGCCTGGTCCGAGGCGGTCACTTTAACCTGCATCGCCAAGTCGGCCGTGGCGTACTTGTCCGCCTTGGCCATGAGCACCGCCAGAGAGGTGGGCTCGGAGCACATGAGCTTGTGCTTGAGGAGGGTGCCGTCTCGGCAACCGTCAATGATGTACTGGATGGCCTGTACCTCATGCACCCCCTCACACGAGTTACGAAGTTCCGTCCAGATAGTGATGTAGTCACGCAGGGGTTCGTCGGGCCTCTGGATGCACATGTCCAGCTCGCGAGGCCGGCCAGGGCGCTTGTAGGTGCCGGTGAAGTTGCGGACGAACGCCTCCTCGAAGTCCACCCATGAGTTGACGCTGCCGGCTGGAAGGCTGTTGAGCCAAGTCTGAGCCGAGCCGGCCAACATGAGTGGCACGTAGCGGATTGCTACGCGCTTGTTGCCCCTGGCGACGCCAACAGCAGTGGTGTAGTCGATCAGCCAGTCCTCTGGCTTGGCAGTGCCATTGTAGTTGGGAGTATCCCGAGGCAAGGTGAAGCCTCGGGGAAACGGCTCCCCTCGGATTCGGTGAATACTCACAACATATGCCATAGGTAGGCTAAAGTTGGTGAGAACCGATGTGGCAACGGAGGGCGCTGGGGACGAGTTGGTACAAGAATGGGACGCACGATGTACCCAGGTTCAGGGCTCTCCGTAGAGATAATACCCCTTGTCCTGCCGGAGTGTACGATGTATATGGATGGATTATAAGGTTGCTCCTGGAGCTGTATTGAGAAGGAGGTAGAGGGGAGCAGTCGGCTCGTCTTTGCCTCTCTCTATGTGGTTGGTGGGTGTGATCTATTGTTCGACCGACCCTCTGCATTGAGGGTGACCGGGGGGTTTTATAGACAAACCCACCGGCCTACAAAATGGATAAAGGGTACAAGAGTGAGACCCGGCTGGCAGCCTCGCCGGCCGGCCAGGGGCCCCACTAGGGTCTTGTCTTGTCGCTTAAGGGGCCCTCCGGCTGCGATGTCCCGTCAGGCTGTGGGACCCGCCGGCTAGCCAATGAAGCTCTCGCGTAAGGTTGACGCCGAGCACACGTGGTACGCCCGGCGTCGTCCAACGAGATTTGTCATGGGCCGATAGTACGGCCGCCTCCACCGTTCCCACGCTGAGTGCGGTAATGGAGTGGGAGTTTGACGGTCCGACACTATGGTGTGTGACGGATAAGAGCCGGGGTAGGTCAGCGGCATGGCCACCGGCGCTCGTACCTGCCAGGCACTCTGATCCAGTACCTTTGCTGACGTGTAGCCACCTTTAATCGTAGGGTCTCGTCATGACCTACGATATGATGTGACTTAAGATCCCCGGTCGGCTAGCTCGCTTGGCTAGCCGGCTGGGGCACGGCCGCCTCGTCCCTAGACGGCTGGCTTGGCCAAGGCGGTCAGGGAGAGGTAGCCGTCTCGCCCCTAGCTGGCAGGGGTTGCCTGGCCGGCCAGAGAATTGGCCGCCCCGTCCTGCAGCCGGTAGGCGCAGCCTAGCCGACCACATGACTTGGGCATTGGAGAATTATACTTGGTCATTCCTTTTGGGCAGGAGATGAAGGAGCAGGCTCGATGAGCCTTCCCCGGGGTTATCCCCCTGACAATTATAATCCAACCTTCGCAGCATTCCTTCTCGAATACGAAGTCGTCATGTAGTCCGTTCTTTCATAATGCGGCCCATGTTGATGACCTGTAAAAAATGGGCCGACCATTTGAGGACCCCTTAGTCTAGGACTCCCTGAGTCGGATTCCTTCATTTTGATTACATGGTATCCAGAGTAGGCATTGAGGAAGCATAGTGAGTCCTCTCGAGCGGTGGTGTCGATGATTTGGTCTATGTGGGGTAAGGGAAAAGGGTCCTTAGGGAAGGCTTTTTTAGGTCCTTAAAATCGGCACATAGCCGCGAGGATTTATCCTTCTTTGGACCATGACCAAATTTGCTAACCACTTGGGATGTTTAATTCCTTGGATGAATCCGGCTTCGAGCAATTTTGCTAGTTCGGTTTCCACGGATCGACACTTGGGTTCGGAAAATCGGAGTAACGCCTCTTTCACTCATTATGTTCAGGTTGTGCTCTGCGAGTCTTCGTGGGATTCCTCATATATCTCCAGGGTGCCAGGCAAATATGTCTGAATTTTCACACAAGAAGGTGTGCAGTGCTTCATGAAGCGCAGGATACAGCTGGGATCCAAAGGATGCTATTTTATTGGAATCCTTTGGATGCACTTGAAATTTGACTATTTCGTCTACTGGTTTAAATGATGTGGACTTGGGCCTCTTGCCGAGGATTAGATCATCTTTATCGACCACTAATCGTAGTTCGGTTAATTCCTCGCCCGCAAGAGCTTCAGAAAATGCCTCAAAGGCAAGCAATGTCGTTTTTTATTCATCTCGAAAAGCTTTATCCGGGTCACTTGTAAGTGTAATAACACCATTGGGCCCTGGCATTTTGAGCTTCATGTATTGGTAATACGGTATGGCCTGAAATCTCGTGAAGGCCTCATGTCCCAACTGAGCGTGATAACCACTATGAAAGGGTACAATGTGTAAACAAGTTCTTCGGACCTGTAGTTCTCAGAGGTACCAAATACCATGACGAGAGAAAATCGTCTTGTGCATCGCGCCTCTCTTCCGAGATAATCCTTCGAAAGGTCGTGTGGCTTTGTTCGACTCGAGATCCATCGAACTGCATTTTATCCAAAGTACACTTATAAATTAGGTTTAAGCCACTACATCATCCATTAGTACCTTGCACAGTCTAAAGCCGTGTGTAATGGGGTTGAGGACCAGAACGGTAGTTGTTCGGCTGGAGCTAATTCTCGGCTGATCTTCCTCACCAAAACTTAAGGGTGTATTCGTCCATGAGTTCGTTGCTGCCACATGGAATACATGGTCGAGTTCTCGAAGAGCTCTCTTCCTCTGGTTGCTTGAGGGAATGTCTTATAAATTGTTAAGATTTCGATGATGTTATCCGGCGGTGTAGATGGATGCTTGTTACACGATGAGACCCCAAGGATAGCCTCTCCACTTTTTGCTATTTGCCAAACGTCCCAGCAAGGTCGAATGCTATGGGTCGGACTAGTATTCGGGAATGTGGAGTGTATGGGGCATGGACTTCCCAATAGTTTATCAAGGACAGTTCTGGATCCGTCGAAGGGTTTATTCTTTTTCCAGCGGGCCCATGCTCGGCCGACCGACATTGGGGTATTGGCTTCCTCCGAACTCCTCTGGATTGCTTTGTGTTGATTGATTGATCCTATCCGCATTTGTTGAGTTTGCCAGATGCTTTCCTTTGTGCAGTACTTGCGTATCAATGTAGATAGCTCGGTGAAGTTGTTGATTTGATGGCGCGCGAGGGCATTTAAGGTTCCTTCATCATGGCATTTATGCTAGAAGGTTTCTATAATTTCCTCACAGCTGCAGTCCGGTATCTGATTTTCTTGTAAGGAGGAATCTAGCCCAAAAATGTTGGAATGTGTCCCCTAGCTATTGTGTGACACACAGTAGGCCCCATATATTGGGCTTCTGCAAATTATTCAGGGAGAATTTGGATTGGGAGTTGGGTGGGGGAAATTTTCCATCCCGATAGGATGTGAATTCCCAATTTTGACGGTTGTGTCTAGTACCATCATGGAGTCTGGTGCGCTAGAATCGGGATCCAAATTATCGACCACACAGGGTCGGCCGCACTTCAAATTGAGTGCGGGGCACAACTCGGATTCCAAATTAGTGGGTGATCTGGATTGTTGGAAATCGGAACATAGACCATTTTAAGCTCCGACGGCTGGGAAGGCGGACCTTCAGCCGGATCATCAAGGGTGGAAACCAAGTGCGTGGCAGGTGGGACATGAACTTCACTATCGTCGGGTTTTATGCCGATCTGTTCATAGACCGAAGGTTGGTTGTATGACATCCCCATGGCCTGAATGTGTCGAGAAACTCGTTTAATTCTGCGACATCTGCGGGGTCCATGTTTTCAAAATACATGGGCTCAACCCATAGCATCGCCGTTGTCGGGATGTTTGGTGTCACATCAGGGTCGTGTTCATCCGAAGATGGACTGGGTATGTCATTTGGTTCGGGCCCTAGGTATGGAGCTCGGGCGCAAGGATCCTCGAGGGCGAGATCCACCACTCCCGATGTCAGGGCGTCAGGAGACGAAAGTGTTGGGGAACGCTGCATGGGAAACAAAAAATTTCCTACGCACACGAAGACCTATCATGGTGATGTCTATCTATGAGAGAAGATTTGGATCAACGTACCCTTGTAGATCGCACATCACGAAGCGTTAAGGAACGCGGTTGATGTAGTGAAACGTCTTCACGTCCCTCGAACCGTCCCATGAACCATCCCGCGATCCGTCCCACGATCCATTCCGATCTAGCGCCGAACGGACGGCACCTCCGCGTTCAGCACAAGTACAGCTCGACGATGATCTCGGCCTTCTTGATCCAGCAAGAAAGACGGAGAAGTAGATGAGTACTCCGGCAGCGTGCCGACGCTCCGATGGTGGTGATGATCAACTCCTGCAGGGCTCCGCCCAAGCTCCCAGAAATCCGATCTAGAGGTGAAACTTTGTGGTTTAGGCTAGAGTTGCACGTGGCAAAGTTGTGTCTCAAATCAGCCCTAAACCACCCATATATATAGGAGGGATGGGGAGGGCTAGCCTGGAGGCACAAGGCCTCAAGGGTGCGCCGGCCAAGGAAGGAGGAGGACTCCTCCTCCAATTCGGTTTGGGAAGGAGGAGTACTCCTCTTGCTTCCCACCTCCCTCTTTCCCTTTTTCTTTATTTCTCTTGGTATTTTCCTATGTGGCGCCATGGGCCCCTTGGGTTGACTCCACCAGCCCACTAAGGACTTGTGGCGCCACCCTAGTGCCTTGGGCTCACTCTCGGGTGGGTGGGCCCCTCCCGGTGAACTACCGGAACCCATTCGTCACTCCCGGTACTCTGCCGGAATTGCCCAAAACTTCCCGGTGACCAAATGAAACCATCGTATATATCAATCTTTGTTTCCGGACCATTCCGGAAACCCTCGTGACATCGTGATCTCATCCGGAACTCCGAACAACATTCGGTAACCACACATATAACTCAACTATACTAAAACATCATTGAACCTTAAGTGTGCAGACCCTGCGGGTTCGAGAACTATGTAGACATGCCGTGAGGCACTCCTCATTCAATATCCAATAGCAGGACCTGGACGCCCATATTGGATCCTACATATTCTCCGAAGATCTTATCGGTTGAACCTCGGTGTCAAGGATTCATATAATCCCATATGTCATTCCCTTTGTCCTTCAGAATGTTACTTGCCCGAGATTCGATCGTGGGTATCCGCATACCTGTTTCAATCTCGTTACTGGTAAGTCTCTCCACTCGTTCCGTAATACAAGATCCCGTGACTTACACTTAGTCACATTGCTTGCAAGGCTTGTTTGTGATGTTGTATTACCGAGGGGACCCAAGATACCTCTCCGTCACACGGAGTGACAAATCCCACTCTTGATCCATACTAACTCAACGGACACCTTCGGAGATACTTGTAGAGCACCTTTATAGTCACCTAGTTAGGTTGTGACGTTTGATGCACACAAGGTATTCCTCCGGTACCACTGAGTTATATGATCTCATGGTCATAGGAATGAATACTTGACACGTAGAAAACAATAGCAATAAAGCGACACGATCAATATGCTACGTTCATAGTTTGGGTCTAGTCCATCACATGATTCTCCTAATGATGTGATCCAGTTATCAAGAGACGACACTTGCATATAGTCAGAAAACCTTGACTATCATTGATCAAATGGCCAGCCAACTAGAGGCTTGCTAGGGACATTGTTTTGTCTATGTATCCACACATGTATCTATGTTTTCATTCAATACAATTATAGCATGGATAATAAACGATTATCTTTAAATAGGAAATATGATAATAACTATTTATCATTGCCTCTAGGGCATATTACCAACAGTATCCCACTTGCACTAGAGTAAATAATCTAGTCCTCACATCGTCATGCGATTTACATTGTAATAAATCTAACACCCATACAGTTCTGGTGTTGATCATGTTTTGCCCGTGGAAGAGGTTTAGTCAGCGGGTCTGCTATATTAAGATCCGTGTTCACTGTGCAAATATTCACGTCCTCTCCTTCGACGTAGTCACGGATGAGGTTGAAGCGTTGTTTGATGTGTCTGGTCTTCTTGTGAAACCTTGGTTCCTTTGCTAAGGCAATGGCACTAGTGTTGTCACAAAATAGAGTTATTGGATTTAGTGCGCTTGGCACAACTCCAAGATCCGTCATGAACTGCTTCATCCAGACACCCTTCTTTGCTGCCTCCGAGGCAGCCATGTACTCCACTTCACGTGTAGAATTTGCTACGACGCTCTTCTTGGAAGTGCACCAGCTTACTGCACCCCCATTAAGAATAAATATGTATCCGGTTTGCAACTTAGAGTCATCCGGATCGGTGTCAAAGCTTGCGTCGACGTAACCCTTGACGACGAGCTCTTTGTCACCTCCATATACGAGAAACATTTCCTTAGTCCTTTTGAGGTACTTCAGAATATTGTTGACCGCCGTCCAGTGATCCACTCCTGGATTACTTTGAAACCTGCCTGCCATACTTATGGCCAAGCTGACGTCTCGTCTAGTGCACATCATAGCATACATGATAGAACCTATGGCTGAAGCATAGGGGACGGAACTCATTTGTTCTCTATCTTCCGCACTTGTTGGGCACCGAGTCTTACTAAATTTTATACCTTGTAAAACTAGCAAGAACCCTTTCTTGGACTGATCCAATTTGAACTTCTTCAAAACTTTGTCAGGGTATGTGCTTTGTGAAAGTCCTATCACGCGTCTCAATCTATCCCTATAGATCTTAATGCCTAGAATGTAAGCAGCTTCTCCTACGTCCTTCATAGAGAAACTTTTATTCAAGTAATCCTTTATGCTCTCCAAAAACTCCACGTTGTTTCCAATCAGCAATATTTCATCCACATATAATATTAGAAACGCCACAGAGCTCCCACTCATTTTCTTGTAAATACAAGATTCTCCAACCACTTGTATAAACCAAAATGCTTTGATCACCACATCAAAGCGTTTATTCCAACTCCGAGATGCTTGCACCAGTCCATAAATGGATCAGTGGAGCTTGCACACTTTGCTAGCATTCTTTGGATCGACAAAATCTTTGGGTTGCATCATATACAACTCTTTCTTAAGAAAACCATGAAGGAACGCCGTTTTGACATCCATCTGCCAGATTTCACAATCAAAAAATGCAGCTATTACTAACATGATTCGGACGGACTTAAGCATCGCTACCGGTGAGAAGGTCGCATTGTAGTAAACTCCTTGAACTTGTGAAAAACCCTTTGCCACAAGTCGAGCTTTATAAATAGTCGCATTACCGTCCTTATCCGTCTTCTTCTTAAAGATCCATTTGTTCTGAATAGCCTTGCGGCCTTCAGATAGTACTTCTAAAGTCCAGACTTTGTTTTCGTACATAGATCCTATCTCGGACTTCATGGCCTCCACTCATTTATTGGAATCCGGGCCCACCATTGCTTCTTCATAATTCGCAGGTTCGTTGTTGTCTAACCACATAATTCATAAGACAGGATTACCGTACCACTCAAGAGCAGTACGTATCTTGTCGACCTGCGAGGTGTGATAGGAACTTGATCCGAAGTTTCAAGAGCATCATCATCAACTTCCTCCTGAACCGGCGTCGCAACGACACGGGTTTCCCCTTGCCCTGCACCACCATCTAGAGAGACTAGAGGTTCGACAACCTCATCAAGTTCTATATTACTCCCACTCAATTCTTTTGAGAGAAACTCCTTCTCAAAAAAGCTCATTTTTAGCAACAAACACTTTGCCCTCGGATTTTAGATAGAAGGTGTACCCAACTATCTCCTTTGGGTAACCTATGAAGACACACCTTTCTGCTTTGCGTTCCAACTTTTCAGGCTGAAGCTTTTTGACATAAGCATCACATCCCCAAACTTTAAGAAACGACAACTTTGGTCTTTTGCCATACCATAGTTCGTATGGTGTCGTCTCAACGGATTTTGATGGTTCCCTATTTAAAGTGAATGCAGCTGTATCTAATGCATAACCCCAAAACGATAACGCCAAATCGGTAAGAGACATCATAGATCGCACCATTTCTAACAAAGTACGATTAGGACGTTCGGACACACCATTACGCTGTGGTGTTCCACACGGTGTCAACTGTGAAACCATTCCACATTGTCTTAAGTGAGTGATACGTCCATTTTGAATCATGCTTTCATGTTGATATTTGTTGCTTTTGGGCTGTTATATTACTTGTGGTACCATATTTATGCCTTTTCTCTCTTATTTTGCAAGGTTTATTTGAAGAGGGAGAATTCAGGCAGTTGGAATTCTGGACTGGAAAAGGAGCAAATCCTAGTGCACTATTCTACCCATCTCCAAATGCCCTGAAAAGTTACGTGGATTTTTGGGATTATATAACAAATAATGGGCGAAAGAACTACTGGAGTGGGGCCACCAAGGCTCCACAAGCTTGCCCACCGCCACCACCACCCCTGGTGGCGCGGGGCAAGCTTGTGGGCTGCCTGACGGCCCACTAGCCCCCTCTTTTTCTATATGAAGCATCCTGGTCTGGAAAAAATCAATCGGGAGCTTTTTCGTGTATTCGCCGCCGCCACGAGGCGGAACTTGAGCAGATCCAATCTAGAGCTCCGGCAGGACGATCCTGCGCGGGAAACTTCCCTCCCGGAGGGGGGAATCGACGCCATCGTCATCACCAACACTCCTCTCGTCGGAGGGGAGGCATCTTCATCAACACCTTCATCAGCACCATCTCCTCTCCAATCCCTAGTTCATCTCTTGTAACCAATCTTCGTCTCGCAACTCCGATTGGTACTTGTAAGGTTGCTAGTAGTGTTGATTACTCTTTGTAGTTGATGCTAGTTGGATTACTTGGTGGAAGAGTTTATGTTCAGATCCTTGATGCTATTCATTACACCTCTGATCATGATTATGATTATGTTTTGTGAGTAGTTACTTTTGTTCCTGAGGACATGGGATAAGTCATGTTAATAATACTGATGTGAATTTGATATTCGTTCGGTATTTTGATATGTTGTATGTTGTTTTTCCTCTAGTGGTGTTATGTGAACGTAGACTACATGACACTTCACCATATTTGGGCCTAGAGGAAGGCATTGGGAAGTAGTAAGTAGATGATGGGTTGCTGGAGTGACACAAGCTTAAATCCCAGTCTATGTGTTGCTTCGTGAGGGGCTGATTTGGATCCACTAGTTTAATGCTATGGTTAGACTTTGTCTTAATTCTTCTTTTGTAGTTGTGGATGCTTGCGAGAGAGGTTAATCATAAGTGGGATGCTTGTCCAAGTAAGGGCAGTACCCAAGCGCCGGTCCACCCACATATCAATCTATCAAAGTAACGAATGCGAATCATATGAACATGATGAAACTAGCATGACAGAAATTCCCGTGTGTCATCGGGAGCGTTTTTCCTCCTATAAGACTTAGTTCAGGCTTGTCCCTTGCTAAAAAAGGTATTGGGCCACTTGCTGGACCGTTGCTACTACTTGTTAATTCTTACTCTTTGCTTGCTACGTTTCACCTCGCTACACAATCATTTGTTACCGCTACTTTCAGTGCGTGCAGTTATTACCTTCCTGAAATCCGTTTATCAGAGCCTTCTGCTCCTCGTTGGGTTCGACACTCTTACTAATCGAAAGGACTATGATTGATCCCCTATACTTGTGGGTTATCAAGACTCTTTTCTGGCGCCGTTGCCAGCGAGTGAAGCGCCTTTGGTAAGTGGAAATTGGTAAGGAAACATTTTTATACTCTGCTGAAATTTATTGTCACTTGTCACTATGGAAACTGTTTCTTTGAGGAGTTTGTTCAGGGTATCTTCACCATGAACGGAAGCACGAGGAGTTTCTCCTCAACCTGAGGTACCTACTGAAAATATCTTTTATGAAATTCCTTCGGGTATGCTTGAGAAACTGTTGGCTAATCCTTTCACAGGAGATGGATCTTCACATCCAGACTTGCATCTAATCTATGTAGATGAAGTTTGTGGTTTATTTAAGCTTGCAGGTTTGCCCGAGGATGAGGTAAAGAAGAAAGTCTTTCCTTTATATTTGAAGGATAAGGTGTTGACATGGTATAGGCTATGTGATGATACTAGATCATGGGGCTACAATCGGTTGAAATTGGAATTTCATCAAAAGTTCTATCCTATGCATTTAGTACATCGTGATCGGAACTTTATTTATAAATTTTGGCCTTGTGACAGGGAAAGCATAGCTCAAGCTTGGGGGAGGCTTAAATCAATGCTATACTCATACCCCAATCATGAGCTCTCGAGAGAAATCATCACTCATAACTTTTATGCTCGGCTTTCTCATGAAAAGACCGTACCATGCTTGACACTTCTTGTGCCGGTTCTTTTATGAAGAAGGATATTGATCACAAGTGGAATTTATTGGAGGGAATCAAACACAACTCTCAAGATTGGGAGCTGAAGGAAGGTAAGGAGTCAGGTATGAATTTCCAGTTTGATTGCGTTAAATCTTTTGTTGAGACAACCACTTCTAGAGATTTTAGCGCTAAGTATGGACTTGACTCTGAGATAGTAGCTTCTCTATGTGAATCTTTTGCTGCTCATGTTGATCTTCCTAAAGAGAAGTGGCTTAAATATCATCCTCCTGTAAAAAGCAACATAGCCAAAACCAATCTAGTTGAGGAGAAAGTCATTGCTTTTAGTGATCCTGTTGTTCCTTGTGCTTACACTGAGAAACCACCATACTCTGCTAGGATAAAGGATTATTCTAAAGCTCCAACTGTGATACGTAGGGGTTACATTAGATCACTTGCACCCCCTTAGGAGATTAGAGTTGAACCTAGTGTTTCTATTATCAAAGATCTCTTAGCCGAAGACATAGACGGGCATGTTATTAAATTCTGTGAGGACTCTGCT
Source organism: Hordeum vulgare subsp. vulgare (assembly GCF_904849725.1). Lineage (NCBI taxonomy): Eukaryota > Viridiplantae > Streptophyta > Magnoliopsida > Poales > Poaceae > Hordeum > Hordeum vulgare. Next base: position 386,913,882 of record NC_058520.1, on the reverse strand, counting down.
AGAATTGCTAAACCTCACGCGAAAGACAAACACGGACCTGTAGTTGGCCTGCCCGTTGTTTCTGTTAAGATAGGAGATCACTGTTACCATGGTTTATGTGATATGGGAGCTAGTGTTAGTGCAATACCCCGTTCTCTATATGATGAAATCAAAGATGAGATTGCACCTGCTGACTTAGAACCCTTTGATGTCACTATTACGCTAGCTAATAGAGACACTATCTGCCCTCTGGGAATTGTGAGAGACGTAGAAGTCCTGTGTGGTAAGACGAAGTATCCTACTGATTTCCTCGTCCTTGGTACTGCGCAAGATAGCGTTTGTCCCATCATATTCGGTAGACCCTTTCTGAACACTGTCAATGCTCACATTGATTGCATTATGCAGACTGTCACAGTAAGTTTCGAGGGTGTGTCTCATGAATTTAACTTCTCCAAGTTTGGAAGACAACCCCATGAAAGAGAGTCGTCTGGTAGAGATGAAATCATTGCTCTTGCCTCTATTGCCGTACCTCCTACGGATCCTTTAGAGCAATATCTGCTTGAGCATGAAAATGATATACATATGGAGGAGAGAGATGAGATAGATAAAATTGTCTTAGAACAATATCCTATTCTCAAGAATAATCTGCCTGTTGAACTGCTTGGGGATTCTCCCCCACCAAAGGGTGAGCCTGTGTTCAAGCTTAAACAGTTGCCTGATACTCTTAAGTATGCCTATCTTGATGAGAAGGAGATATATCCTGTCATTATTAGTGCTCTCCTCTCAGAGCGCGAAGAGAAGAAGTTACTAAAAACTCCGAGGAAGCACCGCGCTGCTATTGGATATACTCTTGATGATCTTAAGGGTATTAGTTCTACTCTATGTCAGCACAAGATTAAAACCGATCCTCACTTTAAACCAGTTGCTGATCATCAAAGGAGATTAAATCCTAAGATGAAAGTGGTCGTTAGAAAAGAAATATTAAAGCTTCTGGAAGCAGGAATCATTTATCTTGTTGCTCATAGTGATTGGGTAAGTCCAGTACATTGAGTACCTAAGAAGGGAGGTATCATCGTCGTTCCTAATGATAAGGATGAACTAATCCCACAAAGGATTATTACCAGCTATAGAATGGTGATAGACTTCCGGAAACTGAACAAGGCAACCAGGAAAGACCATTATCCTTTGTCGTTCATCGACCAAATGCTAGAAAGGCTATCCAAACACACACACTTCTGCTTTCTAGACGGTTATTCAGGTTTCTCGCAAATACCTGTTGCACAATCTGATCAAGAGAAAACCACTTTCACCTGCCCTTTCAGTACCTTTGCCTATAGACGTATGCCTTTTGGCTTATGTAATGCACCTGCCACCTTCCAAAGATGTATGATGGCTATATTCTCTGACTTCTGTGAAAAGATCGTCGAGGTTTTCATGGATGACTTCTCCATTTACGGGTCTTCCTTTGATGATTGCCTCAGCAACCTTGATCGAGTCTTACATAGATGCGAAGAAACCAACCTCGTCTTGAATGGGGAGAAGTGCCACTTTATGGTTAATGAAGGTATTGTCTTAGGACACAAAATTTCTGAGAGAGGCATTGAAGTTGATAACGCTAAGGTTGATGCAATTGAGAAAATGCCTTGCCCCACAGATATCAGAGGTATACGAAGTTTCCTAGGTCATGCTGGTTCTATAGAAGGTTCATTAAAGGCTTCTCTAAGATTTCTAGGCCTCTTACCAACCTCTTGCAGAAGGATGTTCCTTTTGTTTTTGATGAGGATTGCGAGGAATCCTTTGAAATACTTAAGAAGGCTTTGATACGCACCTATTGTTCAACCACCTGACTGGAACTTGCCCTTTGAAATCATGTGCGACGCTAGTGATTATGCTGTTGGTGCTGTTCTAGGACAAAGAGTTGACAAGAAGTTGAATGTCATTCACTACGCTAGTAAAACTCTAGACAGTGCCCAAAGAAACTATGCCACTACAGAGAAGGAATTTTTACCAGTCGTGTTTGCATGTGAAAAGTTTAGATCTTACATAGTTGACTGCAAAGTCCCTATTCACTCTGATCATGCTGCTATTAAGTACCTCATGGAGAAGAAGGACGCTAAGTCTAGGCTGATCAGATGGGTTCTCTTGCTACAGGAATTTGATTTGCACGTCGTTGAACGAAAGAGTGTTGATAACCTTGTAGCAGATAACTTGTCTAGGCTAGAGAATGTCCTTGATGACCCACTACCTATTGATGACAGCTTTCCTGATGAGCAATTAAATGTCATCCGCACTTCACTTAGTGCATCGTGGTATGCCAATTATGCAAAATATATCGTAGCCAAATACATACCACCCAGATTCACCTATCAGCAAAAGAAGAAATTCTTCTTTGATTTGAGACACTACTTTTGGGATGATCCCCACCTTTATAAGGAAGGAGTAGATGGTGTTATTATACGTTGTGTGCCTAAACATGAACAGGGACAGATCCTGCAGAAGTGTCATTCTGAAGCCTGCGGCGAACACCATGTTGGAGATAGACCTACTCATAAGGTATTGCAATCAGGTTTCTATTGGCCCACTCTCTTCAAGGATGCCCGTAAGTTTGTCTTATCTTGTGACGAATGCCAAAGGATAGGGAACATAAGTAAGCGTCAAGAGATGCCTATGAGCTATTCACTTGTCATTGAACCATTTGATGTCTGGGGCTTTGATTATATGGGACCCTTCCCGAGTTCCAATGGGTACACTCACATCTTAGTTGCTATGGATTACGTTACTAAATGGGTAGAAGCTATCCCCACTAAAAATGTTGATCACCACACCTCTATTAAGATGCTTAGAGAAGTCATATTCCCAAGATTTAGAGTCCGTAGATACTTGATGACTGATGGCGGTTCACACTTCATTCATGGTGTTTTCCGCAAGATGCTAGCTAAGTATGATGTCAACCATAGAGTTGCATCTCCTTATCATCCTCAGTCTAGTGGTCAAGTAGAGTTGAGTAATAGGTAGATCAAGTTGATCTTACAAAATACCGTCAATAGATCTCGAAAGAACTGATCTAGCAAACTTGACGATGCACTATGGGCTTATAGGACTGCTTATAAGAATCCCATGGGCATGTCACCGTATAAAATGGTTTACGGTAAGGCCTATCATTTACCTCTTGAGCTGGAACACAAAGCTTATTGGGCAATCAAAGAGCTCAACTTTGATTTCAAACTTGCCGGTGAGAAGCGGTTGTTTGTTATCAGCTTGTTAGATGAATGGAGAGCCCAGGCATACAAGAATGCCAGGTTGTTCAAGGAAAAGGTTAAGAGATGGCACGACAAACGAATACAGAAACGAGAGTTCAATGTAGGTGATTATGGCTTGCTATACAATTCTCGTTTGAGATTCTTTGCAGGCAAGCTTCTCTCTAAATGGGAAGTTCCCTATGTTGTCGAGGAAGTATATCGTTCCGGTGCCATCAAAATCAATAACACGGAATGAAATTTTCCTAGAGTGGTAAATGGGCAAAGAATCAAGCATTACATCTCTGGTACTCCCATAAATGTTGAGACCAATATCATCAATGTCATAACTCCAGAGGAGTACATAAGGGATGTTTATCAGCCTGTTTCAGACCTTGAAAACGAAGATGTATCTGTTTTGATTTGAGGATTCTGGCGACTCGTTCATCCTGCCATGATGGAGCACCTATGCCTTGGAAGACGGAGGATCAGACCACTCCAACAACACCACACCACCAAAGGAAGACAACTAAGCATTGGTATGGGCAATCCCCTTGGCTTCTGCCAAACTTGGGGGAGTTGCCCTGGTATCGTATCCACTTTATATCTTTTGCTTTTACCTTTGTTTTAGTTCTTTCCTCTTCAGTTTTTATTTCTTATTTTAGAGGAATAAGTCTTTAGTTTTTAGTTTGAGTCTTTTCCTTTTGTCTCTCCCCCGATGTATTCGAGCTTTACGAGCTATATAATAAAGAGTGTCTTAGTCAAGGGCTTTGCTTTGTGCCATGATCAAAAGTATGAATAGAACGATAGCATGAAAGATCATGCGACGATCTTATGGAAAGTGATAGCTTCGCTTATAACACGTATGATGATTGGAACTTGTTGAGAATAAATCAATATAGACCTCAGTCATTGTTACAATTAATAAGAAGTAATAAGGAAAGAGAGGTTCACATATAAATATATCATCTTAGACACCTTTTAAAATTGTGAGCACTCACCAAACTATTACATGCCTAGGAGTAGATGTTGGACAAGGAACACAAAATAATGAATTGTGTTTGCTTGGTTCCAAATAATGTTATATGATTAGAGATCCCTTAGCATGTGACAATTGCTTCCACCTCATATTAGCCAAAACTCCCGCACCAAGTAGAGATACTACTTGTGCATCGATAAACCTTCAACCCAGTTTTACCATGAGAGTCCACCATACCTACCTATGGATTGAATAAGATCCTTCAAGTAAGCTGTCATCGGTGCAAGCAATAAAATTGCTCTCTAATATGTATGATTTATTAGTGTGTGGAAAATAAGCTTTGTACGAACCTGTGATGAGGAAGACATAAAAGCGACAGACTGCATAATAAAGTTCTTTATCACAAGAGGCAATATAAGGTGACATTCCTCCGCACTAAGAGGACACACATTCAAACCTCAAAAGCGCATGACAACCTCTGATTCCCTCTACGAAGGGCCTATCTTGTACCTTTACTTTTTGCCCTTGTAAGAGTCATGGTGATCTTCACCAATTCCCTTTTTGCCTTTGTCTTGGCTACCGTCACATGCTTGGGAAAGAAATATATTCATATATCAACTTGGAGTTGAGTACTCATGCTTTATTGTTGTTGACTTTATCCTTGAGGTAAACCGTTGGGAGGCAAAACCATAAGCCCCTATCTTCCTCTATGTCCAGCTGAAACTTTGACACCATGAGTACCACGTGAGTTGTAACAATTGTGGAAAACAAAAGAGATGATTGAGTATGTGGGTTTACCTTACAAGCTCTTATTTGACTCTTTCTGATGCTGTGATAAATTGCAATTGCTTCAATGACTATGGACTATTGTTGGTTACTTCTCGGTAACGTTTTTGCTTCATGCTTTGCTTTGTGAAGGAATTGTTACTTTCCCATAAGAATCTTTATGATATATTTCTGTCCTATGTGTGATCATGATGCCCTCATGTCCGTATTATGTTTTATCGACACCTTCGTCCCTCAACATGTGGACATGTTTATGGAACTTGGTTTTTGCTTGAGGAGAAGCGAGGTCTAAGCTTGGGGGAGTTGATACGTCCATTTTGCATGATGCTTTCATGTTGATATTTGTTTCTTTTTGGGCTGTTATATTACTTGTGGTACCATATTTATGCCTTCTCTCTCTTATTTTGCAAGGTTTATTTGAAGAGGGAGAATTCAGGTAGCTGGAATTCTGGACTAGAAAAGGAGCAAATCCTAGTGCACTATTCTGCACATCTCCAAATGCCCTAAAAAGTTACGTGGATTTTTTGGGATTATATAAAAAATACTAGGCGAAAGAACTACCGGAGGGGGGCCACCAGGGCTCCACAAGCTTGCCCACCGCTACCACCCCCTGGTGGCGCAGGGCAAGCTTGTGGGCTGCCTGACGGCCCACTAGCCCCCCTCTTTTGCTATATGAAGCGTCTTGGTCTGGAAACAATCAATCGGGAACTTTTTTGTGGTTTCGCCGCCGCCACGAGGCAGAACTTGAGCAGATCCAATCTAGAGCTCCGGCAGGACGATCCTGCCGGGGACACTTCCCTCCCAGAGGGGGGAATCGTCGCCATCGTCATCACCAACACTCCTCTCGTCGGAGGGGAGGCATCTTCATCAACACCTTCATCAGCACCATCTCCTCTCCAATCCCTAGTTCATCTCTTGTAACCAATCTTCGTCTCGCAACTCCGATTGGTACTCGTAAGGTTGCTAGTAGTGTTGATTACTCTTTGTAGTTGATGCTAGTTGGATTACTTGGTGGAAGAGTTTATGTTCAGATCCTTGATGCTATTCATTACACCTATGATCATGATTATGATTATGTTTTCTGAGTAGTTACTTTTGTTCCTGAGGAGATGGGATAAGTCATGTTAATAATAGTCATGTGAATTTGATATTCGTTCGGTATTTTGATATGATGTATGTTGTTTTTCCTCTAGTGGTTTTATGTGAACGTCGACTACATAACACTTCACCATATTTGGGCCTAGAGGAAGGCATTGGGAAGTAGTAAGTAGATGATGGGTTGCTGGAGTGACACAAGCTAAAACCCCAGTCTATGCGTTGCTTCGTGAGGGGCTGATTTGGATCCACTAGTTTAATGCTATGGTTAGACTTTGTCTTAATTCTTCTTTTGTAGTTTCGGATGCTTGCGAGAGAGGTTAATCATAAGTGGGATGCTTGTCCAAGTAAGGGCAGTACCCAAGCGTCGGTCCACCCACATATCAATCTATCAAAGTAACGAACGCGAATCATATGAACATGATGAAACTAGCAAGACAGAAATTCCCGTGTGTCCTCGGGAGCATTTTTCCTCCTATAAAACTTTGTTCAGACTTTTCCCTTGCTACAAAAGGGATTGGGCCACTTGCTGCACCGTTGCTACTACTTGTTACTTGTTACTCTTTGCTTGCGACATTTCACCTCGCTACACAATCACTTGTTACCGCTACTTTCAGTGCTTGCAGTTATTACCTTGCTGAAATCCGGTTATCACAGCCTTCTGCTCCTCGTTGGGTTCGACACTCTTACTTATCGAAAGGACTACAATTGATCCCCTATACTTGTGGGTTATCAGTGAGCACCAAACTCGAAACTCAGATATTCACCCTCACAATCAGACCGTAGGACCTTGATCTTCTTGTTATGATGATTTTCAACTTCAGTCTGAAATTGCTTGAACTTCTCAAATGTTTCAGACTTGTGCTTCATCAAGTAGATATAACCATATCTACTCAAATCATCAGTGAAGGTGAGAAAATAACGATATCCGCCGCGCGCCTCCATACTCATCGAACCGCACACATCGGTATGTATGATTTCCAACAAGTCATTTGCACGCTCCATTGTTTCGCAGAACGGAGTCTTAGTCATCTTGCCCGTGAGGCATGGTTCGCGCGTGTCAAGTGAATCAAAGTCAAGTGACTCCAAAAGTCCATTCGAATGGAGTTTCTTCATGCGCTTTACACCAATATGACCTAAGCGGCAGTGCCACAAAAACATGGCGCTATCGTTGTTAACTCTAACTCTTTTGGTCTCAGTGTTATGTATATGTGTATCATCACTATCTAGATTCAATATGAACAATCCTCTCACATTGGGTGCATGACCATAAACGATATTAATCATAGAAATAGAACAACCATTATTCTCTAACTTAAACGAGTAACCACCTCGCAATAAACAAGATCCAGATATAATGTTCATGCTTAATGCATGCACTAAATAACAATTATTTAAGTTCATAACTAATCCTGACGGTAACTGAAGTGAAACTGTGCCGACGGCGATTGCATCAACCTTGGAACCATTACCATTTCCCACGCGCATCGTCACTTCATCTTTCGTCAGCCTTCGTTTATTCCGCAGTTCCTGTTTGGAGTTGCAAATATGAGCAACAGAACCGATATCGAATACCCAGGCACTACTACGAGAGTTGGTTAAGTACACATCAATAACATGTATATCGAATATACCAGATTTTTCCTTGTCCGCCTTCTTATCAGCCAGATACTTGGGGAAGTTGCGCTTCCAGTGACCTAGTCCCTTGCAATAATAACACTTTGTTTTAAGCTTAGGTCCAGCCTTGGGTTTCTTCGTCGGAGTGCCAACAAGCTTGCCGCTCTTCTTGGAATTACCCTTCTTGCCTTTCCCATTTCTCTTGAAACTAGTGGTCTTATTGACCATCGACACTTGATGCTCTTTTCGGAGTTCTGACTCTGCGACTTTCAGCATCGCGAATAACTCGCCAGGTGACTTGGTCATCCCTTGCATGTTATAGTTCAACACAAAGCTCTTGTAGCTTGGTGGCAGTGATTAAAGAATTCTGTTAGTGATAGCCTCTTGCGGGAGTTCATTCCCCAGCTGAGCTAGATAGTTTGAGTACCCAGAAATTTTGAGCACATGTTCACTGACACACGAATTCTCCTCCATCTTGCAAGCATAGAATTTATCGGAGGTCTCATAGCCCTCGATCCGGGTGTTCTTCTGAAAGATAAACTTCAACTCCTAGAACATCCCATATGCTCGATGACGCTTAAAGCTACGTTGAAGTCCCGCCTCGAAGCCATACAAGACTGCACATTCAACTACTGAATAGTCCTCCTTACACGTCAACCAAGCGCTCTTAATACCTTGATCAGCTGCAGCGGGTGGTTCATCTCCTAGCGCATCATTAAGGACGTAATCCTTCTTCCCAGCTTGCAGGAGCAACTTAAGATTACGAGCCCAGTCTACAAAGTTGCTTCAATCATCTTTCAACTTAGCTTTCTCTAGGAACGTATTAAAATTCAGGGTGACTGTCGCGTGAGCCATTGATCTACAACACAAATATTTCAAAGTAGACTTAGACTATGTTCAAGATAGTTAGAGTTTAACTAGTGAAATTACTTGCTAAACTCCAACTCAAAAAGTACATATCTCTAGTCATTTGAGTGGTACATGATCCAAATTCACTAACTCAAGTCCGGTCATCACGTGAGTAGAGAATAGTTTCAGTGGTAAGCATCTCTATGCTAATCATATCAAATATACGATTCATGCTCGACCTTTCGGTCTCATGTGTTCTGAGGCCATGTCTGCACATGGTAGGCTCATCAAGCTTAACCCGAGTGTTCCGCGCGTGCAACTGTTTTGTACCCGTTGTATGTGAACGTTGAGTCTATCACACCTGATCATCACGTGGTGTCTCGAAACGACGAACTGTAGCAACGGTGCACAGTCGGGGAGAACACAATTTCATCTTAAAAAATTTAGTGAGAGATCACCTTATAATGCTACCGTCGTTCTAAGCAAAATAAGGTGCATAAAAGTATTAACATCACATGCAATTCATAAGTGACATGATATGGCCATCATCTTGTGCTTCTTGATCTCCATCACCAAAGCACCGACATGATCTTCTTGTCACCGGTGCCACACTATGATCTCCATCAACGTGCCGCCATCGAGGTTGTCGTGTTACTTATGCTATTACTACTAAAGCTACGACTTAGCAATATAGTAAACGCATCTGCAAACACAAACGTTAGTTTAAAGACAACCATATGGCTCATGCCTGTTGCCGTAGCATCGACGTACAAGTTGATATTAACTATTACGACATGATCATCTCATACATCCAATATATCACATCACGTCATTGACCATATCATATCACAAGCATACCCTGCAAAAACAAGTTAGACATCCTCTAATTTGTTGTTCCATGTTTTACGCGGCTGCTATGGGTATCTAGTATAATCGCATCTTACTTACGCAAAAACCACAACGGAGATGTGCAAATTGCAATTTAACCTCTCCAAGGACCGCCTCGGTCAGAACCAATTCAACTAAAGTTGAAGAAACCGACACCCGCCAGTCATCTTTATGCAACGAGGTTGCATATCAATCGATGAAACGATTCTCTCGTAAGCGTACTAGTTATGTCAGTCCGGGCCGCTTCAATCCAACAATACAGCCGAATCGAAAAAAATACTAAGGAGGGCAGCAAATCAAACATCACCGTCTACAAAACCTTTTGTGTTCTACTCGAGATAACATCTACGCATGAACCTAGCTCATGATGCCACTGTTGGGGAACGTTGCATGGTAAACAAAAAAATTCCTACGCACACGAAGACCTATCATGGTGATGTCCATCTACGAGAGGAAATTTGGATCTATGTACCCTTGTAGATCGCACAACAGGAAGCGTTAAGAAACACGGTTGATGTAGTGGAACGTCTTCACGTCCCTCGAACCTTCCCATGAACTGTCCCTCGATCCGTCCCACGATCCATTCTGATCTAGCACCGAAAGGCGGCACCTCCGCGTCCAGCACACATATAGCTCGACGATGATCTCGACCTTTTTGATCCCGCAAGCAAGTAGATGAGAACTCCGGCAGCGTGACGACGCTCCGGTGGTGGTGATGGTATACTCCTGTAGGGCAACGCCCGAGCTCCACAGAAATCCGATCTAGAGGTGTAACTGTGTGGTTTAGGCTAGAGTTGCATGTGGCAAAGTTGTGTCTCAAATCAGCCCTAAACCACCAATATATATAGGTGGGAGGGGGAGGGCTAGCCTTGAAGAAAAAGGCCTCAAGGGTGCGCCACCCAAGGGAGGACGAGGACCCCTCCTCCAATTCGGTTTGGGAAGGAGGAGTCCTCCTCTTCCTTCCAACCTCCCTCTTTCCCTTTCTCTTTTATTTTCTTTTGGTATTTTCTTATGTGGCACCATGGGCCCCTTGGGCTGACTCCACCAGCCCACTAAGGACTTCTGGTGCCACCCTAGTGCCTTGGGCTCACTCCCGGGTGGGTGGGCCCTTCCTGGTGAACTCTTGGAACCCATTCGTCACTCCCGGTACACTGCCGGAATTGCCTGAAACTTTTTGGTGACCAAATGAAACAATCCTATATATCAATCTTCATTTCTGGACCATTCCAGAAACCCTCGTGACGTCCGTGATCTCATCCGGGACTCCGAACAACATTTGGTAACCACACATATAACTCAACTATACTAAAACATCATCGAACCTTAAGTGTGCAGACCCTGCGGGTTCGAGAACTATGTAGACATGCCCCAAGGCACTCCTCGGTCAATATCCAATAGCGGGACCTGGATGCCCATATTGGATCCTACATATTCTCCGAAGATCTTATCGGTTGAACCACAGTGTCAAGGATTCATATAATCCTCTATATCATTCCCTTTCTCCTTCGGTATGTTACTTACCCGAGATTCGATCGTTGGTATCCGCATACCTATTTCAATCTCGTTACTGGTAAGTCTCTTTTACTCGTTCCGTAATACAAGATCCCGTGACTTACACTTAGTCAGATCGCTTGCAAGGCATGTGCGTGATGTTGTATTACCGAGTGGGCCCCGAGATACCTCTCCGCCACACGGAGTGACAAGTCCCAGTCTTGATCCATACTAACTCAACGGACACCTTCGGAGATACCTGTAGAGCACCTTTGTAGTCACCCAGTTATGTTGTGACGTTTTATGCACACAAGGTATTCCTCCGGTACCAGTGAGTTATATGATCTCATGGTCATAGGAATAAATACTTGACACGCAGAAAACAATAGCAATAAAACGACACGATCAATATGCTACGTTCATAGTTTGGGTCTAGTCCATCACATGATTATCCTAATGATGTGATCCAGTTATCAAGAGACAACACTTGCATATAGTGAGAAAACCTTGACTATCATTTATCTACTGGCCAGCCAACTAAAGGCTTGCTAGGGACATTATTTTGTCTATGTATCCACACATGTATCTATGTTTTCATTCAATACACTTATAGCATGGATAATAAACGATTATATTTAAACAGGAAATATAATAATAACTATTTATCATTGCCTCTAGGGCATATTTCCAACAGAAAGATTCCTCAGAACAAGATCCCCCGAGGAGTCGGTGACGAACTCTAGGTTCCCGAACCTGATCCCCTGAGCGGTGGGGGGGGAGGTTTTTGATCTGGCCGAGGTGGCCGGTTGGATGAGCATGCAACATGACACTGCCAAATGAAAGATATGTCCGGCAATGAAAACGCCCCCGCTATAGATGTTGTCGCTCATGGTTAAGCGAGCCATGGATCCTCTAGTGATCCCATAGTGGAACTCTCACTGAAAGCACCAATGTTAGTGTCAAAACTGGCAGATCTAGGGTAGGGGGTCCCGATCCGTGGATCTTGGATCAATGCGTAACAGGAGACAAAGGAGGTGATGTTTACCCAAGTTCGGGCCCTCTTGACAGAGGTAAAACCCTACGTCATGTTCTTGTTTATATTGATGATGGAATATCGAGTACAAAGTTGGTCTACCTGGAGATCGTATGCTATGGTCTAAACACTAGGATTAATGATCTTAATTTGTCCTATGGACTAAAGCCCTCTGATTTATATAGATACCAGGGGTACTAGGGTTACACAATGTCGGTTACACAAAGGAGAAAACGTGTCGATTATCATCTTGCCGTGGGGTGCACACCAAGTTTTCAAAAGAGTCCATCTTGCATACACCGTCGTCTTGTAGTGCGAATTCCAGTGATATTATAGGACGGCACAGGAGACCAGCCCAAGAAAGTAGGTAAGCGGCCCGAGGACCCCTTATTCCTGGACTCCCTCAATGGGTACTTGTCGGCACTGCTCCGGCCCTGACGACCTTGGATCCGCGTCTCTTCGGTGTCCATGGCTGCCCACGTCCTATGTCGGGCGGCTTCGGCTTCAGGGTCCGGCAACTGCGTCCCTTCCACCTCTTGTGTCTCCTTGACATGATGGCTATGGACATGACAACTAGGGTATGCATCCCTCTAGTACTATCTTGTCAGCGTTGCCGGTCACCATCGCGCCACCCCGTCATGGTTTGCTTCGTCACCTGTTCTACAATGTACATCTCAAAGCCCACCATTTTTTCTATCCAATACTCATGGGTTCGGAGGCGGTGCCACCATTCAATAGCAAGTGAAGCCCCACCAACCCCCTTCCGATATGGTGGCTCCGACCAACTTGCTCAGCCTCATGTCAGGGAAACCCCTGCTCGTCCTGCCGGTGTACCAGTGATGGCATCTACAGATGTTGTTTCCTTCTTGGAGGCGGTGTCAAGGCCCTCGGCTTCGCCCCTCTTCGAGCTCAGGGATGACAAGGGCATCTCGGCAACGTCTTCCTTCTTGAAGGCACTACTTGCTCGCTCACAGTGTCCCCGACTTTTGGCTTTAGTGTTTTTGGTGTTCTTGTTTTTTTAGAAAAGGAGGAATACCACCGGACTGTGCATAAAAAAGATGCATGCGGCCCGTGTTGGTGTTCTTGTGGATTTGGCATTGCCGCTCTCGTTTCAGATTTGGTAGGTTTTGCTTTGCATGTATCATGTGTACCGGCCGAGCATCCCTAGTCTTTTTGCTCCGGGCATCATTTTTTGTAGCACGGAGGCGCTTGCCCGGCCTTAAACTGAGGCCCTCATAGATCCACCAAGTCAAGTTCAGTGAAAGAAAAGGGATACATGGCATAGGCAAACAGGCAACGCAGCGCCAAGACACAACCAAAACACATGACTAGCGGGGCTATCTAGGTAGCGAAGGGCGGCTCCCACGCGGTGTGATGGGGTTGTACATTAGGGGTAGGCCTACGGACCTGCCTCCTTAGGCCTACCTAGGACCCCTTACGGACACCAGTGTCCTTAAAGTCACTGGTACATCCTCGACCTCACTCGGCTTAGCAACCGTCACTCGGCCTGCCTGGAGTCACTCGAACCACCTTGTGTCAGTTGGACGCATCCTCGCACTCGGACCATATCATGGTGAACGCACCGAAGAGGCTGTAACAGCTAAGGACTTAATCCATCACATGAAGTGCAGTGACAACTCACGTTACTAGTACCACCGAGGGTTAAAGGTGCCATTTGTAGTAACTCCTTTCTTAATTAGCATTAATTTCCTTGTAATGACGCTTGGTCGGTCGTGGTAGCAACTGTATAAGCCACTCCCGGGTTCCAGATCAAGGGTTCATCAATTTGTAATCTTTTGCACCCCCATAAGAAAACCTCAGCCTGAGGGCTCGAGGCGTAAGGCTTTTACCACTTCCGAGTGGGGCCTGGACTCATAAATCCGAGGGCATCCGTTGCGCCTAGTTAGACTTTGCCCCTTCGGTCGTACCCCTAGGTACTATTGTGAGGGTCATTCCCACGACAGTTGGTGCCCACCATGGGGTTGTGCGTCTAGCAAATCCAGCGCACTTGGAGATTTTTAACATTTTCGTCAACATGATGACACTTGGCGGAGAGATCATCTTCGGTTCCCTCAGCTTCGTCATCGAAGACATGGTGTGGCTACAGGATGCGCCACTGGACAGTGATGCCCTCCCCACATGAGTACGTCACATTTCAGCGGAGTCGCGCACAGAGTCCTGATCCGGCAGCCATCGGTGTCGTATCACTCAGCACCCCTGCGTATCGTTGTTGTTCCCTGCAAGTACTACGGGCGCTCACAGATGCAGCGATATATCAAGTACGCCATGGCCAACCATGCCATTTCCGAATAGGTGGCCATGCGTAGCTCTGATGAGCCCACCGCAGCCTCTTCCCTTTGTCGAGCGAGGAGTCACTCAGCAAATACGGCTGCGATAACAATAGGGTACAACGAAAATCCTGATGGCCGACACCAACAGGGGAGGCAACAGAGGTTACACCACAGAGAATTCTCCCGAGCGTGACGATGGAGAGCATCGCCACGGCGATAGCAGCCACCACATTCCACAGCCCCTCACTGAACAGCAGCGAGAGGAACTACTGCGGAGGAGCAATCAAGTCCTCGACACCCCCATCCCCGGGAACACCCCGGAGGAGATCGCGGTGGAGATCGTGCGACTGGATAATTTGACCGAGCGCGAGCACCTCGAGCAACTCCAACGTTCGCTCGACGCTCGGGCTATGAGGGATCAGCCGAGCTCGAGTCATAGGCAGTTGTTTTTGAATGACAGCCCGTGGCACATCGAGGTGATGTGGAATCCTTTGCTGATTCCATTCAGCCGAGTGACAGCGCGGCCGGGGAAGGCATTCGGCAGATTCAAGTTGTGCTGAAGACGACCATGGAGCAGAATTCCGCAGTGTCGCAATCACGGCACCGCATTCACAGCAAGTCCATCTAGGCGGACACCGTGCAGTCGACCCATAGCCGCACATGCACAGACGATGCCAAAGGTCTCATCCTCCCCCAAGAGGCCCGCGGGGAGACTAGAGGCGTGGTCATCAGTACCGAAGTAGGTCACCCCCTCAAGGGAGTGGCTCACACGGTCGCCGTCCTCACGACTGCAGGCCAAGCCCCAATCGGCATCGGGGTAATGAGGGCGGCGACTATTGGCCCCCGAGTTCAACGCTCGGTCTATCATCACGCAACCCGTGATTGATCGATCGCGAGCTCGCCGGGGATTGTCCGGCCTCGAGTGCTTTAGCCGACACATCTAAGAGGCCGAAATCCCCTCCAACTACTGGTTGTCCATGAGGATCGGTAAATTCAATGGCGAGGTAAAGTCAGAGACCTGGCTCGAAGTCTACCGAGTGGCCGTATAGATCGGCGGCAATAACGACTACATCGTTATGAAATATATGCCCCTCATGATGGAGGGGACCGTGAGGGCATGGCTCAACCAGCTCCCCTCCAACAGCATCCACAGCTGGGGCGTTCTCGTCCGAGTGTTCGTCAAGACCTTCGTCGGCATGTACAAGTGCCCAGGTGGCTTGACGGAGCTGCAACATTGTGTCCAGAATAGCAATGAGACTCTGTGGGAGAACATCCAGTGGTGGACCATGCTCCACAACACCGTTGAGAATGTCACCGAGCACCAGGCCGTGTGCGCTTTCAAAGCAGGCACTCGGTATCGAGAGCTCATCCTCAAGTTCGGCCGATCAGGGGACCTATCTCTCGGTAGGTCCGTGGAGATCACCAATCGATACGCGAATGGGTAGGAAGAAGACCGCCTCCACAGCGGCAAAGGCCGAGCCAGCGAAACCCCTCAGTCGGGCAACGCTGGGAAGAAGAAAAAGCGAAAAGGCGACCAAGCAGGTAAAGCCGAAGTAGCTGTTGTCCCAGGACAAGGCCAAAACAATCCAAAAAGAAGAATGTCTGGGCTGGCAAAAAGAAAACCGAGTCAAAGAGCAGCATATTGGGCCACCTGTGTCTGATTCATTCTCACAAATACGAGAAGGGAGAGACTATTCCCTCCAAGCACATGGCTCGTGACTGCTGTCAGCTCCGTACAGAGATGGACGGAGAGCCCTCCGTAGACAAGAGGGATGAGGACGACCCTGTGGATGCCTCCAGGTATCCCAACATTCAAGCGATCCTCATGATCTTCGCGAACGTTGAGAGCAAGAGCTGATTGAAAGTTATCACTCGGGAGGGAAACATGGCAGCCCCGGCTATCACAACTTACCTCGACTAGGCAAATAGGGTCATCACCTTTGACCAGTCGGACCACCCCGCTAACATAGCCACCCCCGGGAGGCAGGCGCTGATGGCTGATCCCGCAGTCAATGGGTTCCGACTGTGGAAAGTCCTCATGGACGGAGGCAGCGGCCTCAACATCATCTACGTGGACACTCTCAAAGCCATGGACATCCCATTGTCCCGGCTGAGCAAGAGTAAAATGCAGTTCCACGGGGTCATCCCCGGGAATGAAGCCGAGTAACTCGGCTAGATCACTCTGAGCATCGTATTCAGCAGCGAGAATTTTTTCGCTAGGAGAGGCTGACCTTTGAGGTGGTCGACTTTCGCAGCGCCTATCACGCCATCCTGGGTAGGCCCGCCTATGCACGTTTCACCGAAAGGCGTGATTACGGTGACTCACAATCGGAAGGTTGCTGAATAGTTCTTCTAGAAAGGCTCTAGGACTGCCAACAAGCAAGTCCTTGCAGTCGAGCTTGATGGGTACAAGAAGGCGATGGACACCGTGGATTTGCTAAAGTCGAAGCGCCCAACTATTGAATCCTCTTTTTAGTCGGCCGGTGAGATGAAGCAGTTCCACGTCCACCCTTCCGATCCGAGTGCTGCTGCGACCAAAATTTCCACCTCACTCGAAGAGAAATAGGAAGACGAGGTCATCGAGTTCCTCCGTGAGAACTGGAATATTTTCGTATGGAAGCCTTCTGACATGCCTCGGGTTCCCAGGGAGCTGGCTGAGCATTGCCTCCGAGTGGATCCGAAGATCCAGCATGTCAAGGAACACCTGCGTCGCTCCTCCGTGGAGAAGTGTAGGGAAATCTGTGAGGAGATCGCTCGGACCCTAGCTACCGAGTTCATCCGCGAGGTCTACCACTCCGAGTGGTTGGGGAACGTGGTCCTGGTGCCAAAGATGAACAATTCACATTGAATGTGTATTGACTTCAAGCAGCTCAATCGGGCCTTCCCGAAGGACCACTTCCCTCTGCCTCGCATAGATCAAATCAAAGATTCCATTGCCGGATGTGAACCCTATCGTTCATGGTTGTGTACTCCGTGTACCACCAGATCCGAATGTATGGTCCTGATGAAATAAAGACAACACTACTGAAATTCAGAAATTTGCCGTCTGCCAAGGCGGACGGCAAAGGGTGTAACCACGGACGGCAAAGGCTTTGCCGTCGATCAGATGACGGCAAAGTAGACGGCAAAAAAATCCGGTGAAGAGGTTCTTTGCCGTCTACTTTCCCAAAGCGGACGGCAAAGAATCTTTGCCATGAGGGGGCAGACGGCAAAATAAATGGGACGGCACATATTGCAATGTCCCCGTTAAGTGTTAACGGCAGGCCTCCTCCCTTCGTCGTCTGCCTTCCCCCCTTTGCCATGTGGGGGCAGACGTCAAAGAGGGGAGAAAGAGGGGGCAGATTCCCCTTTTGCCGTCTGCCTTCCCCCCTTTGCCATGTGGGGGCAGACGGCAAAGAGGGGAGAGAGAGGGGGCAGATTCCCCCCTTTGCCGTCTGCCTTCCCCCCTTTTCCATGTGGGGGCAGACGGCAAAGAGGCGAGAGAGAGGGGGTAGATTCCCCCCTTTGTCGTCTGCCTTCCCCCCTTTGCCATGTGGGGGCAGACGGCAAAGAGGGGAACGAACCCCTTTTTTATTTATTTTTTGTTATATCCAGCATTTTTAACAATAATCAGGATATATATATATATATTTGACATAAATAAATTTCTTTCCGTACTCATAACCATATTAAAATAACCTCTTATATCCAGCTTTCAAGTTGCATCCGTACCAAACCATATATTACACCAGTTTCATCCACGTGCATACAAAGTTTCATATATTCATATACTACAATAGTTTCAATACAACCCATGCTACAAGAAATCATCTTCAAGCATTCCATCAATATTTTCCAAGCTTCCCGTGAAGTGAAGGTAATCTGCAAAATGACAAATAAGAAAGTTAGAAGAATAATACTAGATGAAGTAGTGTATATGTAGGTTATTTCGGAGAGAAATTAGCTAAGTATAGACCATTTAGGAGCTAACTAAGCTAATTATGTCATTTAGGTGGAACCCTAGCTAACTATAGGTCGTTTCGGAGCTAACTTGGGTAAAATAGGTCATTCCGAAGCAAACTATGCTTATTAAGCCATTTTTGATCAAGCTAGGCTAATTATAGGCTATTTAATACCTAAGTTAGGGGGAATAGGTCATGTTGCAGCTACGTAAGCCTTATGATGTCATTTAGGAGAGAACTTAGCTAACTATAGGTCATGTTTTATTAAATAGACCATTTAGGAGCTAACTAAGCTAATTATGTCATTTTGTAGGATAATTAGCCAATTTAGCCTTTCTTGGATGAGTCTAAGCTAAGTAGAAGAAGAGAAAGAGAAGAAGAAGTAAAAGAAGGAGGACGAGGAGGAGGAGGAGGAGAAGGAGAAGGAAGAAGAGAAGAAGAAGAAAAGAAGAAGGAGAAGGAGAAGGAGGAAGAAGGAGAAAGAAGAAGGAGAAGGAGAAGGAGGAAGAAGGAGGAAGAAGAAGGAGAAGGAGGAGCTCCTTCTCCTTCTTCTCCTCCTTCTTCTCCTTCTTCTTATCCTCCTCCCTCTCCTTCTTCTTCTCCTCTTCTTCTTCTTCCTTCCTTTCATTTTTCCTCTTTCTTCTCGTCTTGTCCCCTTCTTCGGGCTAAATTGGCTAAGAATGCCTTTTTGCAGCTAATTATGTCATTTCGAGGATAATTAGCTAAGTATAGGTCATTTTTTATTAAATAGGTCATTTTGGAGCTAACTAAGCAAATTATGTCATTTAGATGGATAATTAGCCAATTTAGCCTTTCTTGGATGAGTCTAAGCTACATAGAAGAAGAGAAAGAGAAGAAGAAGTAAAAGAAGGAGGAGGGGGAGGAGGAGGAGAAGGAGAAGGAAGAGGAGAAGAAGAAGAAAAGAAGAAGGAGAAGCAGGAAGAAGGAGGAAGAAGAAGGAGAAGGAGGAGCTCCTTCTCCGTCTTCTCCTCCTTCTTCTCCTTCTTCTTATCCTCCTCCCTCTCCTTCTTCTTCTCCTCTTCTTCTTCTTCCTTCCTTTCATTTTTCCTCTTTCTTCTCGTCTTGTCCCCATCTTCGGGCTAAATTGGCTAAGAATGCCTTTTTGGAGCTAATTATGTCATTTCGAGGATAATTAGCTAAGTATAGGTCATTTTTTATTAAATAGGTCATTTTGGAGCTAACTAAGCTAATTATGTCATTTAGATGGATAATTAGCCAATTTAGCCTTTCTTGGATGAGTCTAAGCTACGTAGAAGAAGAGAAAGAGAAAAAGAAGTAAAAGAAGGAGGAGGAGGAGAAGGAGAAGGAAGAGGAGAAGAAGAAGAAGAAAAGAAGAAGGAGAAGGAGAAGGAGGAAGAAGTAGGAAGAAGAAGGAGAAGGAGGATCTCCTTCTCCTTCTCGTCCTCCTTTTTCTCCTTCTTCTTATCCTCCTCCCTCTCCTTCTTCTTCTTCCTTCCTTTCATTTTTCCTCTTTCTTCTCGTCTTGTCCCCTTCTTCGGGCTAAATTGGCTAAGAATGCCTTTTTGGAGCTAATTATGTCATTTCGACGATAATTAGCTAAGTATAGGTCATTTTTTATTAAATAGGTCATTTTGGAGCTAACTAAGCTAATTATGTCATTTAGATGGATAATTAGCCAAGTTATACTTTCTTGGATGAGTCTAAGCTACGTAGAAGAAGAGAAAGAAAACAAGAAGTAAAAGAAGGAGGAGGAGGAGGAGGAGGAGGACAAGGAGAAGGTAGAGGAGAAGAAGAAGAAAAGAAGAAGGAGAAGGAGAAGGAGGAAGGAGGAAGAAGAAAAAGAAGGAGGAGCTCCTTCTCCTTCTTCTCCTCCTTCTTCTCCGTCTTCTTATCCTCCTCCCTCTCCTTCTTCTTCTTCTCCTCTTCTTCTGCTTCCTTCCTTTCATTTTTCCTCTTTCTTCTCCTCTTCTCCCCTTCTTCGGGTTAAATTGGCTAAGAATGCCTTTTTGGAGCTAATTATGTCATTTCGAGGATAATTAGCTAAGTATAGGTCATTTTTTATTAAATAGGTCATTTTGGAGCTAACTAAGCTAATTATGTCATTTAGATGGATAATTAGCCAATTTAGCCTTTCTTGGATGAGTCTAAGCTACGTAGAAGAAGAGAAAGAGAAGAAGAAGTAAAAGAAGGAGGAGTAGGAGGAGGAGGAGGAGAAGGAGAAGGAAGAGGAGAAGAAGAAGAAAAGTAGAAGGAGAAGGAGAAGGAGGAAGAAGGAGGACGAAGAAGGAGAAGGAGGAGATCCTTCTCCTTCTTCTCCTTCTTCTTATCCTCCTCCCTCTCCTTCTTCTTCTTCTCCTCTTCTTCTTATTCCTTCCTTTCATTTTTCCTCTTTCTTCTCGTCTTGTCCCCTTCTTCGGGCTAAATTGGCTAAGAATGCCTTTTTGGAGCTAATTATGTCATTTCGAGGATAATTAGCTAAGTATAGGTCATTTTTTATTAAATAGGTCATTTTGGAGCTAACTAAGCTAATTATGTCATTTATATGGATAATTAGCCAAGTTAGCCTTTCTTGGATGAGTCTAAGCTACGTAAAAGAAGAGAAAGAGAAGAAGAAGTAAAAGAAGGAGGAGGAGGAGGAGGAGGAGGAGCAAGAGAAGGAAGAGGAGAAGAAGAAGAAAAGAAGAAGGAGAAGGAGAAGAAGGAAGAAGGAGGAAGAAGAAGGAGAAGGAGGGGCTCCTTCAACTTCTTGTTCTCCTTCTTCTCCTTCTTCTTATCCTCCTCCCTCTCCTTCTTCTTCTTCTCCTCTTCTTCTGCTTCCTTCGTTTCATTTTTCCTCTTTCTTCTCCTCTTGTCCCCTTCTTTGGGCTAAATTGGCTAAGAATGCCTTTTTGGAGCTAATGATGTCATTTCGAGGATAATTAGCTAAGTATAGGTCAATTTTTATTAAATAGGTCATTTTGGAGCTAACTAAGCTAATTATGTCATTTAGATGGATAATTAGCCAATTTATCCTTTCTTGGATGAGTCTAAGCTACGTAGAAGAAGAGAAAGAGAAGAAGAAGTAAAATAAGGAGGAGGAGGAGGAGGAGGAGAAGGAGAAGGAAGAGGAGAAGAAGAAGAAAAGAAGAAGGAGAAGGAGGAGGAGTAAGAAGGAGGAAGAAGAAAGAGAAGGAGGAGCTCCTTCTCCTTCTTCTCCTCCTTTTTCTCCTTCTTCTTATCCTCCTCCCTCTCCTTCTTCTTCTTCTCCTCTTCTTCTTCTTCCTTCCTTTCATTTTTCCTCTTTCTTCTCCTCTTGTCCCCTTCTTCGGGCTAAATTGGCTAAGAATGCCTTTTTGGAGCTAATTATGTCATTTCGAGGATAATTAGCTAAGTATAGGTCATTTTTTATTAAATAGGTCATTTTGGAGCTAACTAAGATAATTATATCATTTAGATGGATAATTAGGCAATTTAGCCTTTCTTGGATGAGTCTAAGCTACGTAGAAGAAGATAAAGAGAAGAAGAAGTAAAAGGAGGAGGAGGAGGAGGAGGAGAGGAGAAGAAGAAGAAAATAAGAAGGAGAAGGAGAAGGAGGAAGAAGGAGGAAGAAGAAGCAGAAGAAGGAGAAGAAGGATCTCCTTCTCGTTCTTCTCCTCCTTCTCCTTCTTGTTATCCTCCTCCCTCTCCTTCTTCTTCTTCTCCTCTTCTTCTTCTTCCTGCCTTTCATTTTTCCTCTTTCTTCTCCTCTTGTCCCCTTCTTCGGGCTAAATTGGCTAAGAATGACTTTTTGAGCTAATTATGTCATTTCGAGGATAATTAGCTAAGTATAGGTCATTTTTTATTAAATAGGTCATTTTGGACCTAACTAAGCTAATTATGTCATTTAGATGGATAATTAGCCAAGTTATCATTTCTTGGATGAGTCTAAGCTATGTAGAAGAAGATAAAGAGAAGAAGAAGTAAAAGAAGGAGGAGGAGGAGGAGGAGGAGAAGGAGAAGGAAGAGGAGAAGAAGAAGAAGAAAATAAGAAGGAGAAGGAGAAGGAGGAAGAAGAAGGAGAAGGAGGAGCTCCTTCTCCTCCTTCTCCTCCTTCTTCTCCTTCTTCTTATCCTCGTCCCTCTCCTTCTTCTTCTTCTCCTCTTCTTCTTCTTCCTTCCTTTCATTTTTCCTCTTTCTTCTCGTCTTGTCCCCTTCTTCGGGCTACATCGTCTAAGAATGCCTTTTTGGAGGTAGTTATGTCATTTCGAGGATAATTAGCTGAGTATAGGTCTTTTTGTATTAAATAGGTCATTTTGGAGCTAACTAAGCTAATTATATCATCTAGCTATCTTTTATTAAAACACTAGAAATGACATACCTAAGTTAGGGTCAAGCACGGTGGCTCTGGGTTGTTTCACCTGTAGAAGGCTGCCCTCGAGAAGGCTCGACTGTAGAAGGGTCGTGCGATGCGTTTCGAGAGATATTCTGCACCAAACATCGATTGCAATCTGTAGCTAGTTAGCATGAGGACACTCTTAAGATCTGTCCACTGAAATGAAACTCACCGTCCCCGCCACGTTAATGACCGGCATCGGCGGAGGGACTTGGCCGTTCTTCTCGCACATAGACTGTACATTTCGTTTCGACAAGTCAAACTTTTTATTTATTAATGAAACGGACATTCAAATGCAAGATTTGAAACAACATGAAGAAGAAACTTACCACGAAGAGCTCGTATATGGCCCTGGTAGACGCATCATTCTGTGCCCTCTCCGCATCCACCAATGCAGTCGTCCTCTCCTCCAGCTCCCTAATTTCCTTATCCTTCTCCGCCATAGCCGCCTGCATTGCCTCTCTCTTTCTGAATAGCAGCCTACAACACAACTCATTCTTAGCAATGTTATCATATTGGTTCCAACGCACAACATAATGCGGAAAGATAGTTGAGTCCATTAAACTAACCTCGATGGCGAGCTCGACTGGCCGTGGACGACGTGTTATCTCCGGACAAGAGCTCGTTTGGTGTGCCTTTATCTGCCGGAGAGTGCTAGGACAACGTATAAGGCCGTCTCCAATGGTGATTGAGCCATGGGGCCTCCCGTTGCCAGCTATCATCACCAGCTCTGGATCAATAGGCCCCTCGCTCGGGTTAAAGTCCACCCCTTTCCTCGCCTTCCCGTGATCTATGTACTTCACGAGCTTGTCGTGAGAGGAGATGTTGGTGAAGTTTTCTGGATGCTCGAGGTCAGACTCAGAGAATGCCTTGACCTTCTTGTACGAGGCAGTATGGGCCATCGCATACAGGTCATACATCAGTGGCGCCTCCGTCTTATTGTGACGCGCCTAAAAGAGAGAGAGAGGAAAATTGTATTGGTAAAGGGCTCAGGATAGCATTAAGAATGAATTGCATGAGGCATGAAGCAAACCACATACCCAGTTCTCGCCAAATTGGATTAAGTTGACGCTCCCTTGATGGTGTGGCACGCCAACCATTTTTCCACGCCTCTCCTTGGCGTTGTTGTGGCTGGCCTCCCACGCTTCGGAGCACCACTGATCCACCAAGGCCTCCCAACAATCCATCTTATCCACACACCATCTCGGGGGCACCTAAGTAAATAAAGAGAAATTTGAGCGCGTAAGAACCAAATCAAGGAAACTAACTACAAAGCCTTAATAATATGTAATTACCTTCATGTAATGCTCCTTCTCCATCTTAGCATCACGGCACTTCGCCTTGTCAAGCCTAATACGCCGCGTGGCATAGTAGTCTCGAACAGCCTGCACCCGAGCCTCGTGCCAAAAGTTTTGAAGTAGGCGGCGACATTCGGTTTCGATAACCTTTGCCGCGTCCTCCTCGTATCCCTCCTCACACGTGTAGTAGGTCTGCAAACGAGACAACACCGATTAGTATAATAAATAGCTGTGGTTGATTTATAATTGTGTGAAAGAGAAATTACCCAGAACTTTCGGATCACCAAGTCCGCCCTCGTGTCACACAAAACACCGTCGATCTCCACCTCCAGCGGGGCCGGGGCACCCAAGTAGTGCTCCCTGGTCATTCCTACCTCTCGCTCCCGACCAGGCAACGTAACAAACCCTGGGAAGTTTTGATGGCAAAGAACACGAAGGACGCTGTTAGGCTTGCAGACACCCTTGGCAACAATCCAACCCCTACAGTATGACAAATTAAAGCCAAAACATTAGATATGTGAGAAAACGCGAAGGCAAAAGGTTAAATAAGAGTAAATTAACTTACTTGTCCCCATTTGGCCTAATCAACCACCTCTGCTCGAGGGTCACTCGCACGAGCGGGAGCCCAGAACTACCACGCTGGTAGACGGTAGCCCCCTCACCCAACTCCTCGTCGCTACCAGCATGGCCACTTGGCTCAGGCCAGGTATCCCACTGGGTCTCTTGGGACGTACCCTCATCCCTGCTTTGCTCCGGAGTCGCCTGGAAGGAAGCCTCTGGGACACGAGTCTCGTGGGTCGAAGGCTCGTCGACCTGAGGCTCGTCGACCCGAGGCTCGTGAACCGGAGACCGTGTAGCCTCCACCTCAGACGAATCCACCCTAGAAGTCCTGTGCTCAGGTGAATCAGCTTGGGGTGGTGGCGGAGACCGTGTAGCCCTACCTCTCCCGCGGCCACGTGTACCTTTAGTACAACATAAATACCAACATGAGTAATAAAATGTATATAAATACCAATATGCATACAACATGAGTACAACATAAATACCAACATGAATACAACGTGTACCTTTAGTGCCTCTCGGCTTCGCGGGGGGTCGACCTCCTCTCACGGGGGGTGCTCCTTGCAATGTAGAGAGCAACACTCTCCGAAGAGGCGAGGCAGGAATGGAAGTACCCATCCCATCACCCGCCGACGAAGAAGCAGCCGCGGAGTGCTTTCGACCCTTTCCCACCATCTTTCAACACCTGTCATGACAAAGAGTAAATGAAATTAGTACAACATAAATACCAACAGGAGTAATAAAATGTATATAATTTAAGTGTATCATCGTCATAAATACAAACATGACTAATAAAAATTGAATACCTAACATGAACTCAAAATTTATATATAGTATAATAGTTGAATACCTGAGATGAACTAATAACAATCGTCCTCGTCTATATATGCTTCGGGGTCAATAAATGCATCAGGATCATCACTATCATCAATAAATGCATCATCATCATCACTATCACGAAGAACATGTGGAAGGCCACCATTATGTAATCGGTCAAGAAGTGACAGGTCATCCGCAGCAGTAACCTCTTCTTCTTCCAGCTCTTCCTGTTCGGGCTCAGGGGTTAAGACGGATTCACTGTCGCTGTCTACTTCAATGTTCTGGGGTGAAGTAGAGCGGTTCTTGAAACATTTCTTGGACATACGTGTTTCTTGGAAGAATTCTCCTTCATATGTGTCTGGGTTAATGTGAGGTTCGTAATCCTCTTCATTGAGGGTAGGTGGTCTAATATGTGGTGGCACTTCATAAATGACATCCCAACCTTTGAGATTTGGATCAGTTTGGCAGGCCCACGGTAGATAGAAAACATGTGTCGCCTGTTGAGCCGTAATATAGACATCGGGAACATCTAAGTGGGTGTTTTCGTTGATTTCGACTAGTCCTATATGTTCACGAGTCCTTCTAGTCTCCCTCGGCTCAAACGAATAACATTTGAAGACTACGACGGTCGGTGTGTTTTCACCATAGAATAGAAGTTCATAAATTGCTTCAACTCTTCCATAATACTCGGTGTCTCCTTCGCCGATAGCAGAGACAGAACAATTTGTAGTCTTTAGGTCGGGCATAGATAGCTCTTTGCCAAAGGTACAAAAGTGATACCCGTTGATGTTGTATTTGTCAAATGAACGGACCTTATAGTCAAAACCATTAGCGACTTGTCTCAACTCGGCGTCCATAGACTCTGCATCAGCCTACAAGTTTAATACGAAAGAATGGATGCATTAGCCGCAAATTAGACCAATAAATCAAATGGGCCCTTAATGGTAATTAATTACCCTTTGTTTGAACCAAGAGATGAAACCGGGATAGTCGCCTCCATGCTTTGCGAGAAGCTCATACTCTTCGACGGAATCCTTTTCGATGACCGCTCCATCCGAGAATTCGGTGACGTATCGACTATATCAAATATCCGGGAATAAGAGTAGTTCAAAGCAATTAGAAGTTGCAGAACAATAAATTACCGAGAACTTACTCGATGTACGGCCGCACTTCTATTAGGTTGGTGAAGATATACAATGAAATGATCCGCCATTCTTCGACATCCATCGATTTCCCTTTCGAAGCACCGGATGGTGCGAGCTTACCTTTGAATAGGCTGAGGTTGGATCGAACTTTTTCTCGATCACCATCATTGTACCAAGGCTTCGGGTTATGCAAATGATGATTTTTGGCTTCGTGTGTGCTGTCACGAAGTTTGCCGCCTCCTCAGTAATGAATGCCTCGGCCATCGATGCTTCAATTCTACGTTTATTTTTACACTTAGCTCGAAGCGTCTTCTGCATCCTCTCAGTTGAGTAGCACCATCGATTTTGAACGGGCCCCCCCATTCTTGCCTCGGTCGGGAGATGCAAAATCAAATGTTGCATTGGATTAAAGAAGCCCGGTGGAAAGATCTTTTCTAATATGCAGATCAACTCCGGCGCCAACTCTTCCATTTCATCTAGCACGCCAGGCGATAGTTCTTTCGCACAAAGAGAACGGAAGAAATAGCTCAGCTCTACGAGTACTAGCCATTCGTCCTATGGGATAAAGCCACGCAACATCACCGGCATTACCTGCTCAATCCATATGTGCCAATCATGACTCTTGAGCCCAAATATTTTCAATTTCTCAAGACTCGCTCCCCTCTTTAGATTCGCAGCATACCCATCGGGGAACATCAACCGCATTTTCACCCGCAATAGCATTTCCCTCATAGCTGGCCTTTCAAGATTGAACCATGCCTTTGGCTTCGCTATGCTTTGCTTTCTTTTCCGTTGTCGCAAGTTTTGCAACGGTCTATCACATAGAGCCTCCAGGTCGATTCTAGCCTTAGGATTATCTTTTGACTTCCCCTCTATGCCGAACAATGTACCAAAAATGGCCTCTGCAATATTCTTTTCAGTGTGCATCACGTCAATGTTGTGTGGGCAAAGGAGGTCTTTGAAGTAAGGGAGATCCCATAAGCAAGACTTGTGAGTCCAAGCGTGTTCCGTATTATACCCTTTGAAGTATCCTGGACGCAATGGATCAGGCTCGAGAGCGTTTAACTGATCAAGGGTCTGTTGGCCTGTCAACGCAGCTGGTGTAGTGTTTTTGACAACACTACCTTTGATGAAATTATTCTTGTCTTTTCTGAACTTATGGTCAGGATCCAGGAATTGTCTATGCATGTCGAAGCAAGAATACTTGTGACCAGCCTGCAGCCAACGGAAATGAAGAGCTGCCTTGCATGTGGTGCACGGGAACCTTCCATGCACACACCAGCGAGCGAATAGCGCAAACGCCGGATAATCATGCGTCGAGTACATGTACAACACATGCATTTTGAAATTTGTTTTGGTAGCCGCGTCGTAGGTCTTGATCCCATTATCCCAGGCTTCTTGCAACTCATCCTTAAGCGGCTGGATGTACACATTCATATTCTTCCCCGGATAGTTGGGCCCTAGAATTATCAATGTCAGGAAAATGTTCTTTATTTTCATAATCTCTCCGGGTGGCAAATTTAGTGGAATGACAAATACAGGCCAACAACTGTATTGTGGTGCCGTCATACCATACACATTGAACCCATCCGTGCTGATGGCAACTCTAGGTTGCCTTGGATCTTCCAATTTATCCTTATGTAATGCATCGAAGTGCCTCCACGCAAAACCATCTGAAGTGTGTACTAGCATCTAATTCCCATCCGCATCTAGTTCGGTTATTTTGCCCAATTTGTGCCATGTCATCTATCTGGCCGTCTCTTCGACCATGAAAAGACGTTGAAGTCTTGGTACGATTGGCAGATATCGAAGAACATTAATGGGGATTTTGGTCTGACTCTTCTTACCCATGCCGTTGTCTACCACAATATACCTGGAAGAATTGCAAATGGGGCAATAGTTCAAGGCCGCATACTCAAGCCTAAATAAGGCACATCCATTCTCACAGGCATGTATCTTCTCATAGGGCATCTTAAGTACATGGAGGATTTTCGCTGACTGGTACAGGTTTGCAGGCAGTACATGGCCTTTGGGTAGAAAGCGTCCAAATATCGTCATCATCGCGTCGTAGCATTCTCTGCCTAGGTTCAATTGAGCCTTCAGAGCCATTACTTGCGCGATGGCATCCAGCTGACAAAGCTCAGTCTGCTCATGGAGCGGACGTTTTGAAGACTCTAGCATTTCATAGAAGGCCTTTGCAGATTCCTCCATCTCATCGTTCGAATAACGAGCATCATCAAAGTCTTGTACCATGTCTTCAATACTGGTACGATGCTCGTCGGTGCGACGACGAATCACCTCAGCTCTGGCATGTTGATCAGACTCACCATGAAAAGTCCACACCGTATAATTAGGCGTAAAACCTCACTTCTGCAGGTGTTTACCCATTTCAAACTCTGTCTGCTTTTTCCAGTTGTCACAGTTGGGACAGGGGCACCATGTTTTATGCTGGCCATTTGCAAATGCGGCTCTCACAAACCCCCTGGTTTTTGTTAACCATTCATTGGTCATGTCTTTCTGACTAGGGTGACCAATTTACATCCATGCACGATAACTCATGTTGCCTAGCTACCTATGGGGGCACAAGAAATAAATATATAATTCATCATCTATATTCATACGCTAATCAAGTTTGTCAGTTTTATTACGTCCATGCAACCTACACGCTAATAGGTAAAGATAGGTCCTAATCCCACCCGAGTATGTGTACACTTTGTTCGTTTTCCCATGCTATGCTCCAGATGCGACGCAGAATTTCGGCAGCACCTCCCCGCTGTTCTCTTGATACATAGCTCGGCAATAAGCAGAGAGGATGTGTACCCGGAGAACAACAGGGGAGGCACTGATGAAATTCCGCATCGGATCCGGAGCACAGCATACGGGAAAACAAACCCAATCTACACATACTCGGGCTGTCCATGGATAATGTTGGACAATTCGAAAGGATGGCGGTTATAAATATGCAAAGAAATTCATATTTATAGATGTCGCCCTTTCGAACGGGAGACCCATACTGGTCACGCATACTCATGATTGAAGAAACCTATAGCTAGCAAGTTTCATCGGCACGAAGACCGGGACAAAGAAAATTAAGGGGGTAGGAGGAGAAGTCATTTGTGCTCACCAACAAACGCAAGGGCGGAGCTCGTCCAACGCACGTGGAGGTCGTTGAATAACTACACATTGAAATTCACACGATCAACACAAATACGATGTTTTTATAGTTAACATAATCGGAAAATATGTGATCTAACGCAGAATTTAAAATATTATGACTCCGTGGGTCTCTAGAAGGCCGAAAAGCACCTTCTCGTTCAACAGAAGGCAGAAGAGGTGTCGGGGGTCGGGGCTTAGTGGCGTCGGGAGTCAGTGCCGTCGAGGGTCGGTGATGTCGGGTGTCGGTGGTCGGGAGTCGGGTTAAATGCGTGATGGTCGGGGGTTAGTGGGGACGGGTGTAGGGGGTCGGGGGTCGAGGGTCAGTGGCGTCAGGGGTCGGGGGTCGGGGGTCGGGAGTCGGGGGTTGGAGGTCAGGGGTCGGGGGTCAGTGGTGTCGGGCGCCGGGAGTTGGGGGTCGGGGGTCAGTGGTGTCGGGCGTCGAGGGTCGGGGGTCGGGAGTCGGGTGTCAGTGGCGTCGGGGGTCGGGGGTTGGTGGCGTCGGGCCTCGAGGGTTGGTGGCGTCGGGCGTCGGGGGTCGAGAGTCGGGTGTCGGGGGTCAGTGGTGTCGGGTGTCGGGGGTCGGGAGTCGGGTGTCAGTGGCGTCGGGGGTCGGGGGTCGAGGGTCGGGGGTTGGTGGCATCGGGCCTCGGGGGTTTGTGGCGTCGGGCGTCGGGGGTCGTGGGCGGGGGGTCGGGGGTCGGGGTCCTTTTCTTTCTTCTTCTCCTCTCTCCTCTTTTTCTTCTTCTTCTTGTATATCCCTTGTGACCTCACTCGTCTTTTTTCTCCTCCTCCTCCTCTTCTTCTTCTTCTTCTTTCTTTTATCTTTCTCCTCCTCTCCTCTTTCTTCTTCTTCTTCTTCTTCTTCTTCTTCTTCTTTCTTCTAGTTTATTATTCTCTAATTTTCTTCTAAGTTTTTTTCTATCTATTTTTTTCTTTTCTATCTACATTTTCTACCTAATAAACTAACTATCTAATTTAACATAAAAACAGAAAAAAAAAACTAAACCTAGCACTAAACTACATATTCTTCTTCTACTTTTTCTACTTTTTCTTTTTATTATTCGGACTTTCTAGCAAAAAAGAAGAAGAAACAACAGGAACAAAAACAAAACGAAAAAGAAAAACACTAACCGGAGGGGAGGGCGTCGGGGTCGCCGGCACAGGGGAGGTGTGGCTGGGGCGGCGACCCGGAGGGAGGTGGGAGGTGCCGGCGGCGGACGGGAGGGAGGCGGGAGGGGGTGGCGGTCGGGAGGAAGGTAGGATGGGGGGGCGCCGGGAGGGAGGTGGGAGGTGGCCGCGGCGGCCGGGAGGGATGTGGGAGGGGGCGCGGCGGCCAGGAGGGAGGTGGGAGGCGGTCGGGAAGGAGGTGGGAGGGGGGCGGCGGTTAGGAGGGACGTGGGAGGGGGGCGTCGGTCGGGAGGGCGGCTGCGTAGGTCGCTGGGGAGGGGAGCTACCGCGGCGGCGGGTGGGCAGACGAGAGCGCGTGCACGCGCGAGAGAGAGAGAGGGGGGGGTAGGCAGGCAGGGCGTGGGTGGGGGTGGGAGCCGTTAGGGGAGGCGCCCAAGCCGTTAGGGCCATGTCCCCTTTGCCGTCTGCAAAGGGAGGGTGGCGGGCGGCAAAGGGGCGGGGTGGGTGGGGGTGGGGTTTCGGTTGTTGAGGGGGGGGCTTTGCCGTCTGCCCACCCTTTGCCGTCCGCATAGGGCTCCTTTGCCGTCCGCCAGCAGACGGCAAAGAGGTGGCCGACGAAAAACAAAACCTTTGCCATCAGCCACCTCTTTGCCGTCAGCACTGTGCCAACTGACGGCAAAGAGTACCTTTGCCATGCGTCAGCAGACGGCAAAGGCAAGGCAGACGGCAAAATTCTCAATTCCAGTAGTGCAACCTTCATCACCCCATTCGGGTGTTTTTGTCACATCACGATGCCATTCGGTCCCAAAAATGTTGGAGCTACATTCCAGCGTATGATTCAAAAATGTCTACAGGAACATATTAGTTGGAGTGTCGAAGCGTACATGGATGACATTATGGTCAAGTCTAGGAAAGGTTCTGATCTCCTGGCCGACCTCGCCGAAACATTCGTGAACCTTCGATGCTTCATGATTAAGCTCAAACCGGCCAAATGCACCTTCGGAGTACCGCCTGGTAAGCTACTCGGTTTCCTTGTTTCCGAATGAGGTATCGATGCCAATCCCGACAACATCGGAGCCATCGTCCAGATGAGACAGTCGGAGTGCATCAATGATATGCAGAGGCTTACGAGATGCCGTGCAGCCCTCGGTTGCGTCATCTCGAGACTCGATGAGAAGGTCCTGCCTCTCTACAGATCGATGAAAAAATCCGACAGATTCGAGTGTACTGATGAAGCGCAAGTCATATTCGACCGACTCAAAGCCCTACTTTCCACCCAGCCGGTGTTGGCTACTACGAGTAGCGAGGAGCCCTTGCTCCTATAAATCGCTGCGCCTAGCCAAGTGGTTAGCACCGTACTCACCGTGGATCAGGAAGAAACGGTCAAAGCATACAAGGTACAAAGGCCAATCTACTACATTTCTGAAGTATTGATCCCTTCAAAACAGATGTATCCACACTATGAGAAGCTGGTCTACGAGATTTACTTGACCATGAAGAAGATGGTCCACTATTTCCAAGATCACTCGATCAGTGTCATCAGCGATGCTCCCCTAGTGGAAATTCTGCACAATCGGACGCAACTGGCTAAGTGGCCAATTGGGCGATTTAGTTCCTACCATTGGAGATCATGTTGAAGTCAAGAAAGCAATCAAGTCTCAGGCCCTAGCGGATTTCTTGCCGAATGGGTAGAGCAAGAACAGCCTGCTCCAGTCGTCGCCGAGCATTGTACCATGTTCTTCGATGGATCCAAGATGCTCCATGGCTTGGGGGCTAGGGTGGTTCTCCTTTCCCCAGGGGAGATCGATTGAGCTACGGGTCCAAATTCACTTTGATTCGTCCAACAATGAGGTCGAGTATGAGGACCTCATGTATGTGATCTGCATGGCCATCTCACTCGGCATCCTCCGATTGATGGTTTATGGCGACTCGGATCTCGTTGCCAACCAAGTCATGAAGGAATGGGACATCCGAAGCCCAACAATGATAGTCTACTGCAACACGGTCAGGAAGCTAGAGAAAAACTTCAAAGGGTTGGAACTACACCATGTGCCCCGAGCCAACAACCAAGCGGCCGACGACTTTGCAAAGCTCAGGTCCACTCGAAAGATTGTTCCAAAGGGCATATTCCTCGAGCACCTACACGCCCTTCGGTCAAGGAAGATCCTTTCACCGAGATGCCCCCGCGAGCAATCAGTCTGTCTGATCCGACTGAGATCGACACCCCGGCCGTGGTTGACCTCGTCCATGAGATGCTGGTCATCACTCTCGAATGGACAAAACCTTATCTAGCTTACTTGCTCCGGCAAGAGATTCCCAAGGACGAAGAGGAAACCCGCCAGATCATTCAGCGGTCTAAAGCTTTTGAAGTACTCGGAGAAAAACCGTACCAGAAGAGCGTGACAGGAGTTAGCCAGAAGTGCATCTCTCCGGAGGAAGGACTACAAATCATGCACGAAATCCATCAGGGAACCTGTGGACACCATGCGTCCTCTGGGACCTTGGTGGCAAAAGCCTTCCGAGCAAGTTTTTATTGGCCCCGAGCCAATGAGGCAGCAAGGGACTTGGTGGACCCATGTGTCGGGTGCCAGTTCTGCAAGAATGAGTCGCACAAGCGTGCATCCGCGGTGAAAATGATCCCGCTCACTTGGCCATTCGTTGTATGGAGCCTCGACATGGTCGGCCCTTTGCGCACCAGGTCAAGCTGATTCACCCACCTGCTAGTCGCGGTGGATAAGTTCACCAACTAGGTTGAAGCCAAACCCATCAACAGCTTGGACGCAGTGACCGTCGTGAGCTTCATTCGGCAGATCATCTTCAAATATGGAGTCCCCCATGACATCATCACCAACAATAGAACCAAATTCGACTCAGACGAGTTCCGCTAGTTCTACCACCCCCACGACACTCGGGTTAACTATGCCTCTGTAGCACACCCGTAGTCGAATGGAAAGGCGGAATGCGAGAATGGCTTGAAACAACAAGGACTGAAGCCCCGGCTGATGAGAGACCTCAAATATGCCGCTCGCGCTTGGGTCGAGGAAATACCAGCACTCCTGTGGGGTATGCGAACGACTCCGAATCGTTCAACCGGGCGTACTCCATTCTTCATGTTGTACGACATGGAAGCCGTCCTACCGAGTGACTTACGTCACAACTCCCCTCGAGTGGAGGATTACAATGAAGCCGAAGGTGAAGCAGCACGCCAAGACAAATTGGATCTTCTTGAGGAAGAGAGGGAACTAGCCCTCATTTGATCCAAGGCGTACCAGCAAGAACTTCAACGCTACCATGACAAACAATTCTGGGGCCGAGCATTCCAAGAGGGGGATTTAGTCCTCCGACTGGACCAATAGAAACCCCACAAGCTGGCACACTCGTGGAAGGGGACATTCGCCATCTCCAAAGTTCTTCACAATGGAGCTTATTGACTGTACAACATCGATAACGGCACAGAGGAACAAAGAACTTGGAATGCGGACCTGCTCCGCAAGTTGTACACATAGAACTTTCCTTTTTTGCATTCGTGTAATGAATCCGAATGAATAGAAGAATAAAGTGCTTACTTTATTCAACTATCTTCGAACACTTCACTCCGGTGAAACACACACCCAGTGGGTGGAAAATCCTTAACTGCGAACTTATCTTCGCTTAAGGTAAAACCTGCCTCGAGTGCAGACAATCTCCTCACGTGAGGGCTTAGCTGCAGACCAGTTTTTGCCTAAGTCAAAAAGGTTCCGAATGGGAACACGATCGTCATTTGGATGACTTGATGGACATGTAACATCCCAATTTTCTTAAATTCGGATGTTAATAGATCATTTATATGCATCTCATATTTTATGCATCATTGTGTTCTTCTGAAAATTTTATCGTTATGTAACTGCGGGCAATTTATCGGAGTGGAGATAATATGACTTCTCCCCTGTGAGTTAAAGTCACCATTTTTGTTTTTTGCAAATTTTTCTAAACTACGAATTATTTTTGTTGAGTTTTTCAATCACGTTGTGTGACCTATTGCATAAAACTATTTTTAAAAGTTGCTTTAGGTGGAACTAGGGTTTCCATAGAAATATTATAAGTATTGGTATATATGTATATGTATATTATATATATATATATATTAGTAGTATATTTTTTTCTGTTTTATTTTTCTCCCAAGT
Source organism: Hordeum vulgare subsp. vulgare (assembly GCF_904849725.1). Lineage (NCBI taxonomy): Eukaryota > Viridiplantae > Streptophyta > Magnoliopsida > Poales > Poaceae > Hordeum > Hordeum vulgare. The sequence continues at coordinate 386,879,094 of NC_058520.1, read as the reverse complement.
ATTCTAGTGCATATACGTATATTAGTACCTACTCTTTTTCTAGTATTTTTGTTAGCTAGGAAAATATATTTTTTCTGTTTTGTTTTTTCTTTCTTTTTGTTGCTGCTGTTTGTTTGTTTTTTGAAAAAAAAATCCTGCCAGGCCGAGCCAAAGTGGCTCAGCCCAGCCCCTTGCACCCGAGCCCCATGCATGCAATCGCATGCACCCTTGCCCACGCACGTACCCTGGAGCATGCAAGCCCGCAGCCATGCATGCACTCCCCCACGTCCCCTTTTCTCTCTCTCTCCCCCACGTTTTCTCTCTTTCCTTCCTCTCTCTTTTCTCTCTCTCTCTTCTCTCCCAGCGCTTCCCTCTCTTTCCTTTTTTCTTCAAGACCGCTGCTTCCTCCCAGCTTCCTCTCTTCTCCCTTGATTTCCTTCCACCCCGTGCACTCTCCTCCTTCCTTCTTTCTCCTCCCTCTCTTTCCTTCCCTACAGGAACCGTGATTTCTTTCTTTTATTCTCCCTCCCCTTCCATAGCTGCCACCTCCCCTAGGCCTATATAAACCCCTCCCCACCGCCACCCCTCCCCAACCCTAGCCGCCGCCACTTCACCCCGCCGCCGCTACCTCACCCCGCCGCCGCCCTAGCCGCCGCCGCGAGCAGCGGCAGCAGCCCGAAAAGCTGCTGCACCTCGACCTCGCCAGGAGGAGGAGCCCTCCCCGAGCTCTCTCTCCACCGCCGCCACTTCACCCCGCCGCCGCCACCTCACCCCGCCGCCGCCCTAGCCGCCGCCACGAGCAGCGGCAGCAGCCCGAAAAGCTGCTGCACCTCGGCCTCGCCAGGAGGAGGAGCCCTCCCCAAGCTCTCTCTTCACCGCCACCAATTCCCCGCGGAGGAGGAACCACTCCCCCGCCGCCCGACGTCTCCACCGCCGGAGCTACTCCCTCCTCCCCGCCGGCCAACTCTCCTTCCACAGTGCAACACCCTCCAGCTACATGTAGCTAACTCCCTCTCTCTCTATTTGCATGCAACCCCTCCTAGCCATTAGATCCCATGCAATGGCTAGGATTAGATCATCTATACCCTTTGGTTTAGTCCAGAAAACCAACGGTTCTTTTGTTCACTTAAGATTTAGCCAGTGGTTTTGCTAGCCATAGGACGTTTGCTCCAAACCAAGAAACACACAGCCACTACAGCCAGTAGAAACTTGCCACGTGTGCCTCTCATTAGCACTAGCACTTTTGTAACTTTCTGCCCAGATTTCGAAAACAGAAACTTTCAATCTTGTTTTGATCACAACTTTTTATCCCTACGTCCACTGACATTGATTCTTTTTCCAGTAGCTCACAAATTTCCTTTAGTTTTTAAAAACATATAAGTTGTCTGTGTTTGAGATATTTAAATATAAGTTAGAGCAGATTTAGTTTAAACACTGTTTTGCCTATTCCAGGAGTTTGAAAAATGATATTGAGTTGATTCGTTTTGCTACTATTTTCTAGTGATAAAATCTTACAGGGGTAGAATTTGCAGAATTTTTAAAGTATTTTCACTGGTATTTTCAACAGAAAAAAGTTTCTGCCTACCGGCGCGCGATAAATTCTTTTGCGTAGTCTTTTGCAAATCATTGCATGTAATTATATTTTTAATCGTGGCATGATTGAATTGCTTATGGTGTGCTTTGTGTTTGTATCGGTAGATCATCCGGAGTGCGAAGCGTGTTACTTAGAGACGCTCGAGCAGGACAACTATCATCAAGGCAAGTCATCTTTGATCATGTTGTTTTACCTATGTTTTCAATGCATAGTAGATCACCTTCTTGGCCCTATTTGCATGCTGCCTAGGTACTTGGAAACTTTAGTCATAGTTGTAGTATCATGTGGTAGGAAGACCAACACCCCGATACTTGGCCCCGGGACGACAATGTTATATATGCTATGCTCTAGTAGACGGGTTATCGGTTGAGTGTATTCCACAAGTGATGCGAGGTTGATATAATAATCAAGACCGGACTAAGACAAGATTTTCAAGACCTCGGACGCAATGCAACACTGGGTGAAGGACGGTTGATCGGCTCCCTGGAAAACCCAGTGGATGCCCGGGATGCTGGAGAGGCCATGTCATCGTGCGGAAAGCTTCACCCAGGCTCAAAGGGACGGACGGAGACTTCAAGACTCAAGGCTTACCTGCACAGCCACAAGTCATTATGGGCCCTGGCTTGGTTGGACAACGCGGCGACTCTGGACAGGCGGTGCTAGCAGATGTAGACGAACGGTAGGAATGGATGGGCACCGACAGGGATTCAGAGGGACCCGTTGAAAGACCATGTTTTGATCATCCGGTCTTCAAACACCCTGAAGTGCGAGGACAAAACCGGAGGCGATCAAATCTTGTGGGGAACGTGTGCAAAACTCTGCAGAGTACTCAACCTAATCGATTAGCCGTGTCCACGGTCATGGACAACTTGAGCCGAAGGCATTGAATTTCCCCTGAACTCTCGACACAACTTAATAATGATGTGGGTGTTAACAACTATTCGGGTACGAGAACTGGTTGGCGGAACCATCTCGTTAACAACAAACTATGTAGTAATATTTTGCTTCCGACCCCTTTTGTTGTAGGATAAAACTGGCTTTCTGCAAAACTTAGCTCCACCAGCCAAATATGCATGTAGACATAGTTGATTATTATTTTCCTCCCTCTCCTGATGATTTGCCAGCATATTCAATATGCTGACCTACACGGCTGCAACGTATCATGTTGCAGAGTACTTTTCTGACCTGGAATGAGGCTACGGTTCTATGCTCAGCGACATGCCCTTGGAGTCGGATGGACTCGCCTACCTGATGCTTCCGCTTAGTCTTCGTTAGATAATCTCATGAGTTGGCCTTCAGCCCCTTTATTGTACTCCTTTATTGTAATAAAGTACTCTTTATGAGATTTCGATTAATAAAGCTGTGTGATTGCACTCTTGAATATATACATGATGTACTGTGTGTGTACCAGCATGATCTTGGGATGGTACGGAAACACCAGAGGCCTGACTCGTTGAGTCGGGTCGCTACAGAAATGGTATTCAGAGCACACGCTGACCTTAGGACGTAACCTCTAGGATTGGAAAAGCCTTAGGAAGAAAACTATTTTCTCTTAATCTTCGATTTCCTCTTCTGATTATTTCTGACTTCTCTCCGATTTTCCAATGTTTAGATGGCCACCTTCGTCCCTGTTAAGTTCACGGAGTTTTGCCAGCCCGACACCACTATGCCATTCGGAAAAGAGCTGGTGCAGATCACCAAGGATTTGAGGATTGCTGTGCCGACTATCACAGGGAAGCCAACTTCGTCTTACCCGGAGGATTCACGCTACAGGATCGAGGTGCATATTCCCAGAAGGACATTCGAACCGCGCACTGAGCCGATGGATTTCAAGTTCATTGCACCCAACTGGATTCTCGGAAGGGACATGGCGATCTATTGTGCACTCAGACGTATCAAGGATGAATACAAAGGCTGCCCTATTTCTCCAGACCTATTCGCTGTATCCCGGAGAAACGAAGACGGAGACATCATCTCAAGCAAGACCAATGACGCTCTCTTGTCTTATGCCCAGACCTTGGAGAAGCACAGCGGAACTCTGGAGTATCACGCGATCAAGGACGCCAGGAAGATCAAGCAACTGTCACTCCGCGAGCTTGAACTTGAAGATGCAGCCCGGGAAGCCCACTATGAACATGAACTGGAGGTGAAGGACTTTCTGGAACGGATCGAGAAGCTGAAGACTCGAGTTGCATACCTGGAGGAGGAACTGGACATGGGCGAGAACCTTCATCCCGAAGGAGACGTAGCCCCCTTGATCAGCAACGACGAGGATTATGAAGAAAGCTCCACCGAAGGACCCGACACCATGCTATTCTGAGGAGGACACTTAGACTAGACCACCAAATTTACTTATCGTTTTACGTTTTAGGCCGATGTTTAGGATTATCGATTTTGTATCCTCGTGTGAACCTTTGTGATGATTGAATAAAATTTTTGGTGTGATAATTGTGTGTTGCATTCATATGGGTAGTGTAATTCCTCTTAAACCATTGTTCTATGCTAATCTCACCTCTCTACAAACATCAGATGCCTCCAAGACGCGCCCCTGAGTCCAACTTTCCGCCGGAACTCACCAAGTTGATCCAGCAACAAAACACCCTGATGCAGCTGATCATCCAGAACCAGAACAACAACAACCGTCCCCCACCTCAGGCTGACAATCTCCCCGTTTTCTAAGGTTGAACCCTCCAACTTTCTCCAGCAGCATTGAGCCCATTGTGGCAGATGATTGGCTCCGCAAGATGGAGCGTGAACTTATCACTGCTGGTTGTACTGAAGCCGAGAAGGTGCGTTTTTCCGCGCATCAACTTGAAGGCCCTGCAGCTGCTTGGTGGGAGAACTACACCACCACTTATCCCATTGCTGGAGTCACTTGGGAGAAATTCAAGCAAGCCTTCCACACCGCGCATGTCTCAGCTGGTGCAATGAGTCTGAAGAAGCGTGAGTTTCGCAACTTACGCCAGGGGAGTTGCACTGTGGCCCAGTACGTTGATGATTTCAGCATGCTCGCCCGCTATGAACCCGGAGATGTGGCCGATGATGTGGCCAAGCAGGAAAAGTTCTTGGAAGGACTAAATGATGAGCTGAGCATTCAGTTGATGGTAGCCACCATCAACAACTACCAGGAGCTGGTTGATAAGGCCCTCATCTTGGAGGGGAAACATCAGCAGATGGAGAACCGCAAGCGAAAGTATGGGGTTGGAAAGTTCAACTCCGGCACTCAGCAGAAGCCTCGCTACACCCCCTATCCAGGGAATACCGGGACTGGATCCGGTAAGTTTGGTGGACACGTTCAGCATAACCACCCAGTGCACAACCATGGAGGCCACAACCATGGAGGAAATGGGAATCACCGCAACAACAACAACTTCAAGAATGGCGGTAGTGGCACTCAGCAGCAGTCAGCTCCAGCTTAGAAGGATCTGACTCACATCACTTGCTTCAAGTGTCAGAAGAAGGGACACTATGCCACTGATTGTCCCCAGAACAAGCAGGGAAATGGAAACAGCAACGGCAACAGCAACGGCAACTCTGCAGCAAAGAAGCCCAATCCTTTTCCTCCAGCTCAGGTGAACCACATTGATGTGGAAGAGGTCTATGATCACCCCGATACTGTGGTTGGTAAGTTTTTGCTAAATTCCCATCCAGTATTGGCACTTTTTGATTCTGGTGCAACGCATTCATTCATATCAAGGGTAGTTGTGGAAAAGTATAGTTTGCCAACTAGAACCCTCAACCAACCTATTAAGGTCAGTTCCCCAGGAGGCATGATGACAGCCGGGATAGGATGCCATGCTTTGAGTCTCAACATCGAGAACCATAATTTTCCCACCGACCTCATCGTATTAGAGTCCCTAGGATTGGATGTAATTCTAGGCATGGATTGGTTGGCCAAGTATGAAGGTAATATCGATTGTGCCCTTAAGTCTATTTTGCTCACCACCCCCGAGCAGAAGCGGATTAAGTACGTGTCACAACGTCCGACACGGAGTAAGCGAGTAAACTCTCTCACGGGAGTAGTCCAGGAGGAAGTACCGATTGTACAGGAGTACCCAGATGTATTTCCGGAGGAATTGCCGGGCATGCCACCCGATAGAGACATTGAGTTCTTGATTGAGCTATTACCCGGAACAGCCCCGATATCCAAGAGACCTTATCGGATGCCCGCAAATGACTTGATAGAAATCAAGAAGCAAATTAAGGAGTTGTTGGACAAAGGGTATATTCGCCCAAGTTCTTCACCTTGGGGAGCCCCAGTGCTCTTGGTTGAAAAGAAGGACAAGTCCCTGAGAATGGTTGTCGATTATCGTGCATTGAACGATGTGACCATCAAGAACAAGTACCCCTTGCCAATGATCAATGATCTGTTTGATCAGTTAGTTGGAGCTCGCATATTCTCAAATATCGATCTTCGATCCGGGTATCATCAGTTGAAGATTCGTGAACAAGATATACCCAAAACAGCCTTCACCATTCGGTACGGCTTGTATGAGTACACGGTCATGTCATTTGGACTGACTAATGCTCCGGCATATTTTATGAATCTGATGAACAAGGTATTTATGGAATACTTGGACAAGTTTGTCGTGGTGTTCATTGATGACATACTGATATTCTCCAAGAACGAAGAGGAACACAAGGAACATCTGCGTTTAGTTCTGGAGAAGCTTCGAGAGCATAAGCTATATGCAAAGTTCAGCAAATGTGAGTTTTGGTTGAAGGAAGTCGGATTTCTCGGACACGTCATCTCAGGAGAAGGCATAGCAGTGGACCCTGCCAAGGTCGCAGCAGTCACCGAATGGGTAGCACCCACGTCAGTCAAGGAAATCCGCAGTTTCCTCGTACTTGCCGGATATTACCGGAGGTTCATTGAGAATTTCTCAAAGATTGCCAAGCCCATGACAGAGTTATTGAAGAAGGAGTCCAAGTATGTTTGGACTGAGGAATGTGAAACCAGTTTTCAAGAGCTGAAGAAACGTCTTGTTACAGCCCCAGTGCTAATATTGCCGAACATTCGGAAGGATTTCCAGGTTTACTGTGACGCTTCTCGTCAAGGACTTGGAGGAGTGCTCATGCAAGAAGGCAAAGTTGTAGCCTATGCATCGAGACAGCTCAGACCTCATGAGTTGAATTATGCCACACATGACATGGAACTAGCAGCCGTAGTGCACGCTCTCAAGACCTGGAGACATTTCCTAATCGGAAATAGTTGTGATGTTTACACTGATCACAAGAGCCTGAAATATATCTTCACGCAGAAGGAGTTGAACCTCAGACAAAGGCGATGGCTAGAGTTGATCAAGGACTATGACATGAGATTGCATTATCACCCAGGCAAGGCAAATGTTGTAGCCGATGCGTTGAGCCGCAAGAGTTATGTGAACACGCTCACAATAGGAGGATTACCCCAGGAGTTAGTCGATGACCTCCGAGAGCTCAAATTGGAGATAGTTCCAAGAGGATTTGTTGCCACTCTGGAAATTCAGTCTACTTTGACGGAAAAGATCCGTGAAGCACAGAAATCAGACAAAGAGATAGATGAGATTAAGCAGAAAATGGAAGACAGGAAAGCTAAAGGTTTTCGTGAGGACGAACACGGAACTTTATGGTTTGAGGATCGCATCTATGTGCCCAATGATCCCGAACTCAGGAAGTTGATACTTCAGGAGGCTCATGATTCCCCGTACTCGATACACCCCGGTAACACCAAGATGTATCTGGATCTGAAAGAAAGTTTCTGGTGGACAGGATTGAAGAAAGACATTGCCGAGTTCGTAGCTATATGCGATGTTTGTCAGCGAGTAAAAGCCGAGCATCAGAAACCAGCAGGTTTGCTCCAACCTCTACCGATACCCGAATGGAAATGGGAAAAGCTTGGTATGGACTTCATCACAAGATTACCCAGGACCCGTTCTGGCTATGATTCTATTTGGGTTGTGGTTGATCGTTTGACCAAGGTAGCTCACTTCATTCCGATGAAGACTACCTACACGAGTGCCAAGCTGGCCAAGATTTATATGACGAGGATCGTATGTCTGCATGGAGTACCGAAGAGCATTGTGTCCGATAGAGGGACTCGGTTCACATCAAAATTTTGGCACCAACTGCACGAAACCTTGGGAACAAGATTGGAGTTCAGCACAGCATTTCACCCGCAGACAGATGGACAGACCGAGAGAGTTAATCAGATTCTGGAAGACATGTTGAGAGCTTGCGCACTAGACTATGGGTCTAGTTGGGATGACAATTTACCGTATGCCGAGTTCTCGTACAACAACAGCTACCAGACCAGTCTGAAGATGGCCCCTTTCGAAGCTCTATACGGAAGGAGGTGCAGAACACCGTTGATGTGGGATGGAGTTGGAGACCGACAACTTTTTGGTCCCGACCTCATCCGAGATTCTGACGAGAAGGTCAAGCTTATTCGTGACCGACTGAAGATAGCTCAGTCCAGGCAGAAGAGTTATGCCGATAGCAAACGCAAGGATGTAACGTACGAAGTGGGAGATCGAGCCTATCTTCGGGTGTCTCCACTTCGAGGAATCAAGAGATTCGTTGTGAAAGGAAAACTAGCACCACGTTTCATTGGCCCCTACAAAATCCTTGAACGTAGAGGCGAAGTTGCATACAAACTGGAACTGCCGGAAGGATTGTCCGGAGTTCACGTTGTCTTCCATGTTTCCTAGTTGAAGAAATGCCACGCTAAGATGGCCGATGTTCCGTTGAGAGATACAGTGCCCCTAGAGGCCATACAGCTTGACAGTGATCTGACGTATGAGGAGAAACCCGTCCGGATTCTCGAGACCGCCAACAGAGTTACCCGCAGCAAGATCATCAAGTTCTGCAAGGTGTTGTGGAGCCACCACACCGAGGAAGAAGCCACCTGGGAACGAGAAGAGGATCTTCGTCGAGACCACCCACACCTATTTTCTAGCCAACCCGAATCTCGAGGGCGAGATTCATCTTAAGGTGGGTAGGTTTGTAACATCCCAATTTTCTTAAATTCGGATGTTAATAGATCATTCATATGCATCTCATATTTTATGCATCATTGTGTTCTTCTGAAAATTTTATCGTTATGTGACTGCGGGCAATTTATCGGAGTGGAGATAATATGACTTCTCCCCTGTGAGTTAAAGTCACCATTTTGGTTTTTTGCAAATTTTTCTAAACTCCGAATTATTTTTGTTGAGTTTTTCAATCGCGTTGTGTGACCTATTGCATAAAACTATTTTTAAAGGTTGCATTAGGTGGAACTAGGGTTTCCATAGAAAAATTATAAGTATTGGTATATATGTATATGTATATTATATATATATATATATATATTAGTAGTATATTTTTTCTGTTTTGTTTTTCTCCTAAGTATTCTAGTGCATATACGTATATTAGTACCTACTCTTTTTCTAGTATTTTTGTTAGCTAGGAAAATATATTTTTTCTGTTTTGTTTTTTTTCTTTCTTTTTGTTGCTGCTGTTTGATTGTTTTTCAAAAAAAAAACCTGCCAGGCCGAGCCAAAGTGGCTCAGCCCAGCCCCTTGCACCCGAGCCCCATGCATGCAATCGCATGCACCCTTGCCCACGCACGTACCCTGGAGCATGCAAGCCCGCAGCCATGCATGCACTCCCCCACGTCCCCTTTTCTCTCTCTCTCCCCCACGTTTTCTCTCTTTCCTTCCTCTCTCTTTTCTCTCTCTCTTCTCTCCCAGCGCTTCCCTCTCTTTCCTTTTTTCTTCAAGACCGCAGATTCCTCCCAGCTTCCTCTCTTCTCCCTTGATTTCCTTCCACCCCGTGCACTCTCCTCCTTCCTTCTTTCTCCTCCCTCTCTTTCCTTCCCTACAAGAACCGTGATTTCTTTCTTTTATTCTTCCTCCCCTTCCATAGCTGCCACCTCCCCTAGGCCTATATAAACCCCTCCCCACCGCCACCCCTCCCCAACCCTAGCCGCCGCCACTTCACCCCGCCGCCGCTACCTCACCCCGCCGCCGCCCTAGCCGCCGCCGCGAGCAGCGGCAGCAGCCCGAAAAGCTGCTGCACCTCGGCCTCGCCAGGAGGAGGAGCCATCCCCGAGCTCTCTCTCCACCGCCGCCACTTCACCCCGCCGCCGCCACCTCACCCCGCCGCCGCCCTAGCCGCCGCCGCGAGCAGCGGCAGCAGCCCGAAAAGCTGCTGCACCTCGGCCTCGCCAGGAGGAGGAGCCCTCCCCGAGCTCTCTCTTCACCGCCACCAATTCCCCGCGGAGGAGGAACCACTCCCCCGCCGCCCGACGTCTCCACCGCCGGAGCTACTCCCTCCTCCCCGCCGGCCAACTCTCCTTCCACGGTGCAACACCCTCCAGCTACGGTAGCTAACTCCCTCTCTCTCTATTTGCATGCAACCCCTCCTAGCCATTAGATCCCATGCAATGGCTAGGATTAGATCATCTATACCCTTTCGGTTTAGTCCAGAAAACCAACGGTTCTTTTGTTCACTTAAGATTTAGCCAGTGGTTTTGCTAGCCATAGGACGTTTGCTCCAAACCAAGAAACACACAGCCACTACAGCCAGTAGAAACTTGCCACGTGTGCCTCTCATTAGCACTAGCAGTTTTGTAACTTTCTGCCCAGATTTCGAAAACAAAAACTTTCAATCTTGTTTTGATCACAACTTTTTATCCCTACGCCCAATGACATTGATTCTTGTTCCAGTAGCTCACAAATTTCCTGTAGTTTTTAAAAACATATAAGTTGTCTGTGTTTGAGATATCTAAATATAAGTTAGAGCAGATTTAGTTTAAACACTGTTTTGCCTATTCCAGGAGTTTGAAAAATGATATTGAGTTGATTCGTTTTGCTACTATTTTCTAGTGATAAAATCTTACAGGGGTAGAATTTGCAGAATTTTTAAAGTATTTTCACTGGTGTTTTCAACAGAAAAAAGTTTCTGCCTACCGGCGCGCGATAAATTCTTTTGCGTAGTCTTTTGCAAATCATTGCATGTAATTATATTTTTAATCGTGGCATGATTGAATTGCTTATGGTGTGCTTTGTGTTTGTATCGGTAGATCATCCGGAGTGCGAAGCGTGTTACTTAGAGACGCTCGAGCAGGACAACTATCATCAAGGCAAGTCATCTTTGATCATGTTGTTTTACCTATGTTTTCAATGCATAGTAGATCACCTTCTTGGCCCTATTTGCATGCTGCCTAGGTACTTGGAAACTTTAGTCATAGTTGTAGTATCATGTGGTAGGAAGACCAACACCCCGATACTTGGCCCCGGGACGACAATGTTATATATGCTATGCTCTAGTAGACGGGTTATCGGTTGAGTGTATTCCACAAGTGATGCGAGGTTGATATAATAATCAAGACCGGACTAAGACAAGATTTTCAAGACCTAGGACGCAATGCAACACTGGGTGAAGGACGGTTGATCGGCTCCCTGGAAAACCCAGTGGATGCCCGGGATGCTGGAGAGGCCATGTCATCGTGCGGAAAGCTTCACCCAGGCTCAAAGGGACGGACGGAGACTTCAAGACTCAAGGCTTACCTGCACAGCCACAAGTCATTATGGGCCCTGGCTTGGTTGGACAACGCGGCGACTCTGGACAGGCGGTGCTAGCAGATGTAGACGAACGGTAGGAATGGATGGGCACCGACAGGGATTCAGAGGGACCCGTTGAAAGACCATGTTTTGATCATCCGGTCTTCAAACACCCTGAAGTGCGAGGACAAACCCGGAGGCGATCAAATCTTGTGGGGAACATGTGCAAAACTCTGCAGAGTACCCAACCTGATGTGAGGCTACGGTTCTACGCTCAGCGACATGCCCTTGGAGTCGGATGGACTCGCCTACCTGATGCTTCCGCTTAGTCTTCGTTAGATAATCTCATGAGTTGGCCTTCAGCCCCTTTATTGTACTCCTTTATTGTAATAAAGTACTCTTTATGAGATTTCGATTAATAAAGCTGTGTGATTGCACTCTTGAATATATACATGATGTACTGTGTGTGTACCAGCATGATCTTGGGATGGTACGGAAACACCAGAGGCCTGACTCGTTGAGTCGGGTCGCTACAGGACATGACCATCGACGAGTCCACAAGGACTATCATCTCGGTAGCTAATTTGTTTTGCCTAAGGTAGACCCTTCCCCAAGTGATCATGGAAACCTCCACAGTTCGGGGCTTAGCTACGAACCAGCTTTCGCCCGAGTTAAAGTGGTTCCGAATGAAGGCAAGACCTTCATTCGGGCGCCAAAATGAACAAAACAAACATTTCTTGGTAACCGAACCCGTTTCGCCTAAGGTAGACCCTTCCCCCAGTGATCGAGGAAACCTCCACACTTGGGGGCTTAGCTGCAAACCAGCTTTTGCCTAAGTTAAAGTGGCCCCGAATGAAAGCAAGACTTTCATTCAGACGGCAAGATGAACAGTACAATCATTCCTTAATAGCGAATCCGTTCTCACCTAGGGTAAATCCTGCCCCGAGCAGGGACAACGTCCATGCTCAGGGGCTTAGCTGCGGACCAGTTTTCGCCTAAATCAAAACGGTTCTGAATGAGGACACGATCGCCATTCAGATACCTGGATGGACAGGACGACCATCAACGAGTCCACAAGGACTATCATCTCGGTACTGAACCTGTTTTGCCTATGGTAGACCCTTCCCCGAGTGATCGTGGAAACCTCCACACTCGGGGACTTAGCTGCGAACCAGCTTTTGCCTTAGTTAAAGTGGTCCAGATCGAAGCAATACTTTCATTCGGACGATAAGATGAACATGAATATCATTCCTTAGGAGAGAATCTGTTCTTGCCTAGGGTAAATCCTGCCCTGAGTGGGGACAACGTCCATGCTCGGGGGCTTAGCTGCAGACCAGTTTTTGCCTAAGTCAAAATGGTTCCGAATGAGTACACGATCGCCATTCGGATACCTTGATGGACAAGACCAACAACGAGTCCGCAAGGACTATTATCTCAGTAGAGAACCTGTTTCTCCTAAGGCAGACCCTTCCTCGAGTGATCTTGGAAACCTTCACATTCGGGGGCTTAGTTGCAGACCAGCTTTCGCCAAAGTTAAAGTGGTCCCAAATGAAGCAAGACTTTCATTTGGACACCAAGATGAATAGGAGATCATGCGAGAGTGCGATTCCACTTTCATCTAGGGAGAAATGGTCCCGAGAGAGGATAACCTCCACACTTGGGGGCTTAGCCACAAACCGGCTTTCGCCTAAGTCACAAACAATCCTGAGTGAGGACAACTTCCACACTCGGGGACACGGAGGCAAATAACATTTTGGCCGAGTATAAACCACCCCAAATGAAGATAACCAAGCAAACAAGATCCAAAATCAACTCCGGGTAAATAGGACCGAGTTCTGCTAATGGTATGCAAAAGAGAAAGCCCAGGGCCCACTCAATGTTTGAAGTTACATAAAATAACTCGGCATAACAAGGCAAATGAAACCTTAAGTCTTTTTCCCTTCGAGCATCACTCGGAGGCCGGAGATTCCCTCTGCGATCAACATCAATCCCCTCTGCGATCCGTGTGGCCGCTGCCATGAACATCTCCATGAAGTCTTCGAACTTGATGCTTTTGCGGTTGACCACCCGAAGATTCTTCAGCTTCTCTTCATCCACTCCCTTGCAATGGATGTGTACGAACGCGAGGGCAATGTCGGCTCCGGCTCTTGCTGATGACTTCTTCCACGACTTAAGTTCATCGGGGATGGCCTTCACTCGGTTCACAATCGCTTGACCATCCTTCATGCGAGCATCTTCAGGCGCCTTCTCCTGGTCGGTCTCTCCAACGGCCGACTGAAGCGGCTTGAAGCAAGCCACTACGTAGTCGACGCGATCCGCTAGCCTGAGGAGACACAAGGTAGCACTGTCCTTCACGACCCCTCTCTTGGGATCGAGCTCCTTCTCTATTCGCGTCGTCTCTTCTTCAATGTCAACACCAAAGGCTACACTTCACAGAAAATGGGGGATAAGAAACGTGAGTCTGATATTTCAGAATGATCATGGGAAAGTAATCGAATACTCAACGTAACATTGGGATTCTTACACAGCTCTACGCTGAAGTCCTTGCTACTACAACAAAAGACCTTCCAATGGCGCCAGAAATAGGCACGTTGACGGGAGAATACTTGACTTGATCCTTCTGCTGCGGCTACGCCTTAAGGGACTTCGTAGGCAAATATGCAAAGGATTTCCCCCGTGGCCTTGGAGCCTTGCGTTGGTGTTCCCTCGAAGCGGAAAGGGTGATGTAGCGTAGCGGAAAGGGTATTTCCCTCAGTTTGAGAACCAAGGTATCAATCCAGTGGAGGAGTATCTCAAGATCCTACACAAACACAAAAGATTGCTCCCAACGTTATGAAGGGGTTGTCAATCCCTTATAGATTTTTTGTCAAGTGAGAACTGAAAGCAACAACGTAACAAAGAAAAGTAAAAGCGGAGGTGTAAACGATGGATGTGAATAGACCCGGGGGCCATAGTGTTTACTAGTGGCTTATCTCATGAAAGCAAGTAGACGGTGGGTGAACAAATTACTCTCGAGCAATTGATAGAACCGCGCAAAGTCGTGACGATATCTATGGCAATGATTATATATATAGGCATCACGTCCAAAACAAGTAGACCAATACTTTCTGCATCTACTACTATTACTCCACACGTCGACCGCTATCCAGCATGCATCTAGTGTATTAAGTCCATAAGAACAGAGTAACGCCTTAAGCAAGATGACATGATGTAGAGGGATAATCTCAAACCAATGATGAAAACCCCATCTTTTTACCCTTGATGGAAACTACTTAATGTGTGCCTTGCTGCCCCTACTGTCACTGGGAAAGGTCACCACATGGTAGAACCCGAAACCAAGCACTTCTCCCATTGCAAGAATCATAGATCTAGTTGGCCAAACAAAACCCAAGACTCGGAGAGACTTACAAGGATATCAAATCATGCAAATAAGAAATTAGCAAAGACTCAAATATATATCATAGATAATCTGATCACAAATCCACAATTCACCGGATCTCGACAAACACACCACCAAAGAAGATTACATCAGATAGATCTCCATGAAGATCATGGAGAACTTCGTATTGAAGATCCAAGAGAGAGAAGAAGCCATCTAGCTACTAACTACGGACCCGTAGGTCTAAAGTGAACTACTCACGAGTCATTGGAGGGGCGATGATGATGATGATGATGCACTAGAGCTACGAGTTTGTGAAAGCTCTTAAAGAAAACTAGTGGGTGTGCATCCAACTTGCTTGCTCACGAAGACCTAAGGCAATTTTGAGGAAGCCTGTCATTGGAATATACAAGCCAAGTTATATAATGAAAATTTCCCACCAACTATATGGTGGTCACAAAACAAGAGACTCTCAATCATGAAGATCGTGGTGCTTAATATGCACAAGTGTGGAAAAAGTGGTAGCATTGTCCCTTCTCTCTTTTTCTCTCATTTTTTTATTTGGTGGGCTCTTTGGCCTCTTTTTTTATTATTTTGGTGGGCTTCTTTGGCCTCTTTTATTTCCTCACATGGTACAATGCTCCATTAATGATGATCATCACACTTTCAACTCAAAACTTAGAGCAACTATGACTCTACATGGAATGTCTTCGGTAGTGTACCGTGGCAATGATCTAGCATGTCATAGACATCAATGGAAACATCATGCTAGCTATCTTACGATCATGCAATGGCAATGTAGACGTGGTGGCACACGTCATGGTGGTAGTTGCATGGCAATATATCTCGGAATGACTTTGAGAAAAACCATAGTAGGTAGGTACGGTCGCTGTTTTGAGGGAGGCTAATGGTGGGTTTTATGCACCGGCGGAAGTTGCACGGCACTAAGAAGATAGTGATGGTGGTAGGTGAAAGTGCATCTAAACCATGGACTCAACATTAGTCATGAAGAACTCATATACTTGTTGCAAAAGTTTTATTAGTAATCGAAACAAAGCATTCAACGCATACTCCTAGGGGAAGGGTTGGTAGGTATAAACCATCGCGCGATCCCGACCGCCACGCAAAGGATGACAATCAATATACTAATCATGCTCAGATTTCATCACATAGTGGTTCACCATACGTGCATGCTATGGGAATCACTAACTTCAACACAAGTATTTCTAGATCCACAACACCTTACTAGCATGATTTCAATATTACCATAACCACAACTCAAAACTAATTGAGATGAATCAAACTTCTCTAACTATTCAATGCACATGAACGTGGATGTTTTTGTATCCCTTTGGATAACTACCACTTTTGAGACTACTTTCAAATCATGGATCAACTACCAAGCCACGCACCGCTGCGCTCTAAAAGATATAAGTGAAGCACATAGAGAAAAAGTATCTAGCTCAAAAGATATAAGTGAAGCACATGTGAGCTGAATTGTCTACCAAAAGATATAAGTGAAGCTCGACAAAATCACGGTGTGTGCATGTCTCTCTCTCTAGGTGTGTAGTAAGGATGATTGTGGCAGAACAAAAATAAAAGACTCCAACGAAACAAGACGCTCCAAGCAAAGACACATAACATGTGGTGAATAAAAATATAGCCCCAAGTAACTATACCGATGGATTGAAGACGAGAGAGGGGATGCCTTCCCGGGGCATCCCCAAGCTTAGGCTTTTGCGGCACCCTTGAATCTCTTGGGGTGCCTTGGGAGTCCCCAAGCTTGAGCTCTTTCCACTCTTTATCTCTTTGTCCATAAGAACTTCACCCAAAACATGAAAACTTCACAACACGAAACTTAAAAAGAAACTCGTGATAACATTAGTACAAGAAAGCAAAGCACCACTTCCTTAGGTACTGTAGCAAACTTAAATTATACTTGTGCTGATGTTGGGTTACTTTACTTTCAATCTTCCATGGCTAATACCCCCCGGTACTATCCATAGTTTCATCAAAATAAGCAACCAACACAACAAAAACAGAATTTGTTAACAGCTGACCAGTCTGTAGCAATCTGTATATTTCGTATACCTCTGCTAGTCCAAAATTTCTGAAAAATTACTAATGTCTGAATAATTTGTGTAGCAAGCATAAGAAAAAAGAATCAACTCAAAGCCTCTTACAGAAAAAATATGAAAATTCTTTTCGTGGGCAGAAAGTTTCTGTCTTCTCCAGCATGACCAAACGATCATCCCCAAGACTAATCGTAACGGTTTTGCTTGGCACAAACGCAAAAAGAAACACAAAAACACAATCATAACAGAATTATGAAAGTGTGGAAAACACAAAACAGAAAGAAAAAGGATAGATTCGTTGGGTTCCCTCCCAACAAGCGCTTTTGTTTAACGCCCTTAGCTAGGCATTCAATGATGCTCTCACAAAAGACAAGAATTGAAGCATAACGAGAGCATCCTAAAGCATGTGAAAACCACATCTAAGTCTAACATACTTACTATGCATAGGCATTTTATAGGAAAACAGATTGTCAAGACAACCAATAGTTGCCATATGCAAGGAAGAAGAAAGAGACAAGAGCAATCTCAATATCACAAGAGGTGATTTGGTAACATGAAAGTTTCTACCGAAATATTTTCCTCTCTCATAGCAATTACATGTGGGATGATAATCAAATTCAACAATATAGCTATCCCATAGGATATTCTTTTCATGACCCACATGCATGCAAAGTTGACGCTCTTCAAAAATAGTGGGATTATCATCAAATAAAGTAATGACTTCTCCAATCCCACTTTCAGTATTGTTGCAAATATCATATTCATCATGAGGTTTGAACAAATTCTCAAGATCATAAGAAAGATCATCACCCCAATCATGATTATTGCAACAACTAGGGGACATAGCAAAACTAGCATCCCCAAGCTTAGGGTTTTGCATAATTTTAGCATGATTGTCACTAATAGAATTTATAGTGAAACCATTGCAATCATGCTTTTCATCCAAGGAGACCTCGTGAATCACTTCATAAGTTTATTCCTCGCAATTATCAGATTCACGCATGTCACGCAAAACTCCATTAAGATAGTCAAGTGCCCTCAACTCACTAGCAATTCGTTCCACATAAGTGGGTCTCTCAAAGAGATTAACAATCGAAGATGCAAGCATATTGAAGGCACATGGCACACAAGAGAACAGAGAGCAAGCGAGAAAAAAAGGGCAAACGAAAAAGGCAAAAGGCAAAAGAAAACGGCAAAGGAGAAAGGCAAATAAAAACCACAAATGTGAAGTGGGGGAGAGGAAAACGAGAGGCAACTGGCAACAAAAGTAAATGCAAGAGATGAGTTTGTGAGACCTACTTGGATAGATCTTGATTTCTCCTCCCCGGCAACGGCGCTAGAAATACTTCTGCTACTACAACAAAAGACCTTCCAATGGCGCCAGAAATAGGCACGTTGACGGGAGAATACTTGACTTGATCCTTGTGCTGCGGCTACGCCTTAAGGGACTTCCTAGGCAAGTATGAAAAGGATTTCCCCCGTGGCCTTGGAGCCTTGCGTTGGTGTTCCCTCGAAGCGGAAAGGGTGATGTAGCGTATCGGTGGTAAGTATTTCCCTCAGTTTGAGAACCAAGTTATCAATCTAGTGGAGGAGTATCTCAAGATCCTGCACAAACACAAAAGCTTGCTGCCAACGCTATGAAGGGGTTGTCAATCCCTTATAGATTGTTTGCCAAGTGAGAACTGAAAGCAACAAAGTAACAAACCAAAGTAAAAGCGGAGGTGTAAACGATGGATGTGAATAGACCCGGGGGCCGTAGTGTTTACTAGTGGCTTCTGTCATGAAAGCAAGTAGACGATGGGTGAACAAACTACTGTCGAGCAATTGATAGAACCGCGCAAAGTCGTGACGATATCTATGGCAATGATTATATCTATAGGCATCACGTACAAAACAAGTAGACCGATACTTTCCACATCTACTACTATTACTCCACACGTCGACCGCTATCCAGCATGCATCTAGTGTATTAAGTCCATAAGAACAGAGTAACGCCTTAAGAAAGATGACATGATGTAGAGGGATAATCTCAAACCAATGATGAAAACCCCATCTTTTTACCCTTGATGGCAACTAATTAATGTGTGCCTTGCTGCCCCTACTGGCACTGGGAAAGGTCCCACATGGTAGAACCCAAAACCAAGCACTTCTCCCATTGCAAGAATCATAGATCTAGTTGACCAAACAAAACCCAAGACTCGAAGAGACTTACAAGGATATCAAATCATGCAAATAAGAAATTAGCAAAGACTCAAATATATATCATAGATAATATTATCACAAATCCACAATTCATCGAATCTCGACAAACACACCGCCAAAGAAGATTACATCGGATAGATCTCCATGAAGACCATGGAGAACTTCGTATTGAAGATCCAAGAGAGAGAAGAAGCCATCTAGCTACTAACTACGGACATGTAGGTCTGAAGTGAACTACTCACGAGTCATTGGAGGGGCGATGATGATGATGAAGAAGCCCTCCAACTCCAAAGTCCCCTCCGGCAGGGCGCTGGGAAGGGTCTCCAGATGAGATCTCGCGAAAACGGAAGCTTGCAGCGGCGGAAAAAGTATTTTCGAGGCTCCCTGATTTTTTGCTGAATTTTTGGGAATATATAGGCCAAGGATCTAGGTTAGGGGGCGGCCAGGGAGGCCACAAGCCGTAACACCGCCGCCTCCCCCCTGGTGGCGGAGTGGGAGCTTGTGGGCTCCCTGGAGCCCACCTGGCTTGGCCCAGAGGTCCCCTGATCTTCTTCCGTTCGGGATAAAAATCATTTCTGGGTTTTTATTCCGTTTGGACTCCGTTCCAAAATCAGATCTGAAAAGAGTCAAAAACACAGACAAAACAGGAACTGTCACTTGGCGCTGAATTAATAAGTTAGTCCCAAAAAATTATATAAAAGGTACATAAAACATCCAAAGAAGACAAGATAACAGCGTGAAACCATAAAAAATTATAGATACGTTTGAGACGTATCAGTCCTCGACATACTTCTCCAGCTCAGCTATCTTGGTAGTGGACTTCTCGAGGTTGGCTTCTGTTAGGGCATATTTCTCCCTAAGTGGTTTTGGTGATTCATGACAATTCCTGTGCGGACTAATCGTGTGCATTGAGCATTTCAGATATTTGATGACTAGGCACAAGAAGATTCGGTTCCCCTCGGAGTCTTTCAAAGACGATTCCTTTCTACGTTTCTATGTGGTGGATTTGAGTCGTACGAAACCGGGGGGGTCGCTTCAGAAAAGTTTGGGTGGAATCAACAGGTACACATTTCTATTGCACCACCTTTCCCTCGCTTCAATGGAGATCCCGCGTGTTCTTCCTAGTCTGTGCAAAAGGGCCAACGGTAGTACCACTGGCAAAGCAGTAGTACCGCTCTTTGGTAGATTGTAGTCTTTTACAACAGCTCTTTGGGCCGTAGTAGTTTTTTCCTACCGCTCTCAGGGCGGTAGTACTGCTCCGTCGGACTTTTTGCGCATCAACAACCTCAGCGGTGGTAGGCACGTTAGTAATTTTTTTACTACCATGGTTGGTGAACCTACCGTGCGGTAGTACCGCTCCTAGCGGTGGTAGGAGCGCTCTGCTCGAGCTATGAGTGGGGCTAACGGTTGGATTTGTCCCCCACTATATAAAGGGTCTTCTTCCTCTGGAGGCTTACCTCTCATCTTACCAAGCACCATTTTTGCTCCAAAGCTAATTTATGTCCGATATCTCTCCCTAGCCAATCAAACTTGTAGATTTCCTAGGGATTGGTTGAGAAGGCCCTGATCTACACTTCCACCAAGAGATATTTGATACCCCCCACTAATCCCTTGTGGATCTTGTTACTCTTGGGTGTTTGAGCACCTTAGACGGTTGAGGTCACCTCGGAGCCACATTCCATTGTGGTGAAGCTTCGTGGTCTTGTTGGGAGCCTCCAAGCTTTGTGTGGAGATTGCCCCAACCTTGTTTGTAAAGGTCCGGTCACTACCTTCAAGGGTACCAATAGTGGAATCATTGTATCTTGCATTTTGTGAGGTCGTGAGGAGAATACGGTGGCCTTAGTGGCTTCTTGGGGAGCATTGTGCCTCCACACCGCTCCAACAGAGACGTACTTCCTACCGAAGGGAAGGAACTTTGGTAGCACATCCTCGTCTCCACCGGTTCCACTTGCACTTATCTCTTACCTTTACTTTGTACTTATTATTGTTGTCCGGTATTCCTTGCTTGCACTTGTTGTCGTTGTTGTTAGCATCATATAGGTTGCTCACCCAGTTGTTCATCTAGAGAACCTTTTTTGCTAACCCTAATTTGTTAAGAAGAGGTAAAAATTGGTAGTTTCCTATTCACCCCCCTCTAGTCAACCATATCGATCCTTTCAATTGGTATCAGAGCCACATCTCTTTATGAAGGGTTACAACACCCAAAGAGTATGGTTGACGATCGTGTGGTTGGGCACGAAGTGCCTGAGGCCGTGGAGTTGAGTTCGATCACACGTGACAACTTGAATGAGGCTATGGCCTCACTCAAGACGTCCATGATGACCGAAGTGAAGTCCATGCTTAAATAATTACTTGAGGGGATGAAGAATCCTCCCGAACCGTTGCTTGTGGCTAAACCCACCACATCGGAGTCGTAGGCCAATTCCAAAAAGGAAATGACTAAAGGTACTCAAACTTCTTCCCCTCTTGACAAGAATGGGATGGGAACCTTTGCCTCGGTTCCTCCGCCCCGGTCTATGGAGGACCGATCCCTACCCGCATATGAATAACCTTGGTCCTCCTCCTAAACTTGTTAAAGGTGATTTCACTAATTGGGTCTTTTGCATCAATTCTCATTTGAATCACAACTCAACAAATCTTTGAAGAATCATCGAACAAGGCTTCTACCCACATGATCCAAACAACCTCACTCCAAGAGAAGAGGCGGACAATCAATATAATCATTCCGCTTTGTTCATCCTTCAATTAGCGGTTCCTCCCAAAGATCTATCTCACTTGCGTCCCTTTACCCGTGCAAAGGATTGTTGGAAGCACATTATGGTGTTGTACAAGTGGAGCTCAAGAATTCAACGGTCCAACTTTGAAGTGGCTCTAGATGAGGCCGATGAGTTTGTGATGCTAGAAGATGAGGACCACCGTGATCTCTATCGAAGGGTGACTTCTCTTGTCGTTGTTCTTCAAGATCATGGGAGCAAGGATACGGATGACACCTGGATCAAGCGTATGTTTCTCAAGTCCATCATGCCTATCAACAAAGCCATGTCCTCCATCATTCTTCAAAGGCC
Source organism: Hordeum vulgare subsp. vulgare (assembly GCF_904849725.1). Lineage (NCBI taxonomy): Eukaryota > Viridiplantae > Streptophyta > Magnoliopsida > Poales > Poaceae > Hordeum > Hordeum vulgare. The sequence goes on along the minus strand of NC_058520.1, from coordinate 386,857,273 downwards.
GGATTTCCACACCTTGACCTCAAGCGAAGTGTTGCATGAGTTCATTGCAAGGAATATCATGAACAAGACCGCCGACAATGCTCTTTCTCATGTCCGGTCAAAGAAAGCCTCACCCAACCTTGCCTTGAGAGCCAAGGTCATCACAGATGAAGAAGAAGAAGAAAAGGAAGAAGATGGCTGCCCCGAAGACTCAAAGTATGCTTATCACGAGCACATGGCTCTTGATTCAAGGCAATTTTGGGGCAAAAATAGAAACTCAAGGCCCAACTTCTCCAACAACAATTCAAGTGGGTCCAAGAACAACCAACGAGTAAGGACATGCTACAATTGCGGGAATGTGAGTCACTTTGTGGTAGATTGTCCTTATGAGAAGAGGGAAGACAACGGGGGCAAGCTCATTCACAAAGACAAAGCCAAGTCCTTCCCAAGCAAGAACATCTTCACCAAGAAGACTCCTCCAAGGGGTTTGGTGGCCCATGAAGAGGACACCTCCGATGATGACGAAGATGATACAAGCCATGAGGGGATGCCACTTCCTCCCCCAAGGTGTCTCTCTTTGATGCCACCAATGAGAACCGCGTCGCCAAGTGCATCATGACCAAAGGTATCAATAAGGTAACCCCCAACATCAAGACCACTATCACTACTTCTCCTTCATTGTTAGATTGTGTTGATGATAGCGAAGAAGTGGAGCTTGATGAGAATGAGTTTGACAAATTCGTGTGTAAGATCAAAGGTGAATCCAAGAAGCACTTTGTTGCTCTTTTAGAACAACTAGTGAGGCCTATGATCTCATTGAGACTCATGAAGATACTATCTCCAAGCTGGAGGGACATAGTCATGATTACGCCGATGAGATAGTGGAACTATCCATTGCTCTAGAGGAAGAGTGTGGTCTTCGTCTCGATCTTGAGGAGTCACACAACATTGATCATGCTAAATTGCAAAAAGTCTTGATCATGCTATTGTTCTTTCCCGTGTGCTTAAATCCGAGAAAGTTGCACTTGGGGTTGGCTATGATAGACTTAGGAAGAATTTGATACACTTGACAAGGCCCACAAGGTCTTGAAAGGTGTTCATTCTTCTCTTAAGGAGTCTCATGATCGACTCCAAGTAAAACTAACCAAGGAGATTTCTACTTGTCCTCCTTTTGTTCTAATTGATAATACTTCTGCTACTAACCCTTGTTGTGAGCATGCGCATCTTGTGGAGGAGAATGCTAAGCTGAAAGAACAACTCGAAAAGGGCCTTGTGTCATGCATCCAAGGTGAGAAGAACCTAAATGACCTTTTGAGTAATCAAAAGGAAAATCTAGGAAAGAAGGGACTTGGGTTTGCACCCAAGTCTAAGAAGAAAAAGAAGAACAATACTAAGCTTTCTTCCCCTCTCAATGACATTTTTGTCAAAGAGGGTGAGAGTACTCATAAGAAGATGAAGAACAAGGAAGGGGGTGATAATGCCAAGAAGGGCAAAACCACCTCTACAAACAACGTCGGTGACTTTAACCCCTCTTATGTTTTATGTCGTGCTAGTGATGGGTATGTTTATGCTAAATTTGTCGGTTCTTACTACGAGTACATTGAATGGGCTATTTGGGTCTCTAAGACCCTTGTTTCTAACAACAAAGGACCCATTTAAGAATGGGTACCTAAATCCAAGCATTGGTCTCTTGTAGGAGTTTGCTTCTGGTGGAGTGTCATGGTTGCTCGATAGTGGAGCCAAAAATCATATGACTAGGAGCAATGACTTGGTGGTGGATGTGCATCCAATTCCATCTATGCCCACCCATGTCCAATTGGCTGATGCCTCAACATCTAAGGTAATGGGATTTGGCAAGGTGGTAATCTCTCAAGATTTCTCTATAGAGAAGGTCATGCTTGTTGAGCCCCTTGCATCCAATTTGCTTTCCGTTTGTCAGCTTGCAATTATGGGCTTTGCCACATTCTTTACTCTTGATACCGTGGCCCTTTTGTGGAGCAAGACTCTTAAAGTAGCCTTATGTTGGACATGTCGAGAATGATCTCTATGTGGTGAACTTTTTGGAGCGACCTACTAAGATCGCGACTTGTCTAATGGCTAAAGTTGATGTGGGTTGGCTTTGGCATCGCCGACTAGCTCATGTCAATATGAGATCTTTGCAAAGTATCCTCAAATGCAACCATGTTCGTGGACTAACAAATGTGACTTTTACCAGACACCATGCCTACAGTGTTTGTATTGAAAGAAGGGATTTTTATTTCTGTGCCCCTGGTTCCTTAGTTCTACTCATTCATCCCCACGCTCTTAACTTTTGCTCACTTTTCCCCACTCTGTTGCCCGAAACCCTCAGAACTGGTCACAGCGGACGTTGCCGTCGGGTCAATGGCTTGACCGTTAACTCTAACTAGTGGGGCCGCATAGGGCGGAGTCCACATTTTGACCGTTATGTGGTAACCAGTGGGGCCGCAAAACTGACACTCACTATAACCTGAATCAGATCTAGACGCTTCCGCGCCGCCCCCTCCACCGCCGTCGTGCCGCCTCCACCGTCGTCGTGCCGCCTCCGCCGCATCTACCCTCTCTCCCCATCTTGGATTTGGAAGCGATGCCGGGGGGGTACCCCATCCGGCACATCGACCGTGGAGATGATTCGAATCGAAGGCTGATAACTCATGGATTCCACCTGGGTAAGCATCGTTTTCTTCTCAAATTGATTAGGAGATCCATAAATTAGGCTATATTTGACCACCGTTGGCGTGAATCAACGCAATTTATGTGAAAATTTTAGGCCTAAGTGTGCCCTTTATCTTATTTCAATCGAATAGGGTTGACCTTGCACTTGCTTTTCGGCTGGCGGTTAGAATGGAAACTAGCAAGCTGCATGGAACTAAACCTTGTGTGTTTGCTGTATTTTTCTATCCTAAAGTGGTAGAAACCACCGTTTTGTTCAGAGATTTCCACGAGGCACTTTGTTGTGAGTATCTGTGGAGCCCTGCCGATGTTGTTGAACTGAGATATTTCGACAGTACCGAGCAAAAATTTCTTGCATTAACTTGTGATGAGCATCTGGGATTGCTATTTAGTTGGAATGCTCACATCCGTTTTCGTAAAATCCATATTGGTGTGCTTCAGGCACGCAAACAACGTATCCCGAAGGGTGTACAAACATCATTTGTCTCTGCTAAGAGCAAGCATCCTCGCACTCCATGTAGGTCGAGACCAAGTAAACCTAGTGGTTCTGAAAGCCACAACATGTCGGCAGCCGCTAATTCTACCACTTCTCCTCTCCCTACTGCACCTGATGTAGAAGTAGATGCGGAGCCTGACGAGGAAGTGCCTCGACATGATGATGAGGATGAGATTATATTCCCTGAACAGGTACATAGAGTCAGTCAAGAGGCAGTGGAAGATGAATATGCACAGGAGCCTAGCAGTCGTGCTAGATTTGATGACACTGATGATGAAGAGAGGGAGGAGAACATTGACTCCTTAGTTTTACAAGAATATGTTGGTGAGGACATGCCAAGAATTGAGTGGAACAGGGAGAATCCTGACCTTACTCCAAGAACCGTATTCGAATCGATGGTGGACTGTCGTAATGCAGTAACTACATATTGCATTCTCACTGAATACTCTTATGAGGTTGATAGGAGTGATCCAGGAAGATTCACTGTTCATTGCCCTTATTATAGGTGTAGGTGGAGATTGCATGCATCCACTATGCAAAAGAGCAAATTGATTCAGGTATTACAACTGAATATTGTTATCATATTATTTATCCATTCTATATTCAGATCATGTGTACTGTTTCTTAATTGTATTTGACATCATTTTTCATTTTGTTTCAGATAAAAAGCAACCCACACGGGCACACTTTCCCACCTGGAGGGGGAGGGGGAAAGGACAAATCTAAGCTTGCAAAGACTAGGTGTGTGGCAGATGCAATCTTGGATTGGGTGAGGGAAACACCAACAATTGGTCCAACAGCACTCCATGGGAAGCTATTTGAGAAGTAGAAGATTAATGTACAATACATGAAGATTTTCTATGCTAAGGAAAGGACTCTTGATAGGATTACTGGTCCATGGAATAATCATTTTCAGTTGCTTTACACCTTCAAAGTTGAAGTGGAGACGGCTAGTCCAGGGAGTGTTGTAAGATTGACAACCATAAAGTTAAGTACAAATTAAAAGGGAAGACAATGGAGAAGCAGTGCTTCAGGAGGGCTTTTGTTTGTTTCAAGGCTTGCTCGCAGGGTTTTTTGAATGGTTGTAGGCCCTATTTGGCTATCGATGCGACTTCTTTGAATGGAAGATGGAGAGGCCAGCTAGCAGCAGCTTCTGTAGTTGATGGAAACAAATGGATATTCCGAGTTGCATTTGGTGTGTTGGAGGTAGAGAGTGAGGAGAGGTGGGTGTGGTTTCTGCAGCAGTTGCACAACATTATAGGTACACCCTCAGGTTTAGTTATACACACAGATGCTTGCAAGGGTTTAGAAACTATAGTAGAAATTGTATTCCCTGGAGTGGAACATAGGGAATGTATGCGACACCTAGCGCATAATTTTAAAATGAAATTCAAAGGCAAAGTTTATGATGAGAATCTTTGGCCAGAATCATACACATGCAGTTTGAGGAAGCATGAGCACCATTTGAGAGTGTTGTATGCTCATAACCCTTTGGTGAAGGAGTACATGGATGAACATCATGGAAAGTTGTGATCAAGAAGCAAATTCAATGAAATCTGCAAAGTAGACTATGTGACCAATAACCTCGATGAGTGTTTCAATGCAAAGTTCAAGTCGGTGAAAGGGCTTTTGTTGTGGCAAACATTTGATAAGATCAGGCAGATGATCATGGTAAAGATGGCTCTTCGTAAAAGAATTGCAGAAACACAATATGTTGGCCATCTTATGCTCCCATCCCTGATTAAGGCATTGCATGCCAAGGCAAGAGAACTAAGAATGAAATGCATTCGGCCGTGGACATACGAGGCTGAGGTGACATACACTGACAATAAAAATAGGGAATGGAGATATCCAGTGAACCTTGCAACCAATGAATGCATCTATAGGCAATGGCAAATCTACGGGAAGCCGTGCATAAATGCCCTACATCTCATGACTATTATCGGAGGTGAAGATGGTGAAGTTGATCAGTATTGCTCTGAATATTTCTCTGTTGCCAAATTTAGGTCTGCTTATGCTGAAAATGTGCCTGCACTCTTGGGAAAAGACCAATGGAACATAGTAGACCCAGGGTTCAAACTCCATCCTCCTGTACTAACTAGACCACCACGAAGACCAAGGAAAAACAGGATAAGAGCTGGTGAAGAGGATCGTGTAAAAAACAGCGTAAGTGCAAAAGATGTGGTATCTTAGGACATATTGCTAGGCGTTGTAACAATCCGGTTGATGCATCATTTGGAGAAGAGGAACAATGGGCAGCAACAAATGCAGAGGAGCATGCAGCAGTAGAGGAGAATGCACCAAGTTTAGAGGATAATGCAGCAACAGAGGAGAATGCAGCAAGTTTAGAGAATGAAGCAACTGAAGTAGCTATAAGAGAGGAGGAAGTTATTTTGTCTATAAGAGAGAAAATACCTAGAGAGGAAGAAAGTTCGGTTGAACCATCACCAGATGCGGAATTTGAATCCATGGCTTACGAAGGTTTCGAAGCTATAAGAGAGGAGGAAGTTATTTTGTCTGAAGTTCCTTTAAAGATTAGTGAGCCCACATATGACCGTCAACTGTTCATCACTTCCTCGATCAGTCAAAGCTCAACAAAACCGCCACCACCAGAAGTGAAGATCAGAAGCAACAAGACAAAGCTTTCAAAAGCACAAAATATCCCAGCCAGGGAAACCAGAAGCAAGACGGTTAACCCATCCCGGAACACAAGGAGCAAGGCAAAGATTTGAATTTAAACTTGAATGCAAGTCATAAACTTTGAACTTTAAAGATTTGCAATAAGGATTCTGTCGTTAATTTGAAGTATTGTGAAAACTTGTAAGGTGTAATAATTCCATATGTAAACTTTGAATTTGAACTACTGAGGCAAACTTTGAATTTTAGGCAAACTTTGAATTTGAACAAACACTTCAGTCCATTCCCCTCTGGTGTGAGTTGCATAGTTTGCTGAACTATTATAAACGTTAGGTGATCAATCCGATCTCTTTTGCATCTACAAAACTTGTAGTCATGAGAAATGTGCTCCAAATGAGCTCCCAAGCTAGGGTAAACAGCCCCATTTGTAATCAAGTTTTTTTGGACCTACTCCAAATGAGCCAAGTATTTTTTATTAACACCAAATCAATCTATATAGTGTAGATTCGAAGAATCACTATTTATTGAATTAATCTTTCTATTTGTACATTTTTTCAAAAAAATATACTTTCATACAAAAACTATTAAAAACATGTTTACAATATGAAAATGAAAAACTAAGTTCAGATCCTTCTTATTCACTTTGAAATCAAGCTTTGGTGATTTTTTTTTTAAAAATCAAATTTTCAAACGCCAAAGGGAAACCCTACCTCCTCTCCTTGGTCTCTATGAAACGTTGTACATGATAGCTCATATGTGTGAAGGTTTTTCATGAAAATGTCCATAGACGAAGTTTACGATTTTTGGTTGGTAACATGTCACGCAAGACAACATTGTGCGCGGGTTTTATATTTTTCTGATTTTTTTAAACTAATGGTTCTCATTTTACCTCGATCGTGCTAGCTAGGGTTTTTCCCCTAAATGTACGTATACCAAGTTTAGTATTTTTCCTCGTTAGTGTGTCCTATAAAACGACGAACGGCGAAGGTTTCATATTTTTTCGATTTTTTTTTGAATTATTTATGCTCAGTCAAAGCCTTTGAAACACCATTGACCAGCTCAAAACCCCGCGGGGTTTCGCCTAACCCTAGCTCCGAACGTCAGCCATCTGATCATACCCTAGCGCCAAGCGACAGCCCTCCAATGTGGTCTTCTAGAAGTAATTCCGAGGGCAGGCTGCGAGCATGCTCCGCGCCGTTGGATCACATGACGGCTCCGCATCATTGGATCGTGGGGCGATCCGCGAGACTTGTTGGTTGTGCCTCCCCTTTCTTAGGGTACCCCCTTTATTCTGGTGCTTATTCTACAGCGACGGGAGGAGCCACTCCTCCTCTGCTTCTTCTTCTCCGGCGACGAGAGGAGCCACTCCTCTGCTTCTTCTTCTCGGGCGACTTTGGGCGATATGTCGAGCTCCACTTGAGCCTCCCGCCCCTCGTGGACCCAGTATGGTTCACTTCCCCTGGGGCGATGTCCGGACTTCCCATGCAGTGCGCCACTGATATGGTTGACTTCGAAGGATGTCAAGAATGGCAACTATGGGCACGAGTTCGTGAAATGCGAGAGCAAGCCACACGGGCAGGTTAGATCTCATGATTTTTCTCTGATTTCTTTTTCTATTTGCTTTTAATTCTTTTTTGATATGGGATTTAGGGTTCATGTTTTCGTTTCAGATCGTGAAGAAATGCACACATTTTTAATGGTTGGATGACTACGTTAAGTGGATTCAATTCAATTGGGCCTCAACCCGGGAGCTCAATCTGCCGTCAGCTACAACGAATTTGGTCTCTGAAAGTGCTGCCCTGACAATTGGGGATGCAGATCTGAAGGGGGAAATAAAGAAGAAGAACAAGAACTTGAAGAAGATGATTCAATTGAACAAGACCGCGAATGTGATAGCTTTAGGATTCTATCCCTTTTATTTTTGTGCAGTTGCTCTAGGATTTGCTTACTTGCTGGTCATCACTCGTTAGAGATGTTATTAGTGTGGTGGCATGTGCTCTAGGATTTGGTTAAATTTGTGGATCATGTGCTCTACGATTCGCTTAAATTTTTGGATCATGTGCTCTATGCTCTGTGTTGCTTAATTTGTGGATCATGTCAGTTTTGGGTACCCGCCAGTTTTGTCAGTTTTGTACACTTTTAGTTTCTTCAATTTTGTCAGACAACACGGACCGCAGAAGAAAAAAAAACATAGTTCTAGGGCCCAAATTGAAACTAAGCTCTCGTTGGGACGTCTCATTGCGTAGAGTGTCGAAGGCCCACGCGCTGGCTCTGTTTTTTTCCCTTGATTATTACCATGGTAAATCCATTTATTGCCATGCCAAACAAAAATAGTGCATGATGGTAAATTGTTTTATTGTTGGACTTGCACATGTCAAATTTATTTGTACATATCATGGCAATTTCCTTATTTATATTGCCTACGGCACAACACTTTCATTTTTTGACTCCGGGTATTATAAACAAGTTTTTGTTGCAAGGAAAATATTTTATACACGATTTTTTTTATTAAGAACATGTCAGACTTAATTATGTAGATCATGATATCGATCTGAAACCACGTCTAAAATAAAGTCCGGTGGCACCATTAGCCAGCATATCAATCTAGAGAGCATGTCTAGGCTCGGCTATGGCACCATATCCATCTAGAGAGCTTGTCTACAGCTCGGCTACGACACCATATCAATCGACCAATATCTCACATAGAAAGCATACATCCATAACATAAAAAGTAGCAACCATAGCATACTTCTTACATAAAACATAGGGTACCCTAAACCATAGCATACTCCACAAACTATTCAAAATTTAGCTTGTTTTTTTCATACAATATGCAGAATAGGGCCACCAACAATTCAAAAAAAAATATATTTTCTTGTTCTTCTTTTCAACATCAACATGGCTCATTTTTCTAGCTTTAGTTTCCTTTTTGACACTTCAACTACTCCATTATGCGCACATTCGAAAACTTGACCCTACTCTAAATGGGCGAGAACTTGTTGGTTTTCATTGAGGAATACTCAATCATTGATTGATTTAGCAGAAGGGCTCGTGTACGGCACCATATCCATCTAGCGATTTATCTCACGTCAAATAAGATAGAATAGGAAGCAAAACCACTGATAACCAACGACATATCAAATAGGGATTCCCTATCAAATAAGGGTAGCAAGCATAACAAAGTTCTTAGGGGGATAAACGACACAGATCAAAAGTTCACGGTACAACCAATGACAAAATTAAGATAGAAATATATAAAAGATAAAAATACCTAACACCCTAGGGCAAGACAAGCTCACGATCGAGACCGAGACTTCACCACCATCTTCACTGCTCCCTCTCCATGTCGTCTTGGCCGATGTAGTAGGGGAGGTTGTGCATACCATCGCGGGTGGGGAAGATGCAGTCTAATTTTGTGAAGATGTTGTGGGTTGTGAATGCGATGAATTCGCATCCACACCAAAACACCTTTTCGATGAGGTAGTATGCATCAAATCTTTTGGTGAAGGTGACGGTGAGCCCTATCGGCGGATTCCTGGAGTTTGGACACACTTCCTCCAGTCGAAACATTACCAGCAAGCCCGTCGGGAGGTGGGCAAAGCCTGCACGGAGGAACCACTCGGCAAACCCCCTTGCACCCCTCCAACGTGAGAACGCCCACACGCGGAGCGTCCTCTCCACGAGGATGTTAGGTCGGATACCGTCTATCCGGCAGGGTCAGTGGGATCTCGAAGGTGGGGCCGTTGTACTGCATCCTCGCCTCGCTTTGAGAGTGCTCTGGGTTTGGGCGAAGGGGGCGGCACAAATGGATGTGTGGAGAATAGGTGGAGGGGTGGTGGTTTAAATAGGGAAAGGGGAAGGAAAGGGGAGTGGCACCGGCCGCGCTTTGGATTTGCTACGTTCAAACGAGTCGCGTCAATCGATATTTCACTTTAATTGCCAACAGGTTTTAATTGCCACGTTGAATAGATGCGAGTGGGTCGAAAAGTGTGAAACAATGCTCTACATCAACGAGACACGCGTGGTAGATGATACGAACCAGTGGCAGCAACCGTCCCTACATCCGTGGCGACTCGCGTGAAAATGAGGCCGGTCAGCATCCGTGGCGGCTCGCGTGAAAAAGAGGTCGGTCAGCGCATCGTGGCAGCGGGTGGCGGCGCATGCAGGTAACCTAGCTAGGTGCATGCATCCAGGCTAGCTGGACATGTCGTGCATGCAAAACAAGCTTCTGTCGTTGCATCGCGCGCACGGCCCAACGAGCTAACCGCAGGACCATACGCCGCGACCCCACTCATCAGGTCAAACAGGCGACACAGTCAGCATGGCCCCACTCGTCAGAGTTAACGGTCAAAGCATTGACCCGACGGCATCCATCGTTTGTGACCTATTCCGAGGGTTTCGGCCAAGTGAGTGGGGAAAAGTAAGCAAAAGTTAAGAGTGTGGGGATGAATGAGTATGGCTATGGAGCCAGGGGCACAGAAATAAAAATCCCTTGAAAGAAAGCTTCATGAAACGGCTCACCGTCCCACGACTATCCTCTACTCTAAAAGTCCCTTGGAGCTCCTTCACATGGATCTCTTTGGTCCTCCATATTTTACAGTCTTGGGGGAAGAAAGTATTGCTTGGTGATTGTGGATGACTACTCAAGATACACTTGGGTATACTTCTTCAAGAGGAAGAGTGAGACTCAACAAACCATCATCGACTTTGCTAATGAAGCTCAACATCAATATGAAGCAAAGATATTGATGATTAGAAGTGACAACGACACCGAGTTCAAGAACTACACCTTGGATGAGTTTCTTAGTGATGAGAGGATCAAGCACCAATATTTCGTACCCTATACCCCTCAACAAAATGGTGTGACGGAGAGGAAGAACCGAACGTTGATGGACGCGGCAAGAACCATGATGGCGGAGTTCAAATCTCTCTACAACTTTTGGGCCGAAGCCATTAACAGCACATGTCATGCATCCAATCGGCTTAGCTCAGCAAAGGCTTTAACAAGACTGCATATGAGATTCTTACCGGGAACAAGCCCACCCTCAACTACTTTCGGGTGTTCGGCTGTAAGTGTTTCATTCTCAAGAAAGGTGTTCGTTGTGTCTAAATTCGAAGCTAGAGCTTATGAGGGCACATTTGTTGTTTATGCTACAAACTCTCATGCTTACCGTGTTCTCAACAAGTCCACTGGACTCACCGAGGAGATGTGTAACGTAGAGTTTGATGAAAATAATGGCTCTCAAGTGGAGCAAAGTAGTCTTTGTGATGTAGGTGATGAAATTCCTCCTCAAGGCTTAAGAAGAATGGGGATTGGTCAAATACTCCCCATTGAGGAACCCCTTGTGGCTAAAGGAGAAGGACAATGCTCTACTCAACTGGAGCCATCACCTTCGCTAGTCCCACACAGTTCCGAAGAACAAAGTGAAGTCCCTGAACCCATTGAAAAAGATCAAGGACAAGATCAACCTCTTAAGGATCGTTCTGCACCAAATGATGTCCAAGATCATGCTCAAGACTCTGAGTTTTCTTAAGATCAAGTGCAACCACAAGATCAAGGGCAAACTAGTGAGCAAGCTCAAGGTGTTGCTCAAGATGATCAACAAGACGCTCCTCAATTTCCCAGTATGGAACTCTTGGAGCACCGCGCCGCCAAGATAGCTAACAAGCTCCGAGTTTGACAACATATCTTGAAGAATGTGCTTGGAAGCTTCAATAAGGGGTAACTACTCGTCAACAATTATCAAACTTTTGTTTGCATCACGCGCTTGTTTCGTGTGTTGAACCTCAAAAGGTACAAGAAGCGCTCGATGATGAGGATTGGCTTGAAGACATGCATGATGAACTTAACAACTTTGAGCGCAATCAAGTTTGGGAATTAGTGCCAATGCCAACGGAGGAACATAATGTCATTGGAAGCAAATGGATCTTCAAGAACAAGCAGGATGCAAATGGTGTTGTTGTTCGAAATAAGGCAAGATTGGTGGCTCGAGGATACTCCCAAGTTGAGGGTATCGACTACCGTGAAACCTTCGCCCCCGTTCCTCGTCTTGAATCTATTCGCACGTTGCTTGCATTCGCTTCTCATCATGATTTTAAATTACAACAAATGGATGTGAAGAGTGCATTTCTTAATGGTCCCTTAAGTGAGCTGGTATATGTCAAACAACCCCCGGGATTCGAGGATCCCAAGTTCCCCACTCACGTATACAAACTCAAGAAGGCGCTCTACGGCCTTAAACAAGCCCCACATGCGTGGTATGAGTACCTTACCGAGTTGTTGCAAGATCGTCGGTTTGAAATTGAGAGAATTGATCCCACACTTTTTACCAAAAAGGTCAAAGGGGATTTGTTCATATGCCAACTATATGTTGATGATATTATATTTGGTTCTCCTAATGAATCTTTCAATAACGAGTTTGATGCAATAATGACCGAGAAGTTTGAGATGTCTATGATGGGAGAGTTGAAGTTCTTTCTGGGGTTTGAAATCAATAAAGGAAGAGAAGGAACTTTCATCAAACAAGCCAAGTACACTCAAGAGTTTCGAGCTCAAGGACGTCAAGACGGTCAAATTTCCCATGCCAACCAGATGCAAGCTTGACAACGATCACAATGGTAAAGCTATGGACCAAAAGGTATATCGCTCCATGATTGGATCCTTGCTTTACCTTTGTGCATCTAGACCAGATATCATGTTGAGTGTGGGAATTTGTGCACGGTTTCAATCCGCACCAAAGGAATGCCACTATGCGGTAGTCAAACGAATCTTTCGATATTTGGCTCATATCCCACACTTTGGCTTATGGTACCCCAAAGGAGCAAGCTTTAGTCTATTAGGTTACTCAGACTCGGATTGGGTTGGAGACTCTGTCAAAAGGAAGTCAATGTCTCAAGTATGCCAATTCCTTGGTTGCTCTTTGGTAAGTTGATCTTCAAAGAAGCAAAACTGTGTGTCACTTTCTTCCACCGAGGCCGAGTATGTAGGTGCCGCAAGTTGTTGTGCTCAATTATTATGGATGAGGCAAACTTTAAGGGATTATGGTGTCACTTGTGACAAAGTGCCTATTCTATGTGACAATAAAAGTGCCATCAAGATATCTCTCAATCTGGTGCAACATAGCAAGACCAAGCATATTGATATTCGCCATCATTTCATTCGAGATCATATCAAGCAAGGAGATATTGAGGTCCTCTTCATCAACACTAAGGAGCAACTTGCGGATATTTTTACCAAACCTCTAGATGAGCAAGGTTTCGCGAGTTAAGGCATGAGCTAAATATCATTGATTCAAGCAATGTGGATTGTAACTAGGCACACCACACCTCACTCTTCATTATATTTTGCTCTAGGTGTAGGCATGGACATAGGGGGAGTGTTGTTCTCTCAATGAACTTTCCCTTCCCCCATTATGCATAAATTGATCAGGTCTTTCACATTAGCCATTGTTGATGGCACTTGTGCTTCAAAGACGAGTTGTGGTCATGAACCCAAGGATAATTCTTCGCTGTGTCATACCATTTGTCTCAAACATTGGTGGCTCCGGCCACAGCCCTCTCTTCGACATAAGATTTGGTTCAGTGTTCGTGTCTCGTGCTTGTTTCACTTTTCTTATCTTCGCTTGGGTTTTCCTGAATTTTTTCCTTCTTCTCTCTGGTTCGGGCAAAGTTCAAACTGTATTTTTTTGAAGAGGGCACGGTACTACCGCTCCCGGCACGACAGTAAAATTTTACTACCGCTAGATGATCGATACTACCACTCAGCGAGCTGTAGTAGAATTTTACTACCGTTGGCAAAGCGGTACTACCGTGATGACCACGGTACTACCACGCCACCAGGGCCACGGGGAGTTATATTAGAGCAACTCCAATGGGGCGACCCATTTCGTCCGCTGCCGTCCGTTTGGGTCGGTGCGGACAAAAATGATGGCCCAACGCGCCGACCCATTGCCAAAACACGTTCGCTTCACGTCCATGCCGACCCATTTCCGTCCTAAATTTGGGACTGAAATGCGCTGGCGCGGACGCGAAGCGGACGCACACGCGCCCCCTTGGTGTCTGCCCCAACCACCGCAGTCAACATAATTTATGACAGTCGTCATCCTCACGCCCACACGTCGGGGACCGCGGTCGGACTTTTATAATCCGAGCGTGCGGTGGGTTCCGCCATCTGCTTCCCAAAACCTCCCCCGTCCCCATCTCGCCACCTCCTCGGCGGCCAAGTGACCGAAACCCTAGCCCACCATGGCCGGAGGCTTCCCAAACAAGGGCAAGGCACTGCTCTTCCCCTGCGCCATCTCCCCGTCGTCGTCTTCCAACCGGCCTCGCCAGCGAGTGAGCTTCCTGATGCACCAAGCGTGGTGGCACTGGGAGCACCGCGTGTCACTCCCTTACCCTGACGTCACGCTGCCGCACGACTAGCATCTGGATCCAGAGAGGATTCCAGTGCCAGCAGTGCCGCGGTTGGTGTGGGTGCATGTGGAGGAGGTGACCAAGCAACGGCGTTTGCTGACAGTGGAGCAGCGGCGAGAACCCACGTACGCGGCAGACTCCCCTAACTGGGAGGTGTGGTTCGCGGTGGAGCACGAGGAGCAGCGCCGCCGTGGCGTGCGCGAAGTGCAGCCAGGAGGCCCTCTGCCGCCCCCGCCTGTCGTCAGCGACGAGGACCAGGAGGCTGAGGCCGCCTACCACGCGGCACTCGCTGGTGTCCTCCGCGACAGCGAGGAAGAAGCGTGACACATGGCCGAAGAGGACGCGGTGTAGCAGCAGCACCTCACGGAGGCCATCGCACTATCGGCCGCCAGGGACTGCGTCGTGCCACCTCCACCGGAGCCCGAGCCCGACCCCGAGCCCGCGCTTCCGTGGGAGGCCTACCAGTGGACCGGCGTCATCTAGGAGTTCATCAGCGTGCCGCCCATCTGGTTGGGCACGACACCGCTGCAGGAGCAAGCCTACCTCGAGCACTAGAGGTCGGAGCACCTGCGGGCGGAGCACGCCGAAGGCCTGTGGCTCATGGAGCTAGAGAAGGAGGATGAGGAGGTACGACGGGAGGCGGCGGAGGAGGAGCGTGCCTGTGCTGCTGCGCTGCCACCACCACGAGCAGAGCCTGTGTCGGCGGGGTAGATGACGGAGGCGCAGGCAGCTGCGCTCTGGAACTCAGCGTTCCCCTGGGCCGGCCTTGCGCGAACGCTCGTCGACCTCACCAGCCCCGACGACGACGATAACGACGATGACGCCTAGGGCTGCATGGACACAGTTCTAGGTTTCTTTATTTTTATCTAATGTAATACAGACGCGGCGCGTGGACTATCGTCTGCCTTCATGGCTGGATTTTAATGTTTAATTATGCATTTTTGTGTTTTTTCACGTCGACAAAAAAGGGGTCCGGCCAAGGTTGGGCGCACGAGCTGACCCATTTGTGGAAGCGACCGTTCGTGTCCGCCTGGCCGACCCAAACGGACAAAAAGTGGATGAAATCGCTCTCTGTTTGGTTCGGCCCGTTGGAGTTGCTCTTAGGGCAGGGACCGTTCCTTCTCCCCCTGTACTCATTCATCTTGTGGCTCTCTCTCTCTTTCTCTCTCTCTTCTCAAGAAACGGTGCCATAGGGACTCGCTGGATCTCCTTCTACGGCCACTCTCCTCCCTCTCCATTTGGTGGGATCGTCTCCCTCCTCTTCCTCGTGGCATGGACCTCGGTATTGCCCCTAGTTCCCTTCTCTTTGCTTCATTCTTGTTGTATCTAGTGTCGGGGGCATATGAGTTAGTTCATCGTTTCATGGCAAAATATTTTCATGCATCAATGGTTGGAGAGTGCGTGTGTGGTAGAAATTTTACTTTGTAGGATCTAACATGTGAGTTTCGGTCTCCGGTGTACCGGATCTGAAGTTTTCTATGTCAGATCTGGCAGTTTTCACCCGTTTGGTACTACCGCTCCTCCTGGAGCGGTACTACCGCAGTGGGTGCGGTAGTAAAATTTTACTACCGCCTGAACTATGGTATTACCTCTCCTTGGAGAGGTACTACCATTGTCAGGGTGGTAGTAAATTTTTACTACCGCCCTGACAACGGTAGTACCGCTCCAGGGAGCGGTAGTACCATAGTTCAACCGGTCGTAATTGTTTTACTACCGCTTGACTAGCGGTACTACCGCTGTTCCGTGAACCCCCATGTTCTGTCCTCCTGGTTCTCATTTTAGTGGGGTTTTCTGGTTTGCCTTGGTCTTTGCATTGAC
This sequence comes from Hordeum vulgare subsp. vulgare, assembly GCF_904849725.1. NCBI lineage: Eukaryota > Viridiplantae > Streptophyta > Magnoliopsida > Poales > Poaceae > Hordeum > Hordeum vulgare. The sequence continues at coordinate 386,841,240 of NC_058520.1, read as the reverse complement.
TTCTTTTGTCGTTTTTGTTTTTGCGTTGCGTGTGATAGGTTGTGGCTCCAGGCACTCAAACCCATCTCGGGATATCGGTTCCAAGCGCCTTCGCAATCCAGATGCACCCGAGGGATCCAAGGCTCGGAAGCGCAACTTCAAGAGGCCTTCTCACAAGAACAAGGAGAACACTGTCGATTGGGATGCTATGCTGCAAGTTGAGTTTAAAATTCGCCAGAAGATCAACCCCTATGTCGTCGATAGGGCTCATCTCCAGGGATGTGAACTGTTCTTGTCCAAGCAGCAGGCTCTCATTTATGAAGATGTGATCAAGACCAAGAAGAACATCTATGTACCAGTTCAGTGGTTTGACATGGACCATCTCAAGATAGACCCGACGTACTTTTTTCAACCTCTAAACATGGTGGAATAGCTTGGGATTGCAGAGCTCATCACGTTTCACCTTGACTTTGATCCTAAGATTGTGGCTCAGTTCTTTGTTACAGTCGACTTCCACACCGATGTAGAGCGCACTATGACTTGGATGACCAATGGAGAGAGGTTGTCTGCTACTCGAAAGGAGTTTATGGATCTTGTGAACGTTCGTGATGAGGGGCTTGAGAACCCAGTTGGTTTGCGTGCACATACAAAGCCATCTGCTATAGCTAACGAGAAGTTGATGCCCTACTTTATTGAGAAGGTGTCCCCATATGGTGAGATCTCTCACATTCTGAAACCATTCCGTGATTTCATGCACCGTATCTTTCACAACAATCTTTTTCCGCACGTTGGCAAAAAGGACAAGGTGCATTCATACCTGGTGGATATGCTTTTGATGTGTTAGAAAGGGCGGACTCATGCCTCTGGACCGCTTGATGTGACTCACGTCATGTGGAGTGAGATTCAGTCGGCAGTTTTTCATTGTAAGGTTCCCATCTATGGCCCTTATCTGTTTTACTTGATACAGAAGACGTGGTCGGTGGCCTTTCTAGATATAGAGTTCCATGCTCCCGATTGGATCCACCACGAGCCTATTAATCTGCGACACAAGAACAAGTGGGCCAACACTACCACTACACCTGCTCCTACCACCGTGGATATGGATGAGGATGAGGTCGCGGCTGAGGATGAGGGCATTCCACAGACACATGTGCCTTCCTCTGCCGAGCCATCTTGGGCCAAGAAGCTCAAGGACCGGATGAAGACTTTGTTTTCCATGTAGGCTAGGGGGCAGTACATGACTCATGTTGCTCAGAAGGACAACCGTCAGCGCGACAAGCTGATTCTGAGGAAGCTCAACGTGCACATCTCTAGTGGGTCTGAGCAAGACATTACTCCTGAAGCTGCTTGGATGGAAAAGAAGAATCTTCAGTGGGTTGAATCTGATAAGAAGTCCGATGAGGAGACTGATGAGGAGTTCGATGGCTGATTCCTCTACATTTCGAGCTACCACCTGTGCCGTAGGTGTCCTCTGTGCCTTTTTGGTGTTCCGGTGCCAAAGGGGGGAGAGTGTAGGATTTGCGAGTTTCTTCGTTTTCTATGTTCCTTTTTTTGTTGAACTTCCATTGCTACTTTGGTTGGTTTTGTTTTGTATGTGAGACCAGGAGACGTCGTACTCTATCCTATGGTGTGAGACCAGGAGACATCATACTCTATCACTCCTCTATCTTTATTACCTCGTTATTATCCACTATGTTAGTAGCTTGTGAGTCTAATTATTATGTGTCGTTATCTTCATGCTCACATCCTATGCCTTGATTACATGCTTAGTGTTTATTCAGTTTGTTGCAAGGAATGCCTCGTCTATAAAATCTAGGGGGTTCTCTACCTTGGTTGTGTGCTGAACAGACCATGACCTATCTCTAAAGTATGCACACATCCAGGGGAGCCTGTCTCTAGTTTATAGATTTTGGGTTTGCATATGTTAGTTCTATATCCTTTAGTGCAAATCTTGTATTGTTATGAATCCATCAAAAAGGGGGAGATTCCTAGGGCATATTTCTTCCTAAGTTGTTTTGCTGATTGATGACAATTCATGTGCGGACTAATCGTGTGTACTGAGCATTTCGGATAATTCATGACTACGCACAAGACGATTCGGTGCTCCTCGGAGTCTTTCAAAGATAGTTGCTTTCTACGTTTCTCTCTGTTTGATTTGAGTTGTAGGGAAGTCGTACGATTAAGAGGGGGTCCGCCTCGGAAAGGTTTGGGTGGAATCAACACGTACATATTTCTATTGCACCACCTTTCCCTCGCTTCATTGGAGCTCCAGAATGTTCTTCCCTGTCTGTGCAAAAGGGCCAGCGGTAGTACCGCTCGTGACAGCGGTAGTACCGCATGCAAAGCGGTAGTACCGCTCTCTGGGCGGTAGTAGTTTTTTTACTATCGCTCTCTGGGCAGTAGTACCGCTCTCCAGGCGTAGTACCGCTCTCTCGTCAGTAGTAGTTTTTTTTACTATCGCTCTCAGGGCGGTAGTACCGCTTCATCAGACTTTTTGTGCATCCACAACCTCAACGGTGGTAGGCACGGTGGTAAATTTTTACTATCGTGGTTGGTGAACCTACCATGCGGTAGTACCGCTCTGCTCGAGCTGTGAGTGGTTGGTAACGGTTGGATTCCCCCACCCACCCACTATATAAAGGGGTCTTCTTCCTATGGAAGCTTACCTCTCACCTTCCCAAGCTCCATTGTTGCTCCAAAGCTCATTTCCGCCCGATCTCTCTCCCTAGTCAATCAAACTTATTGATTTCCTAGGGATTGGTTGAGAAGGCCCTCATCTACACTTCCACCAAGAGATATTTGATTCCCGCACTAATCACTTGCGGATCTTGTTACTCTTGGGTGTTTGAGCACCCTAGACGGTTGAGGTCACCTCGGAGCCACATTCCATTGTGGTGAAGCTTCATGGTCTTGTTGGGAGCCTCCAAGGTTTGTGTGGAGATTGCCCCAACCTTGTTTGTAAAGGTCCAGTCGCCGCCTTCAAGGGCACCAATAGTGGAATCACGACATCTCGCATTGTGTGAGGGCGTGAGGAGAATACGATGGCCATAGTGGCTTCTTGGCGAGCATTGTGCCTCGACACCGCTCCAACGGAGACGTACTTCCTGTCAAAGGAAATGAACTTTGGTAACACATGCTCATCTCCACCGGTTCCACTTGCGGTTATCTCTTATCTTTAGTTTTTGCTTATTATTATTGTGGTGTATTCCTTGCTTGCACATATTGTCGTTGTTGTTAACATCATATAGGTTGCTAATGACGAGATGATGTATATACTTCTCGCACCTTGTTGGTTACCCCAAGTGGAAGGTTGAGATGTAGTCAGGAGCAAGTTTTCCCTCACACGGAGACTGTGAGGTTTATCGAACAAGGAGGACTCCTAGGCTCAACAAGTAGGTGTCTTCCACCCTCGTGCTAGCAGAAGATGTGGACCTGCACACACAACAAATAACTTTGCTCCCAACGAGTAGAGAGAGGTTGTCAATCTCTCCCGCCTTGTAGTTTGCAAAGGATCAAAACACAAGCGGGAAAGTGATAGTGATTGCAACGGAAAAGTAAATGAGAATGGAAAATGATGGAGGTGTAAATAATGATGATGATATGGACCGGAGTCACATGATGTTCACTAGTGATGTCTCTCTCCCAAAAGACGATAAACAACTATGCTTGGGTAAACAAATCACAGTTGGGCAATTGACAGAATTATGAACGCACCGTAATGCTAATTATGCTACTTGATAGTTAGAGGTTCAATAGTAATGGGCAGTACGCCAAGACAAGTAGACTGTTTAATCATCAACATCTACTTACTAATCATCCACCTTGAGATATCTATCCAGAACATCTCTCTAGTATTAAGTTGCGAGCCCCACCCGAAGTGTAAACTGAAAGCAATGGACGTCTGCATTAACGAACTATGCGTAAGGTAAACAATCCTTGCAACCGTGGTCACAAGCATCGTTGTTTTCTCCCTCGTGGCAAGAGCACATCCCCTAGCCTCATGTTTATGTCACTAAATCTAGACATCGAGGCGCATGAACCCACAATCATGCATAATGTTCCCTCTTGGAGTTACAATCTACTACTCGTCCAAAGCAATAAATAGCAACGGAGAACATGCATGAATCACTAAGGAACATAATATAAAAGGATAATCAAATATATAACTCATAACAATCTGAACATAACCTCATAATCCATCGGATCCCAACAAACCGAGCATAGCAATAGCAAGAGAATTACATAGATGCCTTGATCATGTAGGGCAGCTCCCAAGGACTAACCATTGAAGCACAAGATTGGAGAGAAGACATCACATAGCTACTGGTCATGGACCCATGGTCCAAGGAGGACTACTCACGGCACGTCCGGGAAGTGTCCATGACGGTGGAGAAGCTCCGGAGGTCAATCCTCCCTCCAGCAGGGTGTCGGGAAGAGGTCTCCTGATGCTCCCAATCTCGGAAGTGCTGCGACGGCGGAACGATGGAGAAATTCGCGATTCTGGAAGTTGTGGAAGGGTTTCCTCGCGGAGGACTAAATATAGGCCAAAGGAGGGCACCGGAGAAGGTGGGGCCCACCCAAGCGGCCTGCTTCCGCAGCCAGGGGGTAGGCCATACCAGGAGGTCGCCTGGACGGCCCCTGACCCCCCTATGGCCCATCTTCGGTGATATCGAAGCATCATTTTTGCTAATTTTTTTATATATTTTTCCTGTATTTTTTCGGGCTTCGGAAAATTGGGTAAAAGCCCCTGCAAAATAGACATCAGCAGACAGAAACTGGCGTTGGGTGCACTGAGTTAGTAAGTTAGTCCAAATATGTGTAAAATGATATAAAAGTGTAGCAAAACATATAACATTGTCACCCAAAAGATCATGGAACAAGCAGAAATTATAGATACGTTTGGGACGTATCAACATCCCCAAGCTTAATTTCTTCTCGTCCTCGAGTAGATAAATGATAACGCAATAATTTCGGTGGTTACATGCTAACACACATATTAGAACTTCAAAGTAAAGCAAGTAAGATATGCAATTCAAGTCAAGACAATAACAAGCAAGAGATTATATCTAGTATTGAGTTTAGCAAAGTAAGAACATAAAGGTGCAAGAGCTCTCGCTGTCCGTGACTTGAATGTCTCCAAATGGTGTTTGCGTGCAAGAAGTGGGAGATGGGTTGAGATCATAAAATGTTTTTAAATTGAGAACTCAATCTACTAAAATTTTACACTTGGTCTCCTTCAGAATCTTATTTTGACTCATCCCCAGACCACTAGTCAGGCACAAGTCAAAATGATCCTCTCCCTTTCGACTTTGAGCACTCATGCAATGGATGAGCGTAAGCAAGATATGTTGGCACTTAGGATGGAAAATAGAATAATGGTGGGGAAGGAAGACAAAAGGGTGTGAAAAGCTCACATCAATGATGATAACCATAGGCGAGAGAAAGCCAAATGATAGATATGATGTGAGGAGTAGGGATTGCCATGTAACGGATGCACATATGAGCTAAGATAAGCTCTCCAATGGAACTAGTGGGGGTGCATCCAACTTGTTTTCTCATGAAGACCTACAGCTCATTTGAGGAGGCTCGTCATTGGAATATGCAAACCAAGTTCTATAGTGTAAGGGTCCCCACATAGTTATGCATGAATGATAATCTCTATGTAGTACAAATATAGCAATGGAGTACGAGTGTGAATCTTTCAAAAGGAATAGTAGTGTTGCCCCCTTCTATTTTTTTATTTCTCTCTCTTTTTTTCCCTTTTTCGTGGCCTCTTTGGCTCTTTCTATATATCTCTCATTTGTCCTCTTTGGGATCTTTTGTTTGTCCTCTTTGGGATCTTTTCCTCACTTAAGGGCAACACTCTATGTTTTACATTAATAAAAAAGATCATCACACGTTATGAGAAGTACTCAACATAAAGACAAGTGAAAACTATCATGATGTATGCAAATGTATGCCTTTGCCAATGTTGCAGGATATGCAATCATACTAGCGCCTCATGTAGAAATAATTGGGGGAAGGCCCAACTATCATGCGGCTCTACAATCAAGCAAAAGCATGTATGTCATGAAGATCAAGTCCTGAGATGGTGGATGTTGCATGGCAATGTATCTCGAAAAGGCTATGGAAATTCCTTAATATGTAGGTATGGTGGCTGTTTTGTGGAAAGATATAATGAGGCTTATGTATGACAAAGCGTATCATGTCATGGGTATGGATGCACCAGCGGAGTTTGCACCAACTCTCAGTGTGAGAAAGGGAAATGCACGGTACCGAGGTGGCTAGCAAAATATGGATGGTGGAAGTGCCAACAATCGAATACTCACATTAGTCCGAAGAACTCATACACTTATTATCAAGAACTCTCTATCTAGTTAGGAAATTCACAAGGAGACAAGTACCCCGAGGAGGAGTGTTTGGGGGTTTGGTTATCCTTACGCATCCTCGACTCATGGTAATGTGAGAGTACTCTATATATTCCAACCCCTCTAGAGGTTAGCGATCAATTTAGTAGCTAGAGTTCTCAACTAATTTTTAGTTTTTCAAAAACACATGGATTTCCCAAAATACGACACCTACCACTAATAGGCTCAAGCTCTTGGCACCAATAGTCCAAACATTACTCAAATCGATACCTCAAAAATATTGCAAGTTACTACTATACTTAAATAGCAATCTTAATTACCCACTCGTGCAAGACACACAACTCAGTGTAACGAGCCAAGTCTCTAAACAAGATACGCATGATAACTCAAGAGAGTTCCAAAAGCAACCTAAAAAAAGCTCTCAAAAAGATAAGCATGAAAACTAAGAGCTAAGCATGACACTAGCTATGGAAAGATGAAGAACACACAAAAAAGATAAGCATGAAAACCTGTGTTGTGTTCTAGAGTGGAATGGAGTGTGTTTGTCTCCCAAACAAGGTAGTCTAGGTTCCGACTTTTTATGAACAGTAATAAAAATTAAAACAAACTAAAAAGTAAAGAGCGGGATGCTCCAAGCATAGCACATAACATAAGAAGTGATAAAAATATAGCATGGAGATGGACGAACTGATGATTGTAGATAGAGAAGGGGATGCATGGGGGCATCCCCAAGCTTGGACGCTTGAGTCTCCTTGAATATTTATTGGCATGCATGGGGACATCCCCAAGCTGGAGCGCTTGACACTCATGTATCTTCTTTCATCATCTCCCATCGCATACTTGAAAACTCCCTTCATATGAAACTCATCATATAAGCTGATTAGAGTGGTTAGTACCCTTAATAAATTAATTCATTACCTGCTGGAAATAAAGATTTTCATGAAAAGCTACTGCTTCTCATGATTGCCAAAAGTTTTTTGCAAATAAAAAGTAAGCTTAGGATTTGCAAAACAATGAAAACGCAAAACATGGCAGAATCTGTGAAAAACAGAGCAGTAGGTAGTAAATAATTTATTCGGGGCACTTCTGCAACTCAAACCAAAAAATTCAGAACAGAGGCCAGAAAGGAAATTATATAGAACATGCTGTCAAAACAATTCAGATCAAAAAGATGAACTGGTGATTTTTGGCGAATTTTTCCATCAAGCACACAGAATCTGTTTCTGGAGAGAATGTCACAAGTTTTGAACTTTCTTGCAATCGGAGGCTATAACTTGGCACAAAGCTTAAAAATAAAGATACAATGATGCTGCTACAATAGTAAGAGGCATCAAGACGACTAAAACAGAAAGTAAAAACAAATTGGTTTGCCTCCCAACAAGCACTTTCTTTATGCCTTTGAGCTAGGCATAATGCAAGAAGATCAAGTGTTATCAACTCCAAAAGAATAACTTGCCCGAGTAACGGACTCATAAGGTAACTAAATATTCTTTCGAGGGAAGTGTTCCATTCCCTTTTTAAGAGGAAATTGGAATTTAATAATTATCTCTTTCATGTCAATGATAACAACAACGGTGCGGAGAAAAGGACGTCCCAAAATAATTGGACATGAAGGCTCACATTCAATGTACAAAATAAGAAAATCAACGAGCACATAATTATCAATGGCAATAATAAGAACATCATCAATTCTCCCTAAAGGTTTCTTTGTGGAAGAATCAACAAGACGAACACCAAAAAACATGGATCATAAGGTTTCCAATCAAGCATATCATACATTCTTTTGGGCATAACGGAAGCACTAGCTCCAACATCACACAATGAAAAGCAAGAGATATTATTCAATTTTATTTTGACCATAGGATCCCAACCATCTTCTAGTTTTCCAGGAATAGAAGTATCTAGCTTGAGCTTCTCCTCCCTAGCATTGATAAGAGCATTCGTAATATGCTCGGTGAAGGCAATATTGAGTGTACTAGTGCGGGGGTCTTTAGCCATTCTTTGCAAAAAGGTGATAACTTCGGAGAGACTAAAATTGTCAAAATCAAGGTTACTACCATTAATTAAAGTGGTAGTAATGTCATCTAAGCTCATTATTTTGGTAGTCACTAAATTCAAAGGACCTTATTGTCCTATAGTTGAGGTATTAGCATCACCATTAATAGGTCCATTGGGACTAGGAGTGCGATGGGTGCTAAATTTTTTGAGATCCTCAACAACTTGTATAGTAGTAATGGTAGTGTGTGTAGGAAGGCTCTTAATTCTCTCTTCCTCTTCTTTTTCTCTAGCCCATATCTCTTTATGTTTGGCTAGCGTTCTTATGTTCTCATTTATTTGGACTTGGATAGCATTCATGGGTGTGGTGTTCCTTTCCTCAAGAGGGGGAGTTCTAATTTTAAGCATCTCTACATCATGAGCTATGTTGTCCACCTTCAAAGAGAGACTATCTAGTTTTTCTAGTTTCTCTTCTACACTCTTGTTGAAGGCTTTTTGAGAGGTGATAAATACCTTAAGCATGCTCACTAATTCAGAATTGGAGTTTTTGGTGCTAGGATAATTGTTGTTGTTCCCATAGTTGTTGGATGGGAACGATCTAGGATTGCAACCAAAATTACTCCTATAAGCATTGTTATTAAAGTTGTTAATAGAGATAAAATTAACATCAACTTGCTCTCTTTCTTGAGCAACCAAAGAATTTAAAGGAACATCATGAGGATCAATAGGAGCTTGCTTAGTAAGTAGAGTCATGATCATGTCAACCTTATCATTAAGGGAGGAGATCTCCTCAACAAAGTTTACCTTCCTACCTATTGGAACTCTCTCGATGTGCCATTTAGAACAATTTGTCATCACCTCATCCAATAGCTTTGTGGCAGCATGATACGTCCATTTTGCATCATGCTTTTATGTTGACATTTATCGCTTTATGGGTTGTTATTACACTTCACGGTACAATACTTATGCCTTTTCTCTCTTATTTTGCAAGGTTTACATGAAGAGGGAGAATGCCGGCAGCTGGAATTCTGGCCTGAAAAGGGAGCAAGTTTGAGATACCTATTCTGCGCAACTCCAAAAGCCATGAAAATCGACGACGAATTATTTTGGAATTTATAAGAAATACCGGGCGGAAGAAGTACGAGAGGGGAGCCACCAGGAGGCCACAAGCCTGCTAGGCGCGGCCTACCCCCCTGGCCGCGCCTAGGGGGCTTGTGGGCTCCCTGTTTGCCCTCTGGCTCCCCTCTTTTGCTATAAGGAGGGTTTCGTTCCAGAAAAAATTGAGAGGAGGCTTTCGGGAGGAATCGCCGCCGCCACGAGGCGGGACTTGAGAAGAACAAATCTAGAGCTCCGGCAGGGTCGTCCTGCCGGGGAAACTTCCCTCGCAGAGGGGGAAATCGTCGCCATCGTCATCACCAACACTCCTCTCATCAGAGGGGACTCATCACCATCAACATATTCATCAGCACCATCTCATCTCCAAACCCTAGTTCATCTCTTGTAACCAATCTCCGTCTCGCGACTCCGATTGGTACTTGTAAGGTTGCTAGTAGTGTTAATTACTCTTTGAAGTTGATGCTAGTTGGATTACTCGGTGGAAGATTATATGTTCAGATCCTTGATGCTATTCAATACCTCTCTGTTCATGAATATTATTATTCTTTGTGAGTAGTCACTTTTGTTCCTGAGGACATGGGATAAGTCTTGCTATAAGTAGTCATGTGAATTTGGTATTCGTCCGATATTTTGATGTGTTGTATGTTGTTTTTACTCTAGTGGTTTTATGTGAATGTAGACTACATAAAACTTCACCATTATTTGGGCCTAGAGGAAGGCATTGGGAAGTAGTAAGTAGATAATGGGTTGCTAGAGTGACAGAAGCTTAAACCGTAGTTTATGTGTTGCTTCGTAAGGGGCTGATTTGGATCCATTAGTTTAATGCTATGGTTAGACTTCGTCTTAATTCTTCTTTCATAGTTGTGGATGCTTGCGAGAGAGGTTAATAATAAGTGGGATGTTTTTCCAAGTAAGGGCAGCACCCAATCACCGGTCCACCCACATATCAAATTATCAAAGTAGCGAATGCGAATCATATGAACATGATGAAAACTAGCTTGACAGAAATTCCCATGTGTCCTCGGGAGCGCTTTACCTCCTATAAGGGTTTGTCCAGGCTTGTCCCTTGCTAAAAAGGGATTGGGCCACCTTGCCGCACCTTTGTCAATGTTGTTACTTGCTACTTGCTACGTATCATCTTATCACACAACTATATGTTACCGATAATTTCAGTGCTTGCAGAGATTACCTTGCTGAAAACCACTTGTCAGATCCTTCTGCTCCTCCTTGGGTTCGACACTCTTACTTATCGAACGGACTACGATAGATCCCCTATACTTGTGGGTCATCAAGACTCTTTTCTGGCGCCGTTGCGGGGGAGTGAAGCGCCTTTGGTTAGTGGAATTTGGTAAGGAAATATTTATATAGTGTGCAGAAATTTATTGTCACTTGTTACTATGGAAACTAATCGTTTGAGGAGCTTGTTCGGGGTATCTTCACCTCGAACGAAAGCACAAGGAGTTGCTCCTCAACCTGCTGCACCTACTGAAAATATTTGCTATGAATTTCGTTCGGGTATGCTTGAGAAACTGTTGGCTAATCCTTTTACAGGAGATGGAACATCACATCCTGACTTGCATATAATCTATGTAGATGAACTTTGTGGTTTATTTAAGCTTGCAGGTTTGCCCGAGGATGAGGTCAAGAAGAAGGTCTTTCCCTTACCTTTGAGGGATAAAGCATTGACATGGTATAGGCTATGTGATGATACTGGATCATGGAACTACAACCGGTTGAAATTGGAATTTCATCAAAAGTTTTATCCTATGCATCTAGTACATCATGATCGGAATTATATTTAAAAAAAATTGGCCTCATGACAGAGAAAGCATCGCTCAAGCTTGGGGAGGCTTAAATCAATGTTATATTCATTCCCCAACCATGAGCTCTCGAGAGAAATTATCATTCAGAACTTCTATGCTTGGCTTTCTCATGATGATCGCACCATGCTTGACACTTCTTGTACCGGTTCTTTTATGAAGAGAGATATTGACTTCACATGGAATTTATTGGAAAGAATTAAACGCAACTCTGAAGATTGGGAGTTTGATGAAAGTAAGGAGTCTGGTATGAATTTCAAGTTTGATTACGTTAAATCCTTTGTCGAAACAAATAGTTTTTGTGATTTTAGCGCTAAATATGGACTTGACACTTAGATAGTAGCTTCATTGTGTGAATCATTTGCTGCTCATATTGATCTCCCTAAAGAGAAGTAGTTTAAATATCATCCTCCCTTAGAAGTCAATGTAGTTAAACCCAATCCAGATTAAGAGAAAGTCATCGCTTATAATGATCCTATTGTTCCCAGTGCTTACATTGAGAAACCACCTTTACATGTTAGGATAAAGGATCATTCTAAAGCTTCAACTGTGATACGTAGGGGATACATTAAAACACCTACACCCCCTAAGCAAATTAGAGTTGAACCTAGCATTGCAATTATCAAAGATCTCCTGTCCGACAATGTTGATGGCCATGCTATTCACTTCTGTGAAGATGCTGCTAGAATTGCTAAACCACATGCTAGAGACAAACATAGGCCTGTTGTTGGCACGCCTGTTGTTTCTGTTAAGATAGGAGATCATTGTTATCATGGTTTATGTGACGTGGGTGCTAGTGTTAGTACAATACCTCAATCTCTATAGGATGAAATTAAAGACGAGATTGCACCTGTTGAGATGGAACCTATTGATGTCACTATTCAGCTTGCCAATAGAGATACTATCTGCCCTTTGGGAATTGTTAGATATGTTGAAGTCTTGTGTGGTAAAATAAGTATCCTGCTGATTTTCTCATTCTTGCTACCACACAAGATAGCTTTTATCCCATCATATTTGGCAGACCCTTCCTCAATACTGTCAATGCTCATATTGACTGTGAGAAGCAAACTGTCACTGTTGGCTTTGAAGGTGTGTCACATGAGTTCAGTTTCTCCAAGTTTGGTAGACAACCTCATGAAAAAGAGTTGCCTAGTAAGGATGAAATTATTGCCCTAGCTTCTATTGTCGTGCCTCCTACTGATCCTTTAGAGCAATACTTACTTGAGCATGAAAATGATATGCATATGGATGAAAGGGATGAGATAGATAGAGTTATATTTGAACAATATCATATCCTTAAGAATAATTTGCCTGTTGAACTGCTTGGAGATCCACCCCCACCAAAGGGTGATCCTGTGTTCGAGCTCAAACGGTTGCAGATACTCTTAAGTATGCTTATCTCGATGAAAAAGAGATATATCCTGTTATATTTAGTGCTAGCCTCTCAGAGCATGAAGAAAAGAAGTTACTAAAAACTCTGAGGAAGCACCGTGCTGCTATTGGATATACTCTTGATGATCTTAAGGGCATTAGTCCCAGTCTATGCCAGCACAAGATTAAAACCGATCCTGATTCCAAACCAGTTGCCAATCATCAACGGAGATTAAATCCTAAGATGAAAGAGGTAGTAAGAAAAGAAATACTAAAGCTCCTGGAAGCAGGAATTATCTATCATGTTGCTCATAGTGATTGGGTGAGTCCGGTGCATTGCGTCCCTAAGAAGGGAGGTATTACCTTTGTCCCTAATGATAAGGATGAATTGATCCCATAGAGGATTATTACTGGCATGGTGATCAATTTTAGGAAATTGAATAAAGCCACTAGGAAAGATCATTACCCTTTGCCTTTTATCGACCAAATGCTAGAAAGACTGTCTAAACACACACACTTCTTCTTTCTAGATGGTTATTCTAGTTCCTCCCAAATACGAGTTGCACAATCTGATCAGGAGAACACCACTTTCACATGCCCTTTCGGTACCTTTGCTTACAGACGTATGCCTTTTGGCTTATGTAATGCACCTGCTACCTTTCAAAGATGTATGATGGCTATATTCTCTGACTTTTGTGAAAAGATTGTTGAGGTTTTCATGGATGACTTCTCCGTTTACGGGTCTTCTTTTGATGATTGCCTCAGCAACCTTGATAGAGTCTCGCAGAGTTGTAATGATACCAACCCTGTCTTGAATTGGGAGAAGTGCCACTTTATGGTTAATGAAGGCATCGTCTTAGGACATAAAATTTCTGAAATAGGTATTGAAGTCGATAAGGCTAAGGTTGATGCGATCGAGAAAATGCCATGTCTTACAAATATCAAATGTATAAGAAGTTTCCTTGGTCATGCTGGTTTCTATAGAAGGTTCATTAAGTACTTTTCTAAGATTTCTAGGCCTCTTACCAATCTCTTGCAAAAGGATATTCCTTTTGTTTTTGACGATGATTGTGAGGAAGCCTTCGAAATACTTAAAAAGGCCTTGACAACTGCGCCTATTGTTCAACCACCTGATTGGAACTTACCTTTTGAAATCATGTGTGATGCTAGTGATTATGTTGTTGGCATTGTCCTAGGACAAAGAATTGATAAGAAGTTGAATGTTATTCACTATGCTAGTAAAACTCTAGACAGTGCCCAAAGAAACTATGCTACTACTGAAAAGGAATTTTAGTAGTCGTGTTTGCATGTGAAAAGTTCAGATCTTACATAGTTGATTCCAAAGTCACTATTCACACTGATCACGCTGCTATTAAGTACCTCATGGAAAAGAAAGACGCTAAACCTAGACTTATCAGATGGGTTCTCTTGCTACAAGTATTTGATTTGCATGTTGTCGATAGGAAGGGTGTTGAGAACCCCGTAGCAGATAACTTGTTTAGGTTGGAGAATGTTCTTGATGACCCACAACCTATTGATGATAGCTTTCCTGATGAGAAACTAAATGTCATCAATACTTCACGTAGTACACCGTGGTATGCTGATTATGCAAATTATATCGTTGCCAAATATATACCACCTAGTTTCACATACCAGCAAAAGAAGAAATTCTTCTTTGATTTTTGACATTACTTTTGGGATGATCCTCACCTTTATAAGAAAGGAGTAGATGGTGTTATTAGACGTTGTGTACCTGAACATGAACAGGGACAGATCCTATAGAAGTGTCACTCTGAGGCTTACGGAGGACACCATGCGGGAGATAGAACTGCACACAAGGTATTGCAATCGGGTTTCTATTGGCCCACTCTCTTCAAGGATGCCCGTAAGTTTGTCTTGTCTTGTGACGAATGTCAAAGAATAGGTAATATCAGTAAACGTCGGGAAATGCCTTTGAATTATTCACTTGTCATTGAACCATTTGATGTTTGGGGTTTTGATTATATGAGACCTTTTCCAAAATCCCACGGGTATACTCATATCCTAGTTGCTGTTGATTATGTTACTAAGTGGGTAGAAGATATCCCAACTAGTAGTGTTGATCACAACACCTCTATCAGGATGCTTAAAGAAGTTGTTTTCCCTAGATTTGGAGTCCCTAGATATCTAATGACTGATGGTGGTTCACATTTTATTCATGGGGCTTTCTGTAAAACGCTTGCTAAGTATGATGTCAACCATAGAATTGCATCTCCCTATCATCCTCAATCCAGTGGTCAAGTAGAGCTAAGTAATAGAGAGATTAAACTAATTCTGCAAAAGACTGTCAATAGGTCTAGAAATAATTGGTCTAAGAAGCTCGATGATGCACTGTGGGCTTATAGAACTGCTTATAAGAATCCCATGGCATGTCTCCGTACAAAATGGTTTATGGTAAAGCATGTCATTTACCTCTTGAGCTAGAGCATAAGGCTTATTGGGCAATCAAAGAGCTCAACTTTGATTTCAAACTTGCTGGTGAGAAGAGGTTATTTGATATTATCTCACTTGATGAATGGAGAGCTCAGGAATATGAAAATGCCAAGTTGTTCAAAGAAAAGGTTAAGAGGTGGCATGATAAAAGGATACAAAAACGTGAGTTCAGTGTAGGTGATTATGTCTTGCTATACAATTCTCGTTTAAGATTTTTTGGAGGCAAGCTTCTCTCTAAATGGGAAGGTCCTTACATTGTTGAGGAAGTATATCGTTCCGGTGCCATCAAGATCAACAACACGGAAGGTAATTTTCCGAGAGTGGTAAATGGGAAAAGAATCAAGCATTATATTTCAGGTACTCCCATAAATGTTGAAAGCAATACTATCAATACCATAACTCCGGAGGAGTACATAAGGGATATTTATCAGCCTGTTTGAGACTCCGAAAACGAAGAGGTATGTGATTCGGTAAGTAAACCGACTCCAAAACTTTTCTAGTAGGAATTTTTCTCCGTTTTGCAATTTTTAGAAAAATTGAAAAATTTAAAGCAGTTCGGAAAGCGCACGAGGAGGCGACAAGCCTGCGAGGCACGGGCCACCCCCTGGCCACGCCTGGGGGGCTTATGACCACCTCGTGTGCCTCCCGGACTCCGTTTTCTTGTGGAGTACTCCTTCTGGTCGGGAAAAAATCATTATATATTCTCCCGAAAGGTCTAACCCTCGTATCACGCAATTTTCCTCTGTTTTCGTTTCGAGCCTGTTTCTGCTGCAGATTTAGAGCAAGATGTCGTCTCAGGAATCTATAGGGGAGAACGATCTCCCTCAAGTCTATGAAGAAGTAAATGCTGATCTGAAAAGAATGGAGGTCATGGAGGTCAAGGAAAGGCTACCTAAAGAAACTAAGGGCAAAAGTATGGTGAAGAATCCGGCGTTGGACGAAGGGCAATCTGTGCTCAACATGGAAGAAGCTGAGGAAGAGGATTTTCTTCAACCTTACCTCCACCTTTTACCTCCATCCTTGATCGAGCTCTTGAGGTTATGTGAAATAACTCGTGTTCGTAATACTTATCTCACTCGTGCAGTTGTTTTGCTGGAGAAACATATCACAGAGCTCCAAGGTATAAATCGAAGATTGATGGCCCTCTTGGAATCAAAAGACAAGACAGCTCCACCACCATCACCTTCAAAGGCAGACAACTAAGCACGGGTATGGGAAATCCCCTTGGCTTGTGCCAAGCTTCCGGGAGTTGCCCCGGTTTCGTATCACCATCACATCTTTTTCCTTTACCTTTTCTTAGTTCGTTCCTTTTTGGTTTTATCTTTCTCTAGTAGAATAAAGTTCTTAGTGTTTTAGGCTTGAGTATTGCTTTGTGTCACCCTGATGTATTCGAGTTCGTGAGTCTTATAATAAGGAGTGTTTTAGTTAAGGGCCTTACTTCATGCCATGATCTGAAAGAAAAGAATGATAAAAGAACAAAAGCATGAAAGATCATGTAATGATCTTATGGGAAGTGATGACTTCACATATAAAAATAATGTTGATTAAAACTTGTTGCGGGTGGATAAACGTAGACCTTGGTCATTGTTGCAATTAATAGGAAGTAATAAAGAAGGAGAGGTTCACATATAAATATATCATCTTGGACACCATCTATGATTGTGAACACTTACTAAACTATCGCATGCTTAGAAGTAGATGTTGGACAATGAAGAAAACATAATGAATTATGTTTGCTTGGTTCTGAACAATATTATATGACTAGATATCCCTTAGCATGTGATGATTGCTTCCACCTCATATCAGCCAAAACTTCCACACTAAGTAGAGATACTACTTGTGCATCCATAAACCTTCAACCCAGTTTTGCCATGAGAGTCCACCATACCTACATATGGATTGAATAAGATCCCTCAAGTAAGTTGTCATCGGTGCAAGCAATAAAAATTGCTCCCTAAATATGTATGATCTATTAGTGTGTGGAAAATAAGCTTTGTACGAACATGTGATGAGGAAGACATAAAAGCGACAGACTACATAATAAAGTTCTTTATCACAAGAGGCAATATAAAGTGACGTTCCTTCACACTAAGAGGACACACATCCAAACCTCAAAAGCGCATGACAACCTCTGCTTCCCTCTGCGAAGGGCCTATCTTGTAACTTTACCTTTTGCCATTGAAAGAGTCATGGTGATCTACAACAATTCCTTATTTCGCCTTTATCTTGGCTAACGTCATATGCTAGGGAAAGATCGATATTCATATGTCAACTTGGAAGTAAGTATTCATGAATTATTATTGTTGACATTACCCTTGAGGTAAATAGTTGGGAGGCGAAACTATAAGCCCCTATCTTTCTCTGTGTCCGACTGAAACTTTGATCTCATGAGTACCACGTGAGTTGTAGCAATTGTAGGAGACGAAAGGATGATTGAGTATGTGGATTTGCTTTACAAGCTCTTATTTGACTCTTTGCGATGTTATGATAAATTGTGATTGCTTCAATGACTATAGGCTATTGGTTGTTAATTCTCAATAAGGTTCTTGATCCATACTTTACTTTGTGAAGGAATTATCACTTTAGCATAAGATATGATATGATGGTATTGATGTTCTAACTATGCTCATGATGCATGCATGTTCGTATCTTGTTTTGTCGACATCTCTCTCTCTCTAAACATGTGGGCATATTTATTGATCTCGGTTTACGCTTGAGGACAAGCAAAGTCTAAGCTTGGGGGAGTTCATACATCCATTTTGCATCATGCTTTTATGATGATATTTATCGTTTATGGGCTGTTATTACACTTCACGGTACAATACTTATGCATTTTCTCTCTTATTTTGCAAGGTTTACATGAAGAGGGAGAATGCCGGCAGCTGGAATTCTGGCCTGAAAAGGGAGCAAGTTTGAGATACCTATTCTGCGCAACTCCAAAAGCCGTGAAAATCAATGAGGAATTTTTTGGAATTTATAAAAAATACCGGGTGGAAGAAGTACCAGTGGGGAGCCACCAGGAGGCCACAAGCCTGCTAGGCGCGGCCTACCCCCTGGCCGCGCTTAGGGGGCTTGTGGGCTCCCTGTTGGCCCTCTGGCTCCCCTCTTTTTCTATAAGGAGGGTTTCATTCTAGAAAAAATCAAGAGGAGGATTTCGGGAGGAATCGCCGCCGCCACGAGGCGGAACTTGAGCAGAACCAATCTAGAGCTCCGGCAGGGTCGTCCTGCAGGGGAAACTTCCCTCCCGGAGGGGGAAATCATCGCCATCGTCATCACCAACACTCCTCTCATCGGAGGGGACTCATCACCATCAACATCTTCATCAGCACCATCTCATCACCAAACCCTAGTTCATCTCTTATAACCAATCTCCGTCTCGCGACTCCGATTGGTACTTGTAAGGTTGCTAGTAGTGTTAATTACTCTTTGTAGTTGATGCTAGTTGGACTACTCGGTGGAAGATTGTATGTTCGGATCCTTGATACTATTCAATACCTCTCTGGTCATGAATATTATTATGCTTTGTGAGTAGTCACTTTTGTTCCTGAGGACATGGGATAAGTCTTGCTATAAGTAGTCATGTGAATTTGGTATTCGTTTGATATTTTGATGTGTTGTATGTTGTTTTTCCTCTAGTGGTGTTATGTGAACGTCGACTACATAAAACTTCACCATTATATGGGCATAGAAGAAGGCATTGGGAAGTATTAAGTAGATGATGGGTTGCTAGAGTGATACAAGCTTAAATCCTAGTTTATGCGTTGCTTCGTAAGGGGCTGATTTGGGTCCATTAGTTTAATGCTATGGTTAGACTTTGTCTTAATTCTTATTTCGTAGTTGCGAATGCTTGCGAGAGGGGTTAACAATAAGTGGGATGTTTGTTCAAGTAAGGGCAGCACCCAAGCACCGGTCCACCCACATATCAAATTATCAAAGTAGCGAACGCGAAACATATGAACATGATGAAAACTAGTTTGACAGAAATTCCCATGTGTCCTCGGGAGCGCTTTACCTCCTATAATAGTTTGTCCAGGCTTGTCCCTTGCTACAAAAGGGATTGGGCCACCTTGTTTACTATTGTTACTTGCTACTTGCTATGAATCATCTTATCACACAACTATCTGTTACCGATAATTTCAGGCCTTGCAGAGATTACCTTCCTGAAAACCACTTGTCAAATCCTTCTGCTCCTCGTTGGGTTCGACACTCTTACTTATCGAAAGTACTACGATAGATCCCCTATACTTGTGGGTCATCACAGCACCAAGTGTAGTTGACATAAAGGTTCCTCCTGTGGCCGAGTCTAACAGATTCCGCGAGGTAAAGTTCAATCCTGCATAGAAAGTTTGGATAACCATCGAAGTAGTCAAATCATGTGTAGGGAAATTCTTAACAAGAGATTTCATACGTTCCCAAGTTTGAGCAACATGTTCATTATCCAATTGCCTAAAATTCATAATGTTACTCCTCAACTTGATAATCTTAGCAGGCAGGTAATACTTCCCAATAAAAGCATCTTTGCACTTATCCCAAGAATCTATGCTATTCCTAGGCAAAGATTAAAGCCACACTTTGGCTCGTCCTCTCAAGGAGAAAGGAAAAAATCTTAAGTTTAACAATATCACCATCTACTTCTTTATATTTTTGCATATCACAGAGCTCAACAAAATTGTTCAAGTGCAAGGCATCATCATCTCGAGCACCGGAGAATTGATCTTTCATAATTAGGTTCAGTAAAGCAGGTTTAATCTCATAGGACGTGGCTCCAATGGCGGGAGCAGTAATAGGAGCGCAGATAAAGTCATTATTGTTGTGACTAGTGAAATCACACAACTTGGTTTCTCAGTGGAACACATAGCACTGGCAACAAGCAAGAACAAAGCAACTAATTTTTTTGTGGTTTTTGGTATAGGACTCTAAAGCAAAAACTAGAAAGCAAACTAACAAGACTAAAAAAGCAAAGGTAAAAGATAGCGTGCAACTCCCCTATCTTGAAGACTGGAGTCCCCGGCAATGGCGCTAGAAAACTTTGCTTGATGACGAGATGATGTATATACTTCTCGCACCTAGTAGATTACCCCAAGTGGAAGGTTGAGATGTAGTCAGCAGCAAGTTTTCCCTCACACGGAGAGTGTGAGGTTTATCGAACCAAGAGGAATCCTAGGCTCAACAAGCAGGTGTCTTCCACCCTGGCGCTAGTAGAAGACGTGGACCTGCACAAAAAACAAATAACTTTGCTCCCAACGAGTACAGAGAGGTTGTAAATCTCTCCGGCCTTGCAGTTTGCAAAGGATCAAAACGCAAGCGGGAAAGTGATAGTGATTGCAACGGAAAAGTAAATGAAAATGGTAAATGATGGAGGTGTAAACAATGATGATGATATGGACCAGAGTCACATGATGTTCACTAGTGATGTCTCTCTCCCCAAAAGACGATAAACAACTATGCTTGGGTAAACAAATCACAGTTGGGCAATTGACAGAATTATGAATGCACCGCAATGCTAATTATGCTACTTGATAGTTAGAGGTTCAATAGTAATGGGCGGTATGCCAAGACAAGTAGACCGTTTATTCACCAGCATCTACTTACTAATCATCCACCTTGAGATATCTATCCAGAACATCTTGCCGGTATTAAGTTGTGAGCCCCACCCAAAGTGTAAACTCAAAGCAACGGACAACTGCATTAACGAACTATGCGTAAGGTAAACAATCCTTGCAACCATGGTCACAAGCACCGTTGTTTTCTCCCTAGTGGAAACAACACATTCCCTAGTCTCATGTTTCTGTCACTGAAGCTACACATCGAGGGGCATGAACCCACAATCATGCATAACGCTCCCTCTTGGAGTTACAATCTACTACTCGTCCAAAGCAATCAATAGCAACAAAGAACATGCATGAATCACTAAGGAACATGACATAAAAGGATAATCAAATATATAACTCATAACAATCTGAACATAATCTCATAATCCATCGGATCCCAACAAACCGAGCATAGCAATAGCAAGAGAATTACATAGATGCCTTGATCATGTAGGGCAGCTCACAAGGACTAACCATTAAAGCACAAGATTGGAGAGAAGACATCTAATAGCTACTGGTCATGGACCCATGGTCCAAGGAGGACTACTCACGGCACGTCCGAGAAGTGTCCATGACGGTGGAGAAGCTCCCGGAGGTCAATCCTCCCTCCGGCACGGTGCCGGGAAGAGGTCTCCTGATGCTCCCGAGCTCGGAAGCGCTACGGTGGCGGAACGATGGATAAATTCGTGATTCTGGAAGTTGTGGAAGGGTTTCCTCACGGAGGACTAAATATAGGCCAAAAGAGGGCACCGGAGGAGGTGGGGCCCACCCAGGAGGCCTGCTGGCGCGGCCAGGGGGTAGGCCGCACCAGGAGGTCTTGTGGACTGCCCGTGGCCCCCCTATGGCCCATCTTGAGTGATCTGGAAGCTTCCGTTTTGCTGTTTTTTTATATATTTTTCCTGGATTTTTTCGGGCTTCGGAAAATTGAGTAAAATCCCTGCAAAATAGACATAAGCACACAAAAACTGGAACTGGGTGCACTGAGTTAGTAGGTTAGAACAAATATGTGTAAAATGATATAAAAGTGTAGCAAAACATATAACATTGTTACCCAAAAGATCATGGAAGAAGCAGAAATTACACATATGTTTGGGACGTATCAGTTGCTCACCTAGTTGTTCATCTAGAGAACCTTTTGTTGCTAATCCTAATTTGTGAAGAAGAGCTAAAAAATGGTAGTTACCAATTCACTCCCCCCTCTAGTCAACCATATCGATCCTTTCAGCTTCCCAATCGGCGTAATGTTTCTTCAACACATCAAGCTCCGTTGTGGTCTAATCCGCACCAGCTTTCAAAAGCCGATTCTCCTCCTCCAAAGTGCCAACCGGCTTGAGTTTGGCTTCAGCTTTCAAGATTTTTTACTTGATATCCTTCCAAGCGGATGCGAGTTTGTCGTCCCTCTTCTCGAGGGCTTCCTTCATTGTCACCAGAGGAATGGAATTCTTCAGCCCCTCAGAAAGGTGATCTGACAAGAGAGCCTTAGTCGGATAAGGAAAGATAACATAATGGAGTATCAGTCCGATGGCAAGGACATACCTTCACCTGTTCGCTTTTCCAACTCCAGTCGCTTGCTCTTTGCTTTCTCCGCCTCAAGGCTTAGTAGGATTTCCTGCAACTCTTTTTCCATGGCCTCATCACGGCCCACGGGCCCACAAGCAGTCTGCAATCAACAAATACAAGAGATGCATAACATTACATCGTAGCTCTAAGACTACCGTCGACTGTGACAGTCGACGATAGACTCGGGAACTACACCTAGTGGGTGCGCTCATCACGGCCCCACTAGAATGAAGAGGATAAAGGGTCCTTACCCAACTAGCCTCTATCTGTCAAAATGAAGAAACTAGGACTAATGTCGACTGCTCTAGTCGACAGTAGCCTCAGGGAGTACACCCACTAGGTGCGCTTAGCGCGCCCCCATTGGAAGGATGGAAGAAGGGAAAGGGCTTCGTACCCTACTGGACTCTATCGAACATACAAAACAAAAAAAGACTGCCGCTCACTAACACGGTGGGTGCGCTCAGTGAACTCCCACTAACACCCAGTGGGGTTTGCCCTTCGGCATGCCCACTCGGGATTCCTACCAAGGACGAAATTCAAAAAATACATACGTGAAGGTCTTACTTGAACGTTCTTTGCCACGGCTTCACTCGCGTTGTACGCTGATACGTCTCCATCGTATCTACTTTTCCAAACTCTTTTGCCCTTGTTTTGGACTCTAATTTGCATGATTTGAATGGAACTAACCCGGACTAACGTTGTTTTCAGCAGAATTGCCATGGTGTTGTTTTTTGCGCAGAAATAAAAGTTCTCGGAATGACCTGGAAATTTACGAGGATTTTTGTGGAATATATAAAAAATACTGGAGCAAGAATCAACCAGAGGAGTGGAGCGAGGAGCCCACAAGCCCACCAGGCGCCACCCCCCTGGACGAGCCTTGCAGGCTTGTGGGGCCCTCGGGGCTCCGCCGCCTCCAACTCCAGCTCTATTTAGTCCCTTTCGTCCGGAAAAAAATCAAGGAGAAGAGTTCATCGCGTTTTACGATACGGAGGCGCCGCCACCACCCGTTCTTCCTCTGAAGGGCAGATCTGGAGTCCGTTCTGGGCTCCGGAGAGGGGAGATCGTCACCGTCGTCATCACCAACCTTCCTTCATCGCCAATTATATGATGCTCTTCACCGTTCGTGAGTAATCTCATCGTAGGCTTGCTGGACGGTGATGGGTTGGATGCGATCTATCATGTAATCGAGCTGGTTTTGATGGGGATTGATCCCTAGTATCCACTATGTTCTGAGATTGATGTTGCTACTACTTTGCCATGCTTAATGCTTGTCACAAGGGCCCGAGTGCCATGATTTCAGATCTGAACCTATTATGTTCTCGTCAATATATGTGTGTTCTTGATCCTATCTTGCAAGTTGTAGTCACCTACTATGTGTTATGACCCGGCAACCCCGGAGTGACAATAGCCGGAACCACTCCCGGAGATGACCATAGTATGAGGAGTTCATGTATTCACTAAGTGCTAATGCTTTGTTCCGGTTCTCTATTAAAAGGAGAACCTTAATATCCCGTAGTTTCCATTACGACACCGCTTCCATGGGAGGGATGGACAATAGATGCCATGCAAGTTCTTTTCCCTAAGCATGTATGACTACATACGGAATACATGCCTACATTACATTGACGAACTGGAGCTAGTTACATATCTCTAAGTGTTATAACTGTTGCATGATGAATGTCATCCGGCATAATTATCCATCACCGATCCAATGCCTACGAGTTTTTCCTACTGGTCCTTGCTACGTTACTTTGCCGCTACTACAGTCACTCCTGCTACCATTACTTTGTCGCTATTGCTGTCACTGCTGCTACTGTTACTCTGTCGCTACTGCTGTCACTGCTGCTACTATTTTTGTTGCTACTGGTGCTATCACACCACTTTGCTACTGATACTTTGCTGCAGATACTAAGTCTTTCAGGTGTGGTTGAATTGAGAACTCAACTTCTAATACTCGAGAATATTCTTTGGCTTCCCCTTGTGTCGAATCAACAAATTTGGGTTGAATACTCTACCCTCGAAAACTGTTGCGATCCCCTATACTTGTGGGTTATCAAGACTATTTTCTGGCGCCGTTGCCGGGGAGGCATAGCTCTATTCTCTGAGTTACTTGGATTTACGTCTGCTGATCAGTATGAGGAATCCGAGAGATCCAAAAACTAAAGTCTTGCCCTCAACTACGAGGACAGGTAAGGAACCGCCATCTAGGTGTGCACTTGATTCACCTTCGGTTATAAGTAAGTTTGCGACACCACCTCCTACTAGAAATTTTGATATGTCGCTTGTGCTTGATGATGCTACTTCTGCTGTCCATGATGCTTGTGATAATGCTTTGCTTAATACTGCTTTGCCACTAGGTGCATTCCTAGATGCACAAAATGCTATAGTTGCTGCTAGATGTGATGATACTTCTGAAACTGTTGAGATTATTGAAGTAGAACCTGCTATTTCAGCTGTTAGAACTATCTCTCCTAGATATGAATTGCCTGATATGCCTGAGGGTAATGTTATGGAGGGAGAGATAGCTGAGGACTTTCTTGCTTGTAAGGATAGCTATGATCTTGAGAAATTACTGCGCGAGTGGAAACAAAAATCTTTGAACGCTAGGATGAAATACGACCCGAAGTTTAATACTCCGCCTATCTTTGTGACCGATAAGGATTATGAATTCTTTGTCGACCCTGAGTTAATCACTCTAGTCGAATCGAATACTTTTCACGGTTATGAGTCTGAAACGGTTGTAGCACGTCTTACCAAATTCCATGATATAGCCACCCTATTCACGAGTGAGGAAAAGATCCGCCACTACTATATCCTTAAGTTGTTTCCTTTCTCGCTAAAGGATGATGCTAAGACTTGGTTCACTTCTCTTGCTCCTGGTTGTGTGCGTAGTCCCCAGGATATGATCTACTACTTCTCTGAGAAATATTTCCCTACCCATAAGAAACAAGCTGCCTTGCAGGAAATATATAACTTTGTGCAAGTTGAAGAAGAGAGTCTCCCACAAGCTTGGGGAGGCTTGTCCAGCTGCTGAATGCTTTGCGTGATCACCCTCTTGAGAAGAATGAAATACTTGATATCTTCTATAATGGACTAACCGATGCTTCTAAGGACCACCTAGATAGTTGTGTTGGTTGTGTTTTCAGGGAACAAACTGTGGAACAAGCTGAGATCCTATTGAATAATATCTTGTGCAATGAGAATGCTTGGAATATTCCCGAACCACCTCCAAAGCCAACTCCAAAGAAAAGAAGTATTCTATTCCTCAGTCCTGAAGTTATGCAAGAAGCTAAGAAATCTATGAAAGTGAAAGGCATTAAATCTGAAGATGTCAAAAATCTACCACCTATCGAAGAGATTCATGGTCTTGATAACCCGACACATGTAGTAGAGGTAAATTCTCTTTGTATATTCAATGAGAGTGATAATCCTTTTGATAAACCTGCTAGCTTATGCCAGGATGAATTTGATACCTTTGTTGCCAAACAACAGAGTTTCAATGATTATGTTAGCAGACAATTGGAATAGAATGCTCGTATTCTTAGTCATTTAAGTGCTTGTGTGGACATAAACTTCAATGATCTTAAGCTCTTGAGTAAACATGCCTCTATGATTACCACTCAAGTAGAACAATTACTTCAGGCTCAAAATGACTTTCTCAATGAGTTGAATGACAATTCTGTCAGAGTTATAACTAGAGGTGGTAGAATGACCCAGGAACCTTTGTATCCTGAGGGTCATCCTAAGAGAATTGAACAAGATTCTCAAGGAGTTAGCACTGATGCACCTAGTCATCCTAGAAAGAAAAAGAAAGATGATAGGAACTTGCATACTATCAACCCTGTTGTTGTTACACCCGAGAATCCAAACGATGTCTCTGTTTCTGATGCTGAAACGCAATATGGTGATGAACATGAGCCTAACGATAATATCGATAGTGATGTTCATGTTGATGCTCAACCTAGCAATAATAAGGATGTGGAGATTGAACCTGCTGATCTTGATAACCCACAACCTAAGAATAGGAGATATGATAAGAATGACTTTATTGCTAGGAAGTATGGTAAAGAAAGAGAACCATGGGTTCAGAAATTCATGCCCTTTCCTCCCAAACCATCCAAGAAAAAGGATGCTGAGGATTTTGAGCGATTTGTTGAAATGATTAGACCTGTCTTTCTGCAAATGTGTTTGACAGATATGCTCAAAATGTCTCCTTATGCTAAGGACATGAAGGATATTGTGAATAATAAGAGGAGGATACCTAAGGTTGAGATTTCCACCATGCTCGCTAATTACACCTTCAAGGGTCGACCTCCTAAGAAACTAGGTGATCTCGGAGTGCCCACTATATCTTGCTCCATTAAAGGCAATTATGTTAGAACCTCTTTATGCGATCTTGGAGCCGGTGTTAGTGTTATGCCTCTCTCTCTTTATCGTAGACTTGAATTGGATAAGTTGACACCCATTGAAATCTCCTTGCAAATGGCCGACAAATCAACTGCATTCCCTATCGGCATTTGCGAGGATGTGCCTGTTGTGGTTCCGAACGTTACTATCTTAGTGGACTTTGTTATTCTGGATATTCCCGAGGATGATGCCATGGCGGTCATCCATGGAAGACCCTTCTTAAACACTGTAGGGGCTGTTATTGATTGCAACAAAGGCAATGGCACTTTCCATGTCAATGGTAATGAGCATACGATGCACTTTTCGAAGAAACAATATCGAGTACATTGCATCAATGCTATTGAAAAAACTTCATCGATTCTTATTGGGAGCTTTGAATGCCCTATACCTACTATCAAGATGAAGTATGATTTACTTGTTGGGGATATGCACATTCCCGCTGAGATGGATGAATCTAGAAGTCACAACCTTTTGTTCCCAACTTTTATCAGTCGGAGCCAGAGGAGTTCACCCAGCAGTGGCACCCTCAGTACACTCCGGAGTACCCCGGAGACGGTTACTTCCCTCCTTGGGAGTAGACCAACTTAGGCCAAAAGCCTAAGCTTGGGGGAGTACGTGTTTCTCACCAACTTTATATTCATGCTCGCACTTTCACTTTGATAGTCGGTGTTCACACTTTGCCACTGTATCATCCATGCTAGTTTATTTATTTTCTCGCTTTCTTCTCGTGTGTTTGTCTAGTTTGAAAAAAAAATAGTTGTAAGTTTGCTTTCCAGCTTGCTTAGTGTGTTTTAAAAAAAGAAAACCCAAAAAGATTTCCCGTTCTTGTTTTGCTTGTTGGGAGCTTTCCTCTGTAAATAGTTTTCTTTTTCTTTGGGTCAAGGTAGAAGACCATGATTAAAACATTTAGTGGCTCTCACATGCATATCTGTTTATCCGTCAAAGAGTCATATTACTTTGTCTTATCCTCTGTGTTTGCTTGCAGATTCCAGCTTAGTCTAATGCACGAACACTCTCATTATGATTCACACCATTCGGTCATGCAAGTGAAAGGCAATAATGACGATATACGATGAAGTGACTGAGCCTGGAAAAGCTGGTATGAACTCGATCTATTTTCTTTTTGTAGATATGACTAGCTCATCGTTCCTAATTCAGCTTTGTTATGAGAGAAACATGTTTGCAATGACAACTTAGAGATCATAGTTTCTGATGCCATGCTTAATTAGCTAGGAGCTTATAATGGTTTGTCTTGGATGCCAACATGAATTTCAAGATGATTATGATGTAGTATGATAGGATGGTATCCTCCTTTGAATGATTCAAGTGGCTTGACTTGGCGCATGTTTATGCATGTAGTTTAAACAAAATCAACATAGCCTCTATGATATTCATGTTTATGGTGATTTATGTCCTACTCATGCTTGCACTCAATGTTGGTTAATTTCAATGCGTATTGATGACTGTTGTCGCTCTCTAGTTGGTCGCTTCCCAGTCCTTTGCTAGCCTCACTTGTACTAAGCGGGAATACTGCTTATGCATCCACTTCCATAAACCCAAAGTTGTTCCATATGAGTCCACCATACCTACCTATATGCGGTATCTACTTGTCGTTCCAAGTAAATTTGCATGTGACACTCTGTAAATCTTCATGTAATAATCTGTTTGGCATGCCCGAACCTCTCATGTGGTGACAAGGGGCGATTAGTATCTTCCATGCTAGGCATTTTATCCTCGATACGTGTTTATTCACTATCACTCACGAGAAAGGGGCCGGTAATCGGAATGCCCAGTTCCATGCTCAAATCAAAAAGATAATTGCAAACAAAACTCCCCCTGGATTGTTGTTGGTATGGATGGCACCCGAGGATTCGGCTAGTCATGGAGTGTGATTGATCGGTGGTGGGGGAGTCAAAAATTTACTTTTATGTTTGGGAACCGCCTATAATTTCTGTAGCATGGAAGATGGTGAAAACTCTTGGTCATCGCATTGACAATGAAAGCATGCCACCCAAAATTATTTATCTGTGTTTTATAAAAGCCTGAGCTCTGGCACCTCTGCAAATCAATGCTTTCCTCTACGAAGGGCCTATCTATTTATGTTTTTGTTGAGTCATCCTCTTCTTTCAAAAAGCACCAATTAGACATCACCTCCGTCATTTTTATGCTTTGCTATTAATTGATATTGAGTATGACTGTGACTCGATTTTCTTTGGCATGAATCACAATGTTCAGTCAGCCCTTGGTCTTTGAAGGTGCTCTGCATTTATGTTTTGCGGTCTCAGAAAGAGCTAGCGAGATACCACCTGTTCATATTGTGTTATGATTGTTTTGATTGAAGTGTTGACGCTTGAAACTCATTATTATTGCTCGCTAGTTGATTATGCCATTGATATGAGTACATCTTGAGAACTAAATGTCACTGCTTATGTGTTTAGCGTACGATCTTGCAGAAAATATGAATATGAGTTAGACATAATTGCAACAACAAGATCAAACAGAGTTCGTAAAAGTTTTTGTTTTGTCTCTTTCAGTTTGTCAACTGAATTGCTTGAGGACAAGCAAGGCTTTAAGCTTGGGGGAGTTGATACGTCTCCATCGTATCTACTTTTCCAAACTCTTTTGCCCTTGTTTTGGACTCTAATTTGCATGATTTGAATGGAACTAACCTAGACTAACGCTATTTTCAGCGGAATTGTCATGGTGTTGTTTTTGCGCAGAAATAGAAGTTCTCGGAATGACCTGGAAATTTACGAGGATTTTTTGTGGAATATATAAAAAATACTGGCGCAAGAATAAACCGGAGGAGTGGAGCGAGGAGCCCACAAGCCCACCAGGCGCGGGCCCCCCTGGCCACGCCTAGCAGGCTTGTGGGGCCCTAGGGCTCCGCCGCCTCCAACTCCAGCTCTATTTAGTCCCTTTCGTCCGGAAAAAAATCAAGGAGAAGAGTTCATCGCGTTTTACGATACGGAGGCCCCGCCACCACCTGTTCTTCCTCTGGAGGGCAGATCTGGAGTCCGTTCTGGGCTCCGGAGAGGGGAGATCGTCACAGTCGTCATCACCAACCTTCCTTCATCGCCAATTGCATGATGATCTTCACCGTTCGTGAGTAATCTCATCGTAGGCTTGTTGGAAGGTGATGGGTTGGATGAGATCTATCATGTAATCGAGTTAGTTTTGATGGGGATTGATCCCTAGTATCCACTATGTTGTGAGATTGATGTTGCTAGTACTTTGCCATGCTTAATGCTTGTCACTAGGGCCCGAGTGCCATGATTTCACATCTGAACCTATTATGTTCTCGTCAATATATATGTGTTCTTGATCCTATCTTGCAAGTTGTAGTCACCTACTATGTGTTATGACCTGGCAACCCCGGAGTGACAATAGCCAGAACCACTCCCGGAGATGACTATAGTATGAGGAGTTCATGTATTCACTAAGTGATAATGCTTTGTTCCGGTTCTCTATTAAAAGGAGAACCTTAATATCACGTAGTTTCCATTAGGACCCTGCTGCCACGGGAAGGATGGACAATAGATGTCATGCAAGTTCTTTTCCCTAAGCATGTATGACTACATACGGAATACATGCCAACATTACATATTACATTGACGAACTGGAGCTAGTTACATATCTCTCCGTGTTCTAACTGTTGCATGATGAATGTCATCCGGCATAATTATCCATCACCGATCCAATGCCTACGAGTTTTTCCTACTGGCCCTTGCTATGTTACTTTGCCGCTACTGCTGTCACTGCTTCTACCGTTACTTTGTCGCTATTGCTGTCACTGCTACTACTGTTACTCTGCCGCTACTGTTGTCACTTCTGCTACTATTACCGTTGCTACTATTGCTATCACACCACTTTGCTACTGATACTTTGCTGCAGATACTAAGTCTTTCAGGTGTGGTTGAATTGACAACTCAAATGCTAATACTCGAGAATATTCTTTGGCTCCCTCTTGTGTCGAATCTACAAATTTGGGTTGAATACTCTACCCTCGAAAACTGTTGCGATCCCCTATACTTGTGGGTTATCATACGCCTCCTTAAATTGCCCAACCATCACATCCAGCTAAGCCAAAGCCTCCTTGCACGCCCCCTCTTGGTCCTTTGGGGTAAGATGGAGCTAGAAGAAGTTATGATCCTTGGGGTGAGACGATGAAGTGGTCAGCGGATATTGTCTGAGTGACACTCCAGCCGAAGAGGCCTCCTGCACCACAGGAGATTTGGCCTTGATGTTCGCTCGGCTGGGAGTCAGAGCCTGCTTCAACACTTCCCCAGCTGCAGAAGGGACATCAATATTGAGTTCGATCACATCCTGCGGCTCTGCAGATACCCACAGCATAGTGGAAAGACCACTTGAATATACAAAGCCCAAATTTCGAATGGATTGCTGGAAAAGCTCAAGGATTAGCTTTTGACGAAGTGATGTCAAAATCAGCTCTACCTTTGTCAGTAGTCTTGTGATCCAGTGAAGCAGTCGAAGTGTGAGGCCTACAACAGAAACAATAAAGCTTGATCATCACTTGGAAGACATTGTTCAAACTGAGACAACTCACTCGGCAAAGATACTTACGCAGAAGCCACATGCACGTTGACCTTGATGCGCGGTAGGACAGTCTTGCGAGACTTGGAGCTTGAGACCTTGGGTTTCTTGGCGGCCTGCTCCAGCAGTGCCTCGAGCTCACTCTGACCTCATTTGGATCTACGGGGCGGCATGGTTGAGACACTCGGATTCGCCGTCGATGGAGTCTTTGGGGTGCCTGTGCGGACCCCAGGGTCCTGGTGCGCCTTGGAACGGGTTTCAAAATATTTCTTGACCTAGACTTCATTAGAAAGATTCCACCTCTTTTCCGCACTCCTCCTCGCTCTCTTCCGTCTCCTCATCATCGCCTTCATCGTCCTCGTCGTCCTCCGAGCCCTTCGGGAGCTTGGCGTCCTGGTTTTCCGTGTCACTTTCCACATCAATGGGCGAGCAGTCAATCGCCGGCATGGATCTGACCAGCCCTGTGAAAGCCTACCAAATGAAAGAAAATCACAAGTGAAAGTTGAAACAACAAAGAAGTTCACTCGGTACGGGTCCTAGAGGACTCACCTCATTCGGCTTATTGTCCACCACAAAGGGTTTCACCTGCCTAGAGCCTATGGGGTTGTCTCTCACTCGAGTGATGGACATAAGCTTATTCTCCATCGCCTCTTCTCTGAGCTCCTCGGGATGGACTCGAGTCTGATCATCCGACCCTTCATACTGCCACATCGGATGGGCTCTGGCATGAAGAGGTTGGATCCTACGCTGGAAGAAGACCTCCAAGAGGTCCATCCCGTTTACACCTTTTCGGATCAAGGACACCACCACTATCATGAAGATCTCTGCGTCGCTCTTCTCCCCCGTGGACAAGGTCAAGGTAGGGGCCGAGTGGATCCTAGCAACCATGAAGGGAGGGAGGCCCGACTGACCCTCGCCGACTAGGATGTTTCGGCAATAAAACAAAGAGTCCTGTGAGTTCTTCACCGAGTCTGGGAAACTCATCTAGGGAAAGCTACTTTTGCCCCTAAGCTGAATGCCTAAGCGGCCGCAAAGTTGTGCTACATTGGTTTTCCCCCCGAGGAGAAAGACTTCTTCACGGTCCTCACTCGACACGTGAACAAGAGCTTGAACAAGCCCCAATGTGGGTGGCACCCGAGGAAGTTCTCGCACAAATACATGAATGCGGCCACATACGAAACAGCGTTGGGGGCAAATGTTGGACCTGAGCCCCGAAGAAAGTAAGAATTGCTCGGAAGAAGGGGTCAAGAGGCAGAGAAAAACCTCGCTCGATGTGGGTGACCAAGAGCACTCGCTCGTCGTTCTGGGGTGCCAGCTCGATCTCGCCGTCCTCGGGCAGTCTCCAGCTCCCCAGTGAGATCAAGCCTTCGCCCTCCAGCTCCAACAACCGCCCCTCTGAGACACATGACGACATCCAGTCGCCTGGATCCACCCTCGCGGGAGCACTCTAGCGCTCGAGGAGGATCTACGCGACTCCCTCTTGGCCCACTCGTCCTTTGATGTCGCTCCCTTCGCCATGGTCGGAGATGGAAAGGTAGGAGTCAAAGATCGACGGAGACAACCGGCGGTTCTTTTCTTTGGTGGCAAGTGGCGGAAGCGGAGATAAGAAGAACCTGGTTCTAGGACGCGGTTCTCTCTCTCTCTATCTCTCTCTCTCTCTCTCTCTCTTCCGCCCCAAGACTTAAATACCCAATGGCAAGATTCCCCATCGAGCACATCATCGGCCCGAGGAAGATCTGTAGTATCTCGAGGATCACGCGCACTGTAGCATGACAGTGACATTACAAGCATGGAAATCGGGGTGTCGCCCCACTACTTCCACTACATGCGTCTCCGTCGAAACCGCCGCCCGTGGGCGTGCTCCCTCGGTTCAAAAAATTGTGAAAAATCCGACCCGCCTCATATCACGAATGGATTATGTATCCGCAGCATGTGAAGAGGTGAGCCGAATGAACTTTTCGCTCGTCCCCTAGTGGGACCCTGATCATTCGGGAAATCAATGAAGACGACCTGATCGTCCTTCCCCCGATGCAAGTGGAGATCTGTCGCCGCTCGCCGATGGAGCACGCAGAGTTCAAAACTCTCGTACAACCAACTCATGGAATCTATCTTCCCGAAAGATAGTCCATCACCTCCGACTGCAGACGTACCCGTATAACTGGACAGTCGGAATTCGTCACTCTTGAATCCGTGGAGATTTGTCGAGAGTTTGAATGACGCAGCCCCGAGCTGCAGCCCAAGAATCTCTGGAGACGTCAAAGGAAGTCATTCACTCGGCCTGGAAAACATCAACTGATTCGGGGGCTACTGATGGGGTTGTACATTAGGGGTAGGCCTAGAGACCTACCTCCTTAGGCCTACCTAGGACCCCTTATGTACACGAATGTCATTAAAGTCACTAGTACAGCCTCGACCTCACTTGGTTCAGCAATCATCACTCGGCCTGCCTGGAGTCACTCGGACCACGTTCTGTCAGTCGTACGCTGATAACCCATAAGTATAGGGGATCGCAACAGTTTTCGAGGGTAGAGTATTCAACCCAAATTTATTGATTCGACTCAATGGGAAGCGAAAGAATATTCTCAAGTATTAGCAGTTCAGTTGTCAATTCGACCACACCTGAAAGATCTAGTGTCTGCAGCAAAGTATCAATAGCAAGGTAGTATGATAGCAGCAGTAGCAACAGTAACCAGTAGCAGCAAAGTAACAGCAATAGCAACAGAGTAACAGTAGTAGCAGTGACAGCAGTAGCGGCAAAGTAATGTAGCAAGGACCAGTAGTAAAAGACTCGTAGGCATTGGATCGGTGATGGATGATTATGCCGGATGTTATTCATCATGTAACAGCTATAACACGCAGAGATATGTAACTAGCTCCCGTTCGTCAATCTAATGTAGGCATGTATTCTGTATGTAGTCATACGTGCTTAGGGAAAAGAACTTGCATGACATCTTTTGTCCATCCCTCCCATGGCACCGGTGTCCTAATGGAAACTACGGGATATTAAGGTTCTCCTTTTAATAAAGAACCGGACCAACACATTAACACTTGGTGAATACATGACCTCCTCATACTATGGTCATCTCCGGGAGTGGTTCCGACTATTGTCACTCCGGAGTTGCCGGGTCATAAAACATAGTAGGTGACTACAACTTGCAAGATAGGATCTAAAACACACATATATTGCCGACAACATAATAGGTTCAGATCTGAAATCATGGCACTCGGGCCCTAGTGACAAGCATTAACCATGGCAAAGTAGTAGCAACATCAATCTCAAAACATAGTGGATACTAGGGATCAATCCCCGTAAAAACTAACTCGATTACATGATAGATCTCATCCAACCCATCACCATCCAGCAAGCCTACGATGAGATTACTCACGAAGGGTGAAGAGCATCATGGAATTGGCGATGAAGGAAGGTTGGCGATGACGATGGCGACGATCTCCCCTCTCCGGAGCCCAGAACGGACTCCAGATCTGCCCTCTAGAGGAAGAACAGGAGGTGGCGGCGCCTCCGTATTGTAAAACGCGATGAATCCTTCTCCCTGATTTTTTTCCGGACGAAACGGACTATATAGAGGTGAGGTTGGAGGCGGTGGAGCGTTCTGGGCCGCACAAGCCTGCCAGGCACGGCCAGGGGGGCCCGCGCCTGGTGGGCTTGTGGGCTCACGGCTCCACCTCTCCCGCTGGTTCTTGCACCAGTATTTTTCATTAATTCCAGAAAAATTCTCCGTAAATTTTCAGGTCATTCCGAGAACTTTTATTTCTGCGCGAAAACAACACCATGGCAATTCTGCTGAAAATAGCGTTAGTCCAGGTTAGTTCCATTCAAATCATGCAAATTAGAGTCCAAAACAAGGGCAAAAGAGTTCGGAAAAGTAGATACGACGGAGACGTATCAACTCCCCCAAGCTTAAAGCCTTGCTTGTCCGCAAGCAATTCAGTTGACAAAATGAAAGAGACAAAAGAAAAACTTTGACGAACTCTGTTTGATCTTGTTGTTGCAACTATGTCTAACTCATAACCAGAATTTCAGCAAGAACACAAGCTAACCACATATGCAAGTGACATCTAGGTCTCACGGTAAACTCATATCAATGGCACAATCAACTAGGGAGTAAGTAATAATAAGTCTCAAACGTCAACACTTCAATCAAAACAATCATGAAGCAGTACGAACAGATGGTATCTCGCTAGCTCTTTCTGAGACCGCAAAACATAAATGCAGGGCACCTTCAAAGACCAAGGGCTAACTAAGTATTGTAATTCATGGCAATGAAGATCCAGTCACAGTCATACTCAACACAGTTAAAAGAAAAGCATAAAAATGACAGAGGTGATCTCTAATTGGTGCTTTTATAAGAGGAGGATGACTCAACATTAGCATAAATAGACATGCCCTTCGTAGAGGGAAGCATTTATTTGCACAGGTGCCAGAGCTCAAGCTTTTAAAACAGAGATAATAATTTTGGGTGGCATGCTTTCATTGTCAACGCAATGACTAAGAGTTCTCAACATCTTCCACGCTACACATGCTATAGGCGGTTCCCAAACAGAAAAGTAAAGTCTTGACTCCCCCACCACCAATCAATCACACTCCACGGCTAGCAGAATTCTTGGGTGCCGTCCGTACCAACATAAATCCTGGGGGAGTTTTGTTTGCAATTATCTTTTCGATTTGAGCATGGAACTGGGAATTCCAATTACCGGCCCCTTTCTCGTGAATGATAGTGAATAAACACATATTGAGGATAACACGCCTAGCATGGAAGATACTGATAGCCCCTGTCACCACATGAGCGGTTCGGGCATACAAAACAGGTTATTTCTTGAAGATTTAGGGAGTGGCACATGCAAATTTACTAGGAACGGCAGGTAGATACCGCATATAGGTAGGTATGGTGGACTCATATGGAACAACTTTGGGTTTATTTAGGTGGATGCACAAGCAGTATTCCCGCTTAGTACAAGTGAAGGCTAGCAAAAGACAGGGAAGCGACCAACTAGAGAGCGACAACAGTCATCAAAATGCATTGAGATTAACTAACATTGAATGCAAGCACGAGTAGGACATAAATCACCATGAACATGAATATCATAGAGGCTATGTTGATTTTGTTTCAACTACATGCATGAACATGCGCCAAGTAAAGCTACTTGAATCATTCAAAGGATGATACTATCCTATCATACTACAACACAGTCATCTCAACATTCATGTGGGCATCCAAGACAAACCATTATAAGCTCCGAGCTAAGTAAGCATGGCATCAGCAACTATGATATCTAAGTTGTCATTGCAAACATGTTTCTCTCACAAAACAAGCGGAATCAGGCACGATGAGCTAGTCATATTTACAAAAACAAAATAGATCGAGGTCATACCAGCTTTTCCAAGCTCAGTCACTTCATCATATATCGTCATTATTGCCTTTCACTTGCACGACCGAACGATGTGAATAATAATAAGAGTGCTCGTGCATTGGACTAAACCTGGAATCTGCAGGCAAACACAAAGGAGAAGAGAAAGTAATATGGCTCTTTAACAGATAAATAGATATGCATGCGAGAGCCACTAAGCATTGTAACCATGGTCTTCTACCTTGACCCAAAGAAAAAGAAAACTATTTACACGGGAAAACTCCGAACAAGCAAAAGAAGAAATAAAAATCTTTTTGGGTTTTCTCAAACTAGAAAGACACACGAAAAGAAAACGAGAAAAAGAAAATAAACTAACATGGATGATACAGTGGCAAAGTGTGAACACCGACGAACAAAGTGAAAGCATAAGCAAGAATGCAAAGTCGGTGAGAAACACGTACTCCCCCAAGCTTAGGATTTTGGCCTAAGTTGGTCTACTCCCAAGGAGGGAAATAACCAGCTCCGGGATACTCCGAAGTGGACTGAGGATGCCACTGCTGTGTGAGCTCCTGTAGCTCCCACTAATAAACTGGCGTCTGGTACTCGACTGGTGGCTCGGGCACGGGCACCTGTGGTTGGGCTAAGCCCCAATATGCGTAGATGTCCGAGGGCGTAATAGTGTACCTGCCTGCATGAAGATTGAACAAAGAAGGAGTAGGCAAAGTAATAGTCTCACGAGTACCCTGACTAAACACCAGGTTATAAATCATCCTTCTATTTATATCTCTATCCAGAAAGTCATGGCGAACCATGCTATCATAATCTAGATATCTTTCGGGAAGAAGAATCTCAAAGTCTCTAGCAAGACGAGTAGCATAGATACCTCCATAGACAATGCCCATAGAACGGTTCATGTTCAACCGTTGAGCTACTATAGCGCCCAAGCTATAAATTTTATCGTTATGAAGGACTTCGCACAAGACTGCAAGATCTGGGGAACTAAGTGACCCAGCTTTCCCACGGCCGATCAAACATTTTCCCACAAATAGTGAGAAGTACCGAAGCACGGGAAAATGAATGCTAACAACTCTAGCGCAAGACACTCCTCTCTCTTCTCCTACAGCAATAGTATTGATGAAATCTTCCAAGTCCTGTGGACGAGGTTCATGAATATCCCCAACGTAAGGTAATTTGCAAACATTGCAAAAATCCTAGAGTGACATGCGCTGGGGGATATCATAAAGTTTGAACTTAACCATAGGAGGATTCTTCCTCGGATAGAAGTTAAAGCTTTGTACGAAGATATTAGTGAGGAAGAGGTATTGCGGACACTTATCTTCAACGAAGGTGGTAAGGCCTGCGTTCTCCACCAAGTAATAAAAGTCCTCATAAATTCCAGCGGCGCGTAAGAACACGTCGCTTGGCCACTCGCACGCTCGAACTTCTGCGACTCGAGGGACCAGATACTTCGGCTTCTTCTCATTTCCATCATCCTTGGAGTCACGGCTTGAAGAGCCTCTTAAGAACCTCCTCATCTTTTCCCTTTTCTATCTCTGAAAATTTCTGAAATTTTTAGTGATTCCAAGGAAAAGTGAACAAGGCTCAACAAAACTCGTAGCAACTACTCCAACAAGTGACTAGAGGCCATATTACGCATCAAAACTACTTTGGACCAGCTAAAATTAGCATGCAAAGCTCAAGAACATGATCACCAAGGCAGCAAAAATACACGATGTATAAGGCATTAGAGCAAAAATTAATTGGACCAATGAAGGAGGCACTTACCAAGGGGCAATTTCCCCAAAACAGTTTGGAGAACGGTGCTTTGAGCAAGGAGATCGAAAATCCCAGCAAGAGGAGCAAGAACACGGGTTTGAGCTACGAAATGATTTTTTCTGGAGGTAGGAGAAGCATATAAGAGCAAGAATGAGTGGAGGGGGTGTACGTGGGCCCCACAAGCCAGGTAGGCGCGGCCAGGGGGTGCCCACGCCTCAAGGGCTTGTGGCCCACTGGTGCAGCCCCCAGACAAGCTCTTTGTCTCAGAATTTTTCAAAAAATCCAGAAAAAATCATACTTGATTTTTAGGACGTTCGAAGAACTTTTTTTTCGGGGTACTTTTCTACGGGACGCTAAACAGAAAATAGGGAAAACTAAACTAAACCTATAATTTTTCTTCTAAGCAACCGAAGGTGAAAGCTCGGAATAGAGGTTTGTGACTCCTCGATTCATCCATCTCATGGTCACCGAAAGAAATCCGTTGACGAGGTTGATCAAGTCTCCTTGACAAACTTTTTCAAATCGCAAAAGAGAACAGAGAATTTTCGAATAGTCACTAGGTCACCTCAATGGGGATGTGTATTTCCCCAAGAAGCAAATCATACTTCATCTTAACACGAGGTATAGGGCATTCAAAGCTCCCAATAAGAATCAATGAAGTTTTTTTGACAGCATTGATGCAATGTACTCGATATTGTTTCTTCGGAAAATTCACCGTATGCTCATTACCGTTGACATGGAAAGTGACATTGCCTTTGTTGCAATCTATAACAGCCCCTCAGTGTTTAAAAAGGGTCTTTCGAGGATGACCGCCATGGCATCGTCCTCGGGAATATCTAGAATAACAAATTTTGTTAAGACAGTGACGTTTGCAACCACAACAGGCACATCCTCGCAAATGCCGATAGGGAATGCAGTTGATTTGTCGGCCATTTGCAAGGAGATTTCAATGGGTGTCAACTTATCCAATTCAAGTCTACGATAAAGAGAGAGAGGCATAACACTAACACCGGCTCCAAGATCGCATAAAGAGGTTCTAACGTAGTTGCCTTTAATGGAGCAAGGTATAGTGGTCACACCGGGATCACCTAGTTTCTTAGGAGTTCTACCCTTAAAGGTATAATTAGCAAGCATGATGGAAATCTCAACCTCAGGTATCCTCCTCTTATTAGTCACAATATCCTTCATGTACTTAGCATACAAAGATATTTTGAGCATATCTGCCAAACGCATTTGCAGAAAGACAGGTCTAATCATTTCAACAAAGCGCTCAAAATCCTCATCATCCTTTTTCTTGGATGGTTTGGGAGGAAAGGGCATGGGTTTCTAAACCCATGGTTCCGTTTCTTTACCATGCTTCCTAGCAGTAAAGTCATTCTTATCGTATCTTCGATTCTTAAGCTGTGGGTTATCAAGATCAACAGGTTCAACCTCCACATCCTTATCGTTGCTAGGCTGAGCATCAACATGAACATCACTATTGATATTATCGTTAGGCTCATGTTCATCACCAGATTGTGTCTCACCATCAGAGGCAGAGGCATCATTTGGACTCTCAGGTGTAACATCATCTGGGTTGCTAGCGTGCAGGTTCCTATCATCTTTCTTCTTCTTTCTAGGATGACTAGGTGCATCAGTGCTAACTCCTTGAGAATCTTGTTCAATTCTCTTAGGATGACCCTCAGGATACAAAGGTTCCTGGGTCATTCTACCGCCTCTAGTAACGACTCTGACAGAATTGTCGTTCAACTCATTGCGCAAGTCATTCTGAGCTTTAAGTACTTGTTCTACCTGAGTAGTAACCATAGAGGCATGTTTGCTCAGAAGCTTAAGATCATTGACATTTCTGTCCACACAAGCACTTAAATGACTAAGCATACGAGCATTCTATTCCAATTGTCTGCTAACATAATCATTGAAACTCTGTTGTTTGGCAACAAAGTTATCAAATTCATCCAGGCATAAGCTAGCAGGTTTATCAAAAGGAATATCACTCTCATCAAACCTACGCAGAGAATTTACTTCTACTACCTGTATCGGGTTATCAAGACCATGGATCTCTTCGATAGGTGGTAGATTTTTGACATCTTCAGATTTAATGCCTTTCTCTTTCATAGATTTCTTAGCTTCTTGCATATCTTCAGGACTGAGGAATAGAATACCTCTTTTCTTCGGAGTTGGCTTAGGAGGTGGTTCGGGAATAGTCCAAGCATTCTCATTGCACAAGATGTTATTCAATAGGATCTCAGCTTGTTCTATGGTTCGTTCCCTAAAAACACAACCGGCACAACTATCTAGGTGGCCTCTGGAAGCGTCGGTAAGTCCATTATAGAAGATATCAAGTATTTCATTCTTCTCAAGAGGGTGATTAGGCAAAGCATTTAGTAGCTGGACGAGCCTCCCCCAAGCTTGTGGGAGACTCTCTTCTTCAGCTTGAGCAAAGTTGTATATTTCCTGCAAGGCAGCTTTCTTCTTATGGGTAGGGAAATATTTCTCAGAGAAGTAGTAGACCATACCCTGGGGGCTACGCACACAACCAGGAGCAAGAGAAGTAAACCAAGTCTTAGCATCATCCTTTAGCGAGAAAGGAAACAACTTGAGCATATAGTAGTGGCGGATCTTTTCCTCACTAGTGAATAGGGTGGCTATATCGTGCAGTTTGGCAAGATGGGCTACAACCGTTTCAGACTCATAACCGTGAAAAGGATCAAATTCGACCAAAGTGATTAACTCAGGGTCGACACAGAATTCATAATCCTTATCGGTCACAAAGATAGGTGAAGTAGCAAACTTCGGGTCGTATTTCATCCTAACGTTCAGAGATTTTTATTTCCACTTGAGCAGTAATTTCTCAACATCATAGCTATCCTTACACGCAAGAAAGTCCTCAGTTATCTCTCCCTCCATAACATAACGCTCAGGCATAACAGGCAATTCAGGCATAATAGCAGGTTCTACTTCAATATTATTAGCAGTTTCAGAAGTATCATCACATCTAGCAGCAACTCTAGCAATTTGTGCATCAAGGAATGCACCTAGTGGCAATGCAGTATCAAGCATGACATCATAAGGCAAAGAAATATCAAGCATAGCATCATCAGGCAAAGCAGTATCAAGCATAGCAGAAGGTGGTGTCGCAAACTTACTCATAACTGAAGGTGAATCAAGTGCAGAGCTAGATGGCAGTTCCTTACTTGTCCTCGTAGTTGAGGACAAGAGTTTAGTTCTTGGATCTATCAGATTCCTCATAGTGTCCAGCCGACGTAAATCCCAAGTGACTCAGAGAATATAGTTGTGCTTCCCCGGCAACGGCGCCAGAAAAAGGTCTTGATAACCCACAAGTATAGGGGATCGCAACAGTTTTCGAGGTTAGAGTATTCAATCCAAATTTATTGATTCGACTCAAGGGGAAGCGAAAGAATATTCTCAAGTATTAGCAGTTGAGTTCTCAATTCAACCAAACCTAAAAGATTTAGTGTCTGCAGCAAAGTATCAGTAGCAAGGTAGTATGATAGCAGCAGTAGCAACAGTAACCAGTAGCAGCAAAGTAACAGCAGTAGCAACAGAGTAACAGTAGTAGCAGTGACAGCGGTAGCGACAAAGTAACGTAGCAAGGACCCGTAGTAAAAGACTCATAGGCATTCGATCGGTGATGGATGGTTATGCCGGATTCTATTCATCATGTAACAGCTATAACACGGAGAGATATGTAACTAGCTCCCGTTCGTCAATCTAATGTAGGCATGTATTTCGTATGTAGTCATACGTGCTTAGGGAAAAGAACTTGCATGACATCTATTGTCCATCCCTCCCGTGGCAGTGGGGTCCTAATGGAAACTATGGGATATTAGGGTTCTCCTTTTAATAAAGAACCGGACCAACACATTAACACTTGGTGAATACATGAACTCCTCATACTATGGTCATCTCCGGGAGTGGTTCCGGCTATTGTCACTCCGGGGTTATCGGGTCATAACACATAGTAGGTGACTACAACTTGCATGATAGGATCTAAAACACACATATATTGGCGACAACATAATAGGTTCAGATCTGAAATCATGGCACTCGGGCCCTAGTGACAAGCATTAAGTGTGGCAAAGTAGTAGCAACATCAATCTTAGAACATAGTGGATACTAGGGATCAATCCCTGTCAAAACTAACTCGATTACATGAGAGATCTCATCCAACCCATCACCGTACAGCAAGCCTACGATGAGATTACTCACGAACAGTGAAGAGCATCATGGAATTGGCGATGAAGGAAGGTTGGTGATGACGATGGCGACGATCTCCCCTCTCCCGAGCCCAGAACAGACTCCAGATCTGCCCTCCAGAGGAAGAACAGGAGGTGGCGGCGCCTCCGTATCGTAAAATGCGATGAATCCTTCTCCCTGATTTTTTTTCGGACGAAACGGGCTATATAGAGCTGAGGTTGGAGGCGGTGGAGCGTTGTGGGCCCCACAAGCCTGCGAGGCGTGGCCAGGGGGGCCGCTCCCGGTGGGCTTGTGGGCTCACGGCTCCACCTCTCCCGCTGATTCTTGCGCCAGTATTTTACATTAATTCCAGAAAAATTCTCCGTAAATTTTCAAGTCATTCCGAGAACTTTAATTTCTACGCAAAAACAAGACCATGGCAATTTTGCTGAAAATAGCGTTAGTCCGGGTTAGTTCCATTCAAATCATGCAAATTAGAGTCCAAAACAAGGGTAAAAGAGTTCAGAAAAGTAGATACGGCGGAGACGTATGAGACGCATCCTCGCACTCAGACCACAGCAAGGTGAAGCCACAGAAGAGACTTCAACGGCTAAGGACTTAATGCATCACATGAAGTGCAGTGAAAACTCATGTTACCAGTGACGCCAAGGGTTAAATCTCCCATTTCTAGTAACTCCCCTCTTTATTAGCATTAATTGCCTTGTAATGATGCTCGACCGGTTGTGGCAGCAGCTATATAAGCCACTCCCAGGCTCCATCTCAAGGGTTCAACACTTTGTAATCTTTTGCACCCTCATAAGAAAACATCAACCTCGGGGCTCGAGACGTAGGGTCGTTACCACTTCCGATTGGGGCCTAAACTCGTAAATCCGAGTGCATCCGTTGCGCCTAGTTAGACTTCGCCCCTTTGTTCGTACCCCTAGGTAATATCGTCAGGGTCATTTCGACGACACGATGGTCTCCCTATGTCGCTCGACGTAACTCAGTGCACCGCGCTCGTACCCTTGCTACGAGGTCCTCCACGTCTCCTCTGTCCTGAGAGCTTGTTAGTGGCTTCCACGGCTGCAAGAAAGACACGACTTTATATAGTAGGCCAGCCGGATGCCGAATGATTTTCTCCATTATTAGCGCTTTATTCCTAGTAGCCCACAACACCTATGCGATTGCCCTAAAGCCCAGCCAAGTCATTCGCTTGTCTCTTCCTCTAGTTGAGGCAGTCAATCGGTATAGGTCAACGAAGCCACTTCGGCTCCATATGGAACACGTTGACTCCCTAATGGCGCTCCACACGAATCGAGCCATGATGCATCTAAATAGGATATGGTCACAGTCCTCATTATCGCTGCATCATATGCATTTTCCATCACCCGAGCCGTGTCGTTTTTGCACGTAGTCACCGCTCATGATTATTTTGCGGGCGACTTGCCACAAAAAGGTTTTAATTTTGGCCGATAGCCGCGCCTTCCATATAGCCGATAGGTCATAGAGTCGGGCATCATATTCACGTCTGCTTGTGTTCGTGTCATGTGTTGTATCCTTATCTAAACTTATTTTTTTATCAATGCAATGATTGTTGGAAATATGAGCAATTTACCATAGGATTTTATTAACAGAAAAGGTAGGAAAAACATGACTATCATAGTAGCGATGGAACAAGGCAGGCAATATAGAGATGAGACAACAAAAGACATGTGCAAATATGATCTAGAAGAGAACATATATCGAGCCATTCTATATACAAAAGGCATCATATGAAAGGATGAGCAGAAACGGAACATATCTAGAAGTGAAACTAGAGCAAGAAGTTGTGGCAGGAACTCAAAGAAAAAGAACATGAGCACGTACTTAGTTGCAGCAGTAGTAGGGTTGCTGTTGGCATTGTCGTTGGCCATGTTACCGAAGAGGTGGTCGACGTCGGGGAAGAAGTCGTCGCCCGGGAAGTGATCGTCGGTGTCCGTGATGGAAGCCAGTAGTCGTGTTGAGCGCTCCCCAAAAACCTTATTGCCCGTCTCATGTATAGGACTCGAAGAGACGGAGTTTCGGAGGCCTACTGTCCCGACCTATGGTGCACGCCACAAGTCGGGATGGGGAAGAGCGTAGCAGCAGCACAGTGAAAGGATCCGGTGGTGAGAGGAAGTTCTGGTGTGTATTTCTCGAGAGGAGCGACCTCCCTTTTCTAGGCGCAAGAGAAGGAGGCGAGAGGCCAGGGACGGGAGCCGAAGAGAACGAGGGAGACGAAACGAACACACAAGAGCCGAAAGGTGCAGCGTTTGTGTTA
This sequence comes from Hordeum vulgare subsp. vulgare, assembly GCF_904849725.1. Classification (NCBI taxonomy): domain Eukaryota; kingdom Viridiplantae; phylum Streptophyta; class Magnoliopsida; order Poales; family Poaceae; genus Hordeum; species Hordeum vulgare. The sequence goes on along the minus strand of NC_058520.1, from coordinate 386,796,368 downwards.
TCTCCACTACAGCAAAACGTTCGTCTTCCGGGTAACCTTTCGTATACCAGTCGTGTGCGGCAAAAATTTAGTTCGGCTTGGCCCATTCCCGCAACCCGCGTCGTGACGAGGGGAGTCGGGCGATGGAGGAGGAGGAGTGCGCGTGTATGTCTCTCTTGTTCTCAAGCTCATACATGTGTGGAAACATCCTCCTTATAAGGAGGTCCAACTCCCACTAAACTAGCAATGTGGGACTAAACTTTTCCACCTCTTGCCTTGCACGAATGGGTTGCGCGGGCCTCCAAGATTTATTATGAATTTCTGAAATTATTATTGGTCTGGCCCAAAATAGATAAAATTCCAGCAATCCCCCACCAGATCCCAGAGGCACACAAAATTTGCCTTCGATTCCAAAACACTGTTCTATATACCGATACTGTAGTGGAGACTGTTAAGTTGAACTTCCACCTAGAACTCTATGCTACACTAGTATGCAACTTGAACAGTGGACTAGGCCTTGAACTGCAAGTTTTCTGTGAATCTAGGTTCACAGAGAGCCTTGACCAATACTAGGCTACCGTGGGGCTTCCCCACGGGTGGAGCTTATGTGTCATACTCCGAGACCTTTCATGAGTTTACTAGAGAGCACCTGATACGTCTCAAACGTATCTATAATTTTTGATGGTTTCATGCTGTTATCTTGTCATCTTTGGATGTTTTATGTACCTTTCATATATTTTTTAGGACTAACTTATTAATTCAGTGCCAAGTGCCAGTACCTGTTTTTTCTGTGTTTTTGGCTCTTTTCAGATCTGATTTTGAAACGGAGTCCAAACGGATTAAAATCCCCGAAATGATTTTTTTGAACGGAAGAAGATCAGGGGGCCTGTGGGCCAAGCCAGGAGGGCTCCACGGAGCCCACAAGCCCCCATTCCGCCACCAGGGGAGGCGGTGGTGGCAGGGCTTGTGGCCTCCCAGAGCGCCCCCTGACCTAGATCTTTGGCCTATATATTCCCTAAAATAAAGCAAAAAATCAGGGGAGCCTCAAAAATACTTTTCCGCTGCCGCAAGCTTCCGTTTCCGCGAGATCTCATCTGGAGACCCTTCCTGGCGCCCTGCCGGAGGGGACTTTGGAGTTGGAGGGCTTCTTCATCATCATCATCGCCGCTCCAATGACTCGTGAGTAGTTCACTTCACACCTACGGGTCCGTAGTTAGTAGCTAGATGGCTTCTTCTCTCTCTTGGATCTTCAATACAAAGTTCTCCATGATCTTCATGGAGATCTATCCGATGTAATCTTCTTTGGCGGTGTGTTTGTCGAGATCCGATGAATTGTGGATTTGTGATCAGATTATCTATGATATATATTTGAGTCTTTGCTGATTTCTTATATGCATCATTTGATATCCTTGTAAGTCTCTCTGAGTCTTGGGTTTTCTTTGGCCAACTAGATCTATGATTCTTGCAACGGGAGAAGTGCTTGGTTTTGGTTTCTACCATGTGGTGACCTTTCCCAGTGACAGTAGGGGCAGCAAGGCACACATTAAGTAGTTGTCGTCAAGGGTAACAAGGTGGGCTCTGTCATTGATATGAGATTGTCCATCTACATCATGTCATCTTGCTTAAGGCGTTACTTTGTTCTTTTGTACTTAATACACTAGATGCATGCTGGATAGCGGTCGACGTGTGGAGTAATAATAGTAGATGCAGACAGTATCGGTCTACTTGTTTTGGACGTGATGCCTATAGATATAATCATTGACATAGATGACGTCACGACTTTGCGCGGTTCTATCAATTGCTCGACAGTAATTTGTTCACCCACCGTCTACTTGCTTTCATGAGAGAAGCCACTAGTAAACACTACGGCCCCCGGGTCTATTCACATCTATCATTTACACCTCCGCTTTTACTTTGCTTTGCTACTTTGTTGCTTTCAGTTCTCACTTGGCAAACAATCTATAAGGCATTGGCAACCCCTTCATAGCGTTGGGCGCAGGTTCTTTGTGTTTGTGCAGGATCTTGTGATACTCCTCCACTGGATTGATACCTTGGTTCTCAAACTGAGGGAAATACTTACCACCGCTGTGCTACATCACCCTTTCCGCTTCGAGGGAACACCAACGCAAGGCTCCAAGGCCACGGGGGAAATCCTTTGCATATTTGCCTAGGAAGTCCCTTAAGGCGTAGCCGCAGCAGAAGGGTTCCTCGTGCCGTCCACACGACTATTCCTGGCGACGTTGCCATGGAAGCACAACTGACATCAGAAGTATTTCTGGCGCCGTTGCCGGGGAAGCACAGCTGACATCAGAAGTATTTCTTGCGCCGTTGCGAGTGAGGAGAGATCAAGATCTATCCAAGTAGGTATCACAAACTCATCTCTTGCATTTACTTTTGTTGCCAGTTGCCTCTTGTTTTCCTCTCCCCCACCTCACATTTGTCGTTTTCATTTGCCTTTCTCCTTTGCCTTTTGTGTTTGCCTTTTTCGTTCGCCCTTTTCTCTCGTTTGCCTTTCCGTTGCTTGTGTGCTATGTGCCTTCAATATGCTTGCATCTTCGCTTGCTGAAAATCTAGTGATATGGATCCTCATCCACTTGCTGATCTCTTTAAGAGACCCACTTATGTGGAACGAATTGCTAGTGAGTTGAGGGCACTCTACTATCTTTATGGAGTTTTGCTTGAGATGCGTGAATCTGAAAATTGTGAGGAAGAAATTTATGAAGTGATTCACGAGGGCTCCTTGGATGAAAAGCATGATTGCAATGGTTTCACTATAAATCCTATTAGTGAAAATCATACTAAAAATGTGCAAAACCCTAAGCTTGGGGATGCTAGTTTTGCTATGTCCCCTACTTGTTGCAATAATCATGATTGGGGTGATGATCTTTCTTATGATCTTGAAAATTTGTTTAAGCCTCATGATGAGTATGATATTTGCAACAATATTGAAAGTGGGATTGGAGAAGTCATGACTTCATTTGATGATAATCCCACTATTTTTGAAGAGCGTCAACTTTGCATGCATGTGGATCATGAAAAGAATATCCTATGTGATAGTTACATTGTTGAATTCGAATATGATCCCACATGTAATTGCTATGCGAAAGGAAAATATTATGGTAGAAACTTTCATGTTACCAATTCACATCTCGTTATGTTGAGATTGCTATTGTCTCTTTCTTCGTCCTTGCATTTGGTAACTATTGGTTGTCTGGCCTATTTGTTTTCCTATAAAATGCCTATGCATAGGAAGTATGTTAGACTTCGATGTGATTTTCACATGCTTTATGATGCTCTCGTTGTGCTTCAGTTCTTGTCTTTTGTGAGAGCATCATTGAATGCCTAGCTAAGGGCGTTAAACAATAGCGCTTGTTGGGAGGCAACCCAACGAATCTATCTTTTTTTATTTCTGTTTTGTGTTTTCCACACTTTCATAATTCTGTTATGATTGTGTTTTTTTGTTTCTTTTTGCGTTTGTGCCAAGCAAAACCGTTATGATTAGTCTTGGGGATGATCGTTTGGTCATGCTGGAAAAGACACAAACTTTGTGCTCACGAAAAGAATTTTCATTATTTTTTCTGTAAGAGCTTTTGAGTTGATTCTTTTTGCTGCTGATTTCTACACAAATTATTCAGACTGTCGTAATGTTTCAGAATTTTTGAAGTACCAGAGATATACGAAATGTACAAATTGCTACAGACTGGTCTGCTGTTAACAGATTCTGTTTTTGTTGTGTTGGTTGTTTATTTTGATGAAACTATGGATAGTATCGGGGGGTATTAGCCATAGAAGATTGAAAATACAGTAACCCAACATCAGCATAAGTAGAATTTAAGTCTGCTACAGTACCTAAGGAAGTGGTGGTTTGCTTTCTCATACTAATGTTATCACGAGTTTCTGTTTAAGTTTCGTGTTGTGAAGTTTTCAAGTTTTGGGTGAAGTTTCTTACGGACAAAGAGATAAAGAGTGGCAAGAGCTCAAGATTGGGGATGCCCAAGGCACCCCAAGAGATTCAAGGATGTCGTAAAAGCCTAAGCTTGGGGATGCCCCGGGAAGGCATCCCCTCTCTCGTCTTCAATCCATCGGTAACGTTACTTGGGGCTATATTTTTATTCACCACATGTTATGTGTTTTTGCTTGGAGCGTCTTGTATCGTAGGAGTCTTTTATTTTTGTTGTGTCACAATCATCCTTGCTGAACACCTAGAGAGAGAGACATGCACTCACCGTGATTTTGTCGAGCTTCACTTATATCTTTTGGTAGACAATTCAGCTCACATGTGCTTCACTTATATCTTTTGAGCTAGATACTTTTGCTCTATGTGCTTCGCTTATATCTTTTAGATCACAGCGGTGCATGGCTTGGTAGTTTATCTATGCTTTGAAAGTAGTCTCAAAAGGGGTAGTTATGCAAAGGAATACGAAAACTTCCACCTTCATGTGCATTGAATAGTTAGAGAAGTTTGACTCCTCTCAATTAGTTTTGAGTTGTGGTTATGGTAATATTGAAGTCATGCTAGTAAGGTGTTGTGGATCTAGAAATACTTGTGTTGAAGTTAGTGATTCCCGTAGCATGCACGTATGGTGAACCGCTATGTGATGAAATCTGAGCATGATTAGTCTATTGATTGTCATCCTTTGCGTGGCGGTCGGAATCGCGCAATGGTTTATACCTACCAACCCTTCCCCTAGGAGTATGCGTTGAATGCTTTGTTTCAATTACTAATAAAACTTTTGCAGCAAGTATATGAGTTATTCATGACTAATGTTGAGTGCATGGTTTAGATGCACTTTCACCTTCCACCATCACTATCTTCTTAGTGTCGTGCAACTTTCGCCGGTGCGCAAAACCCACCATTATCCTCCCTCAAAACAGCCACCATACCTACCTACTATGGCTTTTTCAAAGTCATTCCGAGATATATTGCCATGCAACTACCACCATGACATGTGCCACCACGTCTACATTTCCATTGCATGATCGTAAGATAGCTAGTATGATGTTTCCATTAATGTATATGCCATGCTAGATCATTACCACAGTACACTACCGAAGGCATTCCATATAGAGTCATCGTTGCTCTAAGTTCTGAGTTGAAAGCGTGATGATCATCATTAATGGAGCATTGTCCCATGTGAGGAAATAAAAGAGGCCAAAGAAGCCCACCAAAAAAAAGAGGCCAAAGAGCCCACCAAAAAAATCTGAGAAAAAGAGAGAAGGGACAATGCTACCACTTTTTCCACACTTGTGCATATTAAGCACCATGATCTTCATGATTGAGAGTCTCTCGTTTTGTCACCACCATATAGCTAGTGGGAAATTTTCATTATATAACTTGGCTTAATTATTCCAATGATAGGCTTCCTCAAAATTGCCTTAGGTCTTCGTGAGCAAGCAAGTTTTCTTTAAGAGCTTTCACTTACTCGTAGCTCTAGTGCATCATTTGTATGGCAATCCCACTAGTTTTCTTTAAGAGCTTTCACTTACTCGTTTTCTTTAAGAGCTTTCACTTACTCGTAGCTCTAGTGCATCATTTGTATGGCAATCCCTACTCATTCACATTGATATCTATTCATGAGCATCTCCATAGCTCATTGATATGCCTAGTTAATGTGACTATCTTCTCCTTTTTTGTCTTGCAACCTCCACCACACTCCACACCATCTATAGTGCTAAAACCATGGCTCACGCTCATGTATTGCGTGAGAGTTGAAAAGGTTTGAGAAAGTAAAGGTGTGAAACAATTACTTGGCCAATACCGGGGTTGTGCATGCTTTAAATTCGTTGCGCAATGATGATAGAGCATAGCCAGACTATATGCTTTTGTAGGGATAACTTTCTTTTGGCCTTGTTATTTTGAAAGTTCACGATTACCTCGCTAGTTTGCTTGAATTATTATTTTTTCCACGTCAATAGAAAACTATTGTTTTGAATCTAATGGATCTGAACATTCATGTCACATAAGAGGAGTTACAAAGGACATCTATGCTAGGTAGCATGAAAGCATCAAAAATTCATTCTTTATCACTTCCTTACTCGAGGACGAGCAGGAGTTAAGCTTGGGGATGCTTGATACGTCTCAAAAATATCTATAATTTTTGATGGTTTCATGCTGTTATCTTGTCATCTTTGGATGTTTTATGTACCTTTTATATCTTTTTTGGGACTAACTTATTAATTCAGTGCCAAGTGCCAGTTCCTTTTTTTCGCTGTTTTTGGCTCTTTTCAGGTCTGATTTTGGAACGGAGTCCAGACGGAATAAAATCCCCGAAATGATTTTTTCCCGAACGAAAGAAGATCAGGGGGCCCGTGGGCCAAGCCAGGAGGGCTCCAGGGAGCCCACAAGCCCCCACTCCGCCACCAGGGGGAGGCGGCAGTGGTAGGGCTTGTGGCGTCCCTGAGCGCCCCCTGACCTAGATCTTTGGCATATATGTTCCCTAAAATACAGCAAAAAATCAGGGGAGCCTTGAAAATACTTTTCCGCCGCCGCAAGCTTCCGTTTCCGCGAGATCTCATCTGGAGACCCTTCCCGGTGCCCTGCCGGAGGGGACTTAGGAGTTGGAGGGCTTCTTCATCATCATCATCGCCCCTCCAATGACTCGTGAGTAGTTCACTTCAGACCTACGGGTCCGTAGTTAGTAGCTAGATGGCTTCTTCTCTCTCTTGGATCTTCAATACAAAGTTCTCCATGATCTTCATGGAGATCTATCCGATGTAATCTTCTTTGGCGGTGTGTTTGTCGAGATCCGATGAATTGTGGATTTGTGATCAGATTATCTATGATATATATTTGAGTCTTTGCTGAGTTCTTATATGCATGATTTGATATCCTTGTAAGTCTCTCCGAGTCTTGGGTTTTGTTTAGCCAACTCATCTATGATTCTTGCAATGGGAGAAGTGCTTGGTTTTGCGTTCTACCATGTAGTGACCTTTCCAAGTGACAGTAGGGGCAGCAAGGCACACATTAAGTAGTTGCCATCAAGGGTAACAAGGTGGGCTCTGTCATTGATATGAGATTGTCCATCTACATCATGTCATCTTGCTTAAGGCGTTACTTTGTTCTTTTGTACTTAATACACTAGATGCATGCTGGATAGCGGTCGACGTGTGGAGTAATAGTAGTAGATGCAGACAGTATCGGTCTACTTGTTTTGGACGTGATGCCTATAGATATAATCATTGACATAGATGACGTCACGACTTTGCGCGGTTCTATCAATTGCTCGACAGTAATTTGTTCACCCACCGTCTACTTGCTTTCATGAGAGAAGCCACTAGTAAACACTACGGCCCCCGGGTCTATTCACATCTATCATTTACACCTCTGCTTTTACTTTGCTTTGCTACTTTGTTGCTTTCAGTTCTCACTTGGCAAACAATCTATAAGGCATTGGCAACCCCTTCATAGCGTTGGGCGCAGGTTCTTTGTGTTTGTGCAGGATCTTGTGATACTCCTCCATTGGATTGATACCTTGGTTCTCAAAGTGAGGGAAATACTTACCACCGCTGTGCTACATCACCCTTTCCGCTTCGAGGGAACGCCAACGCAAGGCTCCAAGGCCACGGGGGAAATCCTTTGCATATTTTCCTAGGAAGTCCCTTAAGGCGTAGCCGAAGCAGAAGGATTCCCAGTGCCGTCGACACGACTATTCCTGGCGCCGTTTCCAGGGAAGCACAGATGACATCAGCACCCTACTCTCATAAATTCCGACGTTAACAATCATACTCATATTGGTATGTTCTTCAAAAGATGTTCTGCAGGACAACATCTCTTCTTCAATAAGCCACTTAGAACATATTAAGATGTATATTAACCTGCCATGCAGTTTAGGAAAGTATTGCATCTTCATGGAGTGGTATTATCAATGATAAGGATACTTTCCTCTTAGTTGACCAACAACTTGTCTTCCACATGTAATTCACGGGATCTCCGATCACAAAGAATAGGTTACCACTTTAAACAACTCATATTGTGGGTCTCATACCCATCTCCTTCGATGCATTATCTATCACATTACGTGATAGACCCTTAGTAAAAGGATCTGCCAGATTTTTAGATGTTTGGATATAATACAATGCAATAACTCCGAAGTTTCTCATTTTCCTGACAAATTTTAACCTTCTCTGAACGTGTCTTGATGACTTCATGTTATCCTTTGAGCTGCTCACTTTCGTGATCACAGTTTGATTATCGCAGTTCATAAGAATACTCGGTACAGGTTTCTCAACAACCGACAAGTCATTCAAGAGCCGGCGAAGCCAATCTGCTTCGATCGTAGTTGTATCTAGTGTTGTGAGTTATGCTTCCATTGTTGACCTTGTTAAGATCGTTTGCTTACAAGACTTCCAAGAAACAGCGCCACCTCCATGAGTGAATACATATCCCCTTGTGGCCTTTATCTCATTTGAAGCACTATACCCTTCAAGCAACTTTGGGTGTCGAGTATAGTGAATTCCATAATTTGCAGTGCCTTTCAAATAACGCAAAACTCTCTCTAGAGCTTTCCAATGCACATCTCCTAGTTTTGAGATAAACCGACTTAGTTTGCTAACAAGAAAAGAGATGTCAGGTATTGTAGCACTGGCTAAATAAATAAGCGAGCCAATAATCTGAGAGTATTTCAATTGATCTCTAGCAATTCTTTGATTCTTTCGAAGCAGCACGGTGGCATCATATGGTGTTGGAGAGGGGTTGCAATCACTATATCCAAAGCGACTCAAGATCTTTTCCACATAGTGAGATTGAAGCAACGTAATCCCACTATCATCGTCTCTCAACAACTTGATGTTCAGAATGACATTTTCCACTCCTAAATCCTTCATCTCAAAATAGTGAGATAAGAACTCCTTGACCTCCTTAATAACATTCAGATTTGTCCCAAAAATCAATATGTCATCAACATACAAGCAAAGGATAACTCCCTCGCCCCCACCATGGCGATAGTACACGCATTTATCGTCTTCGTTTACGACAAAGCCTGCAGTTGTTAAAGTTATTTCAAAATTCTCATGCCACTGCTTCGGTGTTTTCTTAAGTCCATATAAAGACTTCAACAACTTGCACACTTTTCCTTCCTGACCATCTACTACAAACCCATATGGTTGTTCCATGTAAATGTCCTCATCCAACTCTCCATTTAGGAAAGTAGTCTTCACATCCATTTGATGAACGAGAAGACCATGTGAGGCGGCTAGTGAAAGTAGTACTCGAATAGTGATTAGTCGAGCCACAAGTGAGTAAGTATCAAAGAAGTCTTCACCTTCCTTTTGGGTATAACCCTTAGCCACGAGCCGTGCCTTGTACTTCTCGATAGTACCATCAGGCCTAAGCTTCTTCTTGAATACCCATTTGCATCCTATAGGTTTGCACCCATAAGGATGATCAGTAATCTCCCAAGTTTCATTTGCCAAGATGGAATCCATCTCACTACGGACCGCTTCCTTCCAGTAGTCAGCATCTTGAGATGCATAGGCCTCTGAAATAGAACTGGGAGTGTCATCTATGAGATACACAAGAAATCATCACCAAAGGGCTTTGTATTCCTCTGTCTCTTGCTCCTGGTAGGAACTTCATTGTTCTCCACCACGAAATTTTCAAAGTGTTCCATCGAAAAGGTAGGTTCAGTAATTGTAACTAATTCATGATTCGGTGAATTAGGCATCTCCTGATTAGATGTGGTAGCCATATCCTTCATGGGAAATATATCTTCGAAGAAATTCGCATCATTCGACTCCATGATTGTACCGGCATGCATGTTAGATACCTCAGATTTTACAACCAAGAATCTATATCCAATGCTATGAAAAGCATATCCCAGGAAAACACAATCCACAGTTTTTGCTCCTAGCTTGCGCTTATTTGGAATTGGCACATTGACTTTCGCCAAACAACCCCACGTTCGTATATGAGAGAGTTTTAAATTTTGCTTCTCCCATTCCTCGAATGGAGTTATCTCATTGTTCTTTGTGGAAACTCGGTTTAGGACTTGACATGCAGTCAATATCGCCTCCCCCCACCATGCCTTGGAGAGACCAGATGTGTCTAACATGGCGTTAACCAAATCAGTTAGAGTACAGTTCTTTCTTTCGGCTACCCCATTTGACTGAGGTGAATAGGGAGGCATCCTCTCATGGATTATACCATGTTCCGCACAGAAAGAATCAAATTCATTTGAGAAATACTCTCCACCACGATCAAACCTAACCCTCTTGATATTTCGATCAAGTTGGTTTTCCGCTTCAGCTTTATAGATCTAGAAATAGTTCAAAGCCTCATCCTTAGATTTCAGAAGATACACTTGGCGGTATCTAGTGGAGTCATCAATTAACGTCATGAAATATTTCTTTCCATCTTTTGTCAAAATGCCATTCATTTCACATAGATCTGAATGTATGAGCTCTAGCGGTGCAAGGTTTCTTGTTTCGGCAGTCGTATGAGACTTACGAGATTGCTTGGCTTGCACACAAACTTGACACTTAGATCCCTTGACGGTGGTGAAACTAGGGATTAAGTTCAATTTGGCTAGTCGCGACATGCAACCAAAATTAACATGACAGACACACGAATGCCACACATTTGATTCACTATTGTTGCTAACATGATTGACATCTTTATTGCAAACATCTGCCAAGGATAAACGGAACAGGCCTCCTGACTCATAGACTTTACCAACAAAAGTTCCATACTTGGATATTACAAATTTATTCGACTCAAAGACAAGCTTGTAGCCATCTCTACGTAGAAGAGATCCGCTAACAGATTTTTATTGACGGAGGGGACATAATGCACGTTCTTCAGCCGCACAATCTTCCCCGAAGTAAACTTCATATCGACCGTGCCAACACCATGAATAGAAGCACTTCCATTGCCCATCAGCATGGTGGAAGTCCATGCGATCTGATAAGACGAGAACATGGAAATATCACCGCATACATGCACATTAGCACCCGTGTCAATCAACCAATCGGGGCAATGACATACTGAAAGGATAGTGGGAAATATACCATACCCAACATCCTTTATGTCAGTGTCACGAATGACAACATTAGCGGTCTTGCCGCCTTTCCCATGTTGACGCTTGTCATAATGGTTAGGGCAGCTGGGTGCCCAATGATCAGGATCTCCGCAAACAAGACAAACACCTTTCTTCTTATCAGTCTTCTTCTTAAAGTTGGTGTGTTGTGAAGCCTTATTCTTCCCATCAAACTTTCCCTTACCATCATACTTGCCCTTGTTCTTAAAATTGTGGGGCTGGAAGTTTTTATTCTGTACCAGATTGGCACTAGATCCTCCCTCAATACCTCGAGCACGTGTGTCTTTTGCTCCCGCCTTTTATTCCACATCAAGAGTACAATGAGATCCGGAACGGAAAACTCCTGCCTTTTATGCTTCAGTAAGGTAGCAAAGTTCCTCCATGACGGAGGAAGCTTAGTGATGTTGCCTCTGGCAACAAACTTGTCCGGTAGCATACAATTGAAGTGCTCAAGTTCTCTAGCAATTGACTGTATCTCATGAGCTTGCTCAACCATGGAGCGCTCTTCAGTCATCGTGTAGTCATAGAATTGTTCCATGGTGTACAACTCAGTGCCAGCATCCGAGATCCCAAACTAGGCCTCGAGTGCATCCCACATATCTTTTCCATTATCAATTGACGCATAAGCATCAAATATGTTCTCACCAAGAACACTCAAGAGAGCAGCCTTAAACAGGGTATCCATTCTCTCAAAAGCTTGCTCCTGTTGAGCATCATAATCTCCTTCAGGTTTGACAAGAATAGCGTCAAAGCAACTCAAGGTTTGAAATCATAGAACGGCTCTCACGTGCCACCTATTATAGTGGATACCCTCAAATATAGGAGGTCTCATGGAAGCAGCAAAACCACTTGGGTAAATTTCATATAATAAGGTTTTTGGATTGTTGGAAATATGAGCAATTTACCATAGAATTTTATTAACAGAAAAGGTAGGAAAAACATGACTATCATAATAGAGATGAAACAAGGCAGGCAATATAGAGATGAGACAGCAAAAGACATGTGCAAATATGATCTAGAAGAGAACATATATTGAGCCGTTCTATATGCACAAAGCATCATATGAAAGGATGAGCACAAACAGAACATATCTAGAAGTGAAACTAGAGCAAGAAGTTGTGGCAGGAACTCAAAGAAAAAGAACATGAGTACATACTGAGTTGCAGCAGCAGTAGGGTTGGTGTTGGCGTTGTCATTGGCCATGTTATCGAAGAGGTGGTCGATGATGGGGAAGAAGTCGTCGTCCGGGAAGTGATCGTTGATGTCCGTATTGGAAGCCAGTAGTCGCGCTGAGCGCTCCCCAAAAACCTTATTGCCCTTCTCCCGTACAGGACTCGAAGAGACGGAGTTTCGGAGGCCTACTGTCCTGACCTACGGTGCACGCCGCAAGTCGGGATGGGGAAGAACGTAGCAGCAGCACAAAGAATGGAATCGGTGGCGAGAGAAAGTTCTGATGTGTATCACTCGAGAGGAGCGACCTCCCTTTTATAGGCGCAAGAGAAGGAGGCGAGAGGCCAGCGACGGGAGCCGAAGAGAACGAGGGAGATGAAACGAACAGACATGAGCCAAAAGGTGCAGCGTTCATGTTCAATCTCCACTATAGCAAAACGTTCGACTTCCGGGTAACCTTTCGTATACCAGTCGTGTTGGAAATATGCCCTAGAGGCAATAATAAAATGGTTATTATCATATTTCCTTGTTCATGATAATAGTCTATTGTTCATGCTATAATTGTATTAACAGGAAACAGTAATACATGTGTGAATAAATAGATCACAATGTGTCCCTAGCAAGCCTCTAGTTGGCTAGCTCGTTAGCCAATAGATGATCATGGTTTCCTGATCATGGGCATTAGATGTCATTGATAACGGGATCACATCACATAAATGTTTCTCGTTTATGGAGGTGACGAAGAGCTCGTCGTAAAGGGTTACGTCGATGCTAGCTTCGACACAGATCCGGATGACTCGAAGTCACAGACCGGATACGTATATGTGTTGAATGGTGGGGCAGTGAGCTGGTGCAGCAGCAAGCAAGAAGTCGTGGCAGCATCTACATGTGAAGCGGGGTACATAGCTGCTTCAGAAGCGGCTCATGAAGGAATTTGGATGAAGGATCTCATCACCGACCTTGGAGTGGTTCCAAGCACGTCGGGTCCAATGACACTCTTCTGTGATAACACTGGGGCCATTGACATAGCAAAGGAGCCCAGGTTTCACCGGAAGACGAGGCACATCAAACGGCGCTACAACTCCATCCAGGACCATGTCCAGAGTGGAGTGATAGATATTCGTAAAGTACAGACGGATCTGAATGTTGCAGACCCGTTGACTAAACCTCTTCCACAAGCAAAACATGATCAACACCATAATGCTATGGGTGTTCGATACATCACAATGTAACTAGATTATTGAATGTAGTGCAAGTGGGAGACTGTTGGAAATATGCCCTAGAGGCAATAATAAAATGGTTATTATCATATTTCCTTGTTCATGATAATAGTCTATTGTTCATGCTATAATTGTATTAACAGGAAACAGTAATACATGTGTGAATAAATAGATCACAATGTGTCCCTAGCAAGCCTCTAGTTGGCTAGCTCATTAGTCAATAGATGATCATGGTTTTCTGATCATGGGCATTAGATGTCATTGATAACGGGGTCACATCATTGGGAGAATGATGTGATGGACAAGACCCAATCCTAAGCATAGCACTAGATCGTGTTGTTCGTATGCTAAAGCTTTTCTAATGTCAAGTGTCTTTTCCTTCGACCGTGAGATTGTGCAACTCCCGGATACCGTAGGAGTGCTTTGGGTGTATCAAAAGTCACAACGTAACTGGGTGACTATAAAGGTGCACTACGGGTACCTCTAATAGTGTCTGTTGGGTTGGTACGAATCAAGATCGGATTTGTCACTCCGTGTGACGGAGAGGTATCTCTGGGCCCACTCGGTAGAACATCATCATGAGCTCAATGTGACTAAGGAGTTAGTCACACGATGACGTGCTACGGAACGAGTAAAGAGACTTACCGGTAACGAGATTGAACAAGGTATTGGTATACCGACGATCGAATCTCGGGCAAGTTCTATACCGACAGACAAAGGGAATCGTATACGGGATTGATTGAATCCTTGACATCGTGGTTCATCCGATGAGATCATCGTGGAGCAAGTGGGAGCCACCATGGGTATCCAGACCCCACTGATGGTTATTGGCCAGAGAGGTGTCTCGGTCATATCTGCCTGTCTCCCGAACCCGTAGGGTCTACACACTTAAGGTTCGATGACACTAGGGTTATAGGGAATTGTTATACGAGTTTACCGAAAGTTGTTCGGAGTCCCGGATGAGATCCCGGACGTCACGAGGAGCTCCGGAATGGTCCGGAGGTAAAGATTGATATATAGGATGGATGGGTTCGGACGCCGGAAGTGTTTCGGGCATCACCGGTAACGTACCGGGACCACCGGAGGTGGCCCCGGGGGTCCACCGAAGGGGGGCAATGACCCCAAGAGGCTAGATGGGCCAAGTGCGGGAGGGAACCAGCCCCTAGGTGGGCTGGTGCGCCTCCCACACCCAGCCCAGCCCAATGCGCAGGTGGTGGGGAGAGGGGGCAACCCTAGGCGCGGGTGGGCCCACCAGGTGGTGCGCCACCCCCTCCCACCCTAGCCGCCGCCCCCCTTTTCCCATCTGGTGACCTCGTCTCTCCATCGACAACACGCCGTCGTGCTGCTGGAGTTCTTCCCCAACCTCTCCCTCCTCCTTGCTGGATCAAGGTGCGGGAGACGTCACCGGGTTGCACGTGTGTTGAACGCGGAGGTGCCGTAGTTCGGCACTAGATCGGAATCACACCGCGATCCGAATTGCTGCGAGTACGACTCCATCAACCGCGTTCTAGTAACGCTTACGCTTAGCGATCTTCAAAAGTATGAAGATGCTCTTACCGATCTCTCGTTGCTGGTCTCTCCATAGGAAGATCTGAATATGCGTAGGAAAATTTTGAATTTATGCTACGTTACCCAACAAGTCGTGCGCGGCTCATTCCCGCAACCCGCGTCGTGACGAGGCGAGACGGACGGAGGAGGAGGAGCGCGCGTGTATGTCTCTCTTGTTCTCAAAGTCATACATATGTGGAAACATCCTCCTTTATAAGGAGGTCCAACTTCCGATAAACTAGTAATGTGGGACTAAACTTCTTCACCTCTTGCCTTGCACGAATGAGTTGCGTGGGCCTCTAAAATTTATTATGAATTTTTAAAATTATCATTGGGCTGGCCCAAAATAGATAAAATTTCAACAATGATATGCACGCTTTGGGTATTCATAAAAAAATATATGATATTAGCTTGCCGGCTTACACGGTTACTCTAACCCTACAGAGCTAAACTACTGTTATCAATAATCACCACTATTCTAAGTTCTGGTCTTCGAATCAACGACTTACCAATAAAACTGTCCTTGGAGAACCTTTGTAAAGTCAAGCCACCAATGGTGCTTTGATGAAAGAATGGCGCCTACGAAAAGAGGCTATCATGAGCCAATCACTAAGCTAAGCTTATAGGATTTCTGCAGTTTAAAACGTATGTGTGATGGAAAACTTAATTAGACGGCTCATGTATTCGGCGGTCAGCGTTTCCGGTCCAGCGCGTACGTCGCCTTTACCTAATTTTCGTTTTTGTTCATATATACGCGCGTCATGTTCTTTATAGTGCCAGTGCGCGGAGGGGGCTCAAGTTTGTTAATTACTCGTAGTTCTTTTCATTTTTCTGCAAATCCCATGTAGAGCAGGCACAAAGCTACCCAGCCTTTAGAACCCCTTAATTTTGCTTTTAGCATAGTTTATTTAACCAACTTATGCCTTAATTTTATTGAAAGAAACCTCTTTTTTGCTTTCATTTAATCGTGACCCACTTAATTTGTCAATGGGCATGGACCTAGTCGCTCTATATTTACGACTTGAAACGAACCATGTCTCTACTACTTGCATTTCGTGGTCTTAGAGGAAGATGTGGAAGATTTAATTATTTAGAAGTTCACTAAGATGAGACTTATTCCGCTTCTTCGGCATACAAAGTACAATTTAAAGGCCTCACGTCATCTGATCTTGTTCACTCCGTGTGAAGGGTGTAGGCTCCCCAAAGATGTAAATCCTTTGTTTGGATGGTTCTTTAAAATAGAATATGGATATCAAACTGCTTGATATGTCGTGGCTGGTCCACCTGTGGCTTATGTCCTCTTTGCAAGCAAGTTCAAGAGTTCACTACTCACCGGCTCTTCCAACATCGTTACACGAAGCGCATTTCAATTGACATCCATCCGTGGCTTGATATACACCACATCTCTACTAACACTTGAGCGACGAGCGCTTTTGTCAGAGGATGATAGAATCATATCATGCAGATTCGCCTTGGCTCCTCTAAAGCCCTTGTCTCGTTCATGATGCTCATTTTTTCAATGGTTTGGTCTGAGAGAAACGTTAGAGTCTTTTGCAACGTCGCGGTTCGCTCAACGGTCATCCTTAACAAGATTAAGCATGAGGTATCGCTTTGGATCCGGGTGGATGCCATGCACATGGGTATTGTAATGTCGTGGGAGTATGTCTAACACGATCCTCTCAATCAATGAAATGACAAGTTTTTTGCCACGTTTGAAAAAACCTACTTGCATTTGCCATCAAGTGTAAAAAATGAATATACGGTTTCACGAGCAGCTCTCCTGCCGATTATTCAGGAAAAGAGTCTTAGCTCCCCGATTGACTTGTCTCGTCCCATTCTTCAGTTTGGGAAGCGGGTGGAGGCGGGGTGGCGGCACGTGTCCAAGGAGACCCATCCATCTTAATACTTTTTGGTCACGTCATGTTTCCCGGCATACACGTTTCAGCGACATCGTACGTCAAGCCGTGTTCGTGCTGGTAATAATGACAGGAGGACAATGCACAGTACCAACACACTTTGTGTATAGCTAGAGTATCTACGCCGGACCTCACATTCACAAACGCCCGAGCAAATCGCGTGATGACAACAATTCGATTCAGGTCCTTTCTAACCGGTCTCAAGCATTCGGGCTATTTTTAGTCTAAATATAAAACGGATATGAAAAGTCTAGACATGCCCAAACACGTCTCGTCCGACGCGACAGGCCGACCTTGTTAGAATATAAACTGTAGAGGGATAGGAAACTACTTTAAACTGGTTTCCTCTTATCTCTTTACGTCTCTCTTATCTCTTGTAACCTCCTAGAGAATCAACTTGTATGTCAAGGTATCTATCCTATAAATATAATGCGGCCCGAGACAAAGGGTTCTACGCTTCCTCATATGATCATCATAGCCAGTTCCTCTCGTACGTCTAGCCTTCGAGAGTAAAACCGATCTATTGATCGCGAGAGAGGGGAACAAGATCGAGCCGAAAGATACACCATGACAGTTACCACGCCATCCACCGCCTCATCTACATCTTCCACCTTTGCTCCATCTTCCATGTCCAGCAGCTCGATCTCCCTCGGTCCACCTCCAACACAGAAGCTCACGAGGACAAATTTCCTCCTCTGGAAGGCCGTCGTGCTACCCCAGATTAAGGGAGCACAGATGGAGCACTTCCTCGACGCCGCAAGTCCGGCGCCTCGTGCCACCATCACCATCACCAGCAATGGGAAGGACGAGCAGGTTGCCAACCATGCCAGACCAATCTGGTATGCTCAGCAGCAATAGGTACAAGGATACCTTATGGGATCTCTATCTCGAGAGGTCCTTGCTCAAGTCGCCATGCTCCAGACGTCGGCCGAAGTATGGGCTGCTATTCATGCCATGTTTGCCGCACAAATACAAGCCAAGAAGATCAATACGAGGATGGCGCTCACAAATTTGCACAAAGGTAATCTAACCATGGCAGAATATCTTGGAAAAATCAAAACTCTCACAGATGAAGTTGCCTGCGTTGGTGCTCCTCTCGGAGACGCCGAGATCATCTCCCACGTAATAGCGGGTCTCGACATTGACTACAACCCTGTGATCTCGGCGTTGGCTGCGAGGATTGAACCTGTTACTGTCCAGGAACTGTAGAGCCAGCTCCTAAGCTTCGACGCCCGCCTCAGCATGCTTCAAGGCGGCAATCTACGGCAATCTTCTCTCAACGCCGCTTCTCGCGGACGTGGACGTGGGCGTGGACACCAGGGGCGCGGACGTGGCGGCGGAGGACGCAGCAGCAACCAGGGCCAGGCTCGCCCTGGTGGTGGTTACCACGGCAGCACCGATCGCGGCGGCGGCGGCGTCTACAACAACAACGGCTACAACGGCGGCGGCTACAACAACAACAACCGTCGGCCGCGCTGTCAGCTGTGCAAGAAACCGGTCCACAAAGTCATTGACTGCTGGCACAGGTACGATGAAGACTACGTGCCCGATGTGTTGGAATTATGCCCTAGAGGCAATAATAAATATAGTTCTTATTATAATTCCTGTATCAAGATAATCGTTTATTATCCATGCTATAATTGTATTGAATGAAGACTCGTTTACATGTGTGGATACATAGACAAAACACCGTCCCTAGCAAACCTCTAGTTGGCTAGCCAGTTGATCAAAGATAGTCAGTGTCTTCTGATTATGAACAAGGTGTTGTTGCTTGATAACTGGATCACGTCATTAGGAGAATCACGTGATGGACTAGACCCAAACTAATAGACGTAGCATGTTGATCGTGTCATTTTGTTGCTACTGTTTTCTGCGTGTCAAGTATTTATTCCTATGACCATGAGATCATATAACTCACTGACACCGGAGGAATGCTTTGTGTGTATCAAACGTCGCAACGTAACTGGGTGACTATAAAGATGCTCTACAGGTATCTCCGAAGGTGTTAGTTGAGTTAGTATGGATCAAGACTGGGATTTGTCACTCCGTGTGAACGGAGAGGTATCTCGGGGCCCACTCGGTAATACAACATCACACACAAGCCTTGCAAGCAATGTAACTTAGTATAAGTTGCGGGATCTTGTATTATGGAACGAGTAAAGAGACTTGCCGGTAAACGAGATTGAAATAGGTATGTGGATACTGACGATCGAATCTCGGGCAAGTAACATACCGAAGGACAAAGGGAATGACATACGGGATTATATGAATCCTTGGCACTGAGGTTCAAACGATAAGATCTTCGTAGAATATGTAGGATCCAATATGGGCATCCAGGTCCCGCTATTGGATATTGACCGAGGAGTCTCTCGGGTCATGTCTACATAGTTCTCGAACCCGCAGGGTCTGCACACTTAAGGTTCGACGTTGTTTTATGCGTATTTGAGTTATATGGTTGGTTACCGAATGTTGTTCGGAGTCCCGGATGAGATCACGGACGTCACGAGGGTTTCCGGAATAGTCCGGAAACGAAGATTGATATATAGGATGACCTCATTTGATTACCGGAAGGTTTTCGGAGTTACCGGGAATGTACCGGGAATGACGAATGGGTTCCGGGAGTTCACCGGGGGGGGCAACCCACCCCGGGGAAGCCCATAGGCCTTGAGGGTGGCACACCAGCCCTTAGTGGGCTGGTAGGACAGCCCAAAAGGGATCTATGCGCCAAGAAGAGAAAATCAAGAGAAAAGAAAAAAAAGGAGGAGGTGGGAAGGAAGGGGGACTCCCTCCCACCAAACCAAGCCCAACTCGGTTTGGGGGGGGAGTCCTCCCCCCTTGGACTCGACCGACCCCCTTGGGGCTCCTTGAGCCCCAAGGCAAGGTCCCCTCCCTCCCACCTATATATACGAAGGTTTTAGGGCTGATTTGAGACGATTTTTTCCACGGCAGCCCGACCACATACCTCCACAGTTTTTCCTCTAGATCGCGCTTCTGCGGAGCTCGGGCGGAGCCCTGCTGAGACAAGGTCATCATCAACCTCCGGAGCGCCGTCACGCTGCCAGAGAACTCTTCTACCTCTCCGTCTCTCTTGCTGGATCAAGAAGGCCGAGATCATCGTCGAGCTGTACGTGTGCTTAACGCGGAGGTGCCGTCCGTTCGGTACTAGATCGTGGGACTGATCGCGGGATTGTTTGCGGGGCGGATCGAGGGACGTGAGGACGTTCCACTACATCAACCGCGTTCACTAACGCTTCTGCTGTACGATCTACAAGGGTACGTAGATCACTCATCCCCTCTCGTAGATGGACATCACCATGATAGGTCTTCGTGCGCGTAGGAAAATTTTTGTTTCCCATGCGACGTTCTCCAACAGTGGCATCATGAGCTAGGTTCATGCGTAAATGTCTTCTCGAGTAGAACACAAAAGTTTTTGTGGGCGGTGATGTGCGTTTTGCTGCCCTCCTTAGTCTTTTCTTGATTCCGCGGTATTGTTGGATTGAAGCGGCTTGGACCGACATTACTCGTACGCTTACGAGAGACTGGTTTCATCATTACGAGTAACTCCGTTGCTCAAAGATGACTGGCAAGTGTCGGTTTCTCCAACTTTAGTTGAATCGGATTTGACTGAGGAGGTCCTTGGATGAGGTTAAATAGCAACTCATATATCTCCGTTGTGGTGTTTGCGTAAGTAAGATGCGATCCTACTAGATACCCATGGTCACCACGTAAAACATGCAACAACAAAATTAGAGGACGTCTAACTTGTTTTTGCAGGGTATGCTTGTGATGTGATATGGCCAATGATGTGATGTGATATATTGGATGTATGAGATGATCATGTTGTAATAGAAATATCGACTTGCACGTCGATGGTACGGCAACCGGCAGGAGCCATAGGGTTGTCTTTATACTAACGTGTGTGCTTGCAGATGCGTTTACTATTTTGCTAGGATGTAGCTTTAGTAGTAATAGCATGAGTAGCACGACAACCCCGATGGCAGCGCGTTGATGGAGATCATGGTGTGGCGCCGGTGACAAGAAGATCGTGCCGGTGCTTTGGTGATGGAGATCAAGAAGCACGTGATGATGGTCATATCATGTCACTTATGAATTGCATGTGATGTTAATCCTTTTACGCACCTTATTTTTCTTAGAACGACGGTAGCATTATGAGGTGATCTCTCACTAAAATTTCAAGACGAAATTGTGTTCTCCCCGACTGTGCACCGTTGCTACAGTTCGTCGTTTCGAGACACCACGTGATGATCGGGTGTGATAGACTCAACGTTCACATACAACGGGTGCAAAACAGTTGCGCACACGGAACACTCGGGTTAAGCTTGACGAGCCTAGCATGTGCAGACATGGCCTCGGAACACATGAGACCGAAAGGTCGATCATGAATCATATAGATGATATGATTAGCATAGGGATGCTTACCACTGAAACTATACTCAACTCACGTGATGATCGGACTTGAGCTAGTGTAAGTGGATCATGAACCACTCAAATGACTAGAGAGATGTACTTTTTGAGTGGGAGTTTAGCGAATAATTTGATTAAGTGAAACTCTAATTATCTTGAACATAGTCTAAGTCCACTTTGAATATATTTGTGTTGTAGATCATGGCTCACGCGACAGTCATCGTGAATTTTAATACGTTCCTAGAGAAAGCTAAGTTGAAAGATGATGGAAGCAACTTTGTAGACTGGGCTCGTAATCTTAAGCTAATCTTACAAGCTGGGAAGAAGGATTATGTCCTTAATGCTGCGTTAGGAGATGAACCACCCGCTACGGCTGATCAGGATGTTAAGAATGCTTGGTTAGCACGTAAGGAGGACTACTCAATAGTTTAATGTGCAGTCTTGTATGGTTTAGAACCGGGATTTCAACGTCGCTTTGAGCGCCATGGAGCATTTGAGATGTTCCAGGAGTTGGAGTTTATCTTTCAGAAGAACGCCCGGATCGAGAGGTATGAGACCTCCGATAAATTCTATGCTTGCAAGATGGAGGAAAACTCATCTGTCAGTGAACATGTGCTCAAAATGTCTGGGTACTCAAACCGTCTAGCTGAGCTGGGGATTGAACTCCCGCAAGAAGCTATCACTGACAGAATCCTTCAATCACTGCCGCCAAGCTATAAAGGCTTTGTGTTGAACTACAACATGCAAGGGATGAACAAGTCTCCCGGCGAGTTGTTTGCGATGCTGAAAGTCGCAGAGTCTGAACTCCGTAAAGAGCATCAAGTGTTGATGGTGAATAAGACCACTAGTTTCAAGAGAAACGGCAAAGGCAAGAAGGGCAATTCGAAGAAGAGCGGCAAGCCTGTTGCCAATCCGACGAAGAAACCCAAAGTTGGACCTAAGCCGGAAACGGAGTGTTATTATTGCAAGGGTATGGGTCATTGGAAGCGCAATTGCCCCAAGTATCTGGCAGATAAGAAGGCGGGCAAAGAAAAATCAGGTATATCTGATATACATGTTATTGATGTGTACTTAACTGGCTCTCGTAGTAGTGCCTGGGTATTCGATACCGGTTCTGTTGCTCATATTTGCAACTCGAAACAGGAACTGCGGAATAGGCGAAGGCTGGCGAAAGATGAAGTGACGATGAGCGTAGGGAATGGTTCCAAGGTTGATGCAATCGCCATCGGCACAGTGTCACTTCAGTTACCGTCAGGATTAGTGATGAACTTAAATCATTGTTATCTAGTGCCTGCGTTAAGCATGAACATTATATCTGGATCTTGTTTATTGCGACACGGTTACTCTTTTAAGTCAGAGAATAATGGTTGTTCTATTTCTATGAGTAACATCTTTTATGGTCATGCACCGAATGTGAGAGGATTGTTCATATTGAATCCTGATAGCGATACGCATATACATAACATTGAGAGCAAAAGAGTTAGAGTTAACAATGATAGCGCCATATTTTTGTGGCACTGCCGCTTAGGTCATATTGGTGTAAAGCGCATGAAGAAACTCCATGCTGATGGACTTTTGGAGTCACTTGACTTTGATTCACTTGACACGTGCGAACCATGCCTCATGGGCAAGATGACTAAGACTCTGTTCTCAGGAACAATGGAGCGTGCAAGTGACTTGTTGGAAATCATACATACCGATGTGTGTGGTCCGATGAGCGTGGAGGCACGCGGCGGATATCGTTATTTTCTCACCTTCACTGACGATTTAAGTAGATATGGTTATGTCTACTTGATGAAGCACAAGTCTGAAACATTTGAAAAGTTCAAGCAATTTCAGAGTGAAGTGGAAAATCATCGTAACAAGAAGATCAAGTTCCTACGGTCTGATCGTGGGGGTGAATATCTGAGTTTCGAGTTTGGTGCTCACTTAAGGCAATGTGGAATTGTTTCACAGTTAACACCGCCTGGAACACCACAGCGTAATGGTGTGTCCGAACGTCGTAATCGTACTCTATTAGAGATGGTGCGATCTATGCTGTCTCTTACTGATTTGCCGTTATCATTTTGGGGCTATGCATTAGAAACAGCTGCATTCACTTTAAATAGGGCACCATCAAAATCCGTTGAGACGACACCATACGAACTGTGGTATGGCAAAAGGCCAAAGTTGTCGTTTCTTAAAGTTTGGGGATGTGATGCTTATGTCAAAAAGCTTCAGCCTGAAAAGCTGGAACCCAAAGCGGAAAAGTGCGTCTTCATAGGTTACCCAAAAGAGACAGTTGGGTACACCTTCTATCTCAAATCCGAGGGCAAAGTGTTTGTTGCTAAAAACGGAGCTTTTCTCGAGAAGGAGTTTTCTCTCGAGAGAATTGAGTGGGAGGAAGATAGAACTTGACGAGGTTGTCGAACCTCTCATCACTCTGGATGGTGGCGCGGGGCAAGGGGAAACCTCTGTCACTGCGACGCCGGTTGAGGAGGAAGTTAATGATGATGATCATGAAACTCCAGTTCAAGTTTCTGTCGAACCACGCAGGTCGACGAGACCACGTGCTGCTCCAGAGTGGTAGGGTAATCCCGTCTTATCAATCATGTTGTTAGACAACAATGAACCTGCGAATTATGAAGAAGCAATGGTGGGCCCAGATTCCAACAAATGGCTGGAAGCCATGAAGTCCGAGATAGGATCCATGTATGAGAACAAAGTGTGGACTTTGGAGGTACTGCCTGAGGTCCGCAAGGCCATTCAGAACAAATGGATCTTTAAGAGGAAGACGGACACTGACGGTAATGTGACCGTTTATAAAGCTCGACTTGTGGCAAAGGGTTTTTCACAAGTTCAAGGAGTTGACTACGATGAGACTTTCTCACCCGTAGCGATGCTTAAGTCCGTCAGAATCATGTTAGCAATAGCTGCATTTTTTGATTATGAAATCTGGCAAATGGATGTCAAAACGGTGTTCCTTAACAGTTTCCTTAAAGAAGAATTGTATATGATACAACCCGAAGGTTTTGTCGATCCTAAGAATGCTAACAAGGTGTGCAAGCTCCAGCGATCCATTTATGGACTGGTGCAAGCATCTCGGAGTTGGAACAAACGCTTTGATGAGGTGATCAAAGCATTTGGGTTTATACAAGTGGTTGGAGAATCTTGTATTTACAAGAAAGTGAGTGGGAGCTCTGTGGCGTTTCTAATATTATATGTGGATGACATATTACTGATAGGAAACAACATAGAGTTTTTAGAGAGCATACAGGATTCCTTGAATAAAAGTTTCTCTATGAAGGACCTAGGAGAAGCTGCTTACATTCTAGGCATTAAGATCTATAGGGATAGATCAAAACGCCTGATAGGACTTTCACAAAGCACATACCTTGATAAAGTTTTAAAGAGGTTCAAAATGGAACAGTCCAAGAAAGGGTTCTTGCCAGTTCTACAAGGTACGAGATTGAGTAAGACTCAGTGCCCAGCAACTGATGAAGATAGAGAGCATATGCGCTCCGTCCCCTATGCTTCAGCCATAAGTTCTATCATGTATGCGATGCTGTGCACTAGACCGGATGTTAGCCTGGCCATAAGTATGGCAGGTAGGTTCCAGAGTAATCCAGGAGTGGATCACTGGACAGCGGTCAAGAATATCCTGAAGTACCTGAAAAGGACTAAGGAGATGTTTCTCGTGTATGGAGGTGACGAAGAGCTCGCCGTAAAAGGTTACGTCGATGCAAGCTTTGACACAGATCCGGACGACTCTAAGTCGCAAACCGGATACGTATTTATTCTTAATGGGGGTGCAGTAAGCAGGTGCAGTTCCAAGCAAAGCGTCGTAGCAGATTCTACATGTGAAGCGGAGTACATGGCTGCCTCGGAGGCGGCTAAGGAGGGTGTCTGGATGAAGCAGTTCATGACGGATCTTGGAGTGGTGCCAAGCGCACTGAATCCAATAACCTTGTTCTGTGACAACACTGGTGCCATTGCCTTAGCAAAGGAACCGCGGTTTCACAAGAAGACCAGACACATCAAACGACTCTTCAACCTCATCCGCGACTACGTCGAGGGAGAGGACGTGAATATACGCAAAGTGCACACGGATCTGAATGTAGCAGACCCGCTGACTAAACCTCTTCCACGGCCAAAACATGATCAACACCAGAACTGTATGGGTGTTAGATTTATTACAATGTAATTCACATGGTGATGTGAGGGCTAGATTATTGACTCTAGTGCAAGTGGGAGAATGTTGGAATTATGCCCTAGAGGCAATAATAAATATAGTTCTTATTATAATTCCTGTATCAAGATAATCGTTTATTATCCATGCTATAATTGTATTGAATGAAGACTCATTTACATGTGTGGATACATAGACAAAACACCGTCCCTAGCAAACCTCTAGTTGGCTAGCCAGTTGATCAAAGATAGTCAGTGTCTTCTGATTATGAACAAGGTGTTGTTGCTTGATAACTGGATCACGTCATTAGGAGAATCACGTGATGGACTAGACCCAAACTAATAGACGTAGCATGTTGATCGTGTCATTTTGTTGCTACTGTTTTCTGCGTGTCAAGTATTTATTCCTATGACCATGAGATCATATAACTCACTGACACCGGAGGAATGCTTTGTGTGTATCAAACGTCGCAACGTAACTGGGTGACTATAAAGATGCTCTACAGGTATCTCCGAAGGTGTTAGTTGAGTTAGTATGGATCAAGACTGGGATTTGTCACTCCGTGTGAACGGAGAGGTATCTCGGGGCCCACTCGGTAATACAACATCACACACAAGCCTTGCAAGCAATGTAACTTAGTATAAGTTGCGGGATCTTGTATTATGGAACGAGTAAAGAGACTTGCCGGTAAACGAGATTGAAATAGGTATGTGGATACTGACGATCGAATCTCGGGCAAGTAACATACCGAAGGACAAAGGGAATGACATACGGGATTATATGAATCCTTGGCACTGAGGTTCAAACGATAAGATCTTCGTAGAATATGTAGGATCCAATATGGGCATCCAGGTCCCGCTATTGGATATTGACCGAGGAGTCTCTCGGGTCATGTCTACATAGTTCTCGAACCCGCAGGGTCTGCACACTTAAGGTTCGACGTTGTTTTATGCGTATTTGAGTTATATGGTTGGTTACCGAATGTTGTTCGGAGTCCCGGATGAGATCACGGACGTCACGAGGGTTTCCGGAATAGTCCGGAAACGAAGATTGATATATAGGATGACCTCATTTGATTACCGGAAGGTTTTCGGAGTTACCGGGAATGTACCGGGAATGACGAATGGGTTCCGGGAGTTCACCGGGGGGGGCAACCCACCCCGGGGAAGCCCATAGGCCTTGAGGGTGGCACACCAGCCCTTAGTGGGCTGGTAGGACAGCCCAAAAGGGATCTATGCGCCAAGAAGAGAAAATCAAGAGAAAAGAAAAAAAAGGAGGAGGTGGGAAGGAAGGGGGACTCCCTCCCACCAAACCAAGCCCAACTCGGTTTGGGGGGGGAGTCCTCCCCCCTTGGACTCGACCGACCCCCTTGGGGCTCCTTGAGCCCCAAGGCAAGGTCCCCTCCCTCCCACCTATATATACGAAGGTTTTAGGGCTGATTTGAGACGATTTTTTCCACGGCAGCCCGACCACATACCTCCACAGTTTTTCCTCTAGATCGCGCTTCTGCGGAGCTCGGGCGGAGCCCTGCTGAGACAAGGTCATCATCAACCTCCGGAGCGCCGTCACGCTGCCAGAGAACTCTTCTACCTCTCCGTCTCTCTTGCTGGATCAAGAAGGCCGAGATCATCGTCGAGCTGTACGTGTGCTTAACGCGGAGGTGCCGTCCGTTCGGTACTAGATCGTGGGACTGATCGCGGGATTGTTCGCGGGGCGGATCGAGGGACGTGAGGACGTTCCACTACATCAACCGCGTTCACTAACGCTTCTGCTGTACGATCTACAAGGGTACGTAGATCACTCATCCCCTCTCGTAGATGGACATCACCATGATAGGTCTTCGTGCGCGTAGGAAAATTTTTGTTTCCCATGCGACGTTCCCCAACACGATGCACGACAGGCTGCTGCAGCCATGCGGGAGCACGGCGGACCTGATGGTGACACGGTCTGGTATGCCGATTCTGGCGCCACAGATCATGTCACAAACGAGCTAGAGAAGCTTGCCCTCCGAGAGAGGTATCACGACAGTGATCAAATTCACACCGCGAGCGGTGGAGGTATGGACATTCTTCACATTGGTCAATCGTCTATTAATTCCCCTAGTCTTAAACGTGATCTTGTCCTTAAGGATGTCCTCCATGTTCCACAAGCCGATAAAAACCTTGCGTCCATGTCTCGTTTAACCTCCGACAATAATGTTTTCTTTGAAACTCACCCTACCTATTTTTTTCATAAAGGATCGGGCAACGAGGGAGCTCATCCATCGCGGTAGATGCATCGGAGGACTATACCCCATCACATATAGAGTCTTTGATCGCGAGCGTCATCGCTGAGTCTATTCTGCCATCAAGCCCTCCTTAGCCAAATGGCACCAAAGACTAGGACATCCCTCTTCAAATATAGTCAAGCAAGTAGTCAATAAAGGCAATTTATTATTGTCAAATAGTTTCGAAAGTGAGTCAGTTTGTGAGGCTTGCTAATGTGCAAAAAGCCATCAACTTCCTTATCCTGTGTCAAATAGTGTGTCTTGTGCTCCTTTAGAGCTCTTTTTTAGTGATGTATGGGGTCATGCAAAAGATTCCTTTGGTAGAAAGAAATACTATGTCAGCTTTATCGATGATTACAACAAATTTACATGGATATATTTGCTTAAATTCAAATCTGAAGTTTTTTCGGTTTTCCAAGAATTCCAAAAACTAGTTGAAAGACAGTTTGATAGAAAAATCCTTGCAGTCCAAAGTGACCGGGGAGGGGAGTATGAGAAACTCAACTCCTTCTTTTGTAGCATTGGCATCATTCATCATGTCTCTTGCCCTCATGCTCATCAACAAAATGGCTCAGCAAAACGAAAACATCGTCATATTGTGGAAATAGGGTTGTCTCTCTTAGCCCATGCATCAATGCCCCTCAAATATTGGGATGAGGCTTTTATCACAGCTACATACCTTATCAATCGATTACCCAGTCGAGTCATTGGCAACACCACTCCTTTGGAACGATTGTTTCATCAAAAACCAGATTATACCTCTCTAAATTTTTTTGGGTGTGCTTGTTATTCAAATTTGCGCCCCTACAATCGCCATAAACTTGAGTTTTAGTCCACACAATGTGTGTTTCTTGGCTATAGTAATCTTCATAAAGGGTACAAATGCCTAGAGATATCATCTGGCCGAATCTATATTTCTCGGGATGTCATTTTTGATGAAACATTGTTTCCTTTCTCCAAACTTCATCCCCATGCGGGAGCCCTATTGCGTGGCGAAATATCTCTGCTTTCCGATCCTATGATATCTTCTCATCACGGGGGTGAATTATTTAACGATGATCATGTGCAAAATTCCATGGAACAGTTTGATTCTGGTGTTTATTGTGCAGCTACATGACGTGATTTTATGTGTGAAGAAACAGCCAAAAACGGAACTGGCGCATGATCCCAGGACGATTCTCCTGGCGCTGGCCTCGGCGCGGGATACCAGGCCGATCTGTGTGACGCCGGTCTGCCTGCCGCCCCCGCTGCGCGCTTCGAGGCTGATTCGAGTGCCAGTGTGCCCGACACGCGATCCCAGGAGCACTGCTTCTCCCGCGACATCCCCCCAGGTGGCCAACAGATCGCCAGGTGCCAGCGCCTCCTCTTGCGCTGCACGTTCTGATGCCGCTGGCGAGGGGGACAACGCGCCTACAACTGCCACGTCGTCTGCGCCAGGTGAAGGCTCGGTCGGCCCGGTCGGATCTCCTGTGCATGACAGCGACAGCGCCACTACAGGATTGGGATCTTCTGTGGCCAGACCTGCTGCAACGCCGGTTCCTTCTCGTCATACACGACTCGGTCCGGTATTGTTCGAGAAAAGAAGTACACGGATGGCACGGTCAGGTATGATAAACTTAGGCATGCTTTCCTCGCAAATACTGGTGAACCAACGAATTTGCATGATGCTCTTGCACATAAGGATTGGAAAAAGGCTATGGATGTTGAATATGATGCACTCATTCAAAATAAAACTTGGCGGTTAGTTCCACCAAAGAAGGATGCAAATGTGATTGACTGCAAATGGGTATATAAAATTAAGAAAAGAGCTGATGGTAGTATTGACAGATACAAGGCCAGACTAGTGGCAAAAGGCTTTAAACAGAGATTTGGTATAGACTATGAGGATACCTTTAGTCATGTTATTAAATCTGCTACTATTCGACTTGTGTTGTCTATTGCTATTTCCAGAGGTTGGAGCCTACGACGGCTAGAGGTCTAGAACGCGTTTCTTCATGGTGTTCTTGAGGAAGAAGTGTTCATGCGGCAGCCACCAGGATATG
The DNA here is from genome assembly GCF_904849725.1 of Hordeum vulgare subsp. vulgare. Lineage (NCBI taxonomy): Eukaryota > Viridiplantae > Streptophyta > Magnoliopsida > Poales > Poaceae > Hordeum > Hordeum vulgare. The sequence continues at coordinate 386,766,601 of NC_058520.1, read as the reverse complement.
AAAATAAAAACACACCACATTATATCTATAAGTTGGATAAAGCTTTGTATGGGTTAAAACAGGCCCCAAGAGCCTGGTACTCAAGGCTAAGTACACAGTTGCAAAAGCTTGGGTTTTCATCATCAAAGGCAGATACTTCATTATTCTTTTATAATAAGAACAATGTTACTACATTTGTCCTTGTCTATGTTGATGACATAATTGTTGCCAGTTCAAGTCCAGATGCCACAACTTGCTTGCTCAAGGACCTAAAACTGGAATTTGCTCTTAAGGATTTAGGAGATCTACATTACTTTCTTGGAATTGAGGTCAAGAAGGTAAAGGATGGTATAATTCTTACACAAGGAAAATATACAACTGATATTCTCAGAAGGGTGGGTATGGAAAAGTGTAAGCCAGTCAGCACACCTATCTCTACTTCAGAAAAACTTACTGTTGAAAGTGGAGAAGCACTTGGGCCAAATGATGCAACAAAATATAGAAGCATTGTAGGTGCATTACAGTACTTGACTCTCACACGTCCTGACATTTCATACTCTGTTAACAAGGTATGCCAATATTTGCATGCTCCTACTACTTCTCATTGGACAACAGTAAAGAGGATTTTGAGGTATCTCAAGTTTACAGAAGGACTTGGTCTTCAGATTGTTAAGTCTTCATCTATGCTTGTATCAGCATACTCTGATGCAGATTGGGCAGGATGTGCAGATGATAGAAGGTCAACTGGTGGTTTTGTTGTGTTTCTGGGAACAAACCTTGTGTCATGGAGTGCAAGAAAACAGGCAACAATCTCAAGGTCAAGCACTGAGGCTGAGTATAAAGCTTTGGCTAATGCAACAGCTGAAGTAATGTGGATTCAAACACTATTACATGAACTTGGAGTGAAGGTTCCACAAGCTGCTAGATTATGGTGTGATAATCTTGGTGCAACCTATCTTTCAGCAAATCCTGTTTTTCATGCACGAACAAAACATATTGAAGTTGATTTTCATTTTGTCAGAGAAAGAGTAACTAGGAAGTTACTTGATATAAGGTTCATTCCAACATGTGATCAACTTGCTGACGGGTTCACAAAGCCTCTCACAATGAGAAGATTAGATGATTTTAAGTACAATCTTAACCTCAGCAAATAGGGATAGGAGTGTTAGAATATAAACGGTATAGGGATAGGAAACTACTTTAAACTGGTTTCCTCTTATCTCTTTACCTCTCTCTTATCTCTTGTAACCTCCTAGAGAATCAACTTGTATGTCAAGGTATCTATCCTATAAATATAATGCGGCCCGAGACAAAGGGTTCTACGCTTCCTCATAGACCCTACCCTAAATTTCATCAAATCCCCCGAACCCTTCTTTCTCGTCCCGTCGCCCTTCAACATTTTTCGCGTCCGACCCCTTGCCGTTTGGCACCCTTACTCTTCATCCTCACCATTTGTCCCAATCCGTCGTTGTGATGTCTTCCACCCCGCCCCGACTGCCCCGACGGAGACGCAGTCCACCTCGTCCGTCGGCGGCCCTTCCTTCGCTTCGTCTTGCAAGCCGTATGACTTGTGGACAGGAAGAATGATATCAACGACCGTAGAGCGTTAAAGGCAGCCAGGACGGCTACGGCTGCGGCAGCAGAGCAGACGGCCAGGATGCACGTGGCGATCGTTGCGAGGATGCAGACGGAAGAGGCAGTCCACATGCAGACGGAGATGGATGCCAACGCGGAGGAGGATGCATGGACGAACTCGTTCAGCCAGTGATCCGACATCACTTGTCGGTCGGACAATGATTTTATTTTGATTTTATTTTTACATGTCCGTTTAGTTAAACTATGATATCATTTACTTTTATTTTAAATTACTGAATTCGAACAATTTATATGGAATGATCGATGTGTATGATTTTATATGAATTTACAAATTTGATTATGAGATATATGAAATACGAAGTAAAATATAAGAACTCATCCGAATGTGTCCGTGTATGTGCTCAAACGGACGTATTAAGGGTCAGATTTATCCAGTGCGGCTGTGGATGCTTTTATCTACTCCCTTCGTTCGAAAATACTTGTCTTTTAAATATATAAAATGAATGTATGTATAACTAAAATAAGTCTAGATATATCTATTTTTAGGACAAGTATTTTCGGATAAAGGTTATCTAGCCATAAAGTTGAAGTCCCTCACTCGAAGGAAGACGGGTCGAGGTATTTTACCTTTACCAGCATCAGCAACACTGTGGCGTGCTGAAAACGAAGAACCATTAGCCATAAAGTTGAAGTCCCTCACTCGAAGGAAGACGGGTCGAGGTATTTTACCTTTACCAGCATCAGCAACACTGTGGCGTGCTGAAAACGAAGAACCATCCAAGGCACAGTGGTTAAAACCCTGAAGCACCGGCGGCGAAGGCGGTCACGTCCATAGACACCAACCCTGCCCATGGGAGGGGATGCAACAATGCACTGCTCGCGAGTAATGCAGACCCTCCAATCACGTGATCGAAATCGACCGAACCACGCGCGAATCTCGACGCTGGACGCTACACCCCATCAGCACTCAACTGCCCCGCCCCGTGCCCGGGAGACTGACACCAGTCTGCGGCGAGCCAAGGCGAACCTTTGCGTCGGGCACCTGGGAATCCGTGCGCCTCTGCATCTACCATGCACAGTAGCGCTTTGCCACGATCCACGTGACCCCCTGCCGTGCCCGTGCCCGTGCCCGAGAGAGATGAGAGAGAGGCCGCAACCAATTCCACTCCACCCGCTGCCACTGCGAGGGGCCCCGTCCCTGCTCTGCCCTGGTCTGAGCGCATGGCGCAGGAAAGGCTATCTTCTAGTAGCTCTGCCAAGGGGGACGTGCTGCTCTGTGTGGGTGGTGGTGCTTCTGACCGTACGTGCATGGTGCTCCTCTGCCTGAGGCAGGCAGGCTGGCTAGTGTGTGTCCATGTGGTTGTGGTCACAAGGGAGCATTTTTTGCTTTGCTTTCTTGGGCTCCCCACCTGAAGGGAAAGGTTGCCACGCATGGGAAAAGGCTACCGGATTAGCATGTCAAAACTCGGTGATTAGGAACAATCACTGTACTTCCGGCTTCTGGGTGACCCTCACATACATTGTCAGTGGTGGCTGGATAACTAAATCTACTCAGCTAGTGCTATTCTTTTATCTGCTACGTCTCGATAGAATCGCAAATGTGTTTACGGAAATGAACGATGATGCACGAATTAAGGATGCCTTTTCTTAACTAGGCCAGTAGGCCATGTATGATTTCGTTCAGCAGACTACAAATGCTAGACCTCCTTTGGTTCACGCCTTCACGGGATAACATGTCATAGGAATAGAATTGAAAAGCAATTGGAAGAGTCATGTATCTCTAATCTTACGAATAGGCTTAGAAAAAGACAAGACATTTGGTTAACAAGATATGATTTCTTTTTCTAATAAGTCTCACTTGATGCTTCTTTTCCTTTAAAATACGATGGATATAAATCAATCCCATATAGGAATATAATTATATTCCAAGAAAGAAAGGATGCTAAAGAGTTTCTACAAAATGCATGTAAATCAAAGCAAACCTTAGCTTCCTCCACCGCTTTCAACAATAAAGAGCAACTATAACCTTGTTGATTCAGAAATTATTGTTCACATATGAAATCCATAGCCATCCAATAAAAACAAATAAATATATATTCCTCATTTTGTAGTAGCATGTATCTTCTTGGTATCTACTTAAATAGTTGTATTTCTCAGTTAGAAAATAATATGAAAGCTGATATGAGAAGGGTGCGTGAACATGAAACGACAAGTAAATAAGATACTAGCCTGCAAAAAACCACAACTACGAGAAACAAACAAAATCAATATATTCAAAATGGCTATAAATTTCATTTACAATCTGGTCAATCTAAGGTCTTTGTTGATTGATCTACATGAATCTCCAAACCATAATTCGTAGTAGAAAAGGACAAAATTAGGGAAATGTACTCTTCTGCTAGCGAGCTCAGATGCTCCCACATGAACTATTAAATTCGAAAAAGTTGATCATTTGGGGCAAACTTTGACAATTGTTAAAGTAATTTTAAATTTTTATCATGGAATCATATTCATGGGCGCCTTAAAAAAACTGACTACATGATCATATTCTTTCCAAAATTCTTGCGGGTCAATACACTTGTGCTAGTCATCATTTTGCAATGCCATAATTTGCAACAACTTAACATGGTAGTTGGTAGCTTACCAATTCGTTCCCAAACCAAAATTCTGACATCAAACCATGAATGCCCTTAAAAAATTTTGTATGCCAAGTCAATGTAGTTTTGCAGAAGTCAATAACGTATGAATACGACCAGTCCCAAACCTTTCGGGTGAAGAATAACATTAAAAAAATATATCTTGTATATTTTTTGTCAAAAATATGATTGTCTCCTAATTGTGAGGGACGTTCCGTGAAGAAACGATATATTTTGTGACCTATGCACAAAAAAAATCATGAAGAAACTTTTTGTGACACTTATTTATTTTCTCCTCAAAACATCTATCATTTCTTCACAAGATTGTGTACACAAAAAGAACACAAGAACATGTTTATTGTAAATTAAATCTTATTTTTCTTTTCTAAATTAATATCCATCCAAGAGCATGCCAAGTCGAGCTCCATTTTTTAATATGGACAAAATAGGGAGTATTGAAGCAGAAATATATCTTTGTTATTTTGACATTGTCTTCACCATTGTTTCCAACAACTACTGAATATTTTCCAATGCGCCTTTTTGCCAATATAAATCCTTGCATTTGGTAAATATTGGCTTGCCTATAGTTTGGCTACCTTCAAACCATACAAAGAAATAGCGAAAATATGTTATCCCTTTCGTGCGGTTTGATTGCAGGCTTTTGTGACACCACTACGTTTTAAATTGTCGACTCATCTTGAATCTTTAGTCTCCCACACATGCCTTTTTTTAATTATGTTACCCATTCCCTATTGCCGCTGCCTACAATCACTTTAAAGAAACAAAACTAACTAAACAAATGATACATGCTGGACAATTCAGGCATGATAGTTAATCAACCAGCTGCGTTGCACGTATGAATGGTCTGATTTGCACTATCATCCATAAATCAACTAACATGGTATCGTATATGCATAACAACACTCTTAGATAAATTACCAATTTGGAAAAAAAATATTGAATACCACCTATCAAACACTTGAATAAAAAATTGAATATTTTGAAGGCTCTTAATAAAGCGTTGATCTACGAAAAAAGGCAAATGGAGGACGGGCTCTATGAAAGATTTAAAAAGAATATATTTTCACATCATAAAAAATGCAACGTTTTTGTACATACATAATTACATATGTAGCACGTCCAGAAACAAATTGATAACAATATATTTTCATACGCGGCGTATACAAGAAAACAAATACATAAATGAAAATGGGCGTTTTTTGTAGTTGTTGTAGGGCAAGGATCTTTTTTTATGCAGCTTGCAAACAGTAATATTTTGAACAAAATTTTAAAGATCCGTCCCGAATATGTATAACTTTTTATAGAATTGTTCTAAAGCTTGAATATATCATTTTTGTATCATTTAAAGTAAAGTCCACCAATGTATATGAAGCTCTCCAAAAATTCGCACTCGCTGATCTAGCAGTACACCCGTGATACTTCCGCAGCGTGTATCTTCACTCTTCCCCTAAACCCACTGGCACAGCACAGCCGTATCCACACTCTCTTCTCTCACTTCCCAACCCAAACCCCCTCCAAACCAAATCAAACACAAGCATCCAAAGAGCCGCTACCGCCCACGCACTCTCTTCGCCTAGCCGCTTTCCATGGCCGCCGCCGCCGCCCCCGATGCCGGAGAGTGGTCCGCCGCTGCGCGGCTCCGCCTCGTCTGGCGCGTCGTGCGGGCGGCGGAGCTCCTAGCCCTGGCCGTCGTCCTCTCCCGATCCTTCCCCCGCCTCCCTTACGCCGCGTCTGCGGCCTCCTCTGCTCTCCGCCTCGCCGCCTCACTCCTCCTCCACCCGCGCTCCATCTTCGTCATCGCCAACGCCATCGTGTTCCTCCTCTACGTCTTCTCGCGCCGCGACCCGTCGTCCTCTTCCTCTGCCTCCAACCAGGACGCCCAGGACCAGTACTTCCTTTCCTTCACGGCGATCACCGAGGCGCCGGCTATGGCGTCAGAGATGGACGCGGTGTTCGAGGACAAGGAGGCGGTGCACGTGACGGTGCACGCCCCGCGGCGGAGCAGGTCGGAGAAAATCGGCGGCGGAAAGCCGGGCGGGCGGAGGACGGCGGGATCGCCGGATATGCGTCGGTCCGATTCGGAGAACGGACGGAGGCGGCGGTCGACGTCGTCGGCTGGCCCGGAGGAATGGGACGCGGAGGACGAGAAGGAGGAGTTTCGGAGGGCAGTCGAGGCGTTCATCGCCAAGCAGCAGACGCGGTTTCACCGCGAGGAGTCCTTTGTCTTGGTCGCCGGCGCCGGAGACGATGGTCAGGCGATCACCGTAGCTATGTCCCCTGTGAAGTGACGAGGGAGTTGGTAACAGTGAGCGCTGGGAGGGTGACGAGTGTGAAAGGATGGATCGGTGTGCAAAGAATTTCTTGGTGCCTTGTTTAGTGTACAAGTTTTGCCTTTTTGCTTCTTGTCTTTCTAGCATCTGAATATGTTTCTTTTTTCCACTTACTTTTGGCGCGTCTGTGATTGACTGATAGCTGCCGCCGTTCGATGGACTAGATTACGCAATTTTAGACTTCCGTCGCTGCATGGCGTCGGCCAACGACTCTGGTTCATATTTCTGTTTTAGTTTAGACAAAAAATAACTATGTTTCATCTAGGATCCGACTAAGTCACATTTGAATGTGAGATAATACCTCACATTTAACATGATCTTATCCTCCACTTTTGGCTCTTAGAGTAACCGGACATAAGAAAAAGAAAAAAATAATAACTCCATCGGAGACCTTATTTGATCCATACTAGTAAAAGTGTCCGTGCGTTACAACGGAAAAAAAGATTCATAATTTTCATTGTTCGTGATCAAGTTTTGCTGCATCACGGAGATATGCTATCACTATTATAAAAGCAGAAAATGTTAGCACAACACTGAAATTTGAAAGTGCTAAACGCAAGTAAAATTTTGTAACATAACACAGGAATTTTCAATCACTTAATCTGTACGTCAAAAATTGTTTGCGCCACCGCATAACAATAACCACATTGGTTTGAACGCCAAAGATTTTTATTGCAATATACAACACTTAATTTATTTATTTGCAAACATAACATTTTTATTGCACGCCAACAATTTCAATTACCTCTAGTGGCTATAGCTTTGCATCAGAAACGTGGGAAGATCCGAGGCGGCGGCGTATGTGCTTCCGCCTTCCCCACGACGACGCGGCTCTCCAAATTGTTCTCCATGGCAGTCTCTCTCCCTTTCGGCAGCGCCGCTCGTCCATCAGACCCTCGCCTTCGTTGCATGGTGCAGGAGAACTCAATCCCGCCTCGCCTCCTCTGTTTTACTTCGTGAATCCTGCCTTCTTCATATGCATGTGCGGTTCTGGTGCCTATTTGCCTTGTCCCTCATTCATATATACGCCTTCAGTGAAGGTAATTCATTCCTGATGATATTTGTAATCAAATAGAACCCACTACACTTTGCTTATTGAGCCTCAAGGTGGTTTATTGGTTTCAAATGAAAGACATATATAAATTGGTCAGTTCGGGTTTAAGAAAGAAAGGGGGGACTATTTAATAGACAGACGAATCAGAACTTGGACACATAACCTAACGCTAGCTCAGTGGTAGCTATTGCTCGTACGTGAGCCTAGGTTAAGAGTTTGATCCCCTTGTCCCACACCTGACGGACAAAGGATTTTTGACGTACGAAAGAAAGGAAGACAAACGTATAAAAACAGGAGAAAGAAGCGTTCATTTCTTTAATAGTAGGTATAAACATGTGAAGCTCGCGTAGCTTGACTATTTTAGAATCTTGCTTGCAACTGTTTGAATAGAAGAGAAGAATTGCTTCGTTCTTCTCCATCAGACACATGCTTGATATGCCTCGGAGAACAAGCCTCTAGATTATTTTATATGAAGATATACCGTGTGCACAATAAAAGACCAAATTACGTGTAGTAGATCGGACAGTTCATGCCAAATATTTTCTTTTTTCTCCAGACGGAGTGGTTTTGGGGGACTGGTTTGAAGCTTTCCAATACTCCTTTTATCTCCTCTTTGTCCTATACAAAGATGGATCAAGAAATCAAAATCAATTGAAATTGGAGAAAGCAATGATATTGGTATGTAAAATAATGACAACAATGTTTCACGTGTCTTAGATTGAAAAACAACATAAAGCCTTGAGTAGCCCATATGTTCGGATATTATGAAGAGGCACCCTCATGCGTGCATTACCTCATAGTGTTGTTTTCATACTCATCCAGAAAGATGGTTGCAATGACTGTCCAAAAAAATCCAAACTTCTCCTGAAACATAATAGAAACGTTGCTGGCACCCTGATATTTACTGCAAAAATATATTCTGAAACATCATTTTAAATAGGGTCACCTCCATCATTTCCTAATGGATATATGTGCAGCTCATCCGCTTAAAACATATAGGAATTCTAGAGAACAAAGCAAGTATCTATAGCTAAAGTTGTGTATGAATCTAAGAAATTCTTCAAGTTTGTGTACTTGGAGATGGTTGTTAGTATGATAGACTGTCAGGCCATCCAAGTTCTTCAGCTTCAGAACCCCCTTTTAAGTCACATCTACAAGTGTTGGATGCCATAATAAAAGCAGTGACATTCCATGGAACATGTGAGTGGAAAATCGTGTTGGACGGTGCTCATCGAAGACGGCGAAGAAGCAGCCGTACCGCCGACCCTTGATCATCTTCTTGCGGAATCTCGAACAACCATGACTGCCCAAGATGAATAATTGTTTTTTGACGTGAAGTCAGCAATGAAAAGTTTGGAGTGCATGGTAATAATATTATTAATATATCAAGCTGAAATCAAAACTTCATATGGAACAACAAGTTTCCAGAAAATACTGATCCATTGACCATTTGTTGCACGTGCACTAAATCATAATGCATATTCAAGTGTCGATAAAATAGTAATATTCAAGTGTAACATGAGTACATATTTTGATTTACTGAGAGCTTAAGGCAAGTGGCATTCTTCTAAAAACATAATACTAATACCATGTCATTTTAGATGCAGTAGTTTCATGCATTAGTACCAACACTTTAGAACAACAAAATGCAATGTGTTTTAGAAACAAAACTCCAGAACACCCTAGGTAGTAAAATAAGTTGGCTAAGTAAATGTGAAATAAAAAAGTAAATGAGAAATAAATAAGTAAGAAATTTTTGACATACGTGACATTGACAACGCTACGAAATCTCACCTCACTGGAACCGTCAAGCTCGGAGCACAGACGGACGGCGACGTCGACCGGGGAGACTCACCGCGACCCTTGGGACCTTGCTGGCGGCGGCGGCATATCCTGTAACTGAGGGCCCGGGGATTGAGAGGGATCGAGATGGGATTTTGGAATTAGGCATCGACAAGATTGATAGATGGCTTCTAAATATCATGACAAAGACGGATATAGAGATAATTGAGATAAATGTGTCCCCACCACCTAGTTCAACCGGCGCCGAACCCTGTCTTTGTTTGTCGATGCCTCAAACGCATGCAACATGTTGGAGAAAAATCAAAGAAGTACAACAATAGCTCCTGCGATGCAACCGTTGGCTGCTGTCACCGAAGGGGAGGGTGGGATGCAAGTTGATGAGCACGGGAGGCACATGGACCTCAAACAATATATATTTTTTCATCTTTCAGTAGCATCTTCCTAAATTCAAGATTGAACAACTCAACTAACAACTGCAGTTCAGTCGTGCATCAATTCAACTAACAAATTCATGGTTAACCTTGTTGTTCAATTCAAAGAACAATAAATACTTAAGAGTATCAACAAAGTTGACCTCAAGAAGTAGCCAATTGAGCCCAAACAGTGGTAAATCCTAACCAAGAGCAATGCCTTAATGGCCACGTACAGGAGCAGAGAGAGGAGGCGGCGAACTCACCTAGAGACAGAAAGGAGGAAGCTCCATGGGTGATGTGTCCCGAGCTGCAGCAAGGCAAGGTCGACCCCTCCTTCCTCAAGCATCCAATCCTTGCCCTGCACATCTACCATGGAGAACCAAACCAAATATTAGAGAGAGAAAGGGGGAGATATAGGGGACGGGGATGAACTCACCCCATGGCCATCGGGTGGAGGAGCACATTCTGAAGATGGAGCTGCGTGTGCAGGCGCGGTGGGCGTCGGAGAGGCGCCATCGGAGGCGCCGGGGCAACGCCAGTGTGAAGGCGCCCGAAACCCTAGCCATGGTGAGGAGGTGGCTGGGAGTAGCGAATCCTGTTGGGGGAAAGACCGAGTGGACCGAGGCGAGCTCGGGACGGTGCTGCCAGTGGCGGAAGTCGCTAGAGAACGCCGGAATCGGCCGGAGAGAGCCGAGTTGCCGGCGGCGTGCGCATTTGGGTCTCTGGATAAGAAGGTCGTGACCGTCAGTAGGGGTCCTATTGTAAAACTGAAACGTTTTTTAAACTTATTTACTGGACTGCAGGTTGAATACTGAAAAACGCAGGAACTTTTCTGCAAAAACGCCGACGACGGACGACCAGAAACCCTATTTTCTTTATTATTAGGGATAGATACGTTCGGGCTGTCCGTAAATCCTCATATCTATCTCAAATATAAAAAGGATATAAAGGCTCGCGGACACGTCCCGTCGTGCCCGGTTAAGCCGTCACGTAGGAAGCGACCCCACACCGGACCACCTTTTTCCTTTTCTTTATCCATTCTTTTATTTTTTTTTCTTTCTCTCTATCAATCACGTGCCAGTGATCGGACATATGAGAAAGAAAATAAGGAGTATGACCACGCGGACGACCAAATAGGGGCACACCCGATCACTGACCGGACGTGTGCGCGGGCGTTTAGGGGTCATATTTGCTATGTTCGGCTATAGGTGCTCTTACGTTGACAACTACGAAGTGTTCCTTGCTCCATTCCAACTTTGTCCCTCTTTTGTTTGTCTCTGTTTTTTGTTTGTTTGTCGCAGCCCAACCCATTTCTTTTCTATATTCGGATATGCACCTCGGTATGTCAAAGCAGAGGAGTTAACACTTCAAAACATTTAAGACCGACCGGTTTGGCGAGCCGGTTGACCCCTTGGCCGACTGCTCACATAGGCAGCTGACTGGACGTCATGGGCCAGCTCCCTATCCATCCGATCGGATCAAGTATGACTCTCGTTCATATTTATGTTTTAATTTAGACAAAAATAACTATGTTTCATTTAACTCCTCCCTCCGGCATGTAAGACGTTTTTAACACTACACAAGTGTTACAAAGTTTTACATTATGAGATCGGAGTAGTATGTTATTAAGTTTACATATAGATTACTAATTCAGATTTTTTTCGTATTACCGTTTGATTAATCAAATAGTGTAGAAGTTACACGAGTCTTTGTTAATTATGATGAGAATTGACAAGTCTGCTTAATTTATGATGACGCAAGTACAAATTGGATGATTATTTTTACAGTAGTCGAATTATATGCCGTGATGTTTTTTTGGAAAATGACTAGTACAAAAAAGTGCAATATCTCACATGAGCTTTGAAGCAGAGCCTGACAAAATGATGATAAGAGAAAATGCCACATTCGTTGAAAAGATAATAGCTACGATGACCAAACACCTAGCCTTAGTCACCATCCAAATTGATTGAAGATAACCCGTGTTGTCGTTTTCCAACGGTTGCACCGAGTAACCAAAAGCTCCTTGGATTCCGCATATGTGAGTGACGATCACGTACGGATCCAACCCATTGCTCTCTAGGTAACATGCAAAAAGTTGGTAAATTTTTTCTATTAAATATTATATCATTTCTGCATTTCCATATAGCGTGGAATAATGCACATAGCCCTATTCGAATATGACTTGCTATATTTGTTTCCACTCCATTAAGCCATGTTCCAAATAACATTTTCATACTATGTGGAGAGCCAATGTTGAATGCTATATGTAAAGTACGTCAAAGTGGTTAGGCAAGCGGACAATTAATTGTAAGTGCATCTTGTGCCACCTCTTATTGATTTTGGAGTATTGAAGACAAACGTGGTTGAGGGACTAATGTGTATATGAGAGTCCAGAGGTTCACACATACAGAAGTCCCTAGAGATTCGGTTTAACCGTCGAAGACGATCCTAAAAATGTCTGGAGACATTGATGATGGCTAAAGCTATTGGTGGTACGCGAAGATAATCACATGAGGATAATGGAACGCGAAGACAAAGTTGTTCGGTTGTTTTGTTCTTCTTTCCCGATTCATAGGAATCACCATACTATTAAGTGGGTTCGAGGTGATCGAAGTCACATGGTGACGTGATACTCAGCCCAAAACACCTATGTCTTCGAGTGAATACAATGAGAGGAAATCTCTTCCGTAGTTGGTTGAGTCAGCATTGCTTGTAGCCCAAGTAATGTTGCCGCTTGAGTCTTTGAAATTCAACCGTTGAAACACGTGCCGGTTGGAAATTGACCTAGGGTCATTTTGGTCATACCATGTCGGGTTGCCCGTTGGCTATAAATAGCCCACCCCCTCCACCATAAGTTGGTGGCTGCTCGGAGTTAGATACGATTGTTGTCGTTTTGGAGCAACCCACCTCGAAGACATTGAGAGAGAGCTATACTGTGAGGATAAACCCAAATACCTAGAGTCGGTGTGTTTGAGCATCACTGAAGTTATTTTGTTCTGAGCAAACCGAAGACTTGTTACACTTGAAGATTGTGATGTTCCAAACGGTTAGGCGTCATGGTCTAGAGCCTCCAAGAGTCATTGTGGATTGTCGGGTGACCGAGTTTGTACGGATTTCAGAAGTCTCCCCTAAAGACTTACCTGAGTGATTGGGCGGGGTCTAAGTGACCTCGACTCAAGGGGAACAAGGTGAAGAAGAGGTCTTCAAAGTTCAATTTCAGCCTCCCCAATCAGATGTACAGCTGTGAGAGCAATTGGAACTGGTCCAACAAATCGTGTGTCTTCGTCATGCTACTGGTTCTATTATTCACTCCCTTACTTTCTGTATTGTACCGTGAAGCCATTGCTTGATCATCTCAATTCGAAGACATATGCCGAAGACATTCCTAACTGCCATTTATCTTCATTCTACCTAAGTTTATTTTCGATACATCTTAGTGTGCATGATGACTATTCTATACCTGTCAGAATGTCTTCGTAGTATTCCATGCTTAGCTTAGATCCTTGATTGATATCCTTACTTGATCCGGTTTTCTTCTGCATACTTTGAATACATTTACTATTTCGAAGCATTTCATAAAAATCGCCTATTCACCCCTCCTCTAGTCATAACTAGCACTTTTCAATCACAACGAGGTACTTCCTTGTTGTGTTTTTTGATTTAACCACCTAGAGTTTTAGCTATGTCGACTACACGGATAATCAAGGTCTTGATTGGATGTCCTGTCTTTGATAGCACTGATTACCCATAATGGAAGAAAATATGTGCATGCATCTCGAAGCCATTGAGAGCGACCTTTGGTATGTCGTCATGGTCGACATTCCCAAAGTTGGTGAAGGTGTTTCTGCTGCTGATCTGAACAGATTTGCTCGACTTGACTTAACCGCCAATAACATTATCTGTGGTCATGTGACCAAAGGACAATATGGTCGTGTGGGTGCTCTTCACACTGCGAACCAAATCTAGGAATGGTTGTCCAAGTTCAATGAAGGTGTCTCATCTCAGATAGACTCACGTGTAGATGTGCTTCGCAACCTGTTCAACCACTTCAAGAGTCTTGACAATGAAAATGTCCACCTCACGTTTGATCGACTTACTGATATCTCAAATGAGTTGAATGCTCTCGGTGCCACTGATATCACCAAACATGATGTTGTAAGAAGCTATTGAGATCTCTTGACAATTCCTTTGACACTCTTGCCCTCATGATCCAAGAGCGCCCATACTTCAAGGAACTGGATCCTACTGGTATACTTGTGAGGTTGAACACTCATGAGTTCGAGCAAGCTGAGAAAAAGGAAATCTATGGTTCCATCTGTGGTCGCTCTCGTGCCCTGAAGGCAAAGGCCGTGTCTTCATTTGAAGAAGAAGAATCTGAATGCAGTTCTGATGGTGCTGAAGACATTGGGAAAGAACTCGCTCTGCTCATGAGGAAGTTCCAGAAGTTTGCCAAGTCAAAGCACTTTGGAAAATATTCAAGGCACGACTCCAAGAAGTCTAGAGAAATGTCTTCGCGTGACAAAAAGAAGCAAACCGGTCACAAGTGCAAGAAAGTAGGTCACTTCATCGCCGATTGTCCTCGATGGGAGAAGGAATCCGAGAAGAAGAGCCAGGACTATGATTCTGATGAAGAGAGAAAGGAGAAGAAACATCACAAGTCTTCATCCAAGTCTTCATCGCATAATAAGAGCCCGTCTAGCAAAGTACACGCTTTCATTGGCCAGGAGATAGACTCAGACGCTGAATTTGAGTTTGAGTATGAAGGTAAAGAAGAATGTGAGGAGGAGTCTGATTCTGAAGTTTCTCATTTGGTTATGGCTTCTGCATTCGTCCCTTCATCTATCTTTGACCTGAAAGACAATGGCCCCCTCATCAACACTCAAGCCATTGAGGACCACTATGCTTTGGCCTATTGCTTCATGGCAAAACACTCCAAGGTATCCTCAAAATCTTCACATCATGACTCTAATAGCGAAGATGAACCTGATGATGACTTTAAACCTAGCTATTCCCAACTTGTAAAGATTGCCACTAAACAACAAAATGATATAGAGAAAATGCAAAAATCTTTAGAGAAAAGGGATGACCTATTACGCGATGAGATGAGTCTGAACGAAACTAAGACATGCAAAGTCTTCGTTCAAGGTTTGAGGATCTCCAAAATCGTCATGATGTTCTCACAACTGATCACGATAAGCGTTGTTATGAATATCTTCAAAGAAAGCAAGATCTTGAGAAGTTAAGAGACACTCATGAGGATCTTCGGAAGGAAAACAATTCATTTCTAGTAGAACATATGAGTACCGCTCAAGATGAATTTAATGCTCCATGCTTAAAATTCCTTACTCGTGAAGCTAATGATTCAACTGCTGAATGTTCAAATGCTTCTGAAAATGCATTATCTTCAACTCTATATGTGGTATCTAACCCCTCATTGGAGGAAACCACTTCTATCACCGATGACAATGACATGTTGAACACATTTGCTGAAAGACGCAAGTACAAAAGTCTGCAGGGACATCAGATTTTGTGTGATGTCCTCAAGAAGACAATCTTGAAAAAAACTAGGAAAGAGGGTGTTGGTTTCGAAATAAACATCAATGACGATGGTTCTTAGTGGAAGCCTCAACAGTACCGCAAAACCACATGGGTTGCTACAAAGGGCCCACTAGTTGATCCATCCACACTATGTGGCTTTAACTGTGCTAATCCTATCGTTATTATTGAATCTTTCGACTCCGACTTTAAGATGTTCAAATCTCAGAATGGTGAAGTGTTTGCTAGATTTATTGGAACTAACTACAGGAATGGTTCACCTTTGAAGAGGATCTGGATTCCCAAATGTCTTCTTGAGAAGATTCCTGTGAATGTCATGTCGACATGTCTTAGGAAGAAGACATATCCGAGATCAAAGTCTTTGAGAAGACAAATATCTTCATATGATCACACTAACAACTACGTTTCGCACAGAAGGACTAAAATGACTGATGAATATGAGCATTATGACTTGAACCGTTATGTTCATACATCTAAGAACTTTTCTGCATATTCATTTGAGTATACTAACCCTCCCGTGAAATGTGCTATTAGGGCAACATTGCCTAAATTCTCTCATGCTACTTTATGTCTCATTGCTTCTATGCTACCCCTTCAGATGTGGGTGGTTAAGAAGAACTAATCTCTTCATGCAACATCGGGTTTCCAGATAGTATGGAGCTTAACTCGAAGATTATATCTGGAGACCCGAAAAACACTCTTGCCCGGATGCAAGATAAACATGCAAATAGTTTTTAGCATTTAAACCGTCTAGTTTACTTACCATTGAGTACTGCAAATATCTTCATCAATGAATGATACACCTGCATGCTTTGGTGACCAAGACTAATTCTCAATGTAGGAAGATAAATCCAACTCTACTGAATGGATCATGGACACCTAATGCACTAGTAACATGGGTGGTGATCAAAGCCTATTGATGGAGTAAACTCTTCGAGCTCCAACCGAAGATCACATTGTCTTTGCCGACAAAAGTAGCAGCAAAGTACTCGGACTAGGTAGAGTTGCCATCACGAGGGATCGACACATGGATAATGTGATGCTATTTCATTCCCTTGGTTACAACTTATTGTCTATGTCAATGCTTTGTGATCTTGACATGCTTGTCATATTTGTACAATTCTGATGCATTGTACTAATGTCCCCTGATAAAATCAAAGTCTTCAAAGGTTTTTGAAGAGGTGATCTATACGTGGTAGACTTCTCTGCAGGACCACATGTTGCCACCTGTCTTCTAGCAAAAGCTTTAGTGTGCTCTCTATGGCATAGAAGACTAGGACATTTTGGCATGAGGAACTTGCACACTCTCGCCAAGAAGAAGGTTATCATTGGCATGGAGGGATTAAAGTTCAAGAATAATCACCTGTGTGGTATCCGTGAAGCCGGGAAGATGACGAGGGCCAGACATCCATCGAAGACTATCATGATGACCTTTAGTCCCTTCGAGTTGCTCTATATGAACTTATTCAGCCCTACTCACCACTCCATCTTCTCTACCAATGCAAATCTATATCGCTTCATGATTTTTGATGATTACTCTAGATATACTTGGGTGCACATCTTACTTTACAAGACTGAAGTGCAGGATGTCTTCAGGCGCTTTGCAAAGAGGCGCGTGACCAACTACAATGTCAAGATCAAGCATATCACGAGTGATAATGGCACAAAGTTCAAGAACACTAGTCTCGGCGCATATATTGACACTCTTGTTGTCACACATGAATTCTGTGTTCCATACACACCACATCATAACGACGTCATGGAATGCAAGAACATAAGTCTCATAGAGATGTCTCACACTATGATTGATGAATACAAGACACCTCGAAGACTATGGCCTGAAGCCATTGACACTTATTGTCACATCATCAACAGGGTATATCTTCACAAGTTCTTCAAGAAAACCTCATATGAACTGTTTACTGGTAAGAAGCCCAATGTAAGTCATTTCAAAGTCTTTGCTGCAAGATGTTGGATCAGAGATCCACACCACACTTCTAAATTTGCAACGAAAGCACATGAGGGTTTCATGCTTGGTCATGGAAAGGATTCACACACCTACAGAGTCTTCAACACTTTTTACAATAAAAATGTTTAGACTATAGATGTGTGGTTGGATGAAACTAATGGCTCGCAAAGAGAGCTTATGTCTCCTATGTTAGATGAACTTCCACCGGAAGAAGATATTAGGCTGATGTGCACTCGTGAGATCATACCCAAGGAACCTGAATATGAGGAAGTCATCATTCCTCCATCTACCCAACGCGAAGATAATGCTGCTCATGTAGACAATGCTCAACAACAAGAACAAAGTCTTTGCGTGGCTCATTCGCGAGTTGCAAATGAAGTTCGAATCAAGAAGATGCTCGACAACATCAACGCACCAGGTCCTCCTACTCGCTCAAGAGATAACCAATGGGCTTACTTTTGTGGGAACTTTGCTTTCCTCTTTATCTGAGAGCCCACCAAAGTAGATGAAGCCTTAATCGAATCAGAATAGATTCAAGCTATGCAAGAAGAGCTTCATCAATTCAAGATGAATAACGCATGTGAACTCGTCAAGCGACCAGATCCACGCAAGCACAAAATCATTGGTATGAAGTGGATCTACTGCAAATATCAAGATGAATGTGGCCAAGTGGTAAGAAATAAGGCTTGACTTATAGCTCAAGGTTATAAATAGGTCCACGGTATCTATTTCGATGAAAAATTTGCACGTGTTGCTAGACTTGAAGCCATATGCATATTTCTTGCTTATGATAACCACTATGATGTATGCTTGGCATCGCTTTTGGCATTAAATGGATGCCAAAAGTGCATTCCTTAATGGTAAGATTGAGGAAGAACTATATGTTTCTCAACCACTAGAGTTTGAAGATCCAAAATACCCTCGCATGGTCTACCATCTCAACAAGGCATTGCATGGCCTCAAGCAAGCACCAAGGGATTGGTATGACACACTTAAGGAATTTCTCAAGGAGAAAGGCTTCAAACCTGGTTCACTCAATCCTACTTGCTTCACTAAATCATATGATGGTGAATTATGTATGTGTCAAATCTATGTGGATGAAATTATCTTTCGCTCTACTAACAATCGATATAGTGATGATTTTTGCTTCATTATGGAAGAGAAATATCAAATGTCGATGATGGGAGAGTTGAAGTTTTTTCTAGGGCTTCAGATTCGACATCAACCAAATGGCATATTCATATCTTAGGAGAAATACCTCAAGGAATGCATCTAGAAATTTGGTATGCAAGATTGGAAGGGATACAAGATGCCAATGCCAACAAACGACCACCTCTGCATTGACAAAAATGGTAAAGATTTCGATCCGAAGGTATATCACTCCATGACTAGATTTTATTGTACGTATGTGCATCTAGGCCTGACATAATGGTTAGCGTTTGCATGTGTGACCGATTTCAAGCGGCACCAAAGGAGTCGCATCACCTTGCTGTGAAGCAAATTTTTTGATATTTCGCTCACACCCCTATGCTAGGATTGTGGTATCCAAAGGGCTCAAAGTTTGATCTCATTGGCTATTAAGATTCAGATTTCACTAGTGACAGAGTTGCTCGCAAGTCTACACCATGCACTTGTCACTTTCTTGGTCGATCTCTTGTATGTTGGTCTTCGAAGAAGGAGAATTGTGTATCACTCTCCACTATTGTAGCCGGATACATTATTGCTAGCGCCTTCTGCATTCAGCTTCTCTAGATGAAGCAAACACTCAAGGACTACGACATCAACAAGAAGAAAGTACCACTCTACTACGACAATGAGAGTGCTATCAAGATCACATACAACCCAGTACACCACTCAAAGACAAAGCACATTCAGATACACCATCATTTTCTTCATGATCATGTGTTGAAGGGAGACATATTCATCGAGCCTGTGAAGTCATAAGAGCAATTGGCTGATATCTTCACAAAGCCTTTGGATGAGAAGAGATTTTGCAAGTTGCAATGATCTAAATATCTTAGAATCCTCAAATGTCAAGTGAATGGACAAACATCCTAATTCTTATGCACTTTGATGCACAACACACAAAGTAACATATATCTTTAACTCGTGAATATATACACTCTAAGTGTGAGTATATTAATGAAGAATATGACTTCAAAGTGCCATGATAATTGTGCGCTGCGTCTGGGTCAAACATTCTTATACGATGGGGAATGCCACCAACCCCTCTTAAACACATAACTTTTATCTTCGCATATTTATCTATGTCTTTAAGAAACCGAGTTTATCTTTGAATTGTGTGTTTGTCTTCGAACTTGAACACTTGTCATTTGAATATATCATATATGATAATTTGGAGTTCAGTCCTCTACATCATCATGCCTATAACTATATCTTCGCATTTTTATCTAGGAAAATGTAATTGGACCCGCAAACCCCATTTTTGCTTATCTCTCCTAAAATTGTTCAAATCTAGTCATATTCATTCTACTTGACACGTGTTGATTGTCTTCCCGGCATCCTTGGATGTCAAAGACAAATCCAACCAAATGTTTCGAATTTTATTATTATCTTTAACCGCCCTTATCACAACAAATTCTCCCGCTCGTCGCTCGAGTTAAGAGTAAGTGGGATGTCTGATGTGATGCATGCGTGCCACGCGTCCCATTAAGCCGAAGTCTCAGGGGCATATCCGTCCAAAATTGCCGGATGATTGCAATATCTGGCGATAGCTAGACGAATGCTGATGACAACAATCCTTCCCTTGCAACGGCACCAGAAGAATGCTGCTAGCACTCCCCGGCAACGGAACTAGAAGAATGTTGTTGATGGCCCACCAGCGTGTGGGTTCGCAGCAGTTTTCGAGGGTAGAGTATTCGACCCAATTTGTTGATAAGCCAGTCAGGAGGTGAGAGTATACTCTCAAGTATTAGCAGCTGAATTTGTCGGATTCAACCACACCTGAAAGATTAGTATATGCAAGCACAATAGTAACAACAAAGTAGTATGATAACAACGGTGTCAGAAACGATATGTTGACAACAGACTATTCCTAACAATTGTATCAATGGCGCCTTCGTTGCCGCGTCGACAGAAGTTGTCAATTCCCGTCAACGGTAGGTGAACCAACAGTGTAGCAGGTAGCAGCAATGTAACGAGCAATAGCAGTGGCAAGGAACAGCAGTAGTGACAACAGTAGCAAGTAGCAACAGTAGCAAGCGACAGTAGTAGCAACAGTAGTAGCAGTAGCAGCAGAGCAAAACAAGTAATAGCAGTAGCAACAGTAGTAGCAGCAGAGCAAGACAAGTAACAGCAGTAGCAACAGTAGTAGCAGCAGCAGAGCAAGACAAGTAACATCAGCAGTAGGACAAACTCGTAGGCAATGGGTCGGTGATTTGTTTGGATGATATTCATCATGCAACAGCTATAACACGGAGAGATATGTGGCTAGCTCCCGTTCGTCAATGTGATGTAGGCATGCATTCCGTGTGTCATCATACGTGCTTAGGGAAAAGAACTTGTATGACATCTATTGTCCATCCCTCCCGTGGCAGCGGGGTCCAAAAGGAAACTACGGGATATTAAGGTTCTCCTTTTAAGAAATAACCGGACCAACGCATTAGCACTTGGTGAACACATGAACTCCTCAAACTATGGTCATCATCGGGAGTGGTTCCGGTTATTGTCACTCCGGGGTTGCCGGATCATAACACATAGTAGGTAAGTACAACTTGCAAGGTCGGATCTAAAACACACATATATTGGTGACAACACAATAATTTCAGATCTGAAATCATGGCACTCGGGCCCTAGTGACAAGCATTAAGGATGACAAAGTAGTAGCAACATTAAATCTCAGAACATAGTGGATACTAGGGATCAATCCCCATCAAAACTAACTCGATTAGATGATAGATCTCATCCTACTCATCACTGACCAGCGAGCCTACGAATAGATTACTCACGAACGACGAAGAGCTTCATGGAATTGGAGATGGAAGAAGGTTGATGATGACGATGGCGATGATTTCCCCTCTCCGGAGCCCAAGACGGACTCCAGATCTGCCCTTCAGATGAAGAACAGGTGGTGGCGGTGCCTCCGTATCGAAAACGCGACGAAAACTTCTCTTTTTATTTTTTCTGGGACGAAAGGCAACTTATAGAGCTGGAGTTGGGGGAGGCAGGTGCGTGTGGGCCCCACAAGCCTGCCCACCGCTACCAGAGGGGTGGTGGCGGAGCAGGGGCTTGTGGCCCACTGGCCCACCCCCTGAGGTGGAACTTGACGCAGATATTTTTGATATTTTCCAAAACTGCTCCCCGTAAATTTTCAGGACGTTTGGAGAACTTTGATTTCTGCACAAAAATAACACTAAGACAATTCTGCTAAAAACATCGTCAGTCCAGGTTAGTTCCATTCAAATCATGCAAATTATAGTCCAAAACATGGGCAAAAGAGTTTGGAAAAGTAGATACGTTGGAGACGTATCAACTCCCCCAAGCTTAAAACCTTGCTTGTCCTCAAGCAACTCAGTTGACAAACTGAGAGAGAAAGAAAAACTTTGACAAAATCTGTTTGATCTTGTTGTTGCAACTATGTCTAACTCATAACCAGAATTTCAGCAAGATCACAAGTTAACCACACAAGCAAATGACACAAAGGTCTCACGGTAAACTAATATCAATGGCATAATCAGCTAACGAGCAAATAATAACGAGTTTCAAATACCAACACTTCAATCAAAACAAGCATGAAGCAATATGAATAGGTGGTATCTCGCTAGCTCTTTCTGAGACCGCAAAACATAAATGCAGAGCACTTTCAAAGATCAAGGGCTGACTAAACATTGTAATTCATAGCAACGAAGATCCAGTCATAATCATACTTAATATCAATCAAAAGCGAAGCATAAAAATGACAAAGGTGCTCTCTAATTGGTGCTTATATAAGAGGAGGATGACTCGACAGGAAAATAAATAGACAGGCCCTTCGCAGAGGGAAGCATTGATTTGCAGAGGCGCCAGAGCTCAAGCTTTGAAAACAGAGATGATAATTTTGGGTGGCATGCTTTCATTGTCAACGCAATGACCAAGAGTTCTCAATATCTTCCATGCTACTCATGCTATAGGCGGTTCCCAAACAGAAAAGTAAAGTTTTAACTCCCCCACCACCAATCAATCACACTCCACGGCTAGCCGAATCCTCGGGTACCGTCCATACTAACATCAATTCGGGGGGAGTCTTGTTTTACAGTTATGTTTTTGATTTAAGCAAGGAACTGGGCATCCCAAATACCGGCCCCTTTCTCGTGAATGACTGTGAATAAACACATGTCGAGGATAACACTCCTAGCATGGAAGATACCAATAGCCCTCTGTCACCACATGAGCGGTTCGGGCATGCAAAACAGATTTATTTCTTGAAGGTTTAGAGAGTGGCACATGCAAATTTACTTGGAACGGCAGGTAGATACCGCAAATAGGTAGGTATGGTGGACTCTCATGGAAAAACTTTTGGGTTTATGTAAGTGGATGCACAAGCAGTATTCTCGCTTAGTACAAGCGAAGGCTAGCAAAAAACTGGGAAGCGACCAACTAGAGAGCGACAACAGTCATCAAGATGCAATGAGTTTGACTAAAATTAAATGCAAGCATGAACATGATATAAATCACCATGAACACGAACATCATAGAGGCTATGTTGATTTTGTTTCAAATACATGCATGAACATGCGCCAAGTCAAGCCACTTGAAACATTCAAAGGAGAATACCATCCTATCATACTACATCACAGTCATCTCAAAATCTATGTTGGCAATCAAGACAAACCATTATAAGCTCTCAGCTAAATAAGCATGGCATCAGAAACTATGATATCTAAGTTGTCATTGCAAACATGGTTCTCTCACAACAATGCTAAATCTGGGTCGACAAGCTAGTCATATTTACAAAAACAAAATAGATAGAGTTCATACCAGCTTTTCAGTCTCAGTCACTTCATCATATACCATCATTGTTTCCTTTCATTTGCACGATCGAACGATGAAAACGATAATAAGTGCATTGGACTAAGCTGAATCTGCAGGCAAACACAAAGGAGAAGACAAAATAATATGGCTCTTTGGAAGCTAAACAGGTAAGGATGCAAGAACCAATAAACATTGTAACCAATATCTTCTACCTTGACACAAAGAAAAAGAAAGCTATTTACACGGGAAAGCTCCCAACAAGCAAAAGAAGAAAGAAAAATATTTTTGGGTTTTCTCAAAAGGACACAAAACAAGAAAACAAGAAAACGAAAAGAAACTAGCATGGATAATACAGTGGCAAAGTGTAAACACCGGCTAACAAAGTGAAAGCATAAGCATGAATGTAAAGTCGGTGAGAACACGTACTCCCCCAAGCTTAGGCTTTTGGCCTAGCTTGATCTACTCCCATGCATGATCCTGGCGAAACCCAAAGTCATAATGGGTGTTATACGGGAGTGCTGCAGCCACTGCCTGAATAGCTGCCTCACGAAGTCGAGCAGCAGTCGCCTCCCTCTCATAGTCCTCTACCTCTCCTATGGTTATGTAGTATCTTCGTTTAACCTAAAAATTAAAGAAAGCAGGAGCACGAAGGGTAATATGGAAAACACGCTGCCGGTTAAATATCAAGCGGTATAGGAGGGATCCATGATCTCTCTCAAGGAACTGGTAGCGTGTTAGAGCGACACGATCAAGGTAGGCTGTACGGAGAGGAGGGTCTTCTGGACAGATGGATACTCCAAGAAAATTTGCTAAGCGTGTAGCATAAACTCCACCAAAGAAATCCCCCTCACTGGCATTTTTATTCAGCCTCCTTGCTATAATAGCTCCCATATATTGAAGCTCCTGTCACCTGTTACTGCGCTCTTATAAGGATACTAAGGTCGGAAGCGCATAGGTGACAATGTGCACCCTTGCCGTTAACGCACCTACCTATGAAGAGGGCAAGGTAGTGCAAGGCAGGGAAATGGATGCTTCCTATGATGGCTTGCGTGATATCTCTGGTTTCTCCAACAGTTATACTGGAGACAAAGTCTCTGACCGAAGACTTAGGAGGATCATTAACACTACCTCCATCGGGTATCTTGCAAATCCTATTGAAATCCTCCAGACCCACAATATAGGATTTATCGTACAGATCAAACATTATGGATGATTCATGGCCAACTAAAATTTAAATCTACGCACGAAGGAGGCAGTGAGCATAGCATACTGTTCACATTTATCTGGGAGGAATTCTTCTAACCCGGCATTGCGGACAAGTGCGTCAAACTCATCCTTGAAGCCCGCTTCAATCATGAACTCATCGGAAGGCCATTCACATGGTTGCACCGGTGCATCCCTTAGTTGAAAAGGTTCGGGCTCCCGAAAGGAGAGACGAGGACCCTTCTTACTTGAGGAACCACCGTGAAACTTCCTCCTGAACATAATTTCCTTTTGCTGAAATTTTTGAAGTTCAAGAGAAAAGTGAATGAGGACCAACCATACCTTGTAGAAACTACTCCTACTAGTGCCTAGAGACCGTATCACGCGCTAAAACTACTTGGAACCAGCTAAAATCAACATTTATAGCTCAAGAACAGGGTCACCAAGGTAGCAAGAATTCGCGAAGGATAAAGCACTAGAGCAAAAACTAATTGGACCAATGGAGGATTCACTTAGCAAGGAGCAATTTCCCAAAAACAGTTCGGAGAATGGTGCTTTGAGCAAGGAGATCGAAAATCACAGCCAAATGAGCAAGAACACGGGTTTGAGCTGCGAAACAATTTTTTCTGGAGGTGGAAGAAGAGGCTGGGAGCTGGAATGAGTGGAAGGGGTGCCTGTGGGCCCCACAAGCTTGCACCCCGCCACCAGGGGGTAGGTGGCGGTGGGGGGTCTTGTGGCCCACTGGTCAGGCCCCCTGGCCAGCTCTCAGGCCCAGAAATTTTCAAAAATTCCAGAAAAAATCATACTAAATTTTCAGGACCGTCGGAGAACTTTTATTTTCGAGGTATTTTTCTCCGGGACGCTAAAACAGAAAACAAGAAAAACTAAACTAATTCTATCATTTTTCTTCTAAGCAAAAGGAAATGAAAGCTTAAAACAGAGGTATGTGACTCTTTGATTCATCCGTTTCATGGTCATCGAAAGAAATCCGTCAATGGGATTGATCAAGTCCTTATGACAAAACCTTCTCGAATCACAAGAGAGAACGAAGAATTTTCGAATAGCCACTAAGTAACCTCAATGGGGATATGAATCTCCCCAACAAGCAAATCATACTTCATCTTGACACGAGGAATAGGGCATTCAAAGCTGCCAATAAGAATCGATGAAGTCTTTTCGATAGCATTGATGCAATGTACTGGATATCGTTTCTTCGAAAAGTGCACTGTGTGCTCATTACTGTTGACGTGGAAAATGACATTGCCTTTGTTGCAATCTATAACAGCCCCTGCAGTGTTTAAAAAGGGTCTTCCGAGGATAATAGCCATGGCATCGTCCTCGGGGATATCCAAGATAACGAAGTCTGTTATGATAGTGGTATTAGCAACCACAATAGGCATATCCTCGCAAATGCCGATAGGGAAAGCAATTGATTTGTCAGCCATTTGCAGAGAAATTTTAGTGGGTGTCAACTTATCCAACTCAAGTCTATGATAAAGAGAGAGTGGCATAACACTAACACCGGCTCCAAGGTCACATAATGCAGTTCTTACGTAGTTTCCTTTAATGGAGCAAGGTATAATGGGCACTCCGGGATCACCAAGTTTCTTAGGAGTTCCACCTTTGAAAGTGTAATTGGCAAGCATGGTGGAGATCTCAAGATCTGGTATCTTCCGTTTATTAGTCACGATATCTTTCATGTACTTGGCATACAGAGACATCTTGAGCATATCAGTTAACCGCATCTGCAGAAAGACGGGTCTTATCATCTCAACGAAGCGCTCAAAATCCTCATCATCCTTTTTCTTGGATGGCTTAGGAGGAAAGGGCATAGGTCTCAGAACCGATGGCTCTCTTTCTTTACCATGCTTCCTAGCAGTGAAGTCATTCTTGTCGTATCTCTTAGGTTGTGGATTATCAGGATTAACCGTAGGTTTAATCTCCACATCCTCATCATTGCTAGGTTGAGCATTATTATGGACATCACTGTCCATATTGTCACCAGGTTCACGTTCATCACCAGATTGTGTTTCTGCATCAGACACAGAAATATCATTAGGTTCTTCCGGTGTGACAGTATTTGGTGAACCGGCATGTAGGTTTCTATCATCCTTCTTCTTCTCCTTAGGATGACTAGGTGTATCACCATTGATTCCTTGAGAATCTTGATCAATTCTCTTAGGATGACCTTCAGGATACAAAGGTTCCTGAGTCATTTTGCCTCCTCTAGTAATGACTCTGACAGAGTTGTCATTTAATTCATTGAGCAGGTCATTCTGAGCTTTAAGTACTTGTTCTACACAAGCACTTAAATGGCCAAGCATACGAGTACTTTGTTCCAAATGTCTGCTAACATAATCATTGAAACTTTGTTGTTTGGCAACAAAGTTGTCAAATTCGTGAAAGCATAGGCTAGCAGGTTTATCAAAAGGAATATCACTCTCATCAAACCTACGCAGAGAATTCACTTCTACTACCTGTATCGGGTTATCGAGACCGTGGATCTCTTCGATAGGTGGTAGATTTTTGACATCTTCAGATCTAATGCCTTTCTCTTGCATAGATTTCTTGGCTTCTTGCATATCTTCGGGACTAAGGAATATAATACCTCTTTTCTTAGGAGTTGGCTTAGGAGGTGGTTCGGGAATAGTCCAAGCATTATCGTTGATCAAGATGTGATTCAGTAGGGTGTCAGCTTGTTCTACAGTTCGTTCCCTAAAAACACAACCGGCACAACTATCTAGGTAGTCTCTAGAGGCATCGGTAAGTCCGTTATAGAGGATCTCAAGTATCTCGTTCTTCTTAAGAGGGTGATCAAGCAAAGCATTCTGTAGCTGGACGAGCCTCCCACAAGCTTGTGGAAGACTCTCTTCTTGGAGTTGAGCAAAGTTCTATATTTCCTGCAAGGCAGCTTGTTTCTTATGGGCAGGGAAATATTTCTCACAAAAGCAATAGACCATCTCCTGGGGACTACACACACATCCAGGAGCAAGACAGGTGAATCAGGCTTTAGCATCATCCTTTAGAGAGAAAGGAAACAGCTTAAGGATATAGTAGTGGCGGATCTTCTCCTCATTAGTGAAAAGGTTGCCTATTTCGAATAGTTTGGCAAGATGGGCTATGATCGTCTCAGACTCATAACCGTGAAAAGGATCAGATTCGACTAGAGAGATTATCTCAGGGTCGATAGAGAATTCATAATCCTTATCGGTGACAAAGATAGGCGAAGTGGCAAACTTCGGGTCATTTTTCATCCTAGCTTCACGAGATTTTTCCTTCCACTTGAGAATTATTTTCTCAGCGTCATAGGCATCCTTACACACAAGAAAATCCTCAGCTATCTCTCCCTCCATAACGTAACCCTCAAGTATATCAGGCAATTCATATCTAGGAGAGCTAGATCTAGCAGGAGCAAAAGCAGGTTCTATCTCAATAGTATCGGTAGTTTCAGAAGCATCCCGAGCATTGGCAGTAACTCCAGCAATATGAGCATCAAGGAACACTCCTAGTGGAACATCAGGCAAAGGAGTATCTCTAGCAGTATCAAGCATAGCATCATCAGGCAAAATAGCATCTCTAGCATCATCAGGCAAAGCAGTATCAGGCATAGTATCTCTAGCAGTATCAAGCATAGTATCATCCGGCAAAATAGCATCTCTAGCATCATCATGCAAAGCAGTATCAGGCATAGTATCTCTAGCAGTATCAAGCATAGCATCTCTAGCAGTATCACAAGCATCATCAAGCACAGGCAACATATCAAGATTTCTAGCAGGAGGTGTAGTCGCAAACTTACTCAAAACTAAAGGTGAATCAAGTGCAGAGCTAGATGGAAATTCCTTACCTCCCCTCGTAGTTGAGGGCAAGACTTTGGTCTTTGGATCCTTCAGATTCTTCATAGTGATCAGCAGATATAAATCCCAAGTGACTCAGAGAATATAGCAATACCTCCCTGGCAACGGCGCCAGAAAAATGCTGATTGCAATCTCTTGCGATAGCTAGACGAATGCTGATGATAACAATCCTTCCCTTGCAACGGCACCAGAAGAATGCTGCTAGCACTCCCCGGCAACGGAACTAGAAGAATGTTGTTGATGGCCCACCAGCGCGTGGGTTCACAGCAGTTTTCGAGGGTAGAGTATTCAACCCAATTTGTTGATAAGCCAGTCAGGAGGTGAGAGTATAATCTCAAGTATTAGCAGCTGAATTTGTGGGATTCAACCACACCTGGAAGATTAGTATCTGCAAGAACAATAGTAACAACAAAGTAGTATGATAACAACGGTGTCAGAAACGATATGTTGATAGAAGACTATTACTAACAATTGTATCAATGGCGCCTTCGTTGCCGCGTCGACGGAAGTTGTCAATTCCCATCAACGGTAGGTGAACCAACAGTGTAGCAGGTAGCAGCAGTGTAACGAGCAATAGCAGTGGCAAGGAACAGTAGTAGTGACAGCAGTAGCAAGTAGCAACAGTAGCAAGCGACAGTATTAGCAACAGTAGTAGCAGCAGTAGTAGAGCAAAACAAGTAACAACAGTAGCAGCAGTAGTAGCAGCAGAGCAACACAAGTAACAACAGTAGCAACAGTAGTAGCAGCAGCAGAGCAAGACAAGTAACAGCAGCAGTAGGACAAACTCGTAGGCAATGGGTTGGTGATTTGTTTGGATGATATTCATCATGCAACAGCTATAACACGGAGAGATATGTGGCTAGCTCCCGTTCGTCAATGTGATGTAGGCATGCGTTCCGTGTGTCGTGATACGTGCTTAGGGAAAAGAACTTGCATGACATCTATTGTCCATCCCTCCCGTGGCAGCGGGGTCCAAAAGGAAACTACGGGATATTAAGGTTCTCCTTTTAATAAAGAACCGGACCAACGCATTAGCACTTGGTGAACACATGAACTCCTCAAACTATGGTCATCACCGGGAGTGGTTCCGGTTATTGTCACTCCGGGGTTGCCGGATCATAACACATAGTAGGTAACTACAACTTGCAAGATTGGATCTAAAACACACACATATTGGTGACAACATAATAATTTCCGATCTAAAATCATTGCACTCGGGCCCTAGTGACAAGCATTAAGCATGGCAAAGTAGTAGCAACATCAAATCTCAGAACATAGTGGATACTAGGGATCAATCCCCATCAAAACTAACTCGACTACATGATAGATCTCATCCTACTCATCACCGCCCAGCGAGCCTACGAATAGATTACTCACGAACGATGAAGAGCTTCATGGAATTGGAGAGGGAAGATGGTTGATGATGACGATGGCGACGATTTCCCCTCTCCGGAGCCCAAGACGGAGTCCAGATCTGCCCTCCAGATGAAGAACAGGTGGTTGCGGCGCCTCCTTATCGAAAACGCGACGAAAACTTCTCTTTTTATTTTTTCTAGGATGAAAGGCAACTTATAGAGCTGGAGTTCGGGGCGGCAGGTGCCTGTGGGCCCCACAAACCTGCCCACAGCCACCAGGGGGGTGGTGGCGGAGCAGGGGCTTGTGGCCCACTGGCCCACCCCCTGAGGTGGAACTTGGCTCATATATTTTTGATATTTTCCAAAACTACTCCCCGTAAATTTTCAGGACGTTTGGAGAACTTTGATTTCTGCACAAAAATAACACCAAGGCAATTCTGCTGAAAACAGCGTCAGTCCAAGTTAGTTCCATTCAAAATCATGCAAATTATAGTCCAAAACAAGGGCAAAAGAGTTTGGAAAAGTAGATACGTTGGAGACGTATCACCGGACCGTTCCAAAGTCCACCCTCCTTATAAATACAAGACCCCCAGCTCATTCATTAATCTTACCTGTGTAGCCTTCACTCTATAGCTCCAAACGCTAGTGCTACCACTGCAATTCGTCATCACCGAAGGATAATCCTTACCTCCCATAACTTCTTTCTCATCGTACCCACGCCGGTTGTGATTGTATTTGTCTCGCCGCTGCCATATCTACCTGCCACCATCGAGTTAGCATGTGGCAATTTGAATCGCTTGACGTATCCTCCTCGTCAAGTTGTTCTTCGTGTTCTTAACTGCGACAAGTAAATTATGGTTTTTTACCACTCATTGACCCAAAAATTACCAAATATTTTTGAATGTTGTTGATACGTCTCTAATACTCGCTATGTGCATTGGGTTTTCTGTGAAGAGGAACGGGTAATCACAGCACAAAGTGGGTAAGTATTTCCCTCAGTTATGAAACCAAGGTTTATCGAACCAATAGGAATATCAACCCACAACCGTCTTCAGCGACTGCACACAAAAGAACAAACAGTTTGCACCCAATGCGGGTAAGAGGGTTGTCAATTCCCTTGGTCCCGTTATTTGCAAGAAAATGAGGTGTGTAGATAATTGTAGATATTTGTAAAATTCAAAATAAAATAAAATAAAATAAATGGAAGCAAGGTGTTCGAGGTTTTAGGAGTATGTTGTGAATAGACCCGGGGGCCATAGCTTTCCCTAGTGTCATCTCTCATGAAAATAAGCATACAATGGGTAAACAAATCACTGTTGGGAAATTGATAGAAGAGAGGGTAGTTATGCGATTTGCATGACAATGAAAATGTAAATATAGGCATCACGACCATAAACAAATAGGCCAACTCCTGCGTGCACCTTTTACTATTACTTCAATTCAAGATTGCTTCTATGCTTGCCTCTCTATGTATTAAGTTCATGACGAACGAAGTAATGCTTCGAGTAATATGCCACGATGTAGACAAAGTAAACTCAATTGATATGAATAAACCCCATCGTTCTACCCTTGGTAGCAGCAAAAGAAAGACGCAACTTGTCCCCTTCTGTCACTGAGATATAGAAACTCGCCAGGTTGAACCTACTACAAGGCACCTCTCTCACCGAAGAAATATCAATCTAGTTGGCCAAACTATTTCAATAGATCGAAGAGAATTACGAAGCTATCATAATCATGCACATAAGAATCATATTATATATATCAGAGGAGAATCATATTATTTACCAGGTTAGTGCTAAAAACAATATAAATTGGTAGATAAGTGCCTAAATGCTGTTCTAAAATGATAACATAATATAATGGAATAATAAAAAATTATAGATACGTTGGAGACGTATGAATCATCCCCAAGCTTAATTCCTGCTCGTCCTCGAGTAGGTAAATGATAAAAAAGGAATTCTTTACGTGACATGTTATCCATGATGTATTCTTATGTATGTATGCTCATTGAGAAATTATGAATAACAAATATTAACACAACAATATTTATAAGTATAAGTAGCAAAATAATTAATCTTTCAAAGTGTACGATCCTTAAAGATTGTTTCAATCATTTCCATGATTATTACATTAGCAAGGCATGGCCCCATCTTCATCACAAAACTACAAATGTCAAGTACCACGGTGCCCAAGTGAGGAAATTGGATCATACTTTTTCAATATGTATCAACTTTGTATTATTCACACAATACATGAGCATGAACCAATGGACATAACATATAGGTGGAATAGAGTAAGTTGGTAGGTTTCAAAGGGATTGAAAGGTGAAGAAGATAGTCTTGTATCAACTAGGCGTACTAACAGGTTATGGAGATACCAATTGATAGATATTGATACAAGGAGTAGGGATTGCCATGCAAATGATGCACTAGAGCTATATGTGTATGAAAGCTCCACTGAAGCTAAGTGGGGTGTGCATCCAACTTGCTTGCTCATGAAGACCTCGGGCATTTGAAGACGCCGATCATCGGAATATACAAGACAAGTTTATAATTTTTTGATTCCCACTAGCATATGAATGATATAACATGAGACTCTCTACATGATGAACATGGTGCCACTTTGAGTCACAAGTGTGGTAAAGTATAGTAGCAGAGTCCCTTCTCTCTTTTTCTCTCATTCATTTTCATGGTGGGCTCATTTGGCCTCCCCCATCTTTATCTCTTCACTTGGAGAATGCTCTAATAATGATGATCATCACACTTTTATTTACTTACAACTCATGGATACTCGATATGATGAATGAAGCAACATGACTCCAATATGAATGCCTCTCGCGTGACATGTATTCAACATATGAATTTTGGTGGCTTTGCCAAAATTTTATTACGAATGGTGGCTTTGCCACAAATACTATGTCAGCTCTATATGATCATGCAAAGCAATATGATGATGAAAGAACTAGTCATGCGAAGTGACGATGGAATTTGCATGACAATATATCTCGGAATGGCTATGGAAATGCCATAATAGGTAGGTATGGTGGCTTTTTTGAGGAGGATATAATAAGGCTTATGTGCAATGGAGCGTATCATGTCACGGGTTTGGACGCTCCATCGAAAGTCGCACCAATCCTCGAGGTGGGAATGGGCTATATATACGCGGTACTACAGAGGCTAGCAAATATGAGGAGGTGAGATTGCGTATCTCCATGGTGTCACATTAGTCATAAAGAATTCATATACTTATTGGAAAGTATTATTAGTCTTATCACAAATCAAAGTACTACTCGCATGCCCCAAGGGTGAGGGTTGGTAGGAATTAACCATCACGCGACTCCGACTCGAAACAACACTAGATTTACAACGATGATTATAAATGCTCCCACATCATCACCATGCCCTTTAATTTTTGAGATGTTCAAGAAGTCTTAACATGTCTTAATATCAACACCTATCTGAATTAATAGTTATGCACTCACACCTTTTCATATCACCACATCAATATCATTAACCACAATTTCTCTATATGTGCAACATGATGGTTTTAATTATCACTTATTGAACACTCATTATTTTTGATCTAGTCTTGTGACCCATGCAATTACCATAACTATTTTTGAATCTCTAAAAAAATGTAAGTGAAGAATGAGAGCATATTATTTCTATAAAATCTACACGTCTTCGTGCTCAAAAATATGTAAGTGAAGTACTAGAGCAACTTCTAAGCTCAAAATATATAAGTTAAGCACATAGAGTATTCTAACAAATCATGATGATGGTGTGTCTCTATCAAATAGGTGTGTCCAGCAAAAAATTATTGTTTCAAACTGAAAGTAAAAGTAAACAAAAGAAAACGACGCTCCAAGCAAAACTCATATAATGTGATGAATAAAAACGTAGCTTCAAGTAACATACCGACGGATTGAGACGAAAGAGGGGATGCCTTCCTGAGGCATCCCCAAGCTTAGGCGCTTGATTCTCCCTAAAATATTACCTTGGGTTGCCTTGCACATCACAAAGCA
This sequence comes from Hordeum vulgare subsp. vulgare, assembly GCF_904849725.1. Taxonomy (NCBI): domain Eukaryota; kingdom Viridiplantae; phylum Streptophyta; class Magnoliopsida; order Poales; family Poaceae; genus Hordeum; species Hordeum vulgare. The sequence continues at coordinate 386,732,838 of NC_058520.1, read as the reverse complement.
TAGGATCTTGCCACTTCTCATTCCTTTGTCCATCGAAATAATACTCAAAAATTGAAAACTTCAATCACACAAAACTCAACAAAACTTCGTGAGATCCGTTAGTATAGGCAACATAATAAACACTTTTAGGTACTGTTATAAATTGATTCTTATTTTATTTTAGCATAAGTTATTGTATTATAAATTTTTCATGGCTTATACCCCGTGATATAATCCATATCATAATCAAAACAAGCAAACTATACATGCAAAAATAGAATCTGTTTAAAACAGAACAATCTATAGTAATATACTTAATTGCCATACTTTTGTAACTCCAAACATTCTGAAACATTAATAATACCTAGGGAATTTGTATATAATTACTGTGTAAGAAATTCAGCTTAAGTATACATTCTAGTAAAATCAGATAAATTCTGCACTAGGCATCAAAGTTTCTGTTTTTGCACCATGTCAATTCTACTCATCATGCAAATCATCCCAAAGGATTTACTTGGAACAAACACTAACTAAAACATGTATACACAATCATTACAGCAGCAATAATCATGTTAACACACACTTACAAAAAATAAAGGAAAACTTTAATATAACTATTAGGTTGCCTCCCAGCAAGCGATATTGTTTTATGCCCCTAGCTAGTCATAATGCATAGTTTCAAGTGTTGTCATCATTGGCATTTAATCCTTAAGTGTCCCTCATGATAGATTCATAAGGTTTTTTGATTCTCTTTATAGGGTAGTGTTCCATCCCTTTTTAATGGGAATTGTAACCTTATGTTGCCCTCTTTCATATCAATGATTGCACCTATAGTTCGTAAGAAAGTTCTTCCAAGTATAATAGGATAAGTAGGATTGCAATCAATACCAAGCACAATAAAATATAAATGCCCATAATTTTTATTTGTAATGATAAGAACATTATTAATTCTACTTAAGGGTTTCTTAATGGTAGAATTCGCAAGATGCAAGTTAAGGGAACATTCTTCAATATTAGTGAGACCAAGCACATCACACAAAGCTTTAGGTAGAGTTTAAACGCTAGCACCAATATCACACAAAGCATTGCATTCATATTTATTTATGTTAATTTTTAGAGTATGTTCCCACTCATCATGCAATTTTCAAGGAATAGAAACTTCAAGCTCAAGTTTCTCATCATAAGCTTTTACCATAGCTTCTACTATATGTTGAGTAAAAGGTTTATTTTTTTCATAAGCATTGTGTGAGATAATAATAGATTTGAGCAAGGAAGTACATTATACTAAAGAGAAATTTTCATAATTAAAGTACTTGTAATACAAGATAGTGGGCACATCAGTATTTAAAGTTTTGACCTCTCCAAACACACTTTTTCAATTTTATCAGTAAGATCATCACCCTCCAAGAAAACTGATGCTTCTTAACTAAAGTTGACTCATCTCCAGACCCTTTATCATTAGTATTCAAAGAATTAAACAAATATACAATAGGAGAATTACCAAACATTTTAAGGTCTTCATCACGATTATGGTAAAAACCGAGTGGAAGAGCTTTTTTCTAGGAATTCTTGCTTAGCTTTCAATTTAGCGGTCCTCTCCTTACTCCCATTAATTGAAAATTGGATAGATTTAATAGTATCATTAATATCATGCTTAGGAGGCAAAGTTTTATTTTTAATATTTTCTACATCAAGAGGAATTCTATCCATAGTATTGAAAACCTTTTGAGAGTCAATGAATTCCTTAATTGTGTTCTCAAGATTAGAGGGTATCCTATTAGAATTTGTGGAAGAATTTCCATAGGAATTACCATAAGAATTTCCATAGTTGTTGGAAGAATTACCGGGATACGACCTAGGATTGAAATTACCTCTACAAGCATTGTTGTTAAAATTATTTCGAGAGACAAAGTTAAGATCAATAGCATCATTATTTTGTTCAATCAATGTAGATGAAGGCATATCATTGGGATCAACATGAGCATTTTTATTGGCAACCAAGTTCATAAGAGCATCCCCCTTTTCACTCAAAGTAACGATTTGCTCAACAGAATTTACCTTCTTACCTGTTTGATCTCGGTCGGTATGCCTTTGAGAATAGTTGACCATGATGTTGTCCAGAAGTTCGGTGGCCTCTCCTAGGGTCACCTCCATGAAGGTACCACGAGCGACAGAAATTAGAAGATTTCTGGATGAAAAGTTCAGTCCTGCATAGAAATTTTGGATAATCATCCATAAGTTTTGACCATGAGTTGGACAATTTCTTATCATCAACTCCATTCTCTCCCAATCTTGAGAAACATGTTATTGTTTATTCTATTTAAAAGTCATTATTAGATTCCTTAGGGAGATGATCTTAGAAGGAGGAAAATACTTGGCAATGAAAGCATCTTTACACTTATCCCATGTTCCAATACTATTACGTGGCAAAGATGAAAACAAGCTTTTGCTCTATCTCCAAGTGAAAAAGGAAATATTTTAATTTCACAATATCATTGTTCTGGTCCTTTTTATTTTGCATATACCAAAGTACAACAAAAGTATTGAGGTGTGAAGCGGGATGCTCATTAGGACTTCCCAAAAATTGATCTTTCATGACAAGATTTAGCAATGAAGCATTAATATCAAAAGCATTTGCACTAGTGGAGGGTGGTATAGGAGTACTAATAATATCATTATTAGTATTTGAAAAGTCACGCAGCTTAGTAGTATCTTGAAACATGGTGACTACGAGAGCAAAGTAACAAGTGTAACAAGCAAACTAGAGAGCGGAGATGCAATCTAGTGACAAGATGAGCAAGCAAAATATAAATATTTTTGTATTTTTATTTTTTTAATGAGACAACTAAATATACCAGCAAATAAAAAGAGGAACAAGTGAATGAAATTTTGTGTAGAGTTATTTGATATTTGGTGATGATATTACCCGGCAACGGCGCTAGAAATCCTTCCTCATACTCGTGATCCGCGTTGGGTTTTCCATGAAGAGGAACGGGTAATCGCAACACAAAGTGGGTAAGTATTCCGCTCATTTGTGAAACCAAGGTTTATCAAACCAATAGGAATATCAACCCACAACCATCTTCAGTGGTTGCACGCAAAAGAACAAACAACTTGCACCCAACGTGGGTAAGAGGGTTGTCAATCCCCTTGGTCTCATTATTTACAAGGGAATAAGGTGTGTAGATAATTGTAAAATGCAACATAAAATAAAAGTAAATTAATTGCATCAAGGTTTTGAAGGTTTTAGCAATATGTTGTGAATAGACCCAGGAGCCATAGCTTTCCCTAGTGGCATCTCTCATGAAAATTAGCATACAGTGGGTAAACAAATTACGGTTGTGCAATGGATAGAAGAGCGGATTCTTATGTGATTCACGACAATGATCTTGTAAATATAGGCATCACGTCCATAAGCAAATAGGCTGACTCCTGCCTGCACCTATTACTATTACTTCACTTCAAGAGCGCTTCTATGCTTGCCTCTCTACGTATTAAGTTCATGACAAACGAAGTAATGCTTGGAGTAAGATGACATGATGTAGACAAAGTGAAATCAACTAATATGAATAAATCTCATCGTTTTACCCTTAGTAGCAGCAACACAAAGATGGAAAATTCAAAATTTAAAGACTCTGCTGGCACACTCCACCAAAGAGAACAAGAAATGAAAGTGTGGAATGTTCGGTAAGTAATATGCCGAACTCGTAAGTGTACGAATATGTGGTCTGAAATTGAAAAATATTCCAGTTCTCTTTATAGCACTCCTGATTTGGCATCCCCAAGAAGAAGCCTGTTCATTTAGCGGCGATCTTCTAAAGGAATTGTCCATAGTTTATGAACGAGGGCGAAATGCGATGAAGAGCATGCTCAACACATTGTGGCTGGCCGAGAAGCCTCCAAAATGTATGACCGAACTAGCTGAGCGCTTTAAAGGAGCTCAGTGCCAATTTGAATTGTGGAAAACATCGGCCTGCTAGGAAGGTGCTCGGGAGGCATGGGCAATGGTGAAGACTAGGTTCACTAAGCTCGAACCCTAAGAAATGGCACGAGTCAGGCCGGCAGGGCCCGATGGTCAAGAGGAGCCGTCACTTTGTTTATGATCAAGTGATGCCCGCCACACGCTTATCGCGACAAGATTACCGCCTAGATGTGATAATAGACAACCTAGATAAGCAACTAGACATGTGATTTTATGTAACTAAGTACTTATCTCACTTTATTCTCCAGTTGATATGTTAATGCTAACTTAAGAGACCATCTCCTTCCGCCTCCCTTGATAATAATTAGGGAGTGTTCCATACTATGTAACGTGGAAAATAGGTAAACAGTTCGGCAAACCAGGAAATCCAGCCATGTGATGCTAATAGACAGATCATTATCGTGGAGTTATGTTATATTACTTTTATTTAGTAAGAAACATCTTCCCAAGAAAATAGTTCCTTTATGGGTTACTTGCTTTGGGGTCTGGAATATCCGTCATATGCGGATTAAGAGTATGTTGGGAAAATTAACCCTTGGTGGTGATCACCTAATTATTGTCATATTCCTGGTGCCTAACCAATGATGTCATTAGAAACCCTAGCTTCCGGCTACACCCATCTGAGGTACGTATCCGGATTACCCGATCGTAACAATCGCACTGGAGCTCCCTTTATCCTTTAGTCGAACAATCGGGAACATAGATGATACACATAAGATAGATGTTCCATTTATCCTCTAGCTTGGCAAAATTTGATGTCAATTTTGCTGCATATAACGGCTTAAGTATAGGAAGGATAGACGCATCATAAAATGGATGCATAAATGTACTATTATCGGCTTGTATTAGAAAGCCCCCAGGTGTCTCGAAAAAATACATGTTCGCGGACACACTTCTGTTTATCCGAACATAGGCTGAGATATGTTAGTCCATTTGAAAGAGGAAAAAAGATACAGAAAAAACTGAAAATATAAAAAGGGACTAAATCAGTATGACTCCACCAGTTTAACTATAGAAAGGCCAAAGACGAGTCGTGTTGCTTGGGTATGGTTCAAGATGATTATCTGACATGTTGTAGTGACGATACGCCCCTCCTGCAAGTATGTCATCGATGACAAAAGGGCCATCCTATTTGTGTGCAAGTTAATTCTTCTTCTTCTCAGGGAGACGTAGAACAAGCTCGCCTACATTGTAGGTATTCGCCCGGACTTCCCTGCGCTGATAGCGCCGAGCCTACTTTTGAAAGAAGGTGGAATGTGCCAGAGCTATATCGTGTTGTACTTCTAGTGCATCCAAGTCATCCGGCCAATCCAACTTGACTTATTTTTCCTCATAGATGCGCACTCTAGGTGCATCATGGATGATATCATAGGGGAGGACTGCTTCCGGCCCGTACACCATGAAGAAGGGCATATAACCCGTTGATCTATACACAGTGGTGCGCAAACCCCACAGTACGGACTCGAGCTCCTCTACCCAATGGCAATCGGATTTTTTCACAGATCGAACTAAATGTGGCTTAATTCCGATCATGATGAGACGATTAGCTCGTTCGACCTATCCATTCGTTTGCGGATGATACACAAAAGCATAGTCGAGCTTAATTCCCAATTTTTCGCACCAGTCCTTAAAATCCTGGGCTGTGAAATGGGATGTGTTATCTGTTATTATACTACGCGGAACGCCATAATGGTGAACCACATCTGATATAAAATCAATGAATGGTATGTACTTGGCAGAAGTTACTCGTTTAGCTTTGATCCACTTACTAAACTTATCGACCATAACAGGCAAATATTTCTTTTTCTTGTATCCCCCATTAAGAGGTCCAACCATGTCCGACCCCCAGACCATAAACGCCCAAGTGATCGACATTGTACGAAGAGTTGTTGCACGCATGTGGCTTTGATTTGCAAAAAGTTGACATCCAATGCAATGTTGGACGAGTGTATGACCGTCTGCTCGAGCTGTTGGCCAAAAGAAGCCAGCCCAAAATGCTTTGCTTACTAGAGCTCTAGCCATTGCATGGTGACCACCCATACGTGCGTGTATTTCACCTAAAGTTGTTTACCTTCTTCGGATATGCATTGCTCGAGGACTCCGGTAGTCATTTTCCTATATAGTTTTCCTTCATGAACCTTGTAAGTCTTAGCTTGTTGAACTATTCGTCTCGCTTCAGTTTGGTCATCGGGGAGTTCCTGGCAGAGAAGATAAGCCAGGAAGGGTTCGGTCCATGGTGCGATTACGACCATGATTTTGTGAGCCGAGAGTGTTTCCTCGAGTGCGGAGCCACCGATGATTCGATCATCTGGCTCAACTATAGGGTGAGTGACTCGCTCCTTTCTCGTGGCTCTAATGTCCTCATTTTCTAGGGATGGGGTCGCGCTTGGTGCCCATACACAGCAAGGACATCAACGGCCTGGTTGTTCTGTCTCGAGACATGGTGGAATTCAAGGCCTTCGAACCACGGAGATATCTTGAGAATGGCATTCCTATAAGCTGCCATCTTCAGATTTTTGGTGTCGAATTTGCCATTGATTTGGGACATAGCAAGGTTCAAATGCCCCGCACCTCTAGACTTTGTACTCCCATCGAAGTTGTCATTCGTATACCATTTATTAAAGCCTCATACACAGCCGGATTATTGGAATCAGTATACATGATTTGTAGTACATACCAGATATGGTCGCGAGTCGGGGATGTAAGTATGACACGAGCCCCTAGGCCAGTAAGCGTCTTGGAGCCGTCAAAGTACATTGTCCAATTGGAATATGTACTATGCTCTTTAGGGAGTTCTACTTCTGTCCATTCGGCTAGAAATTCAGCGAACACCTGAGATTTCATAGCTCGGCATGGACGATATGTGCTTTCAAAAGGTAAGAGCTCTATGACCCATTTGGCTATGCGGCCCATGGCGTCCTTGTTATTCACTATATCATTCAAAGGTACTTCAGATGCTACCGTGACTGAACCCTTTTGAAAGTAGTGTTGGAGCTTATGAGCCGCCATAAAAACTATGTAGGCTATCTTTTGGTAGTGCGGTTAGAGAGATTTACACAGGGTAAGTACCTTGGACACATAGTAGACCGACTTCTATATCCATAGGTTGTGGCCAGCAACCTCTCGTTTGACCATGAGTACTGCGGCGACAACCTGGTTGGTGGCCGATATGTATAATAGTGTTGGGTCTCCTCTGGTAGGTGCTATTAGTATTGGATTACTTGCTAGTAACATTTTAACTTCCTCCAGGGTTGTTGTTGCTTATTCGGTCCACTCAAAGTTTTTGGTTCGCTTTAGCAGTCGATAAAGTGGTAGTGCCTTTTTGCCGAGGCAAGAAATCAAATGGCTTAAAGCCGCCATGCAGTCCGCCAGTTTTTCTACGTGTTTTGCTCGTCGGGGTCGCGAGCTGGGACAAAGCTTGTTTTTTTGCTGGATTGTCCTCTATTCCTCTATGGGAGACGATGTAACCGAGCAGTTTGCCTTCAGGAATGCCAAAGACACACTTCTCTGAATTGACTCCTGTGTCATATTTCCGGAGATTGTCAAAGGTCTGTTGGAGGTCATCCGCCAGCGGATTGATGTGTTTAGTCTTGATGACCACGTCATGCATGTATGCCTCGACTGTCTTGCTGATTTATTTCTCTAGGCATGTCTGAATCATGTGTTCATACGTGGCACCTGTGTTTTTGAATCCAAAGGGCATTGTGTTGAAGCAAAATGGCCCGTAAGGATAGATGAGAGTAGTTGTAGCATGTTTGGATTCCTTCACCTTTATTTTATGATATACGGAGTAGGCGTCAATGAAACACAGTGAGTCGTGTCCTGCGGTGGCATCAATGATTTGGTCTGTGCGAGGTAAAGGAAATGGATCCTTAGGGAAGGCTTTCTTGAGATATTTGAAATCGACGCATAGCCACGAGGATTTGTCCTTGTTTGGGACCATGACCAAATTTTCTAACCACTCAGGGTGTTTGATGTCTCGAATGGTTGCCGCTTCGAGCAATTTGCTAGTTTGGTACCCATGGATTGATGGTTGGGCTGAGAGAAGCGACATAACATGTGTTTGACGGGTTTGAAGCCATCGATTGTGTTCAAGCTATGCTCGGCCAATCTTCGTGGGATTCTTGGCATTTGTGAAGGGTGCGAGGCGAATATATCACAATTTTGTCGTAAGAATGTGCGCAATGCTTCATCGACCGCAGGGTCGAGTTGTGCTCCGGCAGACACTGTTTTATTGGGGTTTCTCGGAGGCACATGAAATTTGACTATTTTTTAGCGGGCTTGAAGGATATACAATTGGGTCTCTTGCTAAGAGTTACATCATCCTTGTCGGCCACTGATCGTAGTTCGGTGAGATCTTTAGTCGCAAGGGCTTCCGAAAGTGCCTCGAGGGTGAGTGCTGCGGTTTCATTCTTGGCCCGTAGAGCCCTATCCAGGTCGCTTGTGAGGGTAATAACACTGTTGGGCCGAGGCGTTATGTGGTATGGCCTAAAATCTGGTGAAGGCCTCTTGTCCCAAAAGAGCGTAAGAGACGCTTTTGAATAGTAGATATGAAAGATGAGTTCTTCGGACCTGTAATTCTCGTAGGTGTCGACAACTACACCAAGGGAGACTCGGCGTGTTCATCACGCTTTTCTTCCACGGATAATCCCTCGTAAGGTTGTGCTACTCCGTTCGATGCGGGATCTGCTGAACTGCATTTGATTCAAGGTATCCTCATCAATGAGGTTTAGGCCACTGCCGCCATCCATTAGTACCTTGGATAGTTTGAAACCACTATAATGGTATTGAGGACTAATGCCGCACGTGTTTGGTTAGAACGTATTCCAAGCTGGTCCTCCTCAGTAAAGGTTACTGGTGTGTTTGTCCAAGAATTTGTTTCTTCCACCTGGAAAACCTGGTTGGTCTCTCCAAGAGCTCTTTTCCTTTGATTATTTGAGGATAAATTCTTGTAAATTGTGAGTATGTCAACACTGTTGTGTGGCAGTTTGGATGAATGCCTTTGCAATGGTTGGGTTCCTCAAGTCTACTACACAATTTTATTCTTATATACTTTTTGGTACTCCAAGCGCAGAGTTTTGGACAATAGCAATTTTGACTCAAGTGGATGATCAAAGGGTTACCAATCCGCAGGAGGTGTAGGATGAAGATGGTCTCTCTCAAATAACCGTACAGTCAAATACAAAAAGCTCTTTTGTCCCCAACACACCCAATACAATGGCAAATTGTATAGGTGCACTAGTTCGACGAAGAGATGGTGATACAAGTGCAGTATGGATAGTAGATATAGGTTTTTGTTATCTGAAAACATAAAACAACAAAGTAGCAAGTGTAAAACAGTGAACAAAACATTGTATAAATGCTTGGTAATAAGGCATAGGGTTCATATTTTCACTAGTGGAATCTCTCCACAATGCTAACATAATATAATCATATGATCATGCATCAATGCGCAACAAAGAATCTCTCAAAAGTTCCTATCTAGCGGAGAACAATAAGATGAAATTTGTGTAGGTACTAGAACCACCTCAAAGTTATTCTTTCTGGTCAATCTTTTGAGCTATTCCTATAAGTGTCACAAAAAGCCCTAGAGTTCGTACTAGAATAACACCCATGATACATATCAATAAACCCGAATGTCACCTAGATACTCCAATGTCACCTCAAGTATCCGTGGGTAAATTATGAGACTTGCAAGAAACAATTTTATATCTATCATATTCAATCCAACACAAAGAACTTCAAGGAGCAACCCAAGATTTCTATTGAACAACATAGTATGAAAACATGCAATCAACCCCTATTTATAGATCCCCAAGGTCACCAGAATCCGTAAGTTGACGCCATAACATATATCAAGTGAATCACTTGAATGCCCCAATGTCACTACGGGCGTCCGCATGCAAGACATACATCAAGTCTTCTCAAACCAAAATATTCAATCCAACATAACGAGATCTTAAAGGGAAAGATCCAATTCATCACAACAAGGTAGCAAGGGAATAACATCATATGATCCAACTAGATTTACATGGCTCGTGATACATCAAGATCATGCCATCACAAGAACACGAGAGAGAGATTGAACACATAGCTACTGGTACATACCCTCAACCCCGAGGGTGAACTACTCCCTCCTTGTCATGGCCTCCGCCTGGACGATGAAGATGGAGACCAGAGATGATTTCCCCTCTCTCGCGGTGAAAGGACGTGGATGTCGCCTAGAGGGGGGGGGGGTGAATAGGCGCTTTAAAATAATTACGGTTTAGGCTTGAACAAATGCGGAATAAAACTAACGTTTAATTTGTCAAGCACAAAACCTAAAACAACTAGGCTCACCTATGTGCACCAACAACTTATGCTAAGCAATATAAACAACTAAGTGATAGCAAGATATATGACAATAAACAATATGGCTATCACAAAGTAAAGTGCATAAGTAAAGGGTTCGGGTAAGAGATAACTGAGGCACGCGGAGATGATGATGTATCCCGAAGTTCACACCCTTGTGGATGCTAATCTCCGTTGGAGCGGTGTGGAGGCACAATGCTCCCCAAGATGCTACTAAGGCCACCGTAATCTCCTCACGCCCTCGCACAATGCAAGATGTCGTGATTCCACTAAGGGACCCTTGAGGGCGGTCACCGAACCCGTACAAATGGCAACCCTTTGGGGCGGTCACCGTTACCCGTAAAAATTGCCGGGGGCAATCTCCACAACCTAACTGGAGACCCCCGACGCTTGCCCGGAGCATTACACCACAATGCTTGAGCTCCGAGACACCACCAAGCTTCTCGGACGCCAAAGCATCCATGAAGAACAATCTCTAGGGTACTAATTACCAAAGGGTAATAAGCTTCTCAACTTCTCACTTCCACGTATCACAGTGGAGAACTCAAACCGATGCAACTAATGCAATGGAAAGAACACACGAAGTGGTCAAGTCCCTCACATTCAAATCCCTCCACAACAACAAAAGCTATGGAGAAATATGAGAGGAAGAACAAGGAGCTCACAAAGAACTCCAAGATCTAGATCCAAGGGGTTCCCCTCACATAGAGGAGAAAGTGATTGGTGGAGATGTGGATCTAGATGTCCTCTCTCTTTTCCCTCAAGAACTAGCACGAATCATTGGAGGGACTAAGAGTTAGCAAGCTCTAAGAAGGTCAATAATGGGGTAAGAACACGATCTCAACAGATAAGAAAATACCAAGGGGGAAGAAGACCCCCTTTATATAGTGGGGAAAGAAATCAGACCGTTACCCCCACTTACAGCCCGAGCACAACGATACTACCGCTAGCCCTGGCGGTACTACCGCTAGCCCCTGGCGGTACTACCGCTAGACCCTGGCGGTACTACCTCTAGACCCTGGTGGTACTACCTCTAGCCATGGCGGTACTACCTCTAGACCTTGGCGGTACTACCTCTAGCCTGGCGGTACTACCTCTAGACCCTCACGGTACTACCTTTAGATACTGAAACTGCTCTAACTTTTGCATACAGACTCCAAATTCAATGAAACCAAGTTTGTTGGAAACCAAATTCAATGACTCCAAATATCAATAAGAAGCAAGTGAGAAAAGTCCCATAAGAAAATGGTGAGAACCCTTCTTCGAATGAGATCGGTAAAAACTCCCAACATCGAAAACATCATAGAAGATGCATATGGACTCCGTTTTGGGTGAACTCGAGCTTGTCATGAAGATGACCATAAGATCTAAAACTCACAAAGAGGAACACCCAACAAGAACCAAGAAGTATGATGCAAGGATGAAAATGGTTTGAGCTCTCAACGAACGATACGATCAAGCTACTCACTTGAGAGCCCCCTTGACAGTACGACAATCTATCCTAAAATAGAAAACCTATCAAGGGCAAACCTATACCTTGCACCTTGTCCTGTTGAGCTAGATGACGATGATCTTGGCTTCCTCAAGATGGACCACCTTCTTGATTGCGTTGGCTTGATGAAGACTAGTCGATTGCTCCCCCATACACAACATGGGTGAGCCTCTCTTCGGCATATCTTCACAAGTCCATTGCCACCACAATGGACGGCAAACTCCAAGCATGATATCTTCGTGCTAATCCACTTGAACTTGCACACCGCAATCTTCATGACGATCACCACTTGACATCATCCTTCTTGGGTTGTATGAGATCTTCCTCTAGACGCAAGCCCATGAAAACACACCTAACCCCACATAGAATTCTCACAAAGAACATGGGTTAGTACACAAACACGTAATGGACAATGCTTACCATACCATGGGATCACTTGATCCCTCTCGGTACATCTTGTACGCTTTGTGTGTTGATCATCTTGATTTACTCTTTGTCTGACGTTCTTGATCAACCTTGTGTCTCTATGACCATTCTTTGGATAATACCTTGAATACCACCTTGGTCATCATATAAACTCCTTGAACCCAACAGACGGACTTCAAGAAATGTCTATGGCAAATCCTATAAATATAACTTAAGGCAATCATTAGTCCGTAGGGATTGTCATTAATTACCAAAACCACATATGGAGAAATATGCTGTAACAATCTCCTCCATTTTGGTAATTCATGACAACCACTTCAAGAGAGTTTATATAAGGAAATAAGTATAACCAAGCGCACAAATATAAAGCAATAATGCATGCGTGCACGAAGTAAATGCTTACGCAATAAAAGCAAAACCCTCTAAACATATCCAAAGTAAACTCTCTAAATTTCTCCCCCATTGGCATCGATTGCCAAAATGGACGAAAAGTTTAGAAAGCCAATATAGTAGGTGGTCCTCCAAAAAGTGTGTACTTCTCAACAAATGAGTCCGGAGAAATACACATATATAATGATAAGAAATTGGAGGAAAACGAACTATATCGAGGACCCAAAGATTGCAAATAAAATAATTGTATGCCACAAAGACATACAAAAATAGAGGCAAGCAATCAAAAGATACCAGATGGAACAAACAATCATATGGTGCTTCGAACCACATGAATAAAAGATATTATGATAAAGGCAACATATTGTTTTATCAAAACTAGAGAAGCTCCCCATGATTTGTGCACTAATAAGAGATTTTTGTATTTGATACAAGTGCACAAAATAGGATCGTTGCTCCCCCAAAATTAATAAAAACACACAACGAGTGCAATAAGATAGATGAGGCAATAAGCATATCACTTGCACAAAACAAATGGCTGAGCAACATGTAAAAGAAGCAACTTAGGAATAGGCTCAACCAAAATAATGTGTGTGAGTCATGGCAAAGCACTTGAGAAGACTAAGATAAGGATGAGCATTACTCATCAACATAGTCTTGATGAAATGAGAAACAAAGTGCAAGACATATCATTCCCACACACACTTACTAGAAAATGAGTTCACAAGCTTACTAATAAACAAAGTAAGAACCAACGCTTGTGACAACCCATGGTGAAGATAGGAAATAAGAACCTTGTCAAGAGGAGTGATACCAATCGAAATGGCAAAACCCTCATCAAGACAAGCATGAGGAAAAATAATCTTCATAGCCAAAGAGTACATCAAGATGTAGGAAAATAAGATACGCACTCAAGACAAATCCTTTCACGAAGCTAGCAAAACTGAAAAAGAAATGCAACGGTGGACCTGAAAGAAAATCGGATATCAATTAGAGACGTAACTTCTCTCATGTGTAAAAGATTCTAAGTAGAAGACAATCATGATGATATATATATCCACAAAGAAGGATGTACACACGAAATGGTTACAAGTGGGAACAAACAAGATATCCAAAAGGAAGTCATAAATATATCAATAAGATCTTTTCTTGGAAGTGTAGCACATGGCCTAATATTTTCTTATTGTACAATATGAGCTTCCAACATACGAACATCAAAGACATCCCAACTAGCAATAAGACATCATCGTTCGGATGCTTTGAGAAAGGAAACAAGTACTACAAGAACGAATCAAGAGATTCATGCCATGATGCAACCTGGCCAAGAAAAGACAAGTTTGGGCCTTTGCTAGAAATGAATGCATGAAGTAGATACTTGTTACCAAGACAACATTGGATTGATGTAGTAGATAGTTGTTCGTTGATCGTCCTAACTTGGCTCCATTAAGCACACGGTGTCAACACCTTCCTTGTAGGTGAGCCGAGCATCCAATGCATCTCCAATTGTTCCTAGAACAACAAACAAACAAAATGGTGCCCAAACTCATCGGGACCAAAGAGTTAGAAAACCAACAATACATAGGACAAACTCCACATAAATATGTGCATAAATATATGAGATTGAATTTCATGCACGGTTTAGCCAATTTATGACAAGGTGGAGTTTCCCCTATATATTGGGTCAAGGAAAGAAAGCATGCAAAAGAATCTATATATAGTAGATATGCATGCTCAAGACTCTCAAGAATCAACTCAACACAAAGTTGATAAGTCACCAAAAGACAAGGTGTCAAGTGATAATAAGATCCCAAACGAAAAACTATCACTTGAAGGATATCAATTAAAAGATACCTCAAGGAATGAGATATCCGTTGACACATGCCAAATAAAAGGAAACAAGATACCAATTGAAAGAAAACAAACACGAGGTATCTAATTTCCAAAAGAGAGCTAGGTTCCAACAAACCAAACCCTCGACAAATTTTCATGATGGCACAAAGCATCATAAAGAGCAAGACTTGCCTCCCATCAACACACACTTGATGGGGGATCAAAAGATTTTATGATGGGCGAATAAAGAGTGTTCTAAAGAAAATAGGATAGCTTCCCCAAGGGACGTGCATTATATAGAATTTGAATTTAAATACAAATTGCACAAGATGGGATCATCACTTTCTATATATCTATAAAAACACTAAACATGTTAAAATAGATCCACAAGAGGCAAGGAAGACAAACGAAACACAAAATCTAATGTAAAGACGATTAGCAATTCCTACCACATGATGGGAATACCAATTGTCAAGGACAAGAAGTATTTTGGAAATGATACTCATTGGTAGTTTGCAAATATATCCAAGATCATCTTTACCCATAAAACGCAAGCAAATGACACTTGTAGAGCTAACATGCCACCTAGGAAGAAGATAATTTACAATATCAACACTAAGTGGCAATACCTCAAATGTACACATTTTCTAGGCTTGTAATATGCACATAGCATATTACTCCCCCATAATGTGATAACCCAACAATATTAACAAGTGGCAAATTAAAACCAACAAGATATAATTAATGGACCATATAGAATTGGAATTTCTCATGAGTAAGACATACCACATAGAAACTAGATAATCTTGCAAAAATGGTATTCCCCATGTATACACATTTATAGGATTGTGAGGTGTGCAAAGCACATCACTCCCCCACAATGGGATAATCCATTAATCTCTCACAAGAGCCACCAAAGATACAAACAAGATGCAAAAAGGCTCAATACAAGACTCACATGTACATGATATGCAAACCAACATACACATACTCAATTACTCAAGATAAGAAAGCTGGAAGCACAACATATACAAACACATGCAAGTTACAAAACAACAACATGCAAAGGGGCAAGCAACTAACAATGTAAACAGTTTAAGTACAAGTTACCATAAGGAGGCACACTGGATATAAGATAGAAACTCGATAATCCAAATGACTTGGCTTGACATAATATGAATGATGAATACCCCTTAATTCTTCATTATGTATCCAAGTCTATAATGCCCTCCACATTCACCTATTGATCAAGTTTGAGCTTGTTGGTCCCCAACCACGTTGGGTCCTAAGAGGTTAGTCACAATAGGCTTGGCAACCCAAATGGTTCTTTTCTTGACACCACTTTGAGTACCAAAAAACTTGGCAAACACATTGCCAACCTTATCCTTACCAAGAGAATAGATATCATCAATAATGATTGGGTTGGATAAATTACCTCTCTTGCAAGAAGAAGCGAAGTGACCCTTCTCATGATATAAGTAGCAACATCTACCCTTTAATTTCTTCCCTATTGATTTCTCAACATGAGGAGTGTTGACTTGGGTCTTCTTGGGAATGGGCCTTTCTTCAACTTGTAGTTGAGTATGTGATTGAACTTGTGGCCGCTTCCCTTGTTGCTTGTGACTTTGGGGATTCTTCCTTAGTGGGCAAGATCTAACATGGTGCCCTTCAATTTTGCACTTGAAGCAAATAATCTTGGCCGAATTCTTGACTTGTTCTTGGCCCTTCTTCTTGAAGCTTTTGGACTTATTCTTTTTGTTGGAGTTGAATCCAAGTCCATCTTTGTCATTTGGGGATTTTTGCCCACACAAGACATTGTTGAGTGTGGACATTCCTTCATGACTCTTTTCCAAGTCTTTCTTCAAGGAAGTGACTTGGGCCTTGAGCTCTTTGATTTCCTCTACATGGTTAATATCAACACAAGTACTAGAGGAAGTATAAGCTTCATTGTTAGAGCAACAAGGCATGGAAAGTAATTCATCACAATATGTAGAAACATTATGAATAGATGAAGTAAGAGGACTAGCACATGGCAATATAGCATTTTGACTCGAAGTAGTGCTAATGTCCACATGAGGTTCACTCGATGTTACCTTGGTGGAAATAGCCTCATGAGATAATTTTAGCACATTATGGGATACTAGAAGATCATCATGAGAGCTTGTGAGCATTACATGACTTTCTTCCAATTTCCCATAATTGCTAGATAGCAACTCAAGTTGAGCCCTTAGCTCAACATTATCCTTTAAAATGGAAGCTTCACAAGAAGTAGAGTTAATAGCACAAGCATCATTATTAACAATAACAGGAGAAGGCAACTTGGCAAGCTCTTTAGCATATGAAGCTTCAAGTTGAGCACGAGACTCGGTGAGTTCGATGAGCGAACTCTTAATAGCCCTTGAACCATTTTCCAGGTGCACATAGTCCTCAACGAGTTTAGCATGTGCAACTACAAGCTTATCATTTTTAGTTCTAAAATCATTAGCCACCTCGAGAGCTCTATCATGGGATTCCTTTAATCTAGATAATTCTATAGCAAAGGTTTCCTCAAGAGATTCCTTGGTGGTTTGTTCATTTTCAAGAGCTTGTTATAGCTTCGCGATCTCGTTAGCGTAATCACACTCATGACCTTCCATTGTCTCAATGGTGGCCTCATGCTCCTCGAGATGAGCTTCAAACTCCTCAATGTATTTCTTGCTCTCAGTGGCAATAGACATGATTTCCAAGAAGTTGGAACAAGCAAGTTTATTCTTATAAAGAGATTTAAAAATCATTTCACCCTTAATTTTTAAGGATGAAATCATATCACTCTCTTCATCATTATGCTCATCCTCATTACCATCAACATCATCATCATGAGATACATTGGGATTCAAAGTAGGAGATACCTTTGAAGCCTTAGCCATAAGACAAAAGTGAGTAACAATAGATGATGATGTAGGATCCCTTGAAGCATCATTCAAGGCCACATCTTGTTCCATGGAGTGATGAATTTCCTCTACATTGTTAGCACAACAACTCGAGGAAATATATACATTTTTATCATGGCAACAAGATATAGGAAGCATATCATCATGAGATTTAGTCAAGCAGTTTTTACATGATATGCAAGGACTATCAACACAAGCATGTAAAACATTTAGAGTTCTCAAAGTGTTAATGCCCAAAGATGAAGCATTGCAATAATATAGTGATGAAGGATCATCAACAATAAACCCACTATCATCATTGCAATGATGACCACTACTCACCATATCATTACCTTGTGGCAAACCACATGTAGGTGAAGTAGATGAATTTGAGAAGACCACACGACCGGAGGTGGAGGGAGAACAATCATTGCCACAAATCTTGGACGTACCATATTTATCTTGAAGCTTTGTCCACAACTCATGTGTATCCTGGAATGGCATGAGTTGAAATATAACTACATTGCTCAAAGCATCAAAAAGCACATTAGAAGCTTGAGCATCGAGATAAGAGTTTTTCGCATCCTCTAAAGATATATTTTGAGAATCCTTTGGAGGATAAAAACTCATATCTAAAATTAGCTCTAAATTTGGGTCCAAGACCCGAAAGTGATTAAGCATGCGAATTACCCAAACATCAAATTTTTTGCCATCGAAACTAAGATTGTCAGTGAATCCTAAACCCCTAGTAGACATCCTTACTCTCTAGGTGGTTAAACCTAATAAAGAGAGACCTAGCTCTGATACCAATTGAAAGTACTTGGATGTCGCCTAGAGGGGGGGGGGTGAATAGGCGCTTTAAAATAATTACTGTTTAGGCTTGAACAAATGCGGAATAAAACTAACGTTTAATTTGACAAGCACAAAACCTACAAACAACTAGGCTCACCTATGTGCACCAACAACTTATGCTACACAAGATAAATATCTAAGTGATAGCAAGATATATGACAATAAACAATATGGCTATCACAAAGTAAAGTGCATAAGTAAATGGTTCGGGTAAGAGATAACTGAGGCATGCCGAGACGATGATGTATCCCGAAGTTCACACCCTTGCGGATGCTAATCTCCGTTGGAGCGGTGTGGAGGCACAATGCTCCCCAAGATTCCACTAAGGCCACCGTAATCTCCTCATGCCCTCGCACAATGCAAGATGCTGTGATTCCACTAAGGGACCCTTGAGGGCGGTCACCGAACCCGTACAAAAGGAAACCCTTTGGGGCGGTCACCGGTACCCGTATAAATTGCTCGGGACAATCTCCACAACCTAATTGGAGACCCCGACGCTTGCCCGAAGCTTTACACCACAATGATTGAGCTTCGAGACACCACCAAGCTTCTCGGATGCCAAAGCATCCACGAAGAACAATCTCTAGGGTACTAAGTACCAAAGGGTAATAAGCTTCTCAACTTCTCACTTCCACGTATCACTTTGGAGAACTCAAATCGATGCAACTAATGCAATGGCAAGAACACACGAAGTGGTCAAGTCCCTCACACTCAAATACCTGCACAACAACAAAAGCTATGGAGAATATGAGAGGAAGAACAAGGAGCTCACAAAGAACTCTAAGATCTAGATCCAAGGGGTTCCCCTTACATAGAGGAGAAAGTGATTGGTGGAGATGTGGATCTTGATCTCCTCTCTTCTCTCCCTCAATAACTAGCAAGAATCATTGGAGGGATTAAGAGTTAGCAAGCTCTAAGAAGGTCAACAATGGGGGAAGAACACGAGCTCAACAGATAAGAAAAGACCAAGAGGGAAGAAGACCCCCTTTATATAGTGGGGGAAGAAATGAGACCGTTACCCCCACTTACAGCCCGAGCACAGCGGTACTAACGCTAGCCCTGGCGGTACTACCGCTAGACCCTGGCGGTATTACCTCTAGATACTGAAACTGCTCTGACTTTCGCATACAGACTCCAAATTCAATGAAACCAAGTTTGTTGGAAAGCTAACGACATGGGATAACACAATATTTACTGAAATATCAATAAGAAGAAAGTGAGAAAAGGCCAATAATAAAACGGTGAGAACCCTTCTTCGAATAAGACCGGTAAAAACTCCCAACATCGAAAACATCATAGAAGATGCATATGGACTCCATTTTCAATGAACTCGAGCTTGTCATGAAGATGAACATAAGATCTAAAACTCACAAAGAGAAACACCCAATAAGAACAAAGAAGTATGATGCAAGGATGCAAATGGTTTGAGCTCTCAACGAACGACACGATCAAGCTACTCACTTGAGATCCCCCTTGACAGTACGACAATCTATCCTAAAACAGAAAACCTATCCAGGGCAAACCTTTACCTTGCACCTCGTCCTCTTGAGCTAGATGACGATGATCTTGGCTTCCTCAGGATGGACCACCTTCTTGATTGCGTTGGCTTGATGAAGACTAGTCGATTGCTCCCCCATACACAACATGGGTGAGCCTCTCTTCAGCATATCTTCACAAGTCCATTGCCACTACAATGGACGGCAAACTCCAAGCATGATATCTTCGTGCTAATCCACTTGAACTTGCACGCCGCAATCTTGATGACGATCAGCACTTGACGTCATCCTTCATGGGTTGTATGAGATCTTCCTCTAGACGCAAGCCCATGAAAACACACCTAACCCCACATAGAATTCTCACGAAGACCATGGGTTAGTACACAAACACGTAATGGACAATGCTTACCATACCATGGGATCACTTGATCCCTCTCGGTACATCTTCTATGCTTGGTGTGTTGATCATCTTGATTTACTATTTGTCTGACGTTCTTGATCAACCTTGTGTCTCTATGACCATTCTTTGGATAATACCTTGAATACCACCTTGGTCATCATATAAACTCCTTGAACCCAACAGATGGACTTCAAGAAGTGTCTATAGACAAATCCTATAAATATAACTTAAGGCAACCATTAGTCCATGGGGATTGTCATTAATTACCAAAACCACATATGGAGAAATATGCTCTAATAGGCGGGGTAGTGGAAAGGCTACATATTGGTTTTTCATCAATGCAGAGAGTTGCGGCGATGGAGCGGAAGTTCCCTCTTTATTTTTGGACTTTCCTGTGCATGTAAGATTTTTCAGCATTCGAATCACGCTAAACGGAGCCACATAGGCCCCACAAGTCATTAGGGCCTGGCCTAGGGGCAGCCCTGTTGTCTTGTGGCCCACTGGTGGCTCGCCTCGGCTGGTTATTTACTCCAATATTTCTTATTTCCTCTAGAAAAAATATTAAAAAGTTTCGAGCGATTCCGAGAACTTCCATTTTCTGCACAAAAAACAATACCATGGTAATTCTGCTCAAAAGAGTGTCAGTGCGGGTTAATTGTAAATAAATAATATAAAGTGCATCAAAACCATATAAAAGTATTGTAAACATAGGCAAACATGGCATGAACACTTCGTAAATTATCGATACATTGGAGTTGTATTAGTCCCGAGGATAGCCCCTCCGCTTTTGGCCACTTGCCTGACGACCCAACAAGCTCGAAGCATGTGAGTCGACTAGAGTTGGGTAATGCGGAATGTATAGGCCATGTGTTGTCCATGTGAGTCGACTAGAGTACGTTTTGGGATCCGTCAAGGGGTTTATTCTTCTACCCTCAGGGTCCGCGATTGATCAATCGTTGTTGGGGCATGCCCTGCCTCTGTGCTTCTCTAGGCTGCTCTGTATTGATTAATTCCACTTGTAACTGCTGAGACTCCGAGGTCTTTCCATTGCAAAATATTTGCGTATCAATGTAGACGGCTTGGTGAGGCATTGTATACGGTGTCGGGCGAGGGCGTTTAAGGTTCCCTCATCGTGGCAGTTATGCCGGAATATGTCTATAATCTCGTGGCCGTGGAGTCCGGTATCTGGTTTATGGTCTAGAGAAATGTAGCCCAGAAGTGTCAGACTATTTCCCCTGGCTTTTGTCGGAAGGAGTGTAGGTCTCGCATACTAGGCTTTTCTAAGATGCTCAAATATCTCCTAGATTGGGAGGTGGGTGGAAAAATACTTGGTGTTTCGACCAAACACACATATTTGGTATTGTCAATTGTGTCTCACATTATTGAAGAGTACGGAGCTCCGGGTTCCGGGCCGGTATGGTTGACCGGACAAGACTGCTTGTGTCCCAAGGTTGAGTTCGGAGAGCAACTCGATTGCCGAACCACCTGGAGAGTTTGGGTTACCGGATACCGGGGTATAAACGGTTCTGAGTTCCGATGGTCGGAAGGGCGAACCTTCCGCTGGTTCCTTAATGGTGGTAGTCATGTGCGTGATAGGTGGAAAGTGAATTTCCATGCCATCGGGTCTGATCCCGATCTGGTCGTAGATCGACGGTTGGCCATGGGATACTCCCATGGCCTGAATTCGACCAAGCAACTAATATAATTCCATGACACTCACGTCATCCACATTATCAGAGTCCACAAGACAAACCCGAGGTACCATTGTCGCCAGAATATTCGGAGTCATGCCATAGCTGCGTTCATCCGAAGACGATCCCCAGAAGGCATCTAGCTTGGGCCTTGAGGTTGGACCGTGGTTGAGAGTCATCTCGAGGATGTGATCCGGCCCTTCTGATGTCGAGCCATCTAGGGCAAATGGCATTGTCAGAATAAGATGTCCTGAGGAATCAACGACGAACTCTAAATTCCTGAACATGATCTCCTGATCGGGGGCAAGGCCTCCGATCCGATCTAAGCGATTAGTTGAATTGGCATGCGACACAACGCTACCGAACATGATGGTCTTCCGAGGGACAAAAATGTCCCTAGCGCGTATGCCATCACTGATGATGAGATGGGCCATTGATCCTTCAGTAGTTCCATAGCGGGCTCTCAATGAAAGCACCAATGTCGGTGTCAAAACCGGCTGATCTCGAGTAGGGGGTCCAAACTGTGGTTCTTGGATCGGTTGGTAATAAGGGACAAAGGAGATGATGTTTTACCTAGGTTCGGGCCCTCTTGATGAAGGTAAAACCCTACGTCCTACTCTTGTTGTATTGATGAAGTGGTACAAAGTATAGAGTTGATCTATCTTGAGTCGGATGTAGTGGTCTAAAACCCTAATTGTAATGAACGTAAGTCTCTCTATGAACTACTACCCCTCTTATATATATATATATATATGAGGGGCGCTAGGGTTTACACATTGATGGTTACATCAAGGAAAGGAATATGTTGATCAGCACGTTGCCTTGGATTGTATGTCAAATTTTCAAAAGAGTCTACCTTGATTTTAATGTCTTCAACAATGATGGAACCACCTAAGATTGCATGCAATAGAAACGGATAAACGGCCAAAGACCCCCTTAATCCCACACTTCCCCACCTGCCGCTCCCAAGTGGTGGCCTACCGCGGCTGCGCTGTTGCATACTTCCGCCGCTACTCGATCGACCTCCTGTTGTGGCGGCTGATGCCCTGCTGCTGCTTGATGGTCCCTGCTGTCGCTGCTCTAGCAGCATCCACGCCTGCATGCTAGCTCCCTCCTCGCTTGCCTCCGTTCCTTTCCGTATGTGCCTCCCCAGGCCATGGCCGCCACACACACGCGTGCGTGCGTGCGTGCCAACCCACGTGAGACCGGCTGGCTTACTACCTGTGGGGCTAGCTAATTAGTTAGGGATAATTGGATTTTAGTTATGGAATAATTAGTAGTTAGACTAGCCTATGTGGAGATGACATGTGGGTCCTTTCTAATTGATTAGCTTAACTAAACCTTTATCGAACAACGAGTCAGTGAAATCTGGGACCAACAAGCGAGTTTGACGAGTCAACTTTGACCCAGTAAAAAATGACAGTATTCCCGACTCAGAGCAAGTACAATAAGGTACATTCAGCAGGCTGTAAGGATTAAAATACTATATTTCTGCTGAGTTGGATGAGAGAGTAGAGGAGAGAGAAGGGAAGCAGACTCTTCGTGAAGAGCCAACTCTAGCACGTGCTCCTAGGTGCTTTGTTAGAATGAAACGTGGGTCATATATGATAAAAGTAGTACTCTTTTATAGCTAACTATTGTACAAGCTAGCTATAAGGTGAGCTATAAGACTGCTTATAGTCAGCAGTTGGCTATACTATTAACCATGCTCTCAGCCACACTAGCCACACTTTCAGCCACGTGTACACATTTCTGGGTGCACTTTTGGGTGCCCATAGCAGTTTTGCTATTAGTTTTGAATTATTAATAAATTCAGAGAAACATTAAACTTTGGAAAATCATATAAAATATACTAGAACTCCGACGAAAATAATTTATATGTAAAAAATGATCAAATATAAAGAATGCGAATATGAAATCCACATATGTGTCACACTCCTTCAACATAATACAAGGAGCTGGGAAAATATTACCATATATTTTTCCTCTTATTTTAAAATGTTTAGCAATGCATTAGAGCATAATATCAATAGATATTGCTATAACATGCATGTGTGTTGCATTTGTATGCCCAATATTTATTGTTTCCCCCCTCTCGTCCATTCTTATCGATAGACCCCGAGACTGATGTTGCCCCCGAGTACGACTACGTCAAGAGCGACCCATCCTTCTCAGCAAATCTTCTAGGCAAGCAAAACACACCTTAACCATTATAATATCGCCTATTACTTTCTCTACTTCTTGCATTAGAGTAGTGATATTGTTATTACTTTATCGGTAGATCCTATACTCTTGGATACCGTGTCCTTGCTACTACCATTGATACCATACATGTTATCCACTAGGCTTACGATAAAAATGCTACCATATCATCAGTGGCCCTACATCCTTGTTCGCTTGCCATGCTACACTATCAGACTGTGATACTATATTTGTTACTTCGGTGGACCCCGACACTTCGGTCGACTACGGCATGGAGTGAGATAGAATCCAATGAGATGCCTACGAAGACGAAGGATATTACTGCTTTATATTATGTCATGTTAATGTCCATGCTAGGGGTTGAATGGGCTGGTGGTTCCATCCAGGTAGTGATGGGCATGGGTTCCTAACATCCCCGGGTTACTCTTTGTGGTGGAACGACACAACAAGTAGAGGCCACCTAGGAGAGGTGGGCCTTGTCACTGGTTAGTGCCCACAGTTATCTCATAAAAAAAATGCTTAACGAGATTGGGTATTTGATCTGAGACTACCACTATCATATTCGCACTAAACCACTACACTGGATAATGGTTTATGGGGCTCTCGACATCGTACATTCTTTCAAAAGTGATCCATATGTCACATTTGAGAAGCATGCGTGTATACAAAGGTGGCCTTGGTCCCGAACGTCCTCATAACATGCAGGAGTGCTTAGGGTGATGGGACCATGACCCCTTGGCACTTAGGATTTAGACTGGCGTGTTGACCTCTTTGGAGATCCTAGGTAGGACTACGGCATGTCGATTCTACGAGGCCGGGCATTACCCACAGAAGTGTGTCCGGCCAGTGTTAATTGAGCGTATCGGGAAATGTGGTACACCCCTGCAAGGAAGTAATCTATATGAATAGCCGTCGATGGTAACAGAACGACTTGGACTTGTATCCTAACCTCTTACATCTAAAATCGGATTCTTCATAAAATACACCAACATAACACACACATAGCCCCGGAGGCCGCTTTCTCACACGGAGTCGAGGAAAGCATCTCTCGGCAGGTTGTTGCTATATGTTGATATAATATGATACTAATGTATGCTCCTCTATTCTATTGCTGAAATATGTAGTCTTCGTTAAATTGAGCTTCCCGCCTCCTTATTCTCACATTTCTACAATTTAGTCCACAAATACTACCCCTTCCTTTGATACCAATGCATATCTAGTGTAGATCTGACGTAAGTCTTACGAGTACTTTGGATGACTACTCACCGTTGCTTTGCCACTCTTTTCATTCGTCCCGGTTGCTGCAACCGTTTGTAGTAGCGCGGATGTAGGTCCTATCCCAGGAGTCTACTACGTGGAGGAAGTTTGACTAGTTGTACTCTAGAGGTCCCACGCAGGAGGCCTTGCCTTCCAATCTAGTTGTCATTGTTGTGCTCAGCCTTCTTAGGGCAAACACTTGTCTACCTATGGGTGTACTGAGATAATAGTTGCTTTAATGACTAATGTATTATGGGTCCTCGTGACCCAGGCTTGTAATTTAAGATTTATAGTTACTTTTGTGTCGTAGAGTTGTGTTGTGAGATTAACATGAGTCACTTTTCGTGATTGTGTATGATGCATGTATGATTAATGCATGATTATAAATGGGGGCATCACATGTGTGCTCTTTTGTTTGTAGGCGTTGAAGATGGGAGATGGTGTGGTCCTCCTATTTGGTTGATAAATTTGGTTCTCACTCAGGGAAATACTTATCTATACTGTGTTGCATCATCCCGTCCTCTTTGGGGAAAACCCAATGCAGATCACAAGTATTAGTAATACTTAACAGAAATTAATTGCAGTCATTTTTATGGGGACTAAGGAAAGTCCATCAAATATTAATTTTACATTCTTCACTAAATTCTTCGACACACATGTGACATGGATTATCATACAAATAGAACATAACATCATGAGATGCGTGATAAGATATATATTTAAAGTGTCACACAAAGGAATCAGTGAGATCACTTTACTACGGGCACTTATCTGAGATGAAATCCGTCAACTCTGTATTTTATATTTACATGTCTTGTTCTTCTTTGATACTTGCTCTGCTCATGAAGCAATTAGAAGGCCATTCACATGGCTTAACGAGTGCATGTCGTGGTTGTTCAAGGCCCGTTTGACAGATTGCAGACCTCAAAGACCTCCTACTCGAAGATCCTCATACAAATTCAACATACAAGATCTTTAACACGGTCACCAACTGTAGCAAAATTTGGAAAGTGTAAAGAACTAAAACAAAACTAATTGGAGCATTGGAGGAGTCACATACCAAGGAGCGACCCCTCAAATAAGTTTTGGAAACAAAGTTCCTAGCAAGTAGATCGAAAATCACTCGAAAATGAGCAAGAACATGGGCTAGGAGGCAATGTTAATTTTTAATGAGGAAGAAGGATGTAGTGGGCATGAGGACTAAGTGAGTGGGTGCCTATGGAAACCATGATCTCAATAGGCGTGCCCACGGGGGTGGGCACGCCCTCTAAGCTCATGGCTCACACTTGCACCCCCTGGGTTGGGTTCAGTACCAAAAAATATTGTTTATTATAGAAAAATCATATTATTTTTTAGGGCATTGTGAGGACTTTTATTTTTGGGACATTTTTATTGCATGGAAAATTAAGAAAATAGGATAATCATTGCATTTCATTTTATTAAAACTTTAAATAACAAAGAATGTAACTGCGGATACAATAAGATGTGCTTACTAGATTTAGCGACCACATGCTCCTAAATAAGAATCCTTTAATAAGGTTGATCAAGTCTTATTAACAAACCATTTCCGAGTGACATGAAACCGAAATACTTTCGTATAGCACTAGGCTACCATACCGAGGATATGCATTTCTCCAACAATAAAATCTTCATATTTCTTGTTGACAATAGGAAGAAGAAATTTGAACTCTCCTATGGCAATTGTTGCAATTTGCTCAATGGATCTCACACTATTCACTAAGGCTTTTTCTTCGAAAAGTGAACCATATCTTGATTACCATTAGCATGAAAAGTAAACTTGCTTTTGTTGGAATCAATAATAGCCCCTGCAATATTCAAAAATGGTCTACCAAGTATAATCGACATGCTGTCGTCCTCGGGGATATCAAGTATAACAAAGTTCGTTAAGATAGTAACATTTGCAAACAAAACAGGGACGTACTAAGAAATTCTAATAGGTATATCACTAGAATTATTAGCCATTTGCAAAGATATTTGATTAGGTGTAGACTTATTCAAATCAAGTCTTTTATATAGATAGAAAGGCATATCACTAACACTGGCTCCTAGATCATTTAAAGTAGTTTTAACATAACTTCATTTAATGGAGCAGGGTATAGTAGGTATTCTAGGATCTCCTAGTTTCTTAGGTACCCCACCATCAAAAATGGAAGGGTCGATACGGTAGACTACAGGGGGTGAATAGGCAACTACCAACTTTTAGCATTTCCAAAAAAATTACGTTTACAAACAAATAGGTTTTGCAGATATTAAACTAGGTGAGCATCCTATATGATGCTAGAAACAACAACAATACAAGCAGGCAAAGGATACAACACAATTATAGATTGCACAAAGTAAAGGTAAGAAGTAACCACAAGTGGAGCCGGTGGAGACGAGTATGTGTTACCTAAGTTCCTTCCCTTTGAGGGGAAGCCGTTGGAGCAGTGTGGAGGCACAATGCTCCCCAAGAAGCCACTAGGGCCACCGTATTCTCCTCACTCCCTCACACAAAGCGAGATGCAGTGATTACACTAGTGGTGCCATTGAAGGAGGCTGTCTAACCTTTACAAATAAGGTGTGGGCAATCTCCACAACTTAATTGGAGGCTCCCAACACCAGCACGAAGCTTCACCAAAATGGATTGTGGCTCCAAGGTGACCTCAACCGTATAGGGTGCTCAACCACCCAAGAGTAACAGGATTCACAAGGCATTAGCGGGGGGAATCAAATTTCTCTTGGTGGAAGTGTAGATCGGGGCCCTCTCAAACCAAACCTACAGAATCAACAAGTTTTGTTGGCTAGGGAGGGATATGAGGTGAAAATTGAGCTTGGAGCAACAATGTAGATTAGGGAAGGAGGAGATGGTCTTCTTCAGGAAGAATACCCCCTTTTTATAGTAGGGGAAAATATCCAACAGTTGCCCCCTCTCAGCACACACATAAGCGGTACTACCACTCATGGGAGTGGTACTACCGCATGGGCGGTAGTGCCCGCTACGCAGTGCAATGGAACAAATCCAACAGACGGTAGTGTTGTCGGAGCGGTACTACCGCTCGCCCCAGCGGTACTACTGCTCGAGTTACAGTGCACACGGAGGCATGACAGAGAATGGGGACGGAGGTAGTACCGCTTACAAGTGGTATTGCCTCGCCCCACTGCCGCCCTACCTTTGCTGATAGTGCTACGGTCCCAAAGGGGAGCGGAAGTGGAGTTCTAGTGATGGGAGTACGACAGCTTATAGGTTGTACTAGCACGCCACACTACCGTGCCACTACCATGCAGTCTGACATGAAATGTCGAGACCCCCCAGAGGAAGTGGTAGTACATGCGGCATTGGACATGGGTACTACCATTTGTAGGTGGTACTACCGCGTAATTCTACTTGTAAACTGTGTTGGGATTTGCCCCAAAGAGGAGGGGAGATGCAAAACAACACAGATAAGTATTTACCTCAATGAGAACCAAGGTTATTGCACCAATGGAAGGACAACGCAAACGCCCATCCTGAACGCTTACACAACAAAATAGAAAACACTTGCACCCAATGCGGGCAAGAGTGTTGTCAAGCCCCTTGAACTCATTACTTGCAAGCGATAACTAGTGATAGATAGATAATATATGTAAAATAAAATAACAAAAATAAAATGGCAGAAAGATTTTTAGAGTTTTTGTAATTTTATTCGTGAAGACCCACGGGCCATAGTTTTCACTAGAGGCTTCTCTGTCAAAGTAAGCATACATTGGGTTAACAAATTATTTCCGGGCGATTGATAAAAAGTGCATAGTTACGTAATATTTATTCACAACAATGATCACACATATAGGCATCACATCCATAAGAAAGTAGACTAACTCCTGCTTGCATCTACTACTATTACTCCACTGATCGACCGCTATCCAGCATGCATCTAGTGTTTTAAGTGGAAACACAATAATGCTTGGGGAAAAGGGACATGATGTAGACCAATTAACTCAACAAATATGAATAAACCCCATCCTTTTATCCTTAATGAAAGAAATACAATACGTGACTTGTCCATTTTTATCACTCGGATTGAGCACCGCAAGATTGAACCCATTCAACACACTACTCCCGCTGAAGATAAATCAATCTAGTTTGCCAAACCAAATCGATAGATCACACAGAATTACGAATCTATCATTATCATGCATATAAGAATTCAGAGGTGACTCAAATCATTTTCATGAATAATCTGAACATGAACCAACAATTCATTGGATCCCAACAAACACACCATAAAAGAGTGATTGCATAAGATATCCTACGGTGATCTTGACATTGAAAAACATATATAGAGAGAGATAGGCATCTATGTACTAACTACGGATCTGTAAGTCTGAGGTAGACAAGTCACACATCGCCATGGGGAGTAGCAATGTTTATATAGAGACCCACGGTGATTGATCTCCCCTTCGATAGGGCACCGGAACATGGCTCCAGATGGGATCACGACGGAACAGAGACTTGTGGTGACAAAAAAATTATTTTGGGTGGGTCTTTGGTTTTCCTGAGATATTAGAATTATAGGAGTGGAGGTAGGGCAAGGGGCATCGGTACGTCGCCCATGCCATCAGGATGCGGTCACCGCCCTAATGGCGTGGGGGCACCTCGTGTTTCCTGAGATCTCCCTCCGAAGCTTCCATATCTTATTTTTGTCCAAACAAATCATCAAAATGTTATGTTGGTTTTGACACTATTTAGTACTGATTTCCTGAAAATCCAAAAACATGTAGAAAACAACAACTGTCACCAAGCACTGGTGTTAGAGCATATTTCTCCATATGTGGTTTTGGTAATTGATGACAATCCCTATGGACTAATGGTTGGCTTCAGTTATATTCGAAGGATTTGTCCATATGCATTTCTTGAAGTCCATCTGTTGGTTTCAAGTAGTTTTGTATGATGACCAAGGTGGTACTCAAGTTTTTATCCAAAGATTGGTCACAAAAACACAAGGTTGATCAAGACTAAGTCAAAGAGTGAATCAAGTTGATGAACACACAAAGTGCGCATGATGTACCGAGAGGGATCAAGTGATCCCATGGTATGGTAAGCATTGTCCATTCCATTTTGCATACTAACCCATAGTGTTTGTGATAGTTTTCTGTGGAGTTAGGTATGTTTCATGGGCTTGCGTCAAGAGAAAGATCTCATACAACCCTTGGAGGATGACATCAAGTGGTGATAGTGATCAAGATTGCGGTGTGCAAGTTCAAGTGAAGCATCACGAAGATATCATGCTCAAAGCTTGTCATCCATTGTGGTGGAAATGGAGGTGTGAAGACGAGCCAAAGAGTGGCTCACCCGTAGTGAGTATAGGGGAGAAATAAACTAGTCTTCGTCGAGCCAACGCAATCAACAAAGGTCGTCCATGTTGAGGAAGTCAAGATTGTCATCATCTAGCTCAAGTGAACTATGTGAAAGGTATATATTTTCCCTTCATAGGTTTTCTGTTTTACCGGTCTCTCGGTGGTAGTTGAGAGATTGGTTTATTGGATAGATTATGTACTGTCCACTACTAGGAAAAGCTTATACACAGAATCTTAGCAATAGCACATGTTAAAACAAAGCGCTACTCCTAAATAACAATAGCGCGTGGCGAACAAGCCCGCTACTGCTACCCAAATAGCAGTAGCGCGCTCAAATAAAATGCGCTGCTACTATGATTGTTCTAACCATTTCTGCAAGGCTTGTAATAGTAGTAGCGCTCTTCTTAGAACCGCGCTACTACTAAGTTTTACAGCAGCAACATGTCTTTAAATAACGCGCTATAGCTATGTAGCTATAGCGCTTGTTGGGTAAGAGCGCTAGTACTAGGTTTGACTTGCCCCCGCGCACGGGCGTCCCTCCCCCAATTCCCCATTTTTCATCGCCGCCCCTGCTTCAACTTCTCCCTCGCCGCCCCTACTCCCTCGTCGCCCTCAACCTCTCCCTCCCCCGGCGTCACCGGAGCCGCCACCGGAGCCGTGCGCCATCGCCGCCACCGGAACCGCACGCCCTCGGAACGACCCTCGTCCACTCCTCGCTGTCACCCGAGCCGCCTCACCGCCACCAGAGCCACCCTCCGCGCCACCGTCTCCCCTGAGCCACCCTCAACGTCCCTACCTCTCGGTAAGCCCCACCCCTCCTCTCTAGGTGAATATTGTGCTCAATTGCTAGAGAAAGATAACATTTGGAAGATAGCAACCTATGAAGTTTGCAAGTTTCTCACTTGTGATGTTTAGAAGATGGCAACTTGTGAACTTTAGAAGATGACAACTTTTGCTAATTAGGACATCATAACGTGTGATGTGTGTGCTCACTACTTTTGGGAGTTGAACTTGTGCTATGGCCATTGCTTTTGAGAAGTGGATCTTTTGATGTATAGTGAAACACTTTAATGTACTGGAACTTTTGATATAGCTAGAACTATTACTTTGTGACATTGTTCTTGAAAACATCAATTCACGACTTTATGAATGATGCTTGAAACTTGCATGCATCTATCTTATTTTGTATCTTTATACTGATTGGGGTTGCTTATTTTTACACTAATGGGATTAATAGAAAATGCTCCAATTTATTTTTTATTGTTATTATTGTTTGACCAAATATTCTTACATTCATTAGAGCATGCTATATATGTGATTTTTGCTAAGTAATCTCACCACTTTAGGACTAAGGTGATTCTAACCATGTGTGGGAGGAAACCAAACACTAGGTGAAAATGGTTCGATTTGTGTAGAACCTTTGTTGCTTTAGGAAGACCCAATGAATTAACTTAGGTGAACACTAGTTCCAACCCTAGTTATGAACCTTTTTGAATTGAGTTTGAGAGAGCATGAGATTTGTGTAGATTTTCTTGAAGTGTCAAACACTAGGAGATGCAAATTTGAAGTGGTCATGTTATACGCAAATTCCTCAATAGTGTTTGCTCATGTTTATCTACTATTGTAGTTGCTCATGTACATGGTCTTATGTGGTCCTGTTATATGCAACATTCAAGTTGTTTGATCGTGGCCAAGTGGCCTTTTGTTGTTTCCAGTGAATGAAGCCGAGTGGCCTATGTTTTGTTGGAATGTTGATTCATTTCCGTTGCGGCAAATTTCAGGTGCTTGATTTGTCCACTTTTTAGCAAAGGTCATGCCGAGTTTTTTCGTGAATTTCGGCAGGACTTGTGCTACAAACTAGGACATAACGAGTGCCCAGGATTTGCCGCACCAGGAATGAGTTAACGTTCCTGCAAAACATAGGCCTTTTTATGTCATTATTCATTTTATTAGGTCTAGAATTAATTGACTAGATTTAATCGTAGGAAACATGGCTAGCAACGATGAATGACAAGGTTCTGGTGATCGCAACGTCTATGAGGCGATAGACACTTATTTGAACCTTCTCGACGAGCAATAGTCGTTGCAGGGCTTACCAGTCACATCCGAGACTGAGACTAGCGCTGAGACCCTGACCGGCACTGAGACTGGCGAAGCCGGTATAGAACTGAAACCTAAGAGGATACGACACCCAAACAAGCTCATCACTACTAGACTGGTGGTCACGGAGGTGGACTCCGGCAATTTCGATCCAGAATTGCCTACGGAAGCGCGCGCATGCTACAACAATTAAATAGGCTGCATCCTATGGACAATCGCCACCATTAGCGATGAGAAACTAAAGAAGATACCAGATATGGAGCACTCCCTTCTAACGAAGCTGCACCGAGTATTCTTGTTTCCCGACCGGGAGGAAAAAAATACTAATCCAGATAAAGACCCAACAATGAAGAAGATAAACAGACGCGCCATGGGGAAGTTTAGCAGCGTGTTGTCCGCCTGGAAAGTAAGGGTGAAAACAAGGATCATCGACAAAAAAGGAACCCTACTACGAGATTGTAAAGGATAATCTGACAATTACGGAAGAGAATTTTGACATATTTCAAGGCAGCTTGTGTTGCCGAAGCTACCAAAGAAAAGTCGGAGTACATGAAGGGGCTTCAAGGGGGAACATGGGGTGCCACCACCTCGAAAGCCATGGTTATGTGGGGAAGAGGTCCACATTGGCCAAGGAGGATGCGGAACGCGAAAGTCTCGGCATCCCAGACCCCTTGGTGGAGTTCACCGTCCCGCAGGAGCGTGACGTCATTAGGGCCCGGTACCATTGGGACCGAGTCAACAAGGTTTTTGATACACACGGGGTCACAAAGGAGTTCATGAGACTGCTTGTAATTGTTAATTTAGCCCCTAATTTTAGCTTCTGATCAATTCGACTGCACTTTTAGTCACATTTGTAAACGGTCCATGTTCCTTTTGCAGAAAGAGAAGCACAGGATTGCGGCCGAAAGCGACTCGTCGTCTGAGGCATTGGCGAGGCCCAAGTGGGACACCCCATTCAACCAGGCCTTCAACATATTGAAAGGACTCCCGATGGACACTGGGCCGTCGTATGGATGCATGCACAACGTTGGAGACGGCGCCACGTGGAAGAAGTACTACCGTGAGACCACACAGGAGAGGAAGCAAAGACGAATGTTAAATGAGGAAAACATCGACAAGAAGACTGCGATTGCAGTTGATAAGAAATCATCTGCGACTGTCAAAGCAACGGTAGGTGCCGCAAAAGAGGAGATTGCAACTTCGTATAGTTTCTTGGTTCCGGCTGTCATGAGTTGGACCAAAGAAAATCCAAATAAGGATGCAACAGACTTTCCCCTTTCCAACTTCTTGGGGAGCAGATCGACTAGCGTTGCATCAGCACCTGCTCCTGCACCTGCTCCCGCACCAGCACCTGCTCTTGCACCGGCTCCCGCACCTGCTCCCGCACAATCGCCTGCTCCTGCACTGGCTCCCGCACCGGCTCTCGCACCTACTCATAGCAGTCCGTCCTTCATCTCGGACGTGCCCGACGGTGCTTCATCTTTGGCTGAGCTCGACGCCCTCACGGTACTTGTCACACCGGCTCTCTTCAATATATGTTTAATATCTCGTTTCCATTGCCTTTTGGATGTCTCATGTCGTAGACATGTCTTTGCAGGCCGTGCACCATACTGTAGAAAATCAGTGGCGAGAAGGTGGACGTGGGGAAGGCGACGATAATGAAACGAAGGAACAATTGTTCCATAGCCGGCCGATCCCCCTGACGTTTTCAAGGTTTCCGTGGCCAGTGTCGAATCGGGCCACGAGAATTTGGCTCCTCCGGTAGCACTAGGGGGAGAGGACAACGAGACCCCGCGGCGGCTTGGTGATTGCAAGCGTTGGGTCCTATTGTGGCCGAAGAGTTTGCTTCGTTTGGAGGCGGCCGGGAGCACACCCCCGACCAAGCAGCCTCAGCAAGGTATGAACACCAACACCCTACCCACCCAATTAGCGTCGCCTGTCGTGCCGGGTGTGGAAGAGGCTCCATTAGTGGCTGATGACGTCGTCTCCGTTGAAGAAACAATGCGTGAAGCCATCGACGAGGATGACGTTGACGCTGTACAGTATTTGAATGCCGGTGCCTATGACGACGGAGGATTGATGGCTCAACAATATGAGTACTGTGGGTTTGAGCATGATGAGTTGGTGCCTAAATTGCCAGAGGATGAACGTATTATAGGCTCACCTCTAGTAGAAAAGAAGCATAGGAAGAGACCAAGGAAAGGCAACAAAGCTGCTTCTATTATCCAGCCGCCTCAGCAGCCTTGATTTCAAGACCGTATACCTATGCCCGGTGCAGCAAAATTTCATATACCTGGTGTTCCGATCCTACCTAAGGCAGCGGTAGAGGCCATATACGGCGATCTAAGGAGACTTCATGACAATGTGCTGCGGAGAGAGAAAAGTCTGATCGCCTCAAAAAAATCCAGGATACCCGCTCTACAAAGGTTGTACGTTGACACATTCCCCGCGGAAAAGATCTTCCTTCGATTCGATTACATCTTCGACATGTTTCACTTGAAAAGGCCGGATTTTATGTTTGTCCGCCTTTTTGCCTTGCACATGAACCACATCATCAGGATTGAGCAAATACCTTATATCTGTTTCGCTGACCCGTACTTCATGCAAGAGGCCTACTTGGTAGTCTGCCCAAAGCAACGTGAACACGCGAGTAACTACATCGTCGATTTCATGGTCGCCAATAAGGACAAGGGGACGATTCTCGTGCCTTATCATCCCATGTAAGTCATCCGCAGATATCTTTCCTTCGATTTCAATCATTCATTTTGCACGTGTGGAGGCTAATTTGAGGTGTACTTATTTTGCGCAGTGACGGGTGCGCCGTTCTCATCATCCTTTACCCCCGATTCTCCCACGCTCTTTACTTGGACTCGTCGAAGAACATGAAGAAAAAGGATTACACCCACATCAAGTCTGTTATTGACACTGCTATCTTTTTCTACGGCCTACGGGGTGGAGAGATCACAAACAGGAGGACAAGGAACCGCGTGCCCGCCTTCGCCCATAAGACCGACTTCTGCTGCATCCAGCAACCGAGTGGTACTCTTAGTGATGGATTCTATGTCCTCCACCACATGCTGGAGTACAAACGGGATCAGCAGAACCTTCGCATGTCTCCTACAACTGGCGATGCCCATATTCTGCAATGCGCAAAGAACCTAGGAGATATCCCGGATCACCAACTTCGAGCTAAGTTCTACCACATCCAGCGTGAACTTGCCCAAATCATCATGAAGGAGGTCGTCGAAAAAACAGGGATGTTGTACGAAGAAGGGAAAATGTCGTGGGAAGACGTCCGAACACGCGTATTGGCTGAGCGTCTCGACAAGAAGCCTTTCACTGCGCTCGGGGACTATCTCCCTGGCTAGGATGGATGGCACGACATGTTGGAGTGATTGACGATATATGATCCTACCTCTTGAGCTTGCGTTGGTTTTCCCTTGAAGAGGAAAGGGTGATGCGGCGAAGTAGATAAGTACTTCCCTCAGTTTGTTCAGAACCAAGGTATCAATCTAGTAGGAGGAACAAGCAAGGCTCCAATAGTAGTGCCTACACAAATAATCAAACACTTGCACCAACGCTATAAAGGGGCTGTGAATCCCTTTAGAGTTCTTTGCAAGGATGAGATCTGATAGAGATAGATATAAAATATTGATAAATCTGAAAGTAAAACAAAAGTAAATAAATTTCAGCAAAGTATTTTTTGTATTTTTGGTTTATAGATCTGAAAATATAATATGGAAAATAGACCCGGTGGCATAGGTTTCACTAGAGGCTTCTCTCATAGAGGAAAATAATACGATGGGTGAACAAGGAATTGATAGAGAAGCAAATATTTAAGAGGATACCCGAGGCAATGATTATGCACATATGCATCACGTCTGTGTCAGGTAGACCGAAACCATTCTGCATCTACTACTATTACTCCACACATCGACCGACTCCGGCCTGCATCTAGAGTATTAAGTTCATGAAGAATAGAGTAACACATTAAGTAAGATGACACGATGTAGAGGGATAAACTCAAGCAATATGATGAAAACACCATCTTTTTATCCTTGATGGCAATAATACAATATGTGCCTCGCTGCCCCCACTATGTCACTCAGTGAGGACACCGCAAGATTGAATCTAAAACTAAGCACTTCTCCCATTGCAAGAATTACCAATCTAGTTGGCCAAACAAAACAAATAATTTGAAGATACTTGCAAAGATATGAAATCATGCATATAAGGATTCAGAAGAGACTCAAATAATATTCATGGATAATCTGAACATAAACTCACAATTCATCGATCTCGACAAACATAAATGCAAAGATGTATTACATCAGATAGATCTTCATGAAGATCATGAAGAACATGGTATTGAAGATCAAAGAGAGAGAAGAAGCCATATAGCTACTAGCTATGGACCCATAGGTCTTTGGTAAACTACTCACACATCATCGAAGGGGCAATGAAGTTGATGTAGATGCCCTATGTGATTAATTCCCTCTCCGGCAGATTACCGGAAAAGGCTCCTAGATTGGATCTCTCGGGAACAGAGGCTCCCGGCGGTGTAAAAGTATTTTCGTTGCTCTTTTTCGCGATACAAGAATATTTGTGAATTTATAGGCCTAGAAGTAGGGTTAGGAGACCCGAAGGGGGGCACAAGCCAGGGGCGCGGCCACCCCCTAGGGTACGCCCTGCAGGCTTGTGGCCTCGTGTTGGAAATATGTCCTAGAGGCAATGATAAATAGTTATTATTATATTTCCTGTTTAAAGATAATCGTCTATTATGCATGCTATAATTGGATTGAATGAAAACATAGATACATGTGTGGATACATAGACTAAACAATTCATGCTATAATTGTATTGAATGAAAACATAGATACATGTGTGGATACATAGACAAAACAATGTCCCTAGCAAGTCTCTAGTTGGCTAGCCAGATGATCAAGGATAGTCAAGGTTTTCTGACTATGTGCAAGTGTTGTTGCTTGATAACTGGATCACATCATTAGGAGAATCATGTGATGGACCAGACCCAAACTATGAACGTAGCATATTGATCGTGTCGTTTTATTGCTATTGTTTTCTGCGTGTCAAGTATTTATTCCTGTGACCATGAGATCATATAACTCACTGGCACCGGAGGAATACCTTGTGTGCATCAAACGTCACAACGTAACTGGGTGACTTTAAAGGTGTTCTATAGGTATCGCCGAAGGTGTCCGTTGAGTTAGTATGGATCAAGACTGGGATTTGTCACTCTGTGTGACGGAGAGGTATCTCGGGGCTCACTCGGTAATACAACATCACACACAAGCCTTGCAAGCAAAGTGACTAAGTCTAAGTCACAGGATCTTGTATTACACAACGAGTAAAGAGACTTGTCGGTAACAAGATTGAAATAGGTATGCGGATACCGACGATCGAATCTCGGGCAAGTAACATACCGAAGGACAATGGGAATGACATACGGGATTATATGAATCCTTGACACCGAGGTTCAACCGATAAGATTTTTGGAGAATATGTAGGATCTAATATGGGCATCCAGGTTCCGTTATTGGATATTGACCGAGGAGTGCCTCGGGGCATGTCTACATAGTTCTCGAACCCGCAGGGTCTGCACACTTAAGGTTCATTGATGTTTTAGTACAATTGAGTTATATGTGTGGTTACCGAATGTTGTTCGGAGTCCCGGATGAGATCAAGAACGTCACGAGGGTTTCCAAAATGGTCCGGAAACAAAGATTGATATATAGGATGGTTTCATTTGGTTACCACAAAGTTTCGGGCAATTCCGGCAGTGTACCCGGAGTGACGAATGGGTTCCGGGAGTTCACCGGGAGGGCCCCACCCACCCGGGAGTGAGCCCAAGGCACTAGGGTGGTGCCACAATTCCCTAGTGGGCTGGTGGAGTCACCCCAAGGGGACCATGGTGCCACATAAAGAAATACCAAAAGAAAAGAAAAAGAAAAAGGGAAAGAGGGGAGGTGGGAAGGAAGACGAGGACTCCTCCTTCCCCAAACCGAATTGGAGGAGGGGTCCTCCTCCTCCTAGCACTGGTGCACCCTTGAGGGCCTTGTCCCTCAAGGCAAGCCCCTCCCCCTCCCTCCTATATATAGTGGTATTTTAGGGCTGATTTGAGACAACTTTTGCCACGTGCAACGCAACCCTAGACCACTTAGTTCTACCTCTAGATCGGATTTCTTTGGAGCTCGGGCGGAGCCGTGCAGGAGTAGATCATCACCACCACCGGAGCGTCGTCACGCTGACGAAGAACTCATCTACTTCTCCGTCTTTCTTGTTAGATCAAGAAGGCCGAGATCATCGTCGAGCTGTACGTGTGCTGAACGCGGAGGTGTCGCCCGTTCGACACTAGATTGGAATGGATCACGGGACGGTTCGTGGGACGATTCGTGGGGCGGTTCGAGGGACGTGAAGACGTTCCACTACATCAACCGCGTTTCTTAACGCTTCCTGTTGTGCGATCTACAAGGGTACGTTGATCCAAATCTCCTCTCGTAGATGGACATCACCATGATAGGTCTTCATGTGCGTAGGAATTTTTTTGTTTCCCATGCAACGTTCCCCAACACCTCCCACTAACTCCCTTGCCCCCTACTCCAAGTCTATTGCATGTCCTCTGGTCCAAGAATAATCTTTCCGGAGATTTTATTCCGTTTGGACTCCATTGAATATTCCTTATCTGCAATACTCAAAAAGTGGAAAAAACAGAAACTGGCACTAGGCTCTGGATTAATAGGTCAGTCCCAAAAATAATATAAAACAACATATAAATGCATATAAAACATCCAAAAGAGATAATATATAGCATGGAACAATCAAAAATTTTAGATACGTTGAAGACGTATCATATGACAAAGTGTCCGTTTAGTCCATACTTTCTCTATGACGAAACTTTGAGTTATGCACGACAAAACTTTATTTGTGATGTAATTAAACCGTCCTCCTCAGCTAGCGAAGATCAGTCTATTTAGGGCATTTTGGGTACTTCATGAACTTTGTTATTTATGCTTATGAGATGTTGCTTCTATTTTTGCCAAGTCTTTCTCTTTCTGTTGCTCAACTATATATGTTGCATATTATGGACTCATGTGACGATGCAGGTACATAGATTGATCGATGGAGAAGAAGTGCTACGCGAGGAGTATACGACGAGTGATCGGAGTGTCACGCCCAGGTGTACCAGTTTCCGAGCGACAACCATAGAGGGTTAGATAGCAGAACCGAAGCAGAAAGTAGTTAGTTTAGGTTCGCACTAGTGCGAGAGAGGGATACGAACCTACGCCTCAATAAATACTACATTATGTATAATGAGACATGCCACGTAACTTCTATAGCTATATCGTGATTATGATGTGACGACATGATTTGTGTTGGATGGTATGATGAGACTATTATGTGTATGATAATTATACCATAAACTGGCAATATGCTCATCATAGAATATTGTATAAAATCTATACAAAAACATCCCAAATACGTAGCAAAAAAAGATATGTGAGAATATAGTAGTAGCACTCTTTAGCGCTGAAAATAAAAAAATGCTACTGCTAAGCCACTTAGCATTAGCGCTTGTAGGGATAGCGCTACTGCTAGGTTGGTATAGGAGTAGTGCGGGCCAAAGTGTGCTACTGATAAGAGTTAGATGTAGCACCGTACCAGTAGCACGGTACCCCGTCCTACTGATAGCCCTAAAAACCTCGCTACTACTAGGCTTTTCCCTAGTAGTGGTCAAGGGGGTGGGGGGGGCTCTCAAGTGAGTAGCTTGATCCTATCGTTCGCTGAGAGCTCAAACCATTTGCATCCTTGCAACATATTTCTTGGTGTTTATCTTCGTGAGTTTTAGAGCTTATGGTCATTTTTATGACAAGCTCGAGTTCATAAAAACGGAGTCCATATGCATCTTCTATGATGTTTTCTATGTTGAAGTTTTTGTCGGGTTCTCACTCATAGAGGTTTCACATTTCTATATCATTGGCATCTTTTTACTCCCTCTTCTTAAGATAACCAACTAGCTTGAGTTTTCTCAATTCGGAGCTCGTATGCGAAAGATATGGCAGTTCTGGTATTCATGCTTTTCATCTATAGCCCGAGCCCTGCATGGAAAGATCCAAGCAGTAGTATCGCTCCCTGGAGTGGTACTACCTCTTATGATCGGTAGTACCGCCCTGGCAGCGATAGTATGGCTCTAGGGCGGATGTGCTCTGGCCAGTTCCACTGGCTAGTGCCGCCGCCCGCGGGTCTCAACACTTCTCGTTTCGGACCAAGCGGTTTCTTGAGCGATAGTGCAAGGTGGCACTACCGCCCACCAAGCGGTAGTACCAATTGTTACTATCGCACCAGAACCCCATGCTATTTCTTGAATAGGTATATAGCATGTCATGAGCGAATATAGGAGCTGGAATTACCTCTTATGATCGGTAGTACCGCTCCTGGGAACAGTAGTACTGCTCCGGCAGTACTACCGGCCTCTGCTTCCCTCGTGGACTGCTGCCCTGTGCCCGAGTGGTCACACCGCTCCTTGGAGCGGTAGTACCGCTCATGTGCGGGTTGAGGGGGTAACCGTTGGATTTTTTCCTTCCTATAAATGGGGTTCTTCTTCCC
Organism: Hordeum vulgare subsp. vulgare; assembly: GCF_904849725.1. Lineage (NCBI taxonomy): Eukaryota > Viridiplantae > Streptophyta > Magnoliopsida > Poales > Poaceae > Hordeum > Hordeum vulgare. The sequence continues at coordinate 386,691,522 of NC_058520.1, read as the reverse complement.
CATTGAACCACATCCTTTGAGCTCGTATTGGCCCCCCATTGTGAACCTTCTTCTAGCTTGCTAACTCTCAATCCCTCCAATGATTCTTGCTAGTTCTTGAGGGAATAGATACATGAGATCTAGATCCACATTTCCACAAATCACTTTCTCCTTTATGTGAGGGGAACCCTGATACGTCCATTTTGCATCATGTTTTTTACTATTATTTATAGTGTTTGTATGCATTTTGCCACTTGGTGGAGTAATTCTAATGCCTTTTCTTTCATAATATGCAAGGTTTACATCAAGAGGGAGAATGTTGGCACATGGAATTCTGGACCTGAAAAAGCTAAATCATAGATAACTATTCTCCACATCTCCAAATGGGCTGAAACTTTATGGAGATTTATTTTGGAAAAAATAAAAAAACTCGAGCAAAGAAGTACCATAAGGGGGCTACTAGGCGCCCACTAGGCACTAGGACGCACCAGCCCCCCTGGCGAGGCCAGATGTCTAGTGGCCCCTTGGCCCACCTCTAGCGATCACCTTCTGGTATAAATTCCCTTTGAACCTGAAAAAATTAAGGAGTACTTTCGAGATGAATAGCCGCCATCCCGAGGCAGAACCTGGGTAGGAGCACTTTTTCCCTCGAGCGGAGCAATTCCGTCGGAGGAACTTCCCTCCTGAAGGGGGAAATCGAGGCCATCGCCATCACCAACAACCCTCTCATCTTGGGGATGCGAATGTTCATCAACATATTCATCAGCACTATCTCCTCGCAAAACCCTAGTTCATCTCTTGTGCTCAATTTTGTACTAGAACCTTGGATTGGTACCTAGGGTGTGACTAGTAGTGTTGATTACATCTTGTAGTTGATGCTCTATGGTTTATTTAGTGGAAGATCATATGTTCCTATCCAATATGATATTTAATACCTCTGTGATCATGAGCATGTTTATCACTTGTGAGTAGTTACTTTTGTTGTTGAGGACATGGGAGAAGTCATGTTGCAAGTAGTCATGTGAAGTTGATATTCGTTCAATTTTGATGATATGAATGTTGTGATTCCCTTAGTGGTGTTATGTGAACATCGACTACATAACACTTCACCATATTTGGACCTAAGGGAATGCGTTGTGGAGTAGTAATTAAATGGTGGGTTGCGAGAGTGAGAGAAACTTAAACTCCAATTTATGCGCTATTCTGTAAGGGGCTGATTTGGATCCCTATGTTTAATGGTATGGTTAGAATTTATTCTTAATACTTTTCTCATAGTTGCGGATGGTTGCGGGATGTTTAATCATAAGTGGGAGGTTTGTTCAAGTAAGAACACCACCCAAGCACCGGTCCACCCACATATCATATTATCAAAGTATCGAACCCGGAATAACCCAACATGACGAAAGTGACTAGATGAAATTCACGTGTGCCCTCAAGAACGCTTTGCCTATTATAAGAATTTGTTACGACCTGTCCTTTGCCACAAAAGGATTGGGCTACCTTGCTCCACCTATTTTTACTATTTCTACTTTTCACTTGTTACAATTATCTTGCTATCAAACAACTTGTTACTCCTATTTCAGTGCTTGCAGAAACTACCTTGCTGAAAACCGCTTGTCATTTCCTTCTGCTCCTCGTTGGGTTCGACACCCTTACTTATACAAAGGACTACGATTGATCCATTATAGTTGTGGTTCATCAAGACTTTTTTTCTGGTGCCCTTTTCGGGTGGGGGGTGGGGGGGGGTGAAGCACCTTTGGTAAGCGTAATTTGGTAAGGGAAAATGTATATTACGTGTTGAAATTTACTGTTACTTGTCACATGGAAAGTAATCCTTTGAGGGTTTTTAGGGTATCTTCACCTTGATTGGACATGCCAAGAGTTGTCCCTGAACCTGCTGATCCTCATGAAATTTTTCATTATGAAATTACTTCGGGTATGATAGAGAAACTGCTAGCTAATCCTTTTGTAGGAGATGGAACAAAACATTCTGATATGCACCTAATCTATGTGGATGGAGTTTGTGGATTATTTAAGCTTGCAAGTTTATCCGGAGATGATGTCAAGAAGAAGGTTTTCCCTTTATCTTTGGAGGAAAAGAAGTGACATGGTATATTCTATGCGATGATACATGATCTTGGAACTGGAATCGTTTGCAATTGGAGTTTCACCAAGAAAAATATCCTATGCATCTTGTTCATCGTGATCGGAATTTTATCTACAATTTTTGGCCTCGTGAAGTAGAAAGTATCGCTCTAGCTTGGTGGAGGCTGAAGTCAATGTTATATTCATTCCCCAACCATGAGCTCCCGAGAGAAATTATTATTCAGAATTTTTGTGCTCGGTTTCTCGTAATGATCAAACCATGCTTGATACTTCTTATTCTAGTTCTTTCATGAAGAAGGCTATTGAATTCAGGTGGGATCTTTTGGAAAGAATTAAACACAACTCTGAAGATTGGGAGCTCGATGAAGGTAAGGAGTCAGGTATAAAACTTAAGTTTTATTGTGTTAAATCTTTTATGAATACCGATCCTTTCAATGACTTTAGCACTAAATATGGACATGACTCTGAGATAGTAGCCTCATTAAGTGAATCCTTTGCTGCTCATGTTGATCTCCCTAAAGATAAAAGGTTTAAATATCATCCACCTATTAAACAAAAAGTTAAAGAACCAATAAAAGTTGAGGATGAAACTATCATTTACAGTGTTGACCCAATTCTGCCTAATGCTTATATGGAGAAACCACATTTCCCTGTTAGGATAAAGGAACATGCTAAAGCTTCAACCGTGGTTAACAAAAGTTATGTTAGAACAACCAACCCCTCTGACCAAATCAAGGTAGAACCTAGTATTTCTATGGTTAAAGATCTCTTAGTAGATAATATTGATGGGAATGTTATTTATTTCTGTGATGAAGTTGCTAGAATTGCCAAACCTGATACTAAAGATAAGAATAGACCTGTTGTTGGCATGCGTGTCGTCTCAGTCAAAATAGGAGATCATTGCTATCATGGTTTATGTGAGGTGGGTGCTAGTGTTAGTGCTATTCGTTTCACCTTATATCAATAAATTATGTATGAGATAGCACCCGCTGAAATACAAGACATAGATGTTACTATGAAACTTGCTAATAGAGGCACCATCACAATCCTTGGGATTATTAGAGATGTTGAAGTCTTGTGTGGAAAAGTAAACAAACCTACTGATTTTCTAGTACTTGTGTCACCACAAGATGACTTTTGTCCCATAATATTTGGTAGACCCTTATGCACACTGCCAATGCTCAAATAGATTGCCAAAACGAAACTGTCACTATTAGTTTTGGTGGTATGTCTCAGGAGTTCCATTTCTCCAAGTTTAGTATGCAACCCCATGATAAAGAATTAACTAGTAAAGATTAAGTAATTGGTGTTGCTTATATTTCCATTGCTCTTACTAATCCGTTAGAACAATATTTGCTACACCATGAAAATTATATGCACATGCGTGAAAGAAATGAACTAGATAATATGTTCTTTTTGCAAAAGCCTATCCTGAAACACAACTTGACTGTTGAAACTGTAGGAGGTCCTCCTCCACCCAAGGGTGATCCTGTGTTCCAATTAAAGCATTTCCCGACACTTTGAAATATGCTTATCTTGATAAAAATGAGATATACACTGTTATTATCACTTTTAACCTTACAGAGCATGAAGAAGACATATTGTTCAAAAATTTAAGGAAACACCGAGCTCATATTGGGTAAACTCTTGATGATCTTCACGTCATTAGTCCCACTCTCTGTGAGCACATGATTAATATGGAACCAAATGCTAAACCCATTGTTGATCACCAACGAAGGACGAATCCCAAAATTGAAGCAGTGGTATGGAATTAAATATTTAAGCTTATGGAAGCAGGTATAATTTATCCCATAACTGATAGTAGATTGGTAAGTCCCGTTCATTGTGTTCCTAAGAAAGCGGGTATTACTGTTGTTCCTAATGATAAAAATGAACTCATTCCACAAAGAATTGTGACTAGCTATAGAATGGTAATTGATTTTAGAAAATTAAATAAAGCTATTAGAAAAGATCATTATCCTTTACCTTTCATAAACCAAATGCTAGAAAGATTATCGAAGCACACACATTTTTGCTTTTTAGATGGTTATTCTGGTTTCTCTCAAATACTTGTTTCATAACTTTACTTGTCCTTTTGGAACCTATGTTTATAGACGTATGCCTTTTGGATTATGCAATGCGCATGCTACCTTTCAATGATGTATGAATACTATATTCTTGATTTTTGTGAAAAGATTGTTGAGGTCTTCATGGATGGTTTTTCCGTTTATGGAACTTCTTTTGATGATTTATTAAGCAACCTTGATCGAGTTTTGCAGAGATGTGAGCAAACTAACCTTGTCTTGAATTGGGAGAAGTGCCACTTTATGGTACATGGAGGTATTGTCTTGGGTCATAAAATTTCCGAACGAGGTATTGAGGTGGATAAGGCTAAAGTTGATGCAACTGAGAAGATGCCATGTCCTAAAGATATTAAACACATTCGTAGTTTCCTTGGTCATGTTGGTTTTTATAGGAGGTTTATTGAAAACTTATCTAAAATTTCTAGGCCTCTTATTAATTCATTACAAAAGGATGTCCCTTTCATTTTTGATGATGATTGTGTAGAAGCCTTTGAAACACTTAAGAAAGCCTTAACTTCTACACCTATTGTTCAACCACCTCATTGGAACTTACCTTTTGAAATTATGTATGATCCAATGATTATGCTATCGGTGCTGTTCTAGGACAAAGAGTTGATAAGAAATTAAATGTTATTCATTATGCTAGTAAAACTCTAGACAGTGCCTAGAGAAATTATGCTACCATTGAAAAAGAATTTTAGAAGTGGTATTTGCTTGTGATAAATTCAGATCTTACATTGTTGATTCTAAAGTAATTGTTCACACTAATCATGCTACTATTAAGTATCTTATGGAAAATAAAGATGCTAAGCCTAGAATTATTAGGTGGGTTCTTGTGTTACAAGAATTTTATTTTCATATAATTGGTAGGAAAGGAGCTGAGAACGTCGTAGCTGATAACTTGTCTAGGTTGTAAAATGTTCCTCATGACCCACAACCTATTGATGATAGATTTCCTGATCAACAACTAGCTATGGTCAATGTTTCTCAAAACACACTCTGGTTTGCTGATTACGCTAATTACATTGTTGCTAAATACATACCACCTAGTTTCACCTATCAGCAAAAGAAAAAAAATCCTTCTTCGATTTAAGACATTACTTTTGGGATGACGTACATATTTGTAAAGCGGGATTAGATGGTATTATTAGACGTTTTATACCTGAGCATGAACATGGACAAATCCTTCTAAAGTGTTAGTCCGAGGCTTATGGAGTACATCATGCGGGAGATAGAACTTCACACAAGGTATTACCGTCTGGATTTTATTGGCCTACTCTTTTCAATGATTCTCGTAAGTTTGTCCTCTCTTGTGATGAATGTCAAATAATTGGTAATATTAGTAGACTCCATGAAATGCCTATGAATTATTCACTTGTTATTGAACCATTTGATGTTTTGGGATTTGATTATATGGGATCTTTTCCTTCCTCTAATGGGTATACACATATTTTGGTTGTTGTTGATTATGCCACTAAATGGGTAGAAGCTATTGCAACCAATAGTGTTGATCGTAACACCTCTATTAAAATGCTTAAGGAAGTTATTTTCCCATGTTTTGGAGTCCCTAGATACTTAATGACTGATGGTGGTTTACATTTTATTCATGGTGCTTTTTGTAAGTTGCTTGCTAGATATGATGTTAAGCATAGAATTGCATCTCCCTATCATCCTCAGTTTAGTTGTCAAGTAGAATTAACCAATAGATAAATAAAGTTAATATTGCAAAAGACTATTAGGTCCCGAAAGAATTGGTCTAAGAAACTAGATGATGCATTGGGGGCCTACAAAAAAGTTTATAAAAATCCTATGGGTATGTATCCTCATAAAATGTCTTATGGGAAAGCATGTTATTTACCTCTTGAGTTAGAACATATAGCTTATTGAGCAATTAAAGAACTCAACTATGATTTCAAACTTGCTGGTGAAAATATGTTATTTGATATTAGCTCACTAGATGAGTGGAGAACCCAAGCTGATGAAAATGCCAAACTATTCAAAGAAAAAGTTCAAAGATGGCATGAAAAAAGAATCCAAAAGCGAGAATTCAAAATTGGTGAATATGTTCTATTGTACAATTGTCGTCATAGATTTTTGTACGAAAACTTCTCTCCAAATGGGAGGGACCATATATCGTGAAAGAAGTTTATCGGTCTAGAGCTATTAGAATCAACAACCCCAAAGGCACTAATCCGATGGTGTTCATGTTGGGGAACATCGCATGGGAAACAAAAAAATTCCTACACGCACAAAAGATCTATCCATGGTGATGGCCATGAGAGAGTGCATCTACATACCCTTGTAGACCGCTAAGTGGAAGCGTATATAATGCAGTTGATGTAGTCGAACATCTTCACGATCCAAATCGCAATCCCTCCTGCGATCCTCTCACTATCCATCCCGCGATCTCATCACGATCCGTCCCGTGATCTCATCACGATCCGTCCCGCAATTTCATCACAATCCATCCCGATCTAGTGGCGAACGGACGACACGTCCATGTTCAGCACATGTACAACTCGATGACGATCTCCGCCTTCTTGATCTAGCAAGAGGGAGCGGAGAGGTAGTTGAGTTCTCCGAGAGCCTAACGACGTGGAAGCGATGGTGGTGGAGCTAATCTGGCAGGGCTTCGCCATGCACTAGAGGGAGGGAGAGGGGCTGCGCCTTGGAATATATGTAGCGACCCGACTCAAGACGAGTCAAGCCTCTGGTGTTTCCGTACCATCCCAAGATCATGCTGGTACACACTCAGTACATAATGTATATATTCAAGAGTTCAATCACACAGCTTTATTAATCGAAATCTCATAAAGAGTACTTTATTACAATAAAGGATTACAATAAAGTGTCTGAAGGCCATCTCTTGAGATATCTAACGAAGACTAGCGGAAGCATCAGGTAGACGAGTCCATCCGACTCCAAGGGCATGTCGCTGAGCGTCGATCGTAGCCTCACTCCTGGTCGGAAAAGTACTCTGCAACATGATACGTTGCAGCCGTGTAGGTCAGCATATTGAATATGCCGACAAGTCGTCAAAGAGAGGAGTAAAAATAATAATCAACTATCTCTACATGCATAATTGGCCGGTGGGGCTATGAGTTTTGCATAAAGCCTGTTTTTATCCTACAACAAGAGGGGTTGGAAGCAAAATATTACTACATTGTTTGTTGTTAACGAGATGGTTCCGCCAACCAATTCTCGTACCCGAATAGTTGTTAACACCCACATCATTATTAAGTTGTGTCGAGAGTTCAGGGGGAAATTCAATGCCTTCGGCTCATGTTGTCCATGACCGTGGACACGCCTAATCGATTAGGTTGGGCACTCTGCAGAGTTTTGCACACGTTCCCCACAAGATTTGATTGCCTCCGTGTATGTCCTGCACTTCAGGGTGTTTGAAGACCGGATGATCAAAACATGGACTTTCAACGGGTCCCTCTGAATCCATGTCGGTGCCCATCCATTCCTACCGTTCTTCTACATCTGCTAGCACCGCCTGTCCAGAGTCACCGCGTTGTCCAACCAAGCCAGAGCCCATAATGACTTGTGGCTGTGCAGGTAAGCCTTGAGTCTTGAAGTCTCCGTCCGTCCCTTCGAGCCTGGGTGAAGCTTTCCGCAGGATGGCATGGCCTCTCCAGCATCCCGGGCATCCGCTCGGTTCTCCAGGGAGCCGATCAACCGTCCTTCACCCAGAGTTGCATTGCATCCGAGGTCTTGAAAATCTTGTCTTAACCTGATTATTTAATCAACCTCGCATCACTCGTGTTATGCACTCAACCGAAAACCCGTCTACTCAAGCATAGCATTAAGAAATTGTCGCCCGGGGGCCAAGTATCAGGGTTGTTGTGTGCCTACCACATGATACTACAACTTATACTAAAGTTTCCAAGTACCTAGGCAACATGCAATTGGGCAAAGAAAGGTGATCTACCATGCATCGAAAACATAGGTAAATAACATGATCAAAATGACTTGCCTTGATGATAGTTGTCTTGCTCGAGCGCTTCTAAGTAACACGCTTCGCACTCCGGATGATCTACCGATACAAACACAAAACACACCATAAGCATTTCAATCAAGCAACAAGTAAAAAAAATACATCACAAGTAAGGATTTAATAAAGCCTAAGTAAAAGAGTTCAACACACGTTACTAAGGCAGAAACTTGTTTCTGTTGAAAACACCAGTAAAAATACTTTAAAATTTTTTGAAACTTCTACCACAGTAAGTTTTAGTCACTAGGAAGCAGTAGCAAAAAGAATCAACTCAAAATAAATTTTTAAACTCCTGGAATAGGCAAAACAAGGTTTCAACTAAATCTGATCTAACTTATATTTGAAAATTTCAAACATAGACAAATTATATGTTTTTAAAAACTAAAGAAAAATTGGAGTCTACTGGAACAAGAATCAATGTCATTGGACTTCGGTATCAAAAGTTTTGGCCAAAACAAAACAGAAACTTTTCTGTTTTTGCAATTAGACAGAAAAAATGAAGCTAACTAGTTAACTAGCAGGGGGTATACGTGGCGCGCTACGGATAGGTTGCGGGGGGTGTTTGTTGCAACGTTATAAACAAACGGCCGAAGGCTAACAAAACTTGCTGGCTAAAAGAATAAGTGAAATAAAACCGCTGGTTTTCTACTCTAAACCGAAGGGGTATTCTAAGAACTAATCTACACCATCTAATAAGGATCTAAGGGCTACTAAAGAAAAAAAGAAACAACAGAGAGAAGAGAGAGTCTCACCGGCAATGGGAGGTAGCTCCGGCGAGGGCGGCGTCGTCGGCAAGGGGGAGGGCTCCGGGGGGCGGTGGAGAGGACGGGGCGGCGGCGGCAGCAGTCCTCCACCGAGGAGGGGCGTCGGGCGGAGCGGAGGGAGGCTCGGGGCGCTGCTCCAGGAGGGTGCCGAAGGCTGCAGCCCGGCTGCTGCCGGCGAGGGGTGGGGCAGGGTGGCGGCGAGGGTGGGAACGGGGGCGGCCGGGGGCGGGGGTACTTATAGGCCAGGGAGGGGGAGTGGGGAAGGAAGGAAGTGAGGGAATCGGGGAGGATCCCGGCGGTCTCGGGCTCGGGGTCGGTGTCGGGCAGAAGTTTGGAAGGGGAGGAGAGGGATGACCGCGGGGTGGACGGAGTCGGTCGGTGGGGCCCGCCGGGCAGTGGGAGAGATGGGGTCTGGGCAGGGTCGGTCGGCCGCAATGTAAATGATTCGGTCCCTGGCGGCTGGGGATCGGCCCATGGCCTATTAAGCGCTCGAGGCGGCGGCTAAAAAAACAGAACTTTCCTATTTCTATATCTTTTCCGAAACAGAAAAACAAAAACGAATAAAGAGGAAGTAAATCAAATATTTAATATTGGGTATTATATACCAAAAAAATCAGAAAAATATCCTCTACACGAATAACATTTTTCCAAAGCAAAAATAAAAACTTTTAAAAAATGTTTTTTTTCTTCAGAAATTCCTAAAAATGCTTTATTTCTTTTTGCGAATATTTTTGCAAATAAACTTTGGATTTCTTGGCTCCAATATTTCAGAAATTGCCCGCAGTTTGGAGGGTCATTTTCCTCCGCTCTCTCTCTTGCGTGCAAGAGAGTATTTCTCTGGGCATTTCTCGTGCGAGGAAAAATGGAAATGCAAATCAAAAGACGAAAGGATTCAAGTGCTAAATTTATTTCAATCAATATGCATAGATGCTTAGCTACAATGTAAAACATTCCCAATTAGGAAAATTGGGATGTTACAAACCTACCCACCTTAAGATGAATCTCGCCCTTGAGATTCGGGTTGGCTAGAAAATAGGTGCGGGTGGTCTCGACGAAGATCCTCTTCTCGTTCCCAGGTGGCTTCTTCCTCGGTGTGGTGGCTCCACAACACCTTGCAGAACTTGATGATCTTGCTCCAGGTAACTCTGTTGGAAGTCTCGAGAATCCTGATGGGTTTCTCCTCATACGTCAGATCACTGTCAAGTTGTATGGCCTCTAGGGGCACTGTTGTTGGAAATATGCCCTAGAGGCAATAATAAATTAGTTATTATTATATTTCTTAGTTCATGATAATCGTTTATTATCCATGCTATAATTGTATTGATTGGAAACACAATACTTGTGTGGATACATAGACAAAACACTATCCCTAGTAAGCCTCTAGTTGACCAGCTCGTTGATCAAAGATGGTCAAGGTTTCCTGGCCATAGGCAAGTGTTGTCACTTGATAACGGGATCACATCATTAGGAGAATCATGTGATGGACTAGACCCAAACTAATAGACGTAGCATGTTGATCGTGTCATTTTGTTGCTACTATTTTCTGTGTGTCAAGTATTTGTTCCTATGACCATGAGATCATATAACTCACAGACACCGGAGGAATGCTTTGTGTGTATCAAACGTCGCAACGTAACTGCGTGACTATAAAGATGCTCTACAGGTATCTCCGAACGTGTTCGTTGAGTTAGTATGGATCGAGACTGGGATTTGTCACTCCGTGTGACGGAGAGGTATCTCGGGGCCCACTCGGTAATACAACATCACACACAAGCCTTGCAAGCAATGTAACTTAGTGTAAGTTGCGGGATCTTGTATTACGGAACGAGTAAAGAGACTTGCCGGTAAAGGAGATTGAAATAGGTATGCGGATACTGACGATCGAATCTCGGGCAAGTAACATACCGAAGGACAAAGGGAATGACATACGGGATTATATGAATCCTTGGCACTGAGGTTCAAACGATAAGATCTTCGTAGAATATGTAGGATCCAATATGGGCATCCAGGTCCCGCTATTGGATATTGACCGAGGTGTCTCTCGGGTCATGTCTACATAGTTCTCGAACCCGCAGGGTCTGCACACTTAAGGTTCGATGTTGTTTTATGTGTATTTGAGTTATATGGTTGGTTACCGAATGTTGTTCGGAGTCCCGGATGAGATCACGGACGTCACGAGGGTTTCCGCAATGGTCCGGAAACGAAGATTGATATATAGGATGACCTCATTTGATTACCGGAAGGTTTTCGGAGTTACCGAGAATGTACCGGGAATGACGAATGGGTTCCGGGAGTTCACCGGGGGGGCAACCCACCCCGGGGAAGCCCATAGGCCTTGGGGGAGACACACCAGCCATTTGTGGGCTGGTGGGACAGCCCACAAGTGCCCTATGCGCCAAGGAGAAGAAAATCAAGAGAGGAAGAAAAAAAAAGGAGGAGGTGGGAAGGAAGGGGGACTCCCTCCCACCGAACCTAGTCCAACTCGGTTTGGGGCGGGAGAGTCCTCCCCCTTGGACTCGGCCGACCCCCTTGGGGCTCCTTGAGCCCCAAGGCAAGGCCCCCTCCCTCCCACCTATATATACGGAGGTTTTAGGGCTGATTTGAGACGAATTTTCCACGGCAGCCCGACCACATACCTCCACGGTTTTTCCTCTAGATCGCGTTTCTGCGGAGCTCGGGCGGAGCCCTGCTGAGACAAGGTCATCACCAACCTCCGGAGCGCCGTCACGCTGCCGGAGAACTCTTCTACCTCTCCGTCTCTCTTGCTGGATCAAGAAGGCCGAGATCATCGTCGAGCTGTACGTGTGCTGAACGCGGAGGTGCCGTCCGTTCGGTACTAGATCGTGGGACTGATCGCGGGATTGTTCGCGGGGCGGATCGAGGGACGTGAGGACGTTCCACTACATCAACCGCGTTCTCTAACGCTTCTGCTGTATGGTCTACAAGGGTACGTAGATCACTCATCCCCTCTCGTAGATGGACATCACTATGATAGGTCTTCGTGCGCGTAGGAAAATTTTTGTTTCCCATGCGACGTTCCCCAACAACTGTATCTCTCAACGGAACATCGGCCATCTCAGCGTGGCATTTCTTCAACTCGGAAACATGGAAGACATCATGAACTCCAGACAATCCTTCCGACAGTTCCAGTTTATATGCAACTTCGCCTCTACGTTCAAGAATTTTGTACGGGCCAGTGAAACGAGGTGCTAATTTTCCTTTCACACCGAATTTCTTGATTCCTCGAAGTGGAGACACGCAAAGATATGCTCGGTCTCCCACTTCGTACGTTACTTCCTTGCGTTTGCTGTCAGCATAACTCTTCTGCCTGGACTGAGCTATCTTGAGTCGGTCACGAATTAGCTTGACCTTCTCTTCAGAATCTCAGATAAGGCCGGGACCAAAAAGTTGTCGGTCTCCAACTCCATCCCACATCAACGGTGTTCTACACCTCCTTCCGTATAGAGCTTCGAAAGGGGAAATCTTCAGACTGGTCTGGTAGCTGTTGTTGTATGGGAACTCGGCATAATGTAAATTATCATCCCAACTAGACCCATAGTCTAGTGCGCAAGCTCTCAACATGTCCTCCAGAATCTGATTGACTCTCTCGGTCTGTCCATCTGTCTGCGGGTGAAAAGCTGTACTGAACTCCAACCTTGTTCCCAAGGTTTCATGTAGTTGGTGCCAAAATTTTGATGTGAACTGAGTCCCTCTATCGGACACAATGCTCTTCGGTACTCCGTGCAGACATACGATCCTCGTCATATATATCTTGGCCAGCTTGGCACTCGTGTAAGTAGTCTTCATCGGGATGAAGTGAGCTACCTTGGTCAAACGATCGACCACAACCCAAATAGAATCATAGCCAGAACGGGTCCGAGGTAATCCTGTGATGAAGTCCATACCAAGCTTTTCCCATTTCCACTCGGGTATCGGCAGAGGTTGGAGCAAGCCTGTTGGCTTCTGATGCTCGGCTTTTACTCGGTGACAAACATCGCATATTGCTACGAACTCGGCAATGTCTTTCTTCAATCCTGTCCACCAGAAACTTTCTTTCAGATCCAGATACATCTTTGTGTTGCCGGGGTGTATCGAGTACGGGGAATCATGGGCCTCCTGAAGTATCAACTTCCTGAGTTCGGGATCATTGGGCACATAGATGCGACCCTCAAACCATAAAGTTCCGTGTTCATCCTCACGAAAACCTTTAGCCTTCCCGTCTTCCATTTTCTGCTTAATCTCAGCTATCTCCTTGTCTGATTTCTGTGCCTCGCGGATCTTTTCGGTCAAGTTGGACTGAATTTCCAGTGTGGCAACAAATCCTCTTGGAATTATTTCCAATTTGAGCTCTCGGAGGTCATCGACTAACTCCTGGGGTAATCCTCCAGCTGTGAGTGTGTTCACATAACTCTTGCGGCTCAACGCATCGGCTACAACATTTGCCTTGCCTGGGTGATAATGCAATCTCATGTCATAGTCCTTGATCAACTCTAGCCATCGCCTCTGTCTGAGGTTCAACTCCTTCTGCGTGAAGATATATTTCAGGCTCTTGTGATCAGTGTAAACATCACAACTATTTCCGATCAGGAAATGTCTCCAGGTCTTGAGAGCATGCACTACGGCTGCTAGTTCCAAGTCATGTGTGGCATAATTCAACTCATGAGGTCTGAGTTGTCTGGATGCATAGGCTACAACTTTGCCTTCTTGCATGAGCACTCCTCCGAGTCCTTGACGAGAAGCGTCACAGTAAACCTGGAAATCCTTCCGAATATTCGGCAATATCAGCACTGGGGCTGTAACAAGACGTTTCTTCAGCTCTTGAAAACTGGTTTCACATTCCTCAGTCCAAATATACTTGGATTCTTTCTTCAACAACTCTGTCATGGGGTTGGCAATTTTTGAGAAATTCTCAATGAACCTCCGGTAATATCCGGCAAGTCCGAGGAAACTGCGGATCTCCTTGACTGAAGTGGGTGCTACCCATTCGGTGACTGCTGCGACCTTGGCAGGGTCCACTGCTATTCCTTCTCCTGAGATGACGTGTCCGAGAAATCCGACTTCCTTCAACCAAAACTCACATTTGCTGAACTTTGCATATAGCTTATGCTCTCGAAGTTTCTCCAGAACTAGACGCAGATGTTCCTTGTGTTCCTCTTCGTTCTTGGAGAATATCAGTATGTCATCGATGAACACCACGACAAACTTGTCCAAGTATTCCATAAATACTTTGTTCATCAGATTCATAAAATATGCCGGAGCATTAATCAGTCCAAATGACATGACCGTGTACTCATACAAGCCGTACCGAGTGGTGAAGGCTGTCTTGGGTATATCCTGTTCATGAATCTTCAACTGATGATATCCGAATTGAAGATCGATCTTTGAGAATACGCGAGCTCCAACTAACTGATCAAACAGATCATTGATCATTGGCAAAGGGTACTTGTTCTTGATGGTCACATCGTTCAATGGACGATAATCGACAACCATTCTCAAGGACTTGTCCTTCTTTTCAACCAAGAGCACTCGGGCTCCCCAAGGTGAAGAACTTGGGCGAATATACCCTTTGTCCAATAACTCCTTAATCTGCTTCTTGATTTCTATCAAGTCATTTGCGGGCATCCGATAGGGTCTCTTGGATATCGGGGCTGTTCCGGGTAATAGCTCAATCAAGAACTCAATCTCTCTATCGGGTGGCATGCCCGGCAATTCCTCCGGAAATACATCTAGGTACTCCTGAACAATCGGTACTTCCTCATGGACTACTCCTGTGAGAGTGTTTACTTGCTTACTCCGTGTCGGGCGCTGAGACACGTACTTAATCCGTTTCTGCTCAGGGGTGGTGAGCAAAATAGACTTAAGGGCACAATCAATATTCCCTTCATACTTGGCCAACCATTCCATGCCTAGGATTACATCCAATCCCTGGGACTCTAATACGATGAGGTCGGTGGGAAAATTATGGTTCCCGATGTTGAGACTCAAAGCATGGCATCCTATCCCGGCTGTCATCATGCCTCCTGGGGAACTGACCTTAATAGGCTGGCTGAGGGTTCTAGTTGGCAACCTATACTTTTCCACAACTACCCTTGATATGAATGAATGTGTTGCACTAGAATCAAAAAGTACCAATACTCGACGTGAATTTAGCAAAAACTTACCAACCACAGTATCGGGGTGATCATAGACCTCTTCAACATCAATGTGGTTCACCTGAGCTCGAGGAAAAGGATTGGGCTTCTTTGCTGCAGAGTTGCTGTTGCCGTTTCCATTTCCCTGCTTGTTCTGGGGACATTCAGTGGCATAGTGTCCCATCTTCTGACACTTGAAGCAGGTGATGTGAGTCAGATCCTTCTGAGCTGGAGCTGAATGCTGCTGAGTGCCAGTACCGCCATTCTTGAAGTTGCTGTTGTTGCGGTGATTCCCATTTCCTCCATGGTTGTGGCCTCCATGGTTGTGCACCGGGTGGTTATGCTGAATGTGTCCTCCAAACTTATCGGATCCAGTCCCGGTATTCCCTGAATAGGGGGTGTAGCGAGGCTTCTGCTGAGTGTCGGAGTTGAACTTTCCAACCCCATACTTTCGCTTGCGGTTCTCCATCTGCTGGTGTTTCCCCTCCAAGATGAGGGCCTTATCAACCAGCTCCTGGTAGTTGTTGAAGGTGGCTACAGTCAACTGAATGCTCAGCTCATCATTCAGTCCTTCCAAGAACTTTTCCTGCTTGGCCGCATCATCGGCCACATCTCCAGGTGCATAACGGGCGAGCATGCTGAATTCATCAACGTACTGGGCCACAGAGTGATTCCCCTGGCGTAAGTTGCGAAACTCACGCTTCTTCAGACTCATTGCACCAACTGAGACATGTGCGGTGCGGAAGGCTTGCTTGAATTGCTCCCAAGTGACTCCAGCAATGGGATAAGTGGTGGTGTAGTTCTCTCACCAAGCAGCTGCAGGGCCTTCAAGTTGATGCGCGGCAAAACGCACCTTCTCAGCTTCAGTACAACCAGTAGTGATAAGTTGATGCTCCATCTTGCGGAGCCAATCATCTGCCACAATGGGCTCAATGCTGCTGGTGAAAGTTGGAGGGTTCAACCTCAAGAAACGGGTGAGATTGTCGGCCTGGGGTGGGTGACGGTTGTTGTTATTGTTCTGGTTCTGGATGATCAGCTGCATCAGGGTGTTTTGTTGCTGGATCAACTGGGTGAGTTCCGGCGGGAAGTTGGAGGTAGGGGCGCATCTCGGAGGCATCTGATGTTTGTGGAGGGGTGAGATTAGCATAGAACAATGGTCTAAGAGGAATTACACTACCCATATGAAATGCAACAAACAAGCATCACACCACACATTTTATTCAATATCATCACAAAGGTTCACACGAGGATACAAAATTCGATAATTCTAAACATCGGCCTAAAACGTATAACGATAAAATAAATTTGCTGGTCTAGTCTAAGTGTCCTCCTCAGAAAAGCATGGTGATGGGTCCTTCGGTGAAGCTTTCCTCATAGTCCTCGTCGTTGCTGATCAAGGGGGCTACGTCTCCTTCGGGATGAAGGTTCTCGCCCATGTCCAGTTCCTGCTCCAGATATGCAACTCGAGTCTTCAGCTTCTCGATCCGCTCCAGAAAGTCCTTCGCCTCCAGTTCGTGCTCATAGTGGGCTTCCCGGGCTTCTTCTTCTAGTTCAAGCTCGCGGAGTGACAGTTGCTTGATCTTCCTGGCGTCCTTGATCACACGATGCTCCAGAGTCCCGCTGTGCTTCTCCAAGGTCTGGGCATAAAACAAGAGAGCGTCCTTGGTCTTGCTTGAGATGATTTCTCCGTCTTCGTTTCTTCGGGATACGGTGAATAGGTCTGGAGAAATAGGGCAGCCTTTGTATTGTTCCTTGATACGTCCGAGGGCACAATGGATCGCCAAGTCCCTTCCGAGAATCTAGTTGGGTGCGATGAACTTGAAATCCACCGGCTCAGTGCGCGGCTGGAATGTCCTTCCGGGAACGTGCACCTCGATCCTGTAGCGTGAATCCTCCGGGTAAGACGAAGTTGGATTCCCTGTGATAGTCGGCAGAGCAATCCTCAAATCCTTGGTGATCTGCACCAGCTCCTTTTCGAACGGCATAGTGGCGTCGGGCTGGCAAAACTCCATGAACTTAACAGGGACGAAGGTGGCCATCTAAAACATTGGAAAATCAAAGAGGAGTCAGAAATGATCAGAAGAGGAAATAGAAGATTTATAGACATACGAGAAAATAGTTTTTCTTCCTAAGGTTTTTCCATTCCTAGAGGTTACGTCCTAAGGTCAGCATGTGCTCTGAATACCATTCTTGTAGCGACCCGACTCAAGACGAGTCAAGCCTCTGGTGTTTTCGTACCATCCCAAGATCATGCTGGTACACACTCAGTACATAATGTATATATTCAAGAGTTCAATCACACAACTTTATTAATCAAAATCTCATAAAGAGTACTTTATTACAATAAACGATTGCAATAAAGTGGCTGAAGGCCATCTCTTGAGATATCTAACGGAGACTAGCGGAAGCATCAGGTAGACGAGTCCATCCGACTCCAAGGGCATGTCGCTGAGCGTCGATCGTAGCCTCACTCCTGGTCGGAAAAGTACTCTGCAACATGATACGTTGCAGCCGTGTAGGTCAGCATATTGAATATGCTGGCAAGTCATCAAAGAGAGGAGTAAAAATAATAATCAACTATCTCTACATGCATAATTAGCCGGTGGGGCTATGAGTTTAGCATAAAGCTAGTTTTTATCCTACAACAAGAGGGGTTGGAAGCAAAATATTACAACATTGTTTGTTGTTAACGAGATGGTTCCGCCAACCAATTCTCGTGCCCGAATAGTTGTTAACACCCACATCATTATTAAGTTGTGTCGAGAGTTCAGGGGAAATTCAATGCCTTCGGCTCAAGTTGTCCATGATCATGGACACGGCTAATCGATTAGGTTGGGCACTCTGCAGAGTTTTGCACACGTTCCCCACAAGATTTGATCGCCTCTGTGTATGTCCTCGCACTTCAGGGTGTTTGAAGACCGGATGATCAAAACATGGTCTTTCAACGGGTCCCTCTGAATCCCTGTCGGTGCCCATCCATTCCTACCGTTCTTCTACATCTGCTAGCACCGCCTGTCCAGAGTGGCCGCGTTGTCCAACCAAGCCAGAGCCCATAATGACTTGTGGCTGTGCAGGTAAGCCTTGAGTCTTGAAGTCTCCGTCCGTCCCTTCGAGCCTGGGTGAAGCTTTCCGCAGGATGTCATGGCCTCTCCAACATCCCGGGCATCCACTGGGTTCTCCAGGGAGCCGATCAACCGTCCTTCACACAGAGTTGCATTGCTTCCGAGGTCTTGAAAATCTTGTCTTAACCGGTCTTGATTATTTAATCAACCTCGCATCACTCGTGTTATGCGCTCAACCGAAAACCCGTCTACTCAAGCATAGCATTAAGAAATTGTCATCCCGGGGCCAAGTATCGGGGTTGTTGTGTGCCTACCACATGATACTACAACTTATACTAAAGTTTCCAAGTACCTAGGCAGCATGCAATTGGGCAAAGAAAGGTTATCTACCATGCATCGAAAACATAGGTAAATAACATGATCAAAATGACTTGCCTTGATGATAGTTGTCTTGCTCGAGCGCTTCTAAGTAACACGCTTCGCACTCCGGATGATATACCGATACAAACACAAAACACACCATAAGCACTTCAATCAAGCAACAAGTAAAAAAAATACATCACAAGTAATGATTTGCTAAAGCCTAAGTAAAAGAGTTCAACACGCGTTACTAAGGCAGAAACTTGTTTCTGTTGAAAACACCAGTAAAAATACTTTAAAAAATTTTGAAACTTCTACCACAGTAAGTTTTAGTCACTAGGAAGCAGTAGCAAAAAGAATCAACTCAAAATCAATTTTAAACTCCTGGAATAGGCAAAACAAGGTTTAAAGTAAATCTGATCTAAATTATATTTGAAAATTTCAAACATAGACAAATTATATGTTTTTAAAAACTACAGAAAAATTGGAGTCTACTAGAACAAGAATCAATGTCATTGGACTTCGGGACCAAAAGTTGTGGCCAAAACAAAACAGAAATTTTTCTGTTTTTGTAATTAGACACAAAAAATGAAGCTAACTAGTTAACTAGCAGGGGGTATACGTGGCGCGCTACGATAGGCTGCGGGGGGTGTTTGTTGCAATGTTGTAAACAAACGGCCGAAGGCTAACAAAACTTGCTGGCTAAAAGAATAAGTGAAATAAAACCGCCGGTTTTCTACTCTAAACCAAAGGGGTATTCTAAGAACTAATCTACACCATCTAATAAGGATCTAAGGGCTACTAAAGAAAAAAAAGAAACAACAGAGAGAAGAGAGAGTCTCACCGGCAGTGGAAGGTAGCTCCGGCGAGGGTGGCGTCGCCGGCGAGGGGGAGGGCTCCGGGGGGCGGTGGAGAGGACGGGGCGGCGGCGGCGGCGGCAGTCCTCCACCGAGGAGGGGCGTCGGGCGGAGCGGAGGGAGGCTCGGGGCGCTGCTCCAGGAGGGGGCCGAAGGTTGCAGCCTGGCTGCTGCCGGCGAGGTCTCGGCAGGCGGCGAGGGGTGGGGCAGGGTGGCGGCAAGGGTGGGAACGGGGGCGGCCGGGGGCGGGGGTACTTATAGGCCAGGGAGGGGGAGTGGGGAAGGAAGGAATTGAGGGAATCGGGGAGGATCCCGGCGGTCTCGGGCTCGGGGTCGGGGTCGGGCAGAAGTTTGGAAGGGAGGAGAGGGATGACCGCGGGGTGGAGGGAGTCGGTCGGTGGGGCCCGCCTGGCATTGGGAGAGAGGGGGTCTGGGCAGGGTCGGTCGGCCGCATTGTAAGGGATTCGGTCCCTGGCGGCTGGGGATCGGCCCATGGCCTATTAAGCGCTCGAGGCGACGGCTAAAAAAAACAGAACTTTCCTATTTCTATATCTTTTCCGAAACAAAAAACAAAAACGAATAAAGAGGAAGTAAATCAAATATTTAATATAGGGTAGTATATACCAAAAAAATCAGAAAAATATCCTCTACCCGAATAACATTTTTCCAAAGCAAAAATAAAAACTTTTAAAAAATGTTTTTTTTCCAGAAATTCCTAAAAATGCTTTATTTCTTTTTGCGAATATTTTTGCAAATAAACTTTGAATTTCTTGGCTCCAATATTTCAGAAATTGCCCACACTTTGGAGGGTCATTTTCCTCCGCTCTCTCTCTTGCGTGCAAGAGAGTATTTCTCCGGGCATTTCTCGTGCGAGGAAATATGGAAATGCAAATCAAAAAACGAAAGGATTCAAGTGCTAAATTTATTTCAATCAATATGCATAGATGCTTAGCTACAATGTAAAACATTCCCAATTAGGAAAATTGGGATGTTACAATATAGGAGGAAAAGCAAGGCGTGGCGCACCAAGAGACAAGGAGTCCTCCTCCACTAAGGGAGGTGGAGTCCTAGTCCTAGTAGGATTCCCTCCCACTTGGCCTTTGTCCCAACTCCTTGGTACAAGGGCCTTTAGGGGCTGGCTGCCCAGCCCACTAAGGGCCGGTGCGCCACCTCTTAGGCCCATGTGGCCCCTGGGTGGGTGGACTTCTCCCGATGGACCCCCGGAACCCATTCGTCATTCTCGGTACACTAGTGAAAATGCTCGAAACCATTCTAGAGTCCAAATACCCTCTTCCTATATATCAATCTTCATCTTCGGACCATTCTGGAACTCCTCATGACATCCACGATCTCATCTAGAACTTCAACCAACCTTCCTCCACCAACATACATAACTCAACTATACCGAAACGTCACCGAACCTTAAGTGTGCAGACCCTGCGGGTTCGAGAACTATGTAGACATGACCGAGACACTCGCCGGTCAATAACCAATAGCAGGACCTAGATTCCCATATTGGCTCCTACATATTATACAAAGAACTTTATCAGTCGAACCTCTATGTAAAGGATTCAGTTATTCCCGTATACTATTCCCTTTGTCCATCGACATGTTACTTTCCCGAGATTCGATCGTCGGTATCTCTATACCTAGTTCAATCTCGTTACTGGCAAGTCTCTTTGCTCATTCCGTAATACAAAATCCCGTGATTAACTCTTTAGTCACATTTCTTGCAAGGCTTGTTGTGATGTTGCATTACCGAGTGGGCCCCGAGATACCTCTCCGTCACACGGAGAGACAAATCCCAGTCTTGATCCATGCCAACCCAACAGACACCTTCGGAGATACCTGTAGAGCACCTTTATAGTCACCCAGTTACGTTGTGACGTTTGATACACACAAGGTATTCCTCTGGTGTCCAGGAGTTGCATGATATCATGGTCATAGGAACAAATACTTTGACATGCACAAAACAATAGCAATAAACTGACACGATCATATGCTACGTTCATTGTTTGGGTCTTGTCCATCACATCATTCTCCTAATGATGTGATCCCATTATCAAACGACATCTCATATCTATGGTCAAGAAACCTTGACCATCTTGGATCAACGAGATAGTCCTTCAGAGGCTCACTAGGGACAATGTGTTGTCTATGTATCCACACATGTATTTGAGTTTCCAATAAATACAATTCTAGCATGGATAATAAACGATCATCATGCACAAGGAAATATAATAATAACCAATTTATTACTACCTCTAGGGCATATTTCCAATAGTCTCCCACTTGCACTAGAGTCAATAATGTAGTTCACATCACTATGTGATTGTAATGAATCTAACACACATACAGTTCTTGGGTTTGATCATGTCTTGCTTGTGATAGAGGTTTTTCTCAACGGGTCTGAACCTTTCAGATCCGTGTGTGCTTTACAAATCCCTATGTTATCCTATAGATGTTGCTCCCACGCTTCACTCGGAACAATTCCAAATGACTGCTCCACTATATGAATCCGGTTTACTACTCAGAGTTATCCGGATTGGTGTCAAAGCTTGCATCAGCGTAACCTTTTACGACGAACTCTTTTCTCACCTCCATAATCGAGAAAAAAATCCTTAGTCCACTAGTTACAAAGGATAATTTTGGTTGTTGTCCAGTGATCCATTCCTGGATCACTCTTGTACCCCTCGACAGACTCATGGCAAGGCACACATCAGGTACCGTACACATCATGGCATACTATAGAGCCTATGTCTATGGCATACGGGACGACCTTTGTCCTTTTTCTTTCTTCTGCCGTGGTCGGGCTTTGAGTCTTACTCAAATTCACACCTTACAACACAACCAAGAACTCCTTCTTTGACCGATCTATTTTGAACTACTTCAAAATTTGTCAAGGCATGCATTCGTTGAAAGTTTTATCAAGCGTCTTGATCTATCTCCATAGATCTTGGTGCTCAATGTTCAAGTAGCTCAATCGAGGTTTTCCTTTGAAAATCACTTTCAAACAACCTTATATGTTTTCGAGAAATTCTACATCATTTCCGATAAACATTATGTCAACCACATATACTCATGAGAAATTCTATACTGCTCCCACTTACTTTCTTGGAAATACAAGTTTCTCATAAACTTTGTATAAACCCAAAAACTTTCATCATCTTAACAAAGCATATATTCCAATTCTGAGATGCTTGCTCCAGTCCATAGAAGGATTGCTGGAGCTTGCATACTTATTGCATCCTTAGGATCGACAAAACCTTCTGGTTGTATCACATACAACCTTTCCTCAAGGTAAT
The DNA here is from genome assembly GCF_904849725.1 of Hordeum vulgare subsp. vulgare. Classification (NCBI taxonomy): domain Eukaryota; kingdom Viridiplantae; phylum Streptophyta; class Magnoliopsida; order Poales; family Poaceae; genus Hordeum; species Hordeum vulgare. The sequence continues at coordinate 386,668,877 of NC_058520.1, read as the reverse complement.
TGTCGAGGAAACAATGTTTTGACATCCTATCTGCAAGATTTCATTATAAACAATGCAACAACTGCTAACATAATTCCAACCGACTTTAGCATCGCTACACGTGAGAAAGTCTCATCATAGTCAACTCCTTGAACTTGTTGGAAACATATTTGTGACAAGTCCAGCTTTCGTAATGGTGACAGTTACCATCATTGTCCGTCTTTGTTTTAACGATCCACTTCTACTTAATATCCGTACGACCATCAAGTAGTTCTTCCAAAGTATACACATTGTTTCCATACATGGATACTATCTCGGATTTCATGGCGTCTACCCATTCGTCGGAAACCATGCCCACCATTGCTTCTCCATAGATCGTAGGTTCATTGTTGACCAGCAACATGACCTCCAAGACAGGATTGCCATACTACTCTCGAGCTCTACGGTTCCTTGTCGACCTACGAGGTTTGGTAGTAACTTGGTCCGAAGCTTCATGATCATCGTCATTGGCTTCTTCTACCTCTTGAGCTTGCGTTGGTTTTGCCTTGAAGATGAAAGGGTGATGCAGCAAAGTAGATAAGTATTTCCCTCAGTTTTTTGAGAACCAAGGTATCAATCCAGTAGGAGGAACTAGCAATGCTCCAATAGTAGTACCTACACAAATAATCAAACACTTGCACCCAACACTATAAAGGGTAGTCAATCCCTTCAGAGTTATTTGCAAGGATGAGATCTGATAGAGATAGGTATAAAATAGAGATAGATCTGAAAGTAAAACAAAAGTAAATAAATTGCAACAAGGTATTTTTGGTATTTTTGGTTTACATATCTGAAAATATATTATGGATAATAGACCCCGGAGCCATAGGTTTCACTAGAGGCTTCTCTCGTGTAGGATAATAATACGGTGGGTGAACGAATTACTGTCAACCAATTGATAGAAAATCGAATAATTATGAAGATATCCAAGGAAATGATTATGCATATAGGCATCACGTCCGTATCAAGTAGACCGAAACGATTCTGCATCTATTACTATTACTCCACACATCGACCGACTCCTGCCTCCATATAGAGTATTAAGTTCATGCAGAACAGAGTAACGCATTAAGTAAGATGACATGATGTAGAGGGATAAACTAAAGCAATATGATGAAAACCCCATCTTTTTATCCTTGATCGCAACAATACAATACGTGCCTCGCTACCACTACTATGTCACTGGGTGAGGACACCGCAAGATTGAACCCAATACTAAGCAATTCTCCCATTGCAAGAATTACCAATCTAGTTGGCCAAACCAAACAAATAATTCGAAGAGACTTGCAAATATATGAAATCATATATATAAGAATCTAGAAGAGACTCAAATAATATTCATGGATAATTTGAACATAAACTCACAATACATCAAATCTCGACAAACACACCGCAAAAGAGTATTACATCGGATAGATCTTCAGGAAGATCATGAAGAACATGGTATTAAAGATCAAAAAGAGAGAGAGAAGAAGCCATCTAGCTACTAGGTATGGACCTGTAGGCCTATGGTGAACAGCTCACACATCATCGAAGGGGCAATGGAGTTGATGTAGATGCCCTCCGTGATAAATTCCCTCTACGGCAGATTACAGGAAAAGGCTCCTAGATTGCATCTCTCGGGAACAGAGGCTCCCGGAAGGGGTAAAAGTATTTTCATGGCTCTCTTTGGTGATATAGGAATATTTGGGAATTTGTAGTCCAAGAACTAGGGTTAGGAAACCTGCAGGGGGCCCACAAGCCAGGGGGCGCGACCACCCCCATGGTGCTCCCTGTAGGCTTGTGTCCTCCCGGCAACTTCCTTGCCCCCTACTCCAAACCTGCTCCATGTCTTGTGGTCTAGAAAAAAAAATCTTTTCGGAGATTTTATCCCGTTTGGACTACATTCAATATTCCTTATCTGCAATATTCAAAAATATGGAAAAAAACAGAAACTTGCACTAGGCCCTAGGTTAATAGGTTAATCCCAAAAATAATATAAAACAACATATTAATGCATATAAAACATCCAAAACACATAATATAATAACATGGAACAATAAAAAATTATACATACGTTGGAGACGTATCAGCATCCCCAAGCTTAATTCTTGCTCGTCCTCGAGTAGGTAAATGATAAAAATGAATTTTTGATGTGGAATGCTACCTAACATATTTATGCATGTAATTCTCTATTGTGGCATGAATATTCAGATCCATAAGGGTCAAAACAAAAGTCTGTATTGACATAAAAACACTAATACTTCAAGCATACTAATAAGGTAGTTACTTCGTTCCGAAATAGCACGGTCTTAGAAAGTTATCCCTACAAAATCATATGGTGTGGCTATGCTGCATCTTCACCACACAAAGTATCTAAATCATGCACAACCCCGATGAAAATCAAGCAAATGTTTCACATTTTTTATGTTCTCAAATCTTTTTAACTCTGACGTAATACATGAGCGTGAGCCATGGATATAGCACTATAGGTGAAATAGAATGTGGTGGAGGATGCAAAAGAAAGAGGAGAAGATAGTCTCACATCAACTAGGCATATCAACAGGCTATGGAGATGCACATCAATAGATATTAATGTGAGTGAGTAGGGATTGCCATGCAACAAATGCACTATAGCTATAAGTGTATGGAAGTACAAAACGAAAACTAAGTGGTCGTGCAAAATATGTAATTCCACTAGTTATATGAAAGTGACAAAGTAGGTGATTCTCTATGAAGACCATGGTGCTACTTTGAAGCACAAGTGTGGAAAAAGATAGTAGCATTGTCCCTTCTCTCTTTCTCTCATATTTTTATTTTTTTCTCCTTTTTCCCTTTTTTGGTGGGCTTCTTTGGCCTCTTTTTTTTATGGGCTTCACTGGCCTCTTTTATTTTTGTAAAGTCCAGATACGCATCCCAACTTGTGAGGGGATCATAGCTTCCATCATCCTTTTCTCACATGGGACAATGCTCTAATAATGCAAATCATCACACTTTTATTTACTTACAACTCAAAGATTACAACTCGATAGCTAGAACAAAGTAATACTCTAAAAGCAATATGGAAGTGATGGTGCGTGTCATAAAAAAATAGGACGGTGGTGTTGCATGGCAATATATCTCGGAATGGCTATGAAAGTGCCATACTAGGTAGGTATGGTGGCTGTTTTGAGGAAAATATATGGTGGCCGTATTGAGGACTGTGGGTTTAATGTACGGGGGAAAGTTGCAAGGTACTAGAGAGGCTAGCAAAGTGGAAGGGTGAGAGTGTGTATAATCCATGAACTCAACATTAGTCATAAAGAACTCACATACTTATTGCAAAAGCCTATTAGTTATCAAAGCAAAGTATTAGAAGCATGCTCCTAGGGGAAGGGTTGGTAGGAGTGAACCATCACGCGATCCTGCTACTTCTCAAACAACAGTGCCAAAAATTGGCATGTTGACGGAGACTTGGCGTGCGTTGGTTTTTCCCTTGAAGAGGAAAGGGTGATGCAGCAAACGAGCAATAAGGATTTCCCTCAGTTTGAGAACCAAGGTATCGATCCAGTAGGAGGGTCTCGTCAAGTCCAGAGTACCTGTGCAAACACAAAAGAGCTTGCACCCAACGGTTCAAAGGGGTTGTCAATCCCTTCAAGATTGTTTGCAAAGTGAGATCTGA